>NC_138528.1:66204088-66844547 GCF_964234715.1 Podarcis melisellensis | reverse complement strand
TGGTGTCAAAGGATTTTTCCCCCAATAGCATTTTCTCCCCCTTTTCCCATCAGCTCCACTTTTTTGAGGTATTTTGAAGCATTACCGATAATTGCAAAAGATATTAATGACTGCTTGAACACAAGTTAAGCATCTGATCAGATAATATCTACCCAACAATTACTATGCCACAGTAAAATAATAATGCACTGATCTAATCACTCTGCCCACCCCCACCCCCAATCTCAACACAGGAAAAGATTAAATGTCTGGATTTTCTTCTGATTCACACATTCTTATGACTCACAGTGCCCTGCTCGAGCCCTGTGCACTGATATGCCTTGGTAGGGTTTCGTTATTGTTTTCGCTGGAAAATTACCAAGAACAACAGGAAAAAAGAACTGCATAGCTAAAGGAGGCTTAACACCACTAATTCCTGTTATCACTTCCTTCAGCTTTGCAGAGCATTGTGAAAAGCTGCCTTCTTTCCAGTGGGTAGCACACAATGCATTTTGCATTGGAGACAAATCATTTAATAAAGTAAGGATATTAAAGGTCATATAGATTCAAGTTCTAGGCACACACACATCCATTATGCATGCCACACTGTCAGACAAAGATCTGATGCCGCCTTCCCCTCTTGTTTCCTGTAACTTGAAATTTCCCATGGACAGAAAAGAGCATCCTTCTGCTGGGAAGGCTGATAGTCTTTTGAGTATTTTGAGTATTTGGCCTTATAATGAGAAAAAAGCACCATATTCTGAATGATGGTAAATTTTAAATGAGAGGTAGCTAGAGACCTTGGAGTGGTACAGACTTCAGGCTCTCAAACCATTTGGCATAGGTCCTTCATTTAAGATATTCATTTGCATGCCAATTGATGAACACTTGCCTTAATGGGCAACAAAATTAAGAAGATAATTGGCAGAAAGGGCTGTATGCGTGTACATATTGGCCCACGATCCCCCCACCCCTTATGTGGAAAATGGAAATGACAATATTCAGCAGTGCCACGCCTTTGCCCTTTATTTTTTATAAGTCAAGTCTATCTTTCCTATAACACCAACCTTTGCTGAAGGGAGCTTTCCACTGGCAATGCACAAATGTAGAAATCTATGCCATGGCTTACAAATCCCCCCCCCCCAATCCATTCATGCTATTTGTAACTAGAAATGTAACACTTCCCCTTTTAAACTAATAGGATTGTCTGGCAACTATAGAAGTGTAATATTGTTAAAACCTGAGATTCTGTCATAGAGGTGCTGTTAAGCTATTTTAATGGAATGCCCTCTTTCGGAGGAGGAAAAGTGAATTGTATTACAAATTGAAATGATGGTTCTTTTATTCCCCGTCCCCTTCATATAATGCCACAAAAGGAAGTAAAGCACAGAATAGATCTTCTGTGGTTATTGCCTCCTTCTGGGGGACATAAATGTGGATTCACATTACATGACGACAGTCAATAGAAATAGGAGGGTAACAAAATTATTCAGACAATTAAAAGCAGCTTGCTCCTACTTCTTTATTAAATTGAATTTTCTGTGCTCAAGGAAGATGTAGGCCTCCTTTCTGACAGCAGCTGTTCAGTATGAAGGGAAAAATGGTATCTGCCTGAACAGGCTGAGAACTTAGCAGAACAAGTTGACATAATAACAAATAAATTCTTTTTCAAGGAAATGCACACAGGGCTTTTTCACAAGTCCAGCTAAAAATGCAATTTTTCTTTGTCTCTAAAATAGCATTTTTTCAAGTGTGCTTTTCAATCACACTTGAAAAAATGTTACATGGTAGTCCCTAGATACAGTACTCACATATTTAATTGAAACTAGTTAATGGATCTGGATTATTTTATTTTTTAGAACAGGGTGTTTATTATCAACTACTGATAGGAATGGAGGAGAAATTTGATTCGATGCACATCTAAAGCTGAATTGATCAAATCTGCACTTTCTGAAACAAATGCACAAACAGAGCTACCCTTTGAAATTCACACTTATCTGAATTTTGTGGTGCAGTTCTCCAACCAGTGTTTACAAAAATGCATTTTCTGTACAGCACTGTATTCTATTGTGGCTACTTAAAATGTAATGAATATCAGGATTGAAGTAGAAATTAGGTGTTTAGCAGATACATGAAGAATCAGATCCAGGAACATCAGAGCAGACAGAGAGGGTGGGGGGAGGATTCAGGGACAGCACTGAGCTCAGAATAAAGGTTCACAGGAGGCATTGAACAAGCAGAAACAAAGGACCAAAACAGACAGGCAAAGAGTAAGAATTTGCTGGTAAGCTGTGTCAAGTTTGATGAAACCGCTAATCCAGCCAATCAACATCTTCTTGCATTAGTTTTCAAGCATAGAGCAGAGGCTCAGAATACTGAGGGCAAAGTCCTACTAGATCTTTGTCCAAGCTATGTTTCATTCCAAATGAGCAGGCTGAGTATATCCAGTAAAATATATATGACAGCAGAGGCAGTGTTCTGCAGAAAGTCATACAACTGTAACTGTTGTTCCAATACTAGCACTTCTACTAGGTAAATAAATTTGCTGGTAAGTTAATTAAGAAAAGGGTGTGCAGTGCAAGCACTTGTTCATCCTTTGCATTTTCTTTGTCTCCATCCTATGGAACAGAGACAGTTTCATATTTCTTCCTTTTAGATTGAAAAACCTACATTTTTCATAAATGAGTGGATATTTTTGTTTCTGATAACCTATATGGCATGTTAAACATGATAGCAAATAAAGGTTTTTTTAAAAATGTGGTATTTAATTTTTTTAATGTATATTTTGAAAAATGGCAAGGTTTATCTAGCTTGTCTGTCCCTACATCCCTAGCAACAGTCCTGAATAGGAACTCAAGCAAAAATAATGTTTCTTTTCCCTCCCACCCACTCACATATTCATCACTCATTGTATCCCCTCGCCTGTCAAGACTCAGCTAACAATAGAAGCAGTGGAGATAATCTCATTATGAGATAATTACCTGGACCAATAGGGGAACCTGTTTTCAATGGGAAAAGAATCAAAAGGGACATATTTCAACTCATGCTTGATTAATTGGTTCATTGATACATTATTGCAAAGACTAGATCGCATTTTGAACATTTGCAGTGCTAAATCTGCAGGGCCGCACAAAGGGTTTTTACTGGATTGCCATGGCAGATGGTGGCAACTGCTCTGTCTTAAACCTATCACACCAGAGCAATACAGATTACAGCAGCAATTCCTCCGCTATATTATATCATTATTCCTGCTTGCATGTGGTCTTTACAGATCACCACATTTTGTTACATTATTGCCATCACAAGGATAAATCTGCTTCTGAGCTGAAACTCAATTTCTCCTTTTTGTTGCAGCTGTACTGAAATGAGTTGAGGAAGGGAAAGGTTCAGTGTTGATCAGCAGCAGCAAGGCAGGGCTGTGTTTCTGTGTGTTCTTTCTCATTGAACTGATTGTCAGACAACAACCTATATTAGTCTCAATAAAACCGTCATAAGCAGCCATCCCTCTCTACTGCATCTCCTTTTGCTTTATTCTACATTTACAGTACAGCTGCACCAGAATGTTGAAGAAAGCACATTTCCATTTTAAAAGGCCTTTAATTTTTTTCTGTGAATATTATCCTTTCCAGTCACCTGTAAGTGAATTGTAGACCGGCAATGTGTAACTTTAGCACTGATTTTAGGATAACTGAACTAGATGCTTGCAGAGGTTTGTGAGTAAAAGAAAGCTGAAACCCATTTGCTCAAATCAAACATGAAATAAGTATACATTAGAGGTGTGGGTGGGAATAGGGTTGCCATATTTTGAAGCAGACATACACAGAATTGCACAGTAGATTTGCTGCACATTTTACTCAGAATTAAAGCCCACTATGTTTAAAGGGCCTACCCCATAGCTGTCAACTTTTCCCTTTTCCTGCGAGGAATCCTATTCGGAATAAGGGAATTTCCCTTTTTTAAAAAAGGGAAACATTGACAGCTATGGTTGAAAGCCACTCATAAGGTCTCACATATTTTCACCTGAAACACATGTTTTAAAATACTGTATAACAATGTTCATTAGAATGTTTGGTGGGTTTTCTCCCTGTTCTCACAAAACTTAGATCTTGTGCTAAATTATAATTTAGATAATTCTTGTTACTGATCTAGAATTTGAGGGAAATTACCCATTAGATGTGCTAAATGAGTTCTTGCAGAGTCTATTATTGTATGGAGTGTTTATCAGTTGTCAGCTGAAGATCTCATTAAAGCAATTTCCCAGGACCACATTGCCTGGTTTGCGTTCTGAACCTATTAAGGTCTTAGGAGGGGAAATGCTGTCTCTTCAGTAATTCCTCTTACATAGCAAGCTCCTTTGAGTTATTTTCTATGCTCACAACAACAGACAAGAAACTATTCTTTTTTTAATATGGACTTTCTTTGAACTTTGCACTGAAAACTAATCAGAACAATTACTGAAAGACCTTTAAATGTGATCTGAAGTCATTTAATGTTCATGTTTCCAGCAAAGTGGAACACTGTGCATGGGGTTATTATTGAGAAATTGCTTTTATCCTGTGAAAACTGGGCTCCCTTAAAACCATTCAAGGGCCTCAGTACAGGAGATTCTTGTGTGGCAGTGTGCAGTGATGCCTCGTCCCAGTGGAGACTGGTCCAGTAGGGTGAATGTGGCACAGCCAGCCCCTTACCAGGATGGATTATTACTTACAACCAGTCCAGAGGGTGGCACTGGCTTCCCCCCTCCCCTCCCCTCCCCTCCCCTCCCCCTTAGTCATTATAGAACTCAGCAGGAAGAAGGGGCAAAGCTGGAAACAGTTAGCTTCACCTGTCATTGGCCACCTACTGCAGAGCCCCCTTCCTTCTGCGCTACCTGTCCACCACTGCAGCCCCCACTCCCCCCTGCTGATCACAGGTTTAGCACTGTCATCTCCAACAATGCTGACCACTGGTGGTGGGTGAGTGGGTGCAGGGGAAGGAAGGAGAGGGGAGGCTAGGCCACTTCTGCCATGCAACAGGTTGAAGCAACTTGCTTCAGGCAGCATCATTGTCTTGTGGGAATTATTTGAAGGTACTGGTAAAATTGGGTAACTTTGGGCTGATTGAACAGAGAGCTGGTGTGATGCCACTAGCCAGTGTGGTGCAGTGGTTAGGATGCTGGACTAAGACCTGGGAGATTTAAATCCTTACTCAGTCATGAAGCTCATTGGATGCCCTTGCGCCAGTCACGGCCTCTCAGCCCTAGGATAGCTCATAGGGTTGTGGTGAGGATAATGCAGAGGGAGGTGAGATGGTCACATACACCACCGTGAGCTCCTTGGAGGAAAGGTGGAAGCTTGCTGCTTCCCCACAAAGCATCCTCAGCCCCACAGGTATTCATAATGTTCTGCTTTGTTCCTTACCAAGGCACTGTCATTTTCTAGCAGTCTATACCACTGTTTAAGTTCAAAGAGCAGAACTCCATGATTTGAACTCCATGCTTGGCTGCCCCTGAAAAACTCCTGTTCTCTTCATTACCTCCAACATGAAGTAAAACTTACTCCATAGCCTAACCTGGTTATGTTGTGCACTTCCTTGCCTAGCTCCCTTCAGAACCAGCAGCCACTGCTGGTGCCAGAGAATGTACAGTGCAATCAATGTAACCCATGACAGAAGCGAAGGAAGAAGAATTGATAGACATTGCTGGTGTATTCATTGTCTTACTGTATTTTTTACTGTATTTCAATTATTTTTTTGTTTTAAAAAAAGGTTGTTGTGAACTACCTTGATTGCTTATGAAAGGCAGTACATAAATAGTTTAAACAAATAGACTGCTGAATCAGAGTTTGTGCTTATGAGCCATGTAACAAGGCTTGGAGATAATGTAACAAAGGCTTGGAGACAGGGGTTAATTAGAATAGTTGCTGGATAGGGTGAGACATAAACATCAATCAGAGAGTGTGGCCACACCAAGAGCAGTGTGCAAGCAAGCAAGCAGGCATGCATGGATGCATTTGAGTCAGCAATTGGCTGCTGCTTTACTATTTGTTATTGACACTTGTTTTTCCAGGAGAGGAATTCCACACAAATACTGCAGTAAAATCTAAGGGCTTTCCCCCAGACCTCCCCCCGAGAAAACCCACTCTTTAGCACTGAATCACTGTCAATCAGGTTTTCAGCAGATATTTGCTCTGATTCAATGCAAAAGAGCAGATTTCCCCAGAGAAAGTACCAGGGCAAACAGAAAACCACTTGGACCCTTGCTTTCTACGCACGGGACAATCGGAAGCATAGGAGCCAACTCCTAGTGGCCGAGGTCCCTCCCCCCCATAAAATATTTGAGGGGTTCCCCACCCCCAATTGATAGGCATTGCCATTCGAATGTGAATGCACTGCATCATCTGATCGATTATGTGGGAAGGGACTTACCTGCCCCCCTCAATATTTTATTTAATTTGGCACCCGTCATTGGAAGTGTGGATGAGACCTGATACTGATACGATCGTTCATTATGGTGCCACATTTGGTATCCCAGAAACAAGAAAGCCGCAGTAAACGTTTCATAATATAAGGTAATGGTGAGTAAACTTCCCAGACTTGATTTGGGATAGACTTGTGTAAAATGAGCTGATTTGGTTTCAGTTTAGATCAGGCCAGAATTTTAAGCTCATTTAAAGCTGGGGCCTATTTTGAGTTCTCCATCTTTTTATGTTGTCATTGATATCAGGGGAAACAATATGGTCTGGAAAACCTTTGAGTTCCCATGACCCCCCTGTGTCCCCTCTCTTTTACTCCAAAAGATACTTGGGACACAGCGACATTGGCAAAGAAAAAACGCTTTATATGCGTTGTTTAATGCATTCTAATACTGCGACACCAGAGGGCGATGTGGAGTTCTGTTTTTGCTTACCTGATTTCTAATACAAAGTTTGCAACGCGTTTCACTGAAATGCTTCTTTGATGTGTCTAGATCCAGACTTAGTTATAGCTATAAGAGGAGATGCTGCTATGGCCTTGTTAAGGTCTCTGATATATTTCAGTATGAAACAAAAAGGGAATGGCTGTGATAGTGGAAGTAAGTGTAGTGGTGAGGTCATGGCAATTACAAGCTGAGTCTCAACTTAGAGAGGTTTGGGCTTAGCTCATAATTAGTCCAGAAGTGCCAATCTGGGGAAGTTCATGCACCATACTCCTTGAGTACACCCTATTATTAGTAGAAAGACAGGAAATAAGTACGGGGGGGGGGATTGTATCTACTTTTCAACTCCCTTGAAAGTGTTTGGGGGCAAAAAGCTGTAAAGTTTGAAACATAGCAGACCATTTTGGTAAGAGAGAGAGAGATTTTGGATATATTTCTCTTCTGTTAATCACACATTTTACCAACCCCATGCCAAATGAGAATTTTAATTATGACTCTGCCACTATGGACCTGTTGGACCTATTTTGTTCACTTCAAAATTGTGAGGTTTTGTGAATGCTTTTCTTTTTACATTTTTTGTTCATATTGATTGTGCCCAGTTCCAAGTTTTCAAAGGTTTAAGTATATGAAACCATTGTTTGCTTAACTACTGCTTCTAATAGCACATTTAAAATGGCACTATGGGGAGCAAAAGAAACTATAGATTTAATAAAGGAAGGGCATCAATTATGTTAAGAGTTACTAGCTCAGATGCTGGAGGTGGGTAACTCACTGGGTAATAGCTACTTAACAAACTGAAAATAAATATTCTACAATATTCCTTGCATTCTTAAACAATTGATTGGTTTTTTCCCCCCTTTGTATTCTTGGAGACTGATTTTGTTCCTTGAAATATTTCCTGCTATCATAAATCCATGTTTATTTCTTTATACAGTGACTTTTGTGTATAAATTGAATAAGCAAACTATTTGATCCCTGGTTTCAAGGAGGAGGTTGAGCTGTGGTTTCTAGCCTTCCTATTAAGGAAACCTACTGCTTATAGTAACCTTTGCTTGAGAGCCACATTTTAGTCCTACACCAAAGCCTTAAGCCTGACTCCCCTTTCTCATTGTGTCATATTGTCTCCAGCACACAATGCTGGTAGTGTGATAGCCTGCACATTCATGCTCCCAACCCACGGTTTGGTAGCCAGTGAAAGAGTGGATTGTGCTTTTCTTTTGCATTGAGAAACAAATGGGAGAAATTACATAGCTATCCTACAAGGCAAATTGCTCAGTGTGATAATCCAGTGGCTTCTGTTTCTTCAATAGTCTGAGAAGAGAAAAGGCACAGTCTAAATATTTAACAGCAAAGGCCTGGAGGGTGGTTCACCAGATTCAAAATATATGCATCATACCTAAATAGTTTGAATGTAGTTGGGTTGAGTGTGTACATTCAACAGACCGCATAGTTGTGTTCCCCTTGTGCTCAGATTCCAGTGTATAAACTCATACACATATTTTACTACAGCAATACATGGTTGACTATGGCATAATAAAATGTGGACTCCCAGAGTAATAGTAATTCGACTGGTTAACGATGTACACAGGGCTGGAGCCCTGTCATTATTCAATAGCAATTGTGTGAATATTTTTAAAAGTAAATAGCTGCTGCAAATTAATGCCATGACGTGGCAGAGGCAGGGGTTCCTTTATTTCTGCTATGATCTCCGTCTGGATTGCCTCTCTGCCCTGCATATGCTATTTGCACCAAAGTTAGACGTTACCATTGGCATCACTGGGAGCTTTCTTTCAAATGTGAAAGCAGCAGCAGGGTCGCTAATCTAAGTTGGGACCACATGGGAAACAAAGGATCAAAGCTCCAATGGTTCCATTACAGACTGGCTCATTTCAACAAACCACAGTTAAACCCACAATTAGCTAAACTGTGGTTAATTGAAAATGGAAGCAAAAGCTTCCAATCTAAGAGGAGAAGAAAACAACCAGTGACAAATTGACAAAGTGTAAAGATCTTCATGACAGTCCTTTGGCTTTTCAGATTTGGCGAGTTAGCTTTTGCATTATCACTATTTTCCCACTTTTGTCAGATCATTGTTAATAGCTAGTCCAAGCTTACAAGACCAAGCAGTAGAGGGCATGCAGTGATCACTATCAGTGATCACCGAAACTATGTAAGAATGTCCAAAGTTTGCAAACAGTGGGTAGAGGTGAAAAGTCACCTGGGGAAGCAAGATAGGAAATAGCTTTTAAAAAGAAAAAGAAAAAAGGCTGGGCTAAAGCCCTGTGAGAGATCAATTGTCCAGGTAACTGAGAGTTGAGTGATTGCCTCAGAAAGCCTGATAAGCTTTTGCTGTCTGACTCAAACCAAGGCACCTGAAATCTTCCCGTCAGCAGTTTTTCTGGCTAAAATGCCGGTGACTCCACACCATTTACTGTTGTTGACATTCAGGTCTTCTTCCTTTACCTAGGAAATAGTGGCTTGTTGAATGGGCTCTGGAAAAGGCTGATTACTTTGGAGGTAAAAATCTCATTCTCTCCATCTTGGGAAATTGCTTCCAATGAAGACCCAAGGGTAGTTAAACCATCTCACGTGTATCGTGGGTGGCAAGGAACAACAAGGCAGCATGAAGTAGGTCACATACACCAGAATCATTTGGGGATGTCTGCTTGGAGAACCTATGAATAGAAATGATCCCCTCTTGCATTCATCTTAGACAGATATAGCTATAGAGAAAATATTGTTATGTGTTCTTGTTTGGGATAGGATTTCAGGTTTACGCGTTCCATGTTCTTCCAAGTTTCAAAGACTACTGTGCTTTTGCACTCTTAAGCTGGCTCCTGAGCATGCTTACCCAGAGGTAAAACCCACAGACTGCAATGGATCTTTTTACCAATGAGATTGCCGTTCTGTAAGTGGATAAACTTTTGGCATCTTCCAATTCCCTAGCACGATATATAAAATGTCCAATAAAGCAAGGAAAGGCCCACTAAACATGCACATGTGTCTGGGAGTGTTCATTAGAGCTACAGGAGCAATTATGTCTGCAATATACCAAACACAGACTCAAAGAACCGTCCAACAGTGGAGCTGACTCCCTCAGAAGGTGGTGCTCTCCTTCATTGAAGGTTTCTAAGCAGCAGTTAGATGACTCCCATTTGCTACTGCTACTCAACCAAATGCTATTTCAATTTTTTCCTCAATCAGTTCAAAGACAAACTGCCCTGTTTCACATAACAAAAAGTCCATTTTCAGATTGCGTGTTAAATTTTTCACCCAGTCTGTGGGAACCTACATTTCCAAAGGGGAAAAAAAGGATGATTACTATATCATGCCCTGACTGCAAAACTCAGAGAATGATAAGCTTACTTAAAATGTAATAGATTGCTTGCACTATAATTACATATTCTTGTAGGGCTTCTCACTTTGCCCAGGGAAAGCTTGTCGTTATCTCCTTTCTGAACAGTCCGAAGATGAAGCAAGGCCATTTTTTTTAATTGCTCCCTCACTATTAATAGCGTGTGTATTATATCTGGCATATCTAATGCTAATTAACATCTTGGTTATAGCATTAATTCTCACATGGCCGGGTTATGTGCTCAATAGGATGAAAGTAATTCCAGGGGAGCTGATTTAGATTTGCATCAGTGATACTTGAACAGTCCACTTCCTATTATCACTGAATATACAGCCAACCACTGCAGTAGTTATTCTAAGCCGTGTTTATAATTATGGAGGACATAAGAGAGGGTAATATAACTTCTGGTGTGCTACAAATAGCTCAGGACCAATGGTGTTGTTGCATGCCACCCCAGTCTCTGAGCGGTGTGAAATTCCAAGGGTTCCAAGAGCTTGTGCACAGTTCATAGAATCATAGAATCATCAGGTACAGCAGAGACGTTGAGTCTTTATGATATATGGTTTATTTACAC
Source organism: Podarcis melisellensis (assembly GCF_964234715.1). Taxonomy (NCBI): domain Eukaryota; kingdom Metazoa; phylum Chordata; class Lepidosauria; order Squamata; family Lacertidae; genus Podarcis; species Podarcis melisellensis. The sequence continues at coordinate 66,833,744 of NC_138528.1, read as the reverse complement.
ATATATACTTCCTGAACCTACGTATGATTAACACCCCGAGAGGGCCTTGCTTCCCCCATAGTTGCAACTTTGAATTCAAGCAGAAACCAAACATCTCTCTCTCTCTCTCTCTGGCTTCCACCTGCTTCTTCTGCAACTTCTAGTTTAACACACACACAAACACAACTCTCAACTCTGGCCTTTTGTCTTTCTAACTACCAGTGAGTTGGGGGATGGGGCCCACTCATTTACCATGTCACACAGATCCACTTACTTTGTCCCCCTTAATGGCCTATCACCTCACCAGGAAACTAGCTTGGCTATTCTAGGAATTAGGAGACCCCAAGCATTAGAAGTGTCTCAGCATACAGCCTAAGACATCCCCAACCCCGCCCTCCCATAACTGTATTATATCACCCGAAGTAATTGGTAATTTCAATCACTCACACAGACAAGTTAGCTCTTTGTTGTGACTGTTCCAGTCTTCTTGTGGATCAGCAATTGGTTAAGTAGCAAGAAGAGAGTGGGAATAACTGGACAGTTCTCAGGAGCAACCCCCAAATAGAGTACTGTAGTCAAATCTGGAAGTCACCAGCACATGGATAACAGTGATTATGCTGTCCCAGTTCAGAAACAGCAGTACCTGTCTTACCACTTGACGCTGGTAGAAGAGACTCCAGTCCTACCCATGAATGAGAGAAACGGATCCGATAACACTCCCAGATTATGAACCTGCTTCTTCAGGCAGAGCATGACCCTTCTCGAAGCAGCAACAATGAAACAGAAAATTTTTCTCTTGCATAGTAAGTGCCCCTTGCTATTCCATGGAGCTTATGTTACCCACAAGACCAGGCTATAAATGTTCTCGAAATATGCCCATCAACAGAAAAGTTCACACCTTCCATAACCCCACATACATCTTTAATTCAAGTAGGGTATTTTCAAGGCATATAAATGTTTATGAGAGCAATGTACTGTTTCTGGAAATAAAGTTATTCAGAGACTTCTGTGTACTAAGTAAGCAGGTACTACCATGTCTGACCCAGCCTTGCACTCATGATTAGAATAATAAAATGTTCACAGTACATTTTCACATGAAGTTGTAAAAGAAATGGAAGTTGAAGAAATGGAAGAAACAAGCAAGGAAGTGGAATCACCCACACTCAGCCTCCATGTGTTCTTTATAATGTCTAAAAAAGACTGTGTGCACATTTGTACATGAAAAGGAAAATCTGCTTTTTCTGGCTTCTTGATCTTGTGAATGGCACATGACAGCCTCGTGAGCTGAAAGCATCTGCAATGGTTTTGCAAAGTTGTGATGACTAGAATGTATGCAGGGTCCCCCCACCCCCCTTGTATGGAGAAGGTACATGCACAGGACCAAAAACAAAAGGGGATACAGACAGCTGCACAAGTGAATTCTGACATGGTTGTAAGATCAGTGTATCAAGAGAAATTTCTTCCTGTTCTTCCGGTTCAATCCCTGGCATCTACAGGTAGGGCTGGGAAGGATTCCTGCCTGAAACTCAAGACTGGCTACTGCCAGTCGGTGTTGGTAATATGGAGCAGAATGGGCCAATGATCTTCCTATGCTCTTATGTTTCACCTCACCTAAGCAGATAGAGAGCCTGTGAACAGAGCTTGTTACCCTGCTCTGTCAACTGCTGGCTAGATGTCAGTGTTGTATTTCTAAAGTGTATCAGGACTTTTACCTGTGGAGAAGCTCTTCAGAAATGTAATAAGCCTAAACCTCCTTCTTTAATAAATGTTCACTAACTCTAAGCTCTAATGAAGAACTGTTCCACCCTTAATCCTATGACTCTTTTCTAACCCTGGGATCATGTCTGGTTCCATGAGTTGTGTCAACTCTGGGTTCTCCTTTAATGTTTTCTTTCAGACACAGAAATGTGTAATAGTCAATTTCTCTAATGGTTCCACTATTTCAGTAGGAGGTCAGAAAGGTTCCTATTAGAGTCAGGTCAGCATTTCCACTATATATGAAAAAGTATTTTTCAGAGATTGTATCTCGGGCATAATATCTATTGCAGGCAGAAAGAAAGCCTGGACAACAAGCTGATAAACACAGGGTTCAGATCCTCCGCCAACATTTCTTGCTCCATTTGCTTCAGCACCATCACACAACTGAATCAGGATGTGACTCTTTTTATTTAAAGCCATTTAGCTGCTGCTGCTAAATGTTCATCTGCAATGGAAACAGATGCTCAGATTTGACACTTGATTGAGAAGGCTCCTTTGCCCATCAGGAAAGCAGGATGTCTGCACCATTGTTAAGGGAGAAAATGCTAATGGAGGCTTGTTTTAGAACAAATGAGCTGCACTGGACTATCTCAGGCGCTGAATCCAGGGTTATTGATAAGATGTGTCATATGTCCTTCCAAAAAGCAGGCACAAATGTGCCACTTCTAACTGGCTGCTTGTTTTGTTCTCTTATTCCTTCATGGAGGTGATCAACATATGGTACCATATCAGCTCCAGCTGGGAACTGCCTGGATTTTATTGTTTTCTGATGCAGTCTGAACATTCCTTTGATGCTTTAGTGAGTGTGAGGAACCAAAAGAGAAAGGAGGAGGGAGGGAGAAAAAGATTACTGAGACATTTTCTGCAGGGAACAAAAAGTACAAAGGGGGACTTTAAGCAATAGTCAACATGAGACTTGTATTCCAGGAAAAAAAGGGGTTCAGGAGAAGTTTGAAAAGCCTCTTAAACTGTGAAGTGTAGCATGTATGAGGGAGACTACACTTGTGCTTTGCTGACATGAACAGGAAGGATTTTTAAATCAATGGCACTGCCCATCCCTGAGGCGCTGGGACCAGCCATGGGGACTTAGCCCCAGCCAGTTCAGGCTTTAGCCGTGTGCGCCACCACTGCTGCCGATTTACATGGCCCTCAGCGCACTGCCAACTCTCGACCCTGATCTCAGGTGCATTAATTATCTATTTGCTCTTTATATGAGGAGACAAGCTCAGTTCAACAGCTTGGGGCCTGTTACTTTGGTGACCTGCTTCTCCCACACATTTTAAACTGATCTCCAGAAGATTTACTTGTAATGCGATTGGTTTAATAACCATTCCCTCTTCCCAGAAAACTCTGGAAAATGTAGCTTTCTAAGGGGAACAGGGGTTTCCTAACAACCCTCACTCCCCTTTACAGAGTAAAGTTCCTAGGATCCTTCAAGGGAACCATGAGCAACGTGAGGACCACAACTACAGTGTTGCTGTAATGAGCAAATCCAGGAGAAAACAAGATAATTGGTATTGACTGATATCTCCAGCAGCTGGCATATAAAGTATATTTCTTTGAGAACTGCCCCTTAAAATTCATGCCTCTCTTAAGTTCTCATCCTGCCACAGTTCCCAGAATAAGCAAACAAAGGCTGTAAGAAGGAATCTGTCACAGAATGACATGATGGGCTTCTGACAGCTGTGTTTGAACACCATCCTTCTGGAATGAGAAACAGTGCATTAAAAATAGCCTTTATACAGTATACCAATCATTGCCATACAGGCTCTGTTTTAGTCACAAAGAAACTATTAGGCATTATGATGAACCATGTAAGCTCATTTACTGATGGAAAATGCATTCTTATTAAAGTTTTTTTTTTTTTGAAGATTCAGGACAAACAAAGCAACATACTTCTTGACACACTACAGAATTTATCTATGAAATTTGCTCCCACAAGAGACAGTGATGACCAACTGGATGTCTTCAAAAGGTGATTAGACAAGTTAATGGTGGAGAAGGCTATCAGTGGCTACAAGCCACAATGACTGCATTCTACCTCCCCTGTGAGAGGCAATTATCCCTTTGCCTACCAGATGATGGGGATAGGAAGGTGGGGAGAGTGCTGCTGCGCTCACGTCTTGCTTGTGGGCTTCCCATGGATATTTGGTTGGCCAATGTGAGAAGAGGATGTAGGCCTTTGCCCTGGTCTTATCTTCTTAATGTGACTAAATGAATTATTTTTTATGTTAATTAAAGTACCATTTTAAAGATTTCTAGTGTCAGGGGATTCCCACATCCATTTGCCTGCAAGGAATCCCTGCAGGAGTACCCCTTCAAGTTGTAGAGAACTTGGGGGAGCTTTTTAGTTAACCTACACTTGGGACACAGCTCTGTTGGACCTCACAACTGTCTTTGCATGAATTGACAGGGTTCCCATAAACACAAGGCACATTTTCCCACTGTCACACATTTTAATAGTGATGGGCAAGCACTCATTCAGAAGGTGGTCATCCACCATGACTGATCTGCTCAGTAAGGACTCTCTGATAATCTTCTTACTGAATGTAGTGGAGTGGCTAATACCTTGGCTGGTCCACAGGCTGAATCTCGTGCAGAATGCTACAGCCCAAGTGAAAAATGGTGCCCTTTCTGGGCATATTCTACACATGTGCTAAGGGATCTGTACTGGCTGCCCATGAGCCAGTTTTACGGTCTTGCTACTTACATATAAATCCCTAAACAATTCTGGACCTGGTTACCTGAAAGATTGACTTGACCTCTATCGCTTGGTAAGCACATTAAGATCAACAAATGGAACTGGGTAAATCTTCTCATGGCCTAATACTTAGCAGCATGTGGTGACATAGAAGCTGGCCTTTTCACTGGTGGAACGGACGTTATGGAATGCACTCCCTGCTGAACAAGAAGCAAACTTTATCTGTACTGGCATTCTGTTGGCTTTTGAAGGTGCACCTGTTTACAATGGCATTCCCTAATCTCTCACCCTGAGTCTCCTGCTTTAATTATTGTGTTCTTTTAATGGGATTGCTTTTATTGCATATTATAACTGGATGTTTATATTTTAATGCTTGTGTAAGTGGTTTTTATATATGCAAACTGCCTGCTTTGCCTACTACTTTGCCTCCTGAGGCAGAAGCGGCCTCCCTGCTACAATCAGGGGAGGGAGAAACTGAGGAATTACAACTGGAAGATATGGCCTCAGGAGCAAGTGGCACTATTTTGGAGAAAATTTTTGAAAAATTGGAGGCTCTGGACAGAAAGGCTGACCAGCAATCAGCTAAAATTGACTTAAACACAGAAAGTTTAAATAGACTAACTGGACAAGTTGCACAGAATGTTCAATCTATTGGAGAATTGAAGGAGGCTGTAGGTGAAAATCGGAAACTGGCGGAAGACACTAGCCAAAGATTGGGACAGCTTGAAAAAGAAGTAAGACCACTCAGCAAACAAGTAGGAGAACACCAGATCTACTTTTCCATGACAGAACTTCGGAACAGGGAGGCCAATTTAAGGATACGCTCAATTCCAGAAGTGGAAGAAGGTAACTTAACTGAGTTCCTTACCAAGGAATTTTCCAAGTTTTGGAACTTAGAAGAAAAAGACTTTAAAATACTATCTGCTTTTAGGCTTGGAAGACTTATAAAGAAGGAGAAGCCCAGAGACTGTTTGATAATATTGAGATCAAAGGAGGAAAGGGACAAGATTCTAGGCCTGCACTACGGAAAGTCACTGGATATTTTGGACAAAAGAATTGAAATTTATAAGGATATTCCTAAACAGCTGTTGGATCTTCGAGCAGACTACTCGGAATTAGTAAAACTGCTAAGGAGCAACTCAATCATCTTCAGGTGGGAGTTTCCCCAAGGTTTATCGTTTACTTTCAGAGGGAGGAAGATTAAAATTAGAACGCCGGAGGATAGAGACAAGTTTTTGGTGGCACACGGAGAAGATCTTCATAAGGGACTTGGATTACCCCCAGGGCCTGAACCTCCGGGGGTTCCTGCACCCTCGGACCCCCAAAAATCTGACAATAAGGTACCCCCACAGCAAGAATAACCAGATATATTCAGGATGTCTCTGCAACTTTTGAGCTGGAACATAAATGGCTGTAACATTCCAGGAAAAAGGAGAAAAATCTTTCACATTTTAAAAAAGGAACATTTGGACATTATTTGCTTACAGGAAACACATGTGACCAGGCTCCACAGAAAAGTGTTAATAAATAAAAGACTTGGTCAGGAATTTATATCTTCGGATACAGTTAAAAAGAGAGGTGTGGTAATTTATGCAAAAGAGAGCCTTTCACCTAAATTTCTGTTTAAAGATGAGCATGGAAGAATTTTGGCGATAGAAATACAACATCAAGGGGAAAAAATATTGATATTAGGAATTTATGCTCCAAATGAAGGAAAATCGGAATTCTATAAGAAGTTGCATGAGACCATGCTGGACTATCTGGACTACAACAACATCATTATGATGGGAGATATGAATGGAGTTGTATCAACCAATATGGATAAGTCACAGAGCCAAAAAATTTCTAAAGATGGGAGACTACCAAAGACCTTCTTTGAAATGACAGACAATATGGACTGGATTGACATTTGGAGAGTGAGAAACCCCTTGGGAAGGGAAGGAACATTTTTCTCTGAAGCCCAACTGACTTGGACAAGAATCGACCAGATATGGATAACTAGAGGCCTGGCACCTAAGATCAGAAAGGTGGAAATCTGCCCAAAGACATGCTCCGACCATAACGCACTGAGAATGGACATGACATTGATTCCAACCGGTTCCTTCAGATGGAAGATGAATGATGGCCTGTTTAGAGATCAGGAGATCACTAAGAAGGCCCAAAAAGCCCTAAAGGATTATTTCGAGATCAATATGAACACCACAGTGGAAAAAAGAACTATCTGGGACGCAAGTAAGGCCGTGATGAGGGGGTTCCTGATACAACAGAACACAGTAAAGAAAAGGAAACAAAACGAAAGGAAAGATAAAATTTTGGAAAAAATCAAGGAGTTGGAGAAGAAGTTAAGACTTAATCCGAAGTCCCAGCCGATTCTGAGAGAAATCAAACTTTACCAAGCACAATATTGTAAACTGATAAATCAGGAAATAGAATGGAAAATCAAACTAATGAAACAAAAAACTTTTGAGTCGGCTAATAAATGTGGAAAACTGCTAGCTTGGCAGTTGAAGAGGAGACAAAAGTTAAACACAGTGACAAACTTAGAGATTGAAGGAAGATGTATCCAGAACCCCGGAGAGATTAGAAAGTGTTTCCAGAGATATTTCAAAAAATTATACACTCAAGGGCCACAAGATGAAGCAGCGATTAAACAATTTTTAAAGACAAATGGACTGGCAAAGTTGTCAGAAGAAAATAGATCAATTCTGAATGGCAAAATAACACGACAAGAGATTGAGCAGGCCATCCAAAACATGAAACAGGGCAAATCACCAGGACCAGATGGGCTGACCTCCAAGTACTATAAGACATTGAAAGACTATTTGATACAACCACTGATGGAGGTCAGCAATGAAATTTTAGAGGGGAAGAAGGCGCCAGAATCGTGGAAAGAAGCTTTCATCACATTGATACCAAAATCGGAAACTGAAAAGACACAGCTTAAGAACTACCGTCCCATCTCCCTTTTAAATGTGGATTACAAAATATTCGCAGACGTTTTGGCAAGTAGATTCAAGAGGGTTTTAAACAAAGTAATCCATAAAGACCAGGCAGGCTTTCTCCCAGGTAGACATATGTCTGCCAATACAAGGAACATTATAGATATATTGGAGCTTTTACAAACAGACATAAATACTAAAGCTGTTTTAATTTTTATAGACGCGGAGAAGGCCTTTGATAACATATCCTGGAAGTTTATGAAAGGGAATTTAAAAGAAATGGGAGTGGGCCGGGGGTTTGAGAATGGGATTGATGCAATATATTCAGAACAAAAGGCTAAACTGATAGTTAACAATGTGGTTACAGAAGAGTTTAAAATTGAAAAAGGAACACGACAAGGCTGTCCGATTTCCCCGTTACTATTTATCTCGGTCCTGGAGGTGCTCTTGAACACGATTAGAGGGGACAGGTTGGTGGAAGGGATACAGGTCGGAGCGAAACAATACAAACTTAAAGCGTTTGCAGATGACTTAGTTCTGACATTACAGGAGCCAGAATCTAGTACGAAAAGAGTACTACAACTAATCCAGGATTTTGGTCGGGTGGCGGGATTTAAACTAAATAAGCAAAAAACCAAGGTGTTGGGAAAAAACTTGACAGATATTGAGTCGGAACGGTTTCAGAGAGAGACAGAGTTAACTGTGGTTAAGAAAGTTAAATACCTAGGGGTAAACATAACAGCAAAGAATTTGAGTCTGTTTAAAGATAATTATGAAAAATGTTGGTCTGAAATTAAGAGAGACTTGGATAGCTGGTCAAAATTGAAACTTTCACTGTTAGGTCGAATAGCTGCTATTAAGATGAATGTATTGCCAAAAATGTTATTTTTGTTTCAGACATTGCAGATTGTAGATAAAACGGAGTGCTTCCGGAAGTGGCAGAAAGATATCTCCAAATTTGTCTGGCAGGGCAAAAAGCCCAGAATTAAGTTTAAGATATTAACGGACGCAAAAGAAAGAGGGGGCTTTGCCCTGCCAGACTTAAAGTTGTACTATGAAGCCGCAGCTTTCTGCTGGCTAAAAGACTGGCTACTTCTGGAGGACACGGATGTGCTGGATTTGGAAGGTTTTAACAATGCATTTGGATGGCATGCATATTTATGGTACGACAAGGTTAAGATCAACAAGGTCTTTAAGAACCATATTGTCAGAAAAGCAATATTTAATGTCTGGACAAGATACAAAGACTTATTAGAAAACAAAACACCGAGGTGGCTGTCACCTTTGGAGGCCAAGGCCCGAAAAAGACCCAATATGGAGGCCAATTGGCCAAAATATTGGGAAATACTAGAAAGGGATGGAGACAATTGGAAACTGCAGAGTTTAGAGAAAATGAAAGATAAAGTGCGAGACTGGTTACACTATGCTCAGATTAAGGAAGTGTTTAAGATTGATAAAAAGTTAGGATTCCAGGTGGAGAAATCGAAACTGGAGACAGAACTGCTAGAACCTAAGACCAAGGTACTTTCAAAAATGTATAACTTGCTGCTGAAATGGAACACACAAGACGAATTGGTTAAATCGGCTATGATAAAGTGGGCCCAGGATATTGGGCACAATATTATGTTTGAGGACTGGGAAAGGTTATGGACTACCGGGCTGAACTTCACAGCATGTAATGCTCTGAAGGAAAATGTAATGAAAATGATATATAGATGGTACATGACCCCAGTGAAATTGGCTAAAATATACCATTCGTCTGATAACAAATGTTGGAAATGTAAGGAAAATGAAGGAACATTCTTTCACCTCTGGTGGACCTGCCCTAAAGTGAAGGCCTTTTGGGAAATGATATATAATGAGTTAAAAAAGGTATTTAAGTATACCTTCACCAAGAAACCAGAGGCCTTCCTTCTGGGCATGGTCGGCCAGAACGTGTTAAAGAAGGATAGAACATTTTTTATGTACGCTACAACGGCGGCAAGGATACTTATTGCTAAGAGCTGGAAAACCCAAGATCTACCAACACTGGAAGAATGGCAGATGCAGCTGATGGACTATATGCAACTGGCTGAGATGACTGGCAGAATCCGCGACCTGGGAGAGGAGAGGGTTGAAGAAGACTGGAAGAAATTTAAGATTTATTTACAAAAGTACTGTAATTTGGTTGAATCCTAACAAGGAAGCCAGAGCAGAAATAACTGTCTACCATTAAATTATAATTTTTTATTTGAGTTTAACCTAAATACTGCACTTAAGAGTATAAACAAGATGATAATTTGCTTGGAAAAATTCGTTTTTAATGATGAAAGTGGAAGCGGGAGACGTGAGGGAGTCCGCAATAGAATGAAAAGATGTTATGAAACCTATTTTGTTTGTTAAATATGTATCTGTAAAAAATCTTAATAAAAATTTTTATAAAAAAAAAATATATATGCAAACTGCTTAGAAGCCTATTTTGACATTTAGTAGTATATGCATTAATTAATTATAATCAGCAACAGCAGGAGGCAGTTGGACTAAATGACCTTTGAGATCCCTTCCAACTCAATGACTCCAACCCTAGTATTTTGCAGAATGGAGATTGGGCGGCGGGGATGGGGGGAATGAATCAAATAACAATGGGCAGCAGTATAAAAGCGGCATAGAGAATGGCAAATGGATTTGAAAAGTGGTTAATGCTGATATTTATTAGCTCTTCCAAGCAGTATTGCTTATGAAGTCATCCCCCTGCAAGGCCAAATATAAAATGTCTTTACAAATTTAAGTGCTCAATGTGTGTATTGGCAGAATGAGGAGGGGGAGTATTTAAAAACAGAAACAAAAAGAAAACCAGCTAAGTCTATCCATCTGACAGTAGAATATATTGTATTGCCAATGAAGTCCTCCTGCAAATCAATGAGATAATTATTTCAAAAAATATGCCCTTAAAGGCAAAGAAAGGAAAGGTGAAAAGCAGAAGTTGCTACTAGCAACATTGAAGTAATGCCTGTAAACACTACTCTGCCTTTGTGTATCAATCAAGATGTCGGTGAAGTCAAGAGAGCCAAGGCGGGTACACATCACATTTGAATGGCCCCTGCTTGCCCAGTAAATTGACAGTCTTTTGTAGGCTTTTGAAATTCCACTTTTAATTTCATGGGGTATACTCCCCGCCCCCACTGCCCAATGGAATCGATTTTAGTCATCTCCACTGAATGAAATCTTATTTTCAGCCTGATTTCATTTTTGTCTCCTCAGAGCAGATCTGGATAGGATGAAAGGGAGCACAACCCAGGGAGAGGCTAGGAAAAATGCTAAGCCTGAAAGGCATTATTGTCATATTCTATGTCTTGTGTATAAAATACAAATTGCATGTGGCATTGGCATCAAATGTGCACACGTTATATTTATTGCTATTTTTACCACTAGTTATTACCAGCAGCATCCTGTAGCATCAAAAACTACACTGAAATTGGCAATGCATTTGTAACATGCAATAAAATGTCAACAGAGAATTACAGCTTGAAAACTGGGACCAAAATGGCATCCAATGGCTTTTCAAAAATAAATGAAGGTCCACTAGCATTCCAAAAATCTTGACAAATTGAATCTGGTAGGCCTTCCTGGGTAAGGAATTCCATTGGGGGAGGGGGACGAGAAAAAGAGAGGAAGGAAGGAAGGAAGGAGGGAGGGAGGGAGGGAGGGAGGGAGGGAGGGAGGGAGGGAGGGAGGGAGTGGGGGAAGAAGGTGCTACAGAGGACTGCAGAGGCCTTTGTCCTTCCATTAGCAAGGGCTTCAACTGGACCAAAGACCTTTCTGTGAATGGAACAACTCTTCCATGTAGAGAAGGGCTCCCCTGGATCTGAACCTTGTTCACAGTTAAGACCAGCCTAAATGCAGTGGCGGCACTATTGAGAATAAGGCCTCTCCTGGTGATCTCTGTGTATGGGGGACTACTGTGAAAAGAGAGACTCTTGGGCCAAGAACTTTCCCTGATACATCACATGTTATTTTTAGGAATGACCAGCTGAATTCTGCATAATTACAGAGCAGAGCAGAAGGTCATGGCAGCCTCTGAGCATATGCAGAGCACAGGGAGAAGGAAATGGGGTAAAGAGATAGGATGAGGGGATTGACTGTTTCTTTGAATGGATACATTTGAACTGAACTTCCAATCCAGTGCTGCTGCTGCTCTTCAGGGTAGACCCATTGAAGTCAATGGACATGACCAACGTAGGTTTATTCATCTCAGTGGGTCTACTGTTGAGTTGGCCTTAAGTTGAGTACAACCCATAGGTTTTTTGAAAAAATATTTAAATAATATTAGTATTAATAGTAGTAGTAAATCTAATAGATTTGTCTCTTCCCTGGTTTTACTGGTTGGTTGGGGTTTTTTTCAGGTTGTTCCTAAAGACTTTTCTTTGAGCTTATGCAGAATTTATAGCAAAAGCCAGGGGTTTTCACTGAGGTGCCTTGAATGATGGTCTAGTTTTTACCCACAGGAGAGCCACAGAAAAAACGTAGTTGGCCAAGAGAGCCATGGACTGGAAAAGATTGAGAACCTCTGACATGCACAAACCATGGGAAAGAAGAGCTCATCCATACTGGCAGGTTTTGTGTGTGCTGTTTGACAATCTACAAACAAGTTTACTTGCTCTTAATAAATACCAATGATACGTTTGGTATAATGCTCCAGAAAGTAATCTGAATTCTTTTAACATATACCTACTTTCTCTGAGGAAAGAAGATATTCCAGTTAATCTAAGAGAATAAAATCTTTCCTATTCCCTACTCAGATGTCAAAAAGCCCCATATACAACAGCTCTCATAAATGTATTAAGTTCAGTTTTAAAACTAATGAAGTGTTGTGTTCTAATGGTGGTGTTTTGACTTCTGAAGAAAGACCTTAAGAGTCTTAGTTAGGTGCAAATAAATGCATTAAAAAAAACTGATTCGGAAGAATACCAAAAAAGCTACTGCAAGACAGTGTGGAAATCTCTTGTAGGAAGCATTTTACAAAGTCTTGATGGTCTTATTAAAGGCATTCACAGTAGAATTTCTTTACTGCTTTTGCGCTGCACAGAGAAGCTAATTAGACTTCAAAAAGAGTGGCACAATTTAAAATAGCTCTGAAATGGTGTCAGAAATATGCTAATCCTTTGTGCACGCATACATATACCACCACCAGTGTTGCCAGTTTTCTCATCTTGTTGATAAAGTGTTGATACTCAACATCTGAAGAGTGTGGGATAGCTCCTAAGTACTATCTCACTTCTGGCAATAAGATCAAAACAAACAAAACAGATCAAAATAGCACAGACACCTTTCTCCTTTAAATCTAAAATGAACAGCCAACTTTTCTGATTATTTTTGAGGTATAACAATCACCTGTGGGTACAATTGCTAGGAGATGCTTGTGGTTTTACCTTTCACAAAACCCACTTCACTATTACTATTTCAAACTGCGAGAGGAAATCTCCTTGAGGTGACTGTCCCATCCAAAAATGATGACATTGACATATTTTAACTATCTCTGAAACGATTAGCTCAAGGAAAGCTCTTCTAAGACAATGGGATCTGTTTACCAGATACCAGAATTGGACTGTGGCATCGGAAAATGTTGAACATGAGGTACTGGCTTCGATTCATTCACCTACCAACTTGTGTGTGCATACACACATATACACAAGTGCCCAAACATGGATCAAGACTATTTGAAAATATGACCAATGTAATTGGTGTGATTGCATTGTAATTGCATTGGTGTGATTAATAATTATTCATAACATGAGAGTTAGTAAGTAAAAACTTCAGAATCGCTGTACAATTTGACAATAAACATTAGCTTGTCCATTTCAAAGAATATAGTTCTTTACAAGCTTGTAGAACTTAGCTTAGTGGTAGAACATCTGCTTTCCATGCAGGTCCTAGGTTCAATCCCCCAGCATCTCCAGGTAGGGTTAGCAATGTCCCCAGTTTAAAACCTTGAGAGCTCCGGCCAGTCAGTGGTGATAAAGATGGACCAATGATCTGACCCAGTGTAAGGCAGCTTCCTGTTTTCCTATGCTTAGTGGTAGATCTTGTGACATCCTGCCTGCCCTCCCAAACAGGGAACTACCTATTTTAGGGTTGCCCACCATGAGCTTGATTCAATTCCTGGTTTTTATTCCTAAATACATAGTAGTTCATCTGTCAGGGAATGGTCTGAAGACGAGGACTGGAGAATGCATTCTATGGCAGACCAGCTTCTCTCTGATGGAGGGCTGGAGGGGAAAGAATCGCTGCCCTTCTCCACAGCGTGTTCAGAAGCAGAGAGAGAGGCAGAAGCTGAACAGCTATGGGGGGGGGGAGTTACCCAGTTATGAGATAATGATGACAGAACCAGAAGGGAGGGGGCAGCTAGTTGAGGCGTCTCTTGAGAGCGTGGGAGACGCCTCCTCCTCTCAGACTCAGAGATCCGAATGTATCAGAGAGCAAAGGACTCAGAGGGAGGGAGAAATGAATGGAAGGATGATTAGACTAGCCAACTGCCTTCCTTGCAGAGAGCTGTGTATTTGTGCTCGCAACATGATGCTGTAATAAAAGGACTATAAATTTATCAACTGCTCATTAATTCTTATCTGTGAAATTACTGAAGGGAGGGGAGGACTCTCCACACCTGTCATCATCACGCATGGCTGGTGATTCATGTATAGTTTTACATGTTAGAACCTGTGCAGGCCTATTTCCAAGATTTCATACTGAAGACAACACAAAACACCACAGAAAATGGGAAGCTAAGCCTGGTGCTTTAACAGATTTGCCTCATGATCAGCAATGAAGTTGTGCAATGTCACAAAGTATGCTTGCATGCTTACACCATATCCACTATGCACCCACACTTTCCATTGGTCTTTCAGGCCCAAATCCAGATGTGGGAGATGGAATGCCCAGGAAAGCCAAAGACGCCCCACATTGTCAAGGCATGAATTGGTGTCTTATTTGACCCCTCAATCAAACATGGCCCATGGAAGATATGGAATACACTTGCTTCGACATGCCACTTCCCCCAGTGTTTCAGTGTGGAGCAATATGGATGGTTGTGCTCCTGCAACTGAGTATCAGCTAAGTCAAACAAAGGAAAGTTATCAACCTAAGAAGGCAGAAGAAATCGATCCGAATATGAGCTTGGACTCCTTGGAGGAACAGTAGCAAGCTCCAAGGCCCCATTCACCATCCATCCACACATTCTCCAATACTGTGAAAACAATGTTTTCACAATTTTATTCCTTTCTTCTTGTTTTCTTTCTTTCCACATTTGTCTCTTGGAGACTCCCCCCTCCATTCAACTTTATATCAAATCCCACTGGCTCTAGATAATATACATTTTGTATACTCCACCAACATGTATTTTCACGAGGCATCTCATTTTTAGAAATCACAGTTCAAAGAGTTAAACTGTGGATTCCAAAGTTTGGAGAAACGTTTTCAGTTGACTCATGTATTAGACAGGGACACAAAGTCTTATCAAAGTACAAGCTGAGATGGTTATAATTTTTATTTAAAAAAATAGTACAGAACTGGGAAATATTATGCAAGTGCTGAATAATCTGTCACATAATTAATTAACTAAGTGGAATTAAGAACATCGTGAAGTGATTAAGTAATAGTTGAGAAACTGGATAATTTAGGAAGCCTATGGTTGACGATATCATGTGTCTATAGATACATTTTGTCATAAAAGAACTTTCACGAAGAATGGTTCTTAAATGTCTAACCTCACTTCTCTCCATCAGGCTGGGGTGGAGAACTTCAGATCTGTGGGCGAAATGCAGTACTCCCAACTTCTCTATCGGGCCCTTTGGACTCTTGCCACACCACCCATCCCCACCCATGCCCCTCTCCCCAACCCCTCCTTGGCCTGCTTAACACCCACTTTGAGTATTCTTGCCCGGCTGAAATGTGACCTTGAACTGTTGCCTGGATGGCGGATAGAGAACGGTGTGTTTGTGTCTCTCTGTGCAGAAAGTAGCCTGCTGTACAAAAGTGAAACATTAGTTGCTCTGCCAACTTTTGCCTCTGGCCTCATCCAGCACTGGCATATGACTCCTCAGAAAGGAATGTGGCTCTTGGGCTGTAATGCTTCCCCGCCATAAAGAGATGCCCAGAAAAGTCTTGTAAATGTAAGACAGTACTTCACTTGCGTATTTCCTTTCTACAAGCAAGAGTAAGGAAAAGATCCAAAGGCTGGACAGGTAAACAGTAACCACTCCTCCCTGTTCCCCAGCCATTATACTGGTAATCCAGTATAAACATTTTAGGATATATTAGCCTTACTATGATACACCACAGTGGTTAAGAACATGAGCTATGAGAAGAAACAGAAAGGTGCCATTCTGCCCCACTGCCCCTACCAAAGCCTTCTTTACTTGGGTCATGCAGTGGCAGGTTTCAACGAGCTTTTGCAAGATCTCATGGAACACACAAAATTCCATGAGATTTTGGTGAGATCTCACTGGAAGCGCCACTTCTCTGTTAGCAGAAGGGGTGGGCGGGGTGCCTGCAGGGGCACTGCCTCTTAGACTTCCGCTGCCCAAAATAGCTGCCTCAGCCCACCTCATAGGCAAGCTATCTAGTTCATATCAGCTCAAACACAAATTCATTATGCAGCTTTAGCCAAGTTCCTAGACTACTCAGTATAAAAAAAGCATAGTATATTAATTGGAATAACATTTCCCCTTCTCACAGGATTGTCCTAATGATTATCTGAAGTAGTTTCAGAAGGTACTATATCTTTGTTAAGTATTGGTTCTACTCATCCAGAATAGTTAGCCCTTACTAGTTTTCACATGTTCTGCTTCATTACTATGTTTTAGTTCCATGGAGATATTCCTATTTTCTTAAAAAAACAATGAATAAATTGCTTATTGATTGCTTGGCCAACAAAATACCCCCTTACCAACCTCTCCCTTGCTCTTGTATCATCAGAAAATTGGCAAGCTCAAGTAAACTCTGTGCATGCTGTATTTCTGGTATTGACTCTACAAGGAAGTAGCATTAATGAGAACATTCATTGCGAGGTTTCATCCATTAATTCTTCCTCCTCCAATACCATTTAATATAGTGTCTGAACACCGGTGTAAAAAGAAATGGATTTTTAGAACAAGAGATACTTGAGACGTGTGATTGAATACCTATGTATTAAAGTTAAGATGGAAAAAGAATACACTTATGGAGCACTTAGGAAGAGGTGACCTTCTGTTCCTTATGCAGAATGAAGAAGTAGAATGTTAAGTTGCTCCACTATAGGCTGCAGGTGGAAAGGGTCCCCCCCCCCAATTTGGATTTATTTCTTTGGAACATTAATATTTTTTAAAAAATAAAAATGCATAAAGATTTTCATGAAATTCAAAAGAATGTGCAATCTCTCTCTCTCTCTCTCTCTCTCTCTCTCTCTCTCGTGCAGATTATAAATTCTTTTGGTTGCGTTCAGTGTAAGACAATATGGTATCCAGAGGTAGGGAGAGAGAGTAGAGGGAAGAGGGTGGGTGATAGACGTACACACAATTGTTTTGTTTTTCCAACTTGGTATATGTGTGAGATTTTTATGTCAGCGTCATTTGGGTAGGTTCTCTTTCTATGCGTTTGTTGGTTTACATGGGCAGTAGGAGAAGGTTGAGGGGGGGTTCTGCATTTTTATATAGAAAAAATTACACTAGAGACACTTCTGCCCCACTTCCCTGAGATTGCTTTCATCGCCCCAAACCAGTTCTTAATAGGGTGTTGTGACTGTTCTCATAAACGGCTTTAAAAGGTGGTTAGGCAAGTTCATGGAAGATAAGCCATCCCACGGCTACAAGGCACGTTGGCTCTATGCCATCTCTGGATTTAGGTTTTCTAACAGTTTGTTGAAGCAAGCAACAGTGGGCAAGGGCTACTGCCTTCATGACCTGTTTGTGACCTCTGAGAGCCAGTGGTAGACGTAGCAGTGGATTTTGAAGTGCACACAGGTACACAGACTGTACTAAACCCAACCCGAAGCATGGTGAGACAGAAAAGCTCTGCAAACACACTGAAAAACCAATAAAAAGGGGATCAGACAAGGCTCCAGAGGCAGGAAGTTCAGCAATCTGGGCACAGTTTGGCTGCTTCCTCAAAGCTACTTTGAAGAATGTGGTATTGGAAAAGCAACCTATACACACACCTGGGAGGAAGTCTCCCTGCTCTCTGCCTTGCAGGCCTTTCCCCATCTGGTCTGGAATGGTGGAGCCCTGACCGACTCCAGATTCAAAAGCTGAGGCTACTGAACAGACTCCTGGGCTGGGGTATTGCTTGGGGGGGGCGTTGTTGGTGGGGAAGGTTGCTGCTTTTATTGATATTAATTTTTTATGTATCCTTATCTTGTATCTTTATTATGATTTATGTGGTGATTGGTCGATTTGGTTGTGTACTTTTTGATGTTTTCTTTATCGTTTATGATTACTTTTATGTTTTTAATTATGTTTATTTCACGTTGTAAGCCACCTTGAGCATGGTTTTCACTATGGAAAGGCATCATACAAATGAATTCAATGGGGTTTACTTCTGAGTAGGATTGCACTGTTGAACATTTACTGTGCCATTAGAATTTCCAGTTTTACTGTATGTTTATAGAACAGAGATTATTTTGAGGTGTGTAAAGCTAATGCAGATTGTCTATGGCTGGTAGATACTATTATATGCTGAAGGTGGGGACCCAGAAAATTTTTTCCAGCTATTTTTAGTGCCTGAAAAATTCATATAAGTTCATCATTTTAGGCTGTAGACTTTGTTTTCAATATATGCAAGTTCTGTAACTGGCTAGGCAGACTTGAGTTTTGCAGGCATACTTCATTAAACAGATCCTGTTCTGGATGGCAAAAAGGTGTAGCAAAAGAATTGAATCCTCCATTGAAGTTGACAGCTCTCTGAGCTCTTCCTTTCTTCTGTCATCTATCTTGTTTCTCGGGACCAATATGAGCAAATCCTATGAAGTTGTTCTTTTAGAAGAGCTAGCACTAAAACTAAGATCTGGCTTATTGAACTGATTTTTTCATCTAACAAGATTTATATACCGTTGATTGTAAACCCTCAGTAGTTTACAAGAAACATTAAAATTATCAATTAAACAGTTAAAAACAAGTAATTAAAAACATTTTAAAACAACTGAAACCAGTAGTAAACTAAAAAAGTGTAGTGAAGGTGCCTGCCTGAAGCCAATTGGCAGAGAGATCCAAACGTAGGTGCTGCTACATTAAAATATTAATTTCTTACAAGTGCAGAATAAATATTGTGTGGCACCTGTAACAGTTCCAGTTCTGCAGACTGAAGCAGTCAAGTGGGCAGACGTGGGATAAGGCAATCCCACAAGTAAACTGGACCCAAACCTTTAAGGGCTTTCTATACCAAGAGTAACACCTTGAACTTAGCCCAGTAACAAATCAGCAACCAGTGCAGATCTCAGAGCAGAGGTGTTATATGTTGACAGGGTCTCACTTCTGTCAGCAACCTTGCTACAGCATTCTTCAGTAGCTGCAGTTCCCGGATCAAACACACAGAGTGCCTTGCAGTGATCCAGTCTTGAAGGCTGTGAAGATCCAAGCCTGAACTGCTGTGGTCAAGTTCTCCCAGTACAGGAATGTTCATAGCCATTGTATCTTGGGCAAGGTTTTCGAGCTGGTGGTCATGGACCAGATCATCCAGGTGCTCTTGGAGGAGACTGAATTTCTAGGTCCGTTTCAATTGGGGTTTAGGCCCAGTTTTGGAACAGAAAGTGCTTTGGTTGCCCTGCATGATAACCTTTGTCGGGAGAGAGGCAGGGAAAATATGTCCTTGATATTTCTCTTTGACCTCTCAGCGGCTTTTGATACCATTCCTGGTTCTATTCTTGCCATTTCAGGTAGGGCTGGGAAACCCTAAAAAACCCTTCCAGTCAGTGTAGACCGTACAGAGCTAAATGGACCAATGTTCTGACTTGGTAAAAGGCAGCTTCCTATGTTCGTAGATCATCAGGCTGAGAGTACAAAACAAGGATTCGTTTAGCATTAGTTTTTCAGCAAAAATACACAAATGCTTTCTAATGGTTTCTGGCAGACAGTCTGAAATTCTTATTTGTTGCCATGCTATGGGAACTCACAAAGGCTACGATCTCTGTTATACTAAAATATACTCTTTAAAACAGTACCTTTCATCATTAAGAAAAATTATTACCTAGGGCAGGGTGAAGTACTGAATTAATTTGCTCTCCGTGGCCTAGACCCATCAGGGAAGCTTATGTGTTTTTCAATTGCCAGAATTATCATTCTTATCTAAACTGATCTATTGATCATTAATGATCTGGAAACCCTCGGGGCATGACTGATGAGTGAGAAAAATCCAATAAGCTCCCTTCCCTAGCAGAATACAAATAAGTTAACAGGCTATTGTTGTACCCACATAGAAAAACTTGGGAGATGCCGAATGAATTTGTAAACAAGATCATTTGGATGCTGCAGGCTGACCTTGAGTTCTGCTTTCAGAGTCAGGCACCTATCGAATTGAAGCTTTCACTTCAACAGAGGCATGCAAGCTTATGGTAATCTTTTTAACAAAGCAGTATTTATATGGCCAGTTATTGTGTGCACTCTACAGAGAAAAGTTTCCATGCCACTCTCTTCATGCATCTTTACCAGAATACTAAACTTAACAACAAAATAATATACTGGGCTTCGTACACTTGTGGCAACATGAGTTTCTGGAAAAGGCAAAAGGATGGCATTTAAATACTTGCATATGGAATCACAGAAAAAAATAAATATAAATGGAAATGCACTGCTAGGAAGTGAATGAAGGCCTTCTGAATATCAATGAATATTTTAAGATTCTTGTCTCTTTCATTTTCATGAGGAAATCCATTGCTGGAATATCTTGTACAGTTCAATATGTAGTGCACCGCCTAGTCATGTGATGTGGGGTCATTTTCACTTGTTGCCTTCCACTGACATGGACAAGTAGCTTAAGGTTATGTGGCCCACCACAAATATCCTCAACCCTTCCCTATCCTGGCTGATAAGAGAGATTGGCTGGGTGGGTTCAGGCAATGGTAAATGGCTCTTTGCAGGAAAGAGTCGTACCTACAACCTAGAAAAGGGAGGGAGTGCATGTGCCTCCCTCCCATCCTCATGAGGCTCTCCATGGACTCAGAGGTGTGTAGCAACTACCAACTAGGTACAAATATTTCCTTCTTGGGCAAGGTACTCAGAAGGATGGAGCGCATACAGCTTTAAGTATGCTTATGTCAATTGGGTGTTATTTAGATATTTTTTAAAAAATTAATTCAGTGAATTGGTTCATTTGAATTAGTTCATTCACAGAATCGTAGAGTAGGAAGGGACTCAAGGGTCATTCCAGGCCCTCTTATTTCTGAGTAGGCATGGCTAAGATGACACTGATAATGATGCATCTACTCGTAAGAAGCTCTGAGGAAACTTCTCCTTGCCATAAGAGACAGAAGGTTTTAGGAGAAGACTTGAAATGTTCCTCTTCAAGTCAGGTTCAGTTTACACTTTCCTGAATAAGTCTTAAAGGGAAAGGGACCAAATTCTGACATGTGTGCTATAACTAGGTCAAATGCTTCTGAAAGCAATGGGAAAATTTAATTTTGTCTCAAGTAGCAGTATATAGCACAAACATTTCTAGCTACAGGCTAGGCTGTTTGGGAAGGGAGATATGCCCACAAATACGGTAGTTTATTGCAAAACTGTCATTTTACTGTTTCTTAGCCTTTGGTTAGGGATGCAACTTCTCAATTGATGCAAATGTTGTCCCATTCATGAACTGAGTAGGAGGCAGGAATCTCACGGCAGTGAACATATTTAGCGTTAGACCGAGCAGCATAACGTGACCAGACTCCAAGTAAAAATAAATTAATCCGCAACAACTGACCCTTTTCATCACAGATTAAAGGATCAGAAGTGTGTATAAGATGCATGTGAAGAACTGCAAATGCAATTAAGATTCTTACATTTGCTTTGTGCACAGATGTGCATCTGATGTTTTAATAGTCATTATTTTGTCAGCCATAAGCAGTACTCTTGGTACAACATGCTTAAAAGTAATGGGGCATTCAGCCTCTTCTTTGATGGTAGTTATCGCAGTAGAAAGACTTTCTCTTTGAGTTATAATTAAGATAATGAATTCATTAATCTATATCCATTCTCTTGTTTGGAAAGTTTTCTGCATTAATTATTTTACTGGCTTAAAAACTAACCACAACGAGGACACTGCACAACTATCTGCATTTTTGTTTTATTGGATATTAGCTGCTGTACTACGGAGCCAGTCTCTGAATACTTAAAAGCCTGTGGGAAATACAGTATCATCAAAATGGTTTTGCATTTGATGCCTTTATATTTGGGAGCTAATAAAACTGGAAACTGGTTTAGGAAAGAACTCATTAATAAATGAAAGCCGACACCTTGGGTTCACTCTTCACTTTTCAGGTAAGATTCCCAGGTAAGCACACGTTGCTCCTTTAACCTTATCTTCTTCCCTAGTGTGTCAGTAATTTTAAGCAGCAGGAAATGGAGGTCTGGAGAGTGCAAGGCTACAGTTTTAGCTGCTAATGCTGTCAAAACTAACACTTAACTCTAATTGGACTTTCTCAGTTGGTATTGGTCAGGAGGATTTCCTTTTAACACAATGAAAGGCATATTCGAAGGATCAGTTACAAGTGTCTCCTCTACAGCAGTCTAGTGATTTGGAATCACTAGATTCACTTTTTGTTGCTTTATACCAATTTGAGCAGAAAGGCAGGACCAGAAATGACCATTAGCCAATATCACTATGCTGTGGGACCCCATACCCATGGTGTCCTTTAAGGTATGAGGCAGTGAATGTTGGAAATGAATGGAGTTAGAAAGGAAAGCCCATTCTTATCCCACTCTGCATTAAATCTGCTTGAAGCTTCTTGCAATTACACTCTGAAAATACATTAAATCCTGTTTGTAATCTGTGAATATGAACTAATAATGAATTCATAGTCATCCTAGGACATAGGGAAGTATATTTTAGTGCATTATACTTTGGATTTAATAATAAGAGTATTTGCCCCCCCCCCAACAGTAGACTCTTCAGGAAGAGAATGCTAGGTGCACTTTGGTTCCATCGAAATTAGGGAATTTTTAGCACTTGCTCATGCCCATCAAGTATATTTCAATGGGATTTAGGCTTGAATACTTTCTGGATTACTTGCTGTAACTTGCAAAATTCTGCAGTGAAAGAAAGTATCATATTATGGACATCTGGTAGCCCCACAGAATACAATGCTGCTGTATACAGAAGGCTGAACCCAGGAATCGACTACCTGCTTACTTAAGGAGATCAGTAGTAGCAGTGGAGACAGAAAGTGAGAAGAGGCTTCACTAGGGCATACAGTATAGTGCAAGCACCATACTCAGAGATGTCTAGTACAGCCCAGCAAGAGCCAGTGACCTCCTATTTGTTTAATTCTATCGGCCATTGCAGAAGCATAAAGCCTAGTGCAGCTCCCCTTGCCTGCTTCTATTGCTATCCTCGTATCCAGTCAGCACAGGGATCCCTCCCTTCACCATCTCTGACACAACACACTGACTGGTGGTGGTAGTAGCATTCAATCACTCTGCTTCCATTGCTTCAGTTCTGAACACAAAGCCTATATTGGGGGGTGTTTCCTGTGTTCATTCATCATTTGGTATTTAGCCATTTCTATCATTATTTTGGTCCAAACTGTTAAAGTCTGAGGACATAGGATGCATCCATTCTGTTGAAGCTAAATGGGCCTGGCCTGGCCAGTGCATGGATAGGGGACCACCAAGGAATCTCATGCACACCTTCTAAAGTTCTATGATGGCACAAAGGTGGGCTGGGCACTTCTTAGAACACGCATTTCTTAGAATACCAGAGTTTTGCTTGGTTTTGTGGGGATCTTGTCTGCATGGGCTTTTAACCATTTTGAAATTGTGATAACAAAATGTGGCAGCCCCCATCCCCACCCCCAGCAAGTGTATAACTACTTCTCTAGGCAAAAGGAACCAAATGTAATTTCTGAATATTTACTGATTCAATATTCATTCTCTTAGGTAAGCCACTATTGATTTGCTACCATGTTGTGGCTGATCTGGGAATGCCTGTATTGGTCGTACAGTGGTACCTCGGGTTACATACGCTTCAGGTTACATTTGCTTCAGGTACAGACTCCGCTAACCCAGAAATAATACCTCAGGTTAAGAACTTTGCTTCAGGATGAGAACAGAATTCATGCTCGGGCGGCGCAGCAGCAGCAGGAGGCCCCATTAGCTAAAGTGGTGCTTCAGGTTAAGAACAGTTTCAGGTTAAGAACGGACCTCCGGAACGAATTAAGTACTTACCCTGAGGTACCACTGTACTCAAAGATTTGCTCAGATACTTTGTCAAGGAGTATCTGTTTAAATTAACTTACACTGAGGAAACTGCAAACTGACCACAGGGAGGGTCAGCCAAAGATTTAAGAAAAAATACTGAAAGTGCATTGGTACAATATAAAATGTTTCTTAAAGTTCAGCATTGCAGGGCCCCTTTGGTTACTTAGAAAATGTATATCCTGCTTTTCAAGCTCTTGTTGCTTCATAAAATTACTTACACACATACACACACAACCAAACATCTAAAAAATTCAGAAAGACAGCATGGCCAGATAATAATGATATATTAAAGGATTAAAATTAAAAGATCTGGGGGATAAAAACGGTATTCATCTGGTATATACTGAAAGAGATGTTAGGTGAGTCTGTCTGGGGAAGGCATTCCAAAGAGAGTGTCTCAGGTAGGGGGGATCATAAAAACTGGCTGAGTTCATGGATGACTCAATTATCCTTAAAGTACCCTGCTGTAAGATACTTAGGTGTTTTGAATTGAGGCTAAAAGTAGACCAAGAACCAACTGAGTTATTTTAATATTAGAAAGATATGTTCTCCATGTCCAGTTCCAACTGGTAATCTAGCTGCCACATTTTGTGTTAACTTCAGTTCTCAAAGCATCTATTCTGTCTTGGTCAGACCACACCTGGAGTACTGTGTCCAGTTTGGGCACTACATTTTAAGGAGGATATTGACAAGCTGAAACATGTGCAGAGGATCTAGGATCTGGAAACTAAGCCTTATGAGGAACGGTTAAGCAAACTGGGTATATTTAGCTTGGGAAAGAGGAGACTGAAGGGAGATATGATAGCCATCTTCAAATATCTAAAGGGCTATCACATGAAGGATGGTGCAACATTGCTTTATCCTGCTCCAGAGGCTAGGACCCGCACTAATGGATTCAAGTTATAAGCAAGGACATTTTGACTAAACATCAGGAAGAACTTTCTGTCAGCAAGAGCTGTTTGACACTGGAACAGACTCCCATGAGAGCTGGTGGACTCTCCTTCCTTGGAGGTTTTCAAGCAGAGGTTGGATGGCCATCTGTCAAATATGATGAGATTCTTGCACTGCAGGGGGTTGGGTGAGACGACCCCCAGGGTTGTTTCCAACTCTATGATTCTATATACACCCCATGTAGAAAACACACAAAATTCTAGATTAAAGGTCAATATGTGTGTATTTGTACCCAGCACAATAATATTATTAAACTAAAATAAAACCTCTTTCAAAAGGAAAAACTTTGCTCTTTACAAGATGGTTTGGGATCCATCCAACCAGAAATTATTTTTATGAGGTAAGTGTATTTTTGCTGTCACCCCAAGCCAGCCCCCTAGAGAAGCCAGTGGCTTAGCATAGTTTTAAAATTTATGTGCATAAAATATCCACTGAGTAATTCAAAGCAATTTTAGGATGTTTCAGAGACTATAAAGTCTCCCTTCAGCTATTGTAGATCACTGCCTTTGCTGTACAAGAAACATTGTTTTGCGGGTTTATAACTCCGCTATATAAATGTGCTCCAGGCTAAACGTAAGCATTCAGGATCTCTGCCAAACAGTAATATTTAGTGCAATTTCAAAACTACAGTTATGCATTTAGGCTACTCTTTGCAAGCCATGTATACAGAAACAGGCTTTAGCACATGGATTGCCCTTGTCCATCAGGCAAGAAAGGACAGGAAATGCTCACATCCAGGGACTGGGATGAGTAGTAGCCCTGGTGGATGCACACAACAGTGTAGATGAAGCTGGGAAAGAACAGTCCATAGAGCATGAAACTCTTAAACGGATGGTTGTGGGTTAAAGCTCCAGCTTGGGCAAAAGATTCTTGCACGGCAGGGGTTGGACTATATGACCCTTTAGGTCCCTTACAACTCTTCTATGATTCTATCTACAGGAAGGAGGCTTTCACATGTACATGGAAAGACTGCCACATGACTAGAACTTTGTGAAACTAAGCATGCAGCTCATGTGCATATAGGTACATGTGCAGAGACCTCAACTTGACAGACATTAGCACAGAATATGCGGATGTCAGGGAAAGAAGCTAAACCATGTGTGCAACATCATGAGTGTGGCTGCTCAGTGCAAAAGCTGGATGAACTCATGATTCCTCTATCTGAAAAGGATGTTCTCAATCTCTTTTATCTTGCTTTGATTCCTAACTTGAGGTTGATTATTTTTTGCATTTCTGCTCATGGACCTCTCTTGAACTGCCCCATTCATTGTTGAACCCAGGAGAAACAGCAGTCTGTTGGCTACTCTACAAAGTTCAAACCAAAAGCATTGACAGAGAAGGGCCCCTGACGGTCTGGGGCTGTTATGGGTTTCTTTAGTGGCTGAACTGTTCTCCCTCCAGCTCCCTCCTTTGAACACAGTTCTGTGGTGATGACACATCTGTTATCCTGCTCAGGTTCAAGACCCACTGTGGACACATAGTCCTGATAGTGTGGGTGTTATGTACTGAGTTGAATAGGATCCAAACTGCAGCAGTCTGATTGGTCCTAGAACAATAGGATCCAAACTGCAGCAGTCTGATTGGTCCTAGAACAATAGGATTCAGAATGCAGCAGTCTGATTGGTCCTAGAACAATGCAGCAGTATGATTGGTTGGCAGGAACCACCCAATCATGCTCCAGATAGAAGTGAATCCACAACCTGATTGGCTTACAGTAGAATTCCAGAATTAGCCAATCATGTGCAGCCCATTGTGTAAATAATGTATATAAAGCAGATACTTTGAGGGGACTTTCATTCATTCCTCCTCACCACTATGAGCTGAATAAAGAGCATGAAATCACTTTGCGACTCTGAGTATATTTCAGTGGGGCTGCAGCAGAATGGTCTGGATCTATGCAATGAAGCAACATAACACTGATTCAACTGGTAAAAAAAAGTGGTGGATTGGAGAGGTGTGTGAGAGAATCACATTTTTATGCAAGCTTTTTTTAAAACTATGCAATGCCCCCCTTTCCATCTGCTGAATACTCCCAGTGAAAGACAAAAATTACTGTTTTCATAGCATCTTGATGTGATGCCTGAGTTTCAGGAATGCTAATTCACATTCACAAAGCCTTTGTTAGAAACAATGCCTTAGCCTGAGGCATAGTTTCATGGGTTTAAAATTGGACTGCTCAGGTGTGCCGGATATAATCTTTTTCCTGTGACAAAAGAGAGAGGAACAAATGACTGGAATTTGAAACATTCTTATTTATGCAAGCCAAATTTTTACTTCCTTTTGTGTATAGTTTCTAGACAATGTTTCATACGTCCTGGTATTACATCTTTTTCTGCTCATTGAACAGGACATGACTTTAATGGCTGTTGTGCCGGGACATTCAGGCTGAAACATCTTCCCTTCAATTTGAAAGTGAAACATAAAAGTGACTATTAGGCAGAGTTTTATAAACTCCCACTCCCATAATGGCCTTGCAAAGCTGATGGAGCTACCCATTTCAAAACTGAACTCTCTCCTAAATGTGAGTTCTGAATGTCACTGGGAATGTAATGTTCAGTTCTGCATTAGCCTACCCACTTGTTTCCCAGACGTTCAAAGATTAACCAGCCAAGTACAGTATGAGTCACAGGAAGCGAATCAAGTTTCAATGGGAATCCACAGATGGTTAGCTTGTCCCTAATTTTGGAAGACCATTATTTGTCTAGTGATGTAGGCGAATACAACTAGTGATATGGGAGAAGGGCTGAGGCAACTCATGTAACAGTCACAATGTATGATATTAAACCATAGCTGGCCCATTAGTGGCTAACAGATTGCATCCAGCTAATGGGTTAATTTGATATTCTCCCCTTATCAGTGTGGGGTAAGTAAATACTTGACTACCATTTCCAAAGGCAAATGAAAATATACCAATTTCAAAAGCTGCATGTGTAAGTGTGAGAGAGTTAAATGAAACTCCCTTATACAGAGTCAGGCCATTGGTCCAGTTAATTTAGCATTGCCCACTGACAGCAGTTATCGAGGGTTTTAGAAGGAATCTTTCCCAGCCCTGTCTGGAGATGCTAAGAACCCAGGACCTTCTGCAAAGCATCTGCTCTGCCATGGAATTATGTTTCCTCCCTGCTGAAGTCAATCTTTCTAATTTAGATTTTATGTATAAGGTATAAGCAAGTGTGCTCCGTATAGGTAAATATTTTTTTTATTCCCATAAAAAGAATGTGAACAAATGTGTTTGAAATGCCACACTGTAGTGTGACTGCTAAATGCTGAAGCACTGAATTCCTGTTATTTTCCCCAAACACAAGTTTAAATAATTTAGGCTGTAACCAGTTGCCCACTTATGTGGGGGTAAGCCCCATTGAACTCAATGAGGCTGACTTCTGAGAGGCATTGGATCAATTGCACTGTCAATCTACTGGAGCTCATGATTAATGAACTAAGGTTTCTTTAATCAGGTGACATCCCTTTAAAAATAAAATAGATGTTACAATCGAACAAGCCACGCTTGGTTGCAATTTAATTCTGCATACCTGATTATATCCAACCAAGTCATAATCAGAGCACACACACTGACATTAATGGGCATGACCACTTGATTTCACTGAGTAGGGATGGGGGACAAATTCACTTCAGCTTGCATTAAAAGACAAATATATCAAATTTGCACTTTCCAAAACAGTATGAGTACTGAAACATAGCCATCCTCTGAAATTAGCACTTATCCAAATTTTGCGATGTAGTTCTCCAACCAGTGTTTACAAAAATGTATAAATGAGGGGGAAATATGCATAAAAATTAACCTATTAGTGAAAATAACATACAAAAATGCATTATATTAGGATAAATTGCTTGCGAAAATGTGTACAATAGTAAATAGTAAAATAGCATGATGCGGTTGGATACAATCCTTTTCTTCATCTTATTCTCTGTACATGCACCATGTCAACTTTGATGCCACATTTATTTCTCTGTTTGAACGTAAATTTGTTTTTTCACACCTCGTAGCTCTATTGGAAATAAATAGCAGTTCTTGTGCAAACTCTAAACTTCGAAACATAGGTTAGGAAATAAACAATTGTTTTTCTTTAAAAAGTCTCTTATATGTGGCAGATGACTAATTATCCAAACAATTGCTCAAGAAATAGTTTATCCAATGTGGCAGGCATAATAAATATGCATTAACGGGAGACATTGTTTTCAATTGCACATATCATTAATTCCAGAGACTATAATTGTCTTTTAAGTCATCAGATATGTGCATAAATCAAGCATTCGATGAATTTGATCAGAAATTAAGATGCTGTCAAAGTTATTTGTCAGATCTAGAAAATGTGACTTGTAAATTTAGTTCAATTATTTAATTATTCTCTAAATAGCTGTTGTTAAGTTTACTGACATAATAGCTTTCTTCATGTGGGTAAGTTAAATACACATTTTTCTTCTGTTAGTACCACTTCCACTTTGTTAGTGTCAGTGCTAATTTATATGAGTTATAGTAAGCTGTATATTTCAATTTAAGGAGTTGCGAAAGGCCTCGTTTAATTTGGACCCTGATTTACATGAAGAAAAAGCACAGGCTGGCTGTTATACTGCACCACGTCAGACAGTTACTTGGAAGGGCTGTTGTGCTTGTGTGCTCCCACATCATTAAAAATACTTCCTGTACATAGGAAGTCAGCGTGCCAAGAAGGAGAGGTTTAAATTTGTCTCTCTGACATACTATGGGACCATGATCTGAATTTTGGAACCTCTGTTTACCATTCATTCCTCAACATGTTCGTTCAAATGTATATTCCATGCATTTAGGACAGGGGTCAGCAAACTTTTTCAGGAGGCGGCCAGTCCACTGTCCCTCTGACCTTGTGGGGGGCTAGACCCAACCCCTCCCAAAAGCAGGAGCTTCCTGCAGCCAATCAGAAGCCATGCCGTGTCACGGAAGTCATCTCCGCACAACGAGGGCTCTGTGCAATGCCTGTTTAGCATGGGGACTGACTGAGCGGGCAGCAGAGTCCGCAAGGTTCATGGCCGGATTAACGAGCCCGGTGGGCCGTATCTGTCCCACGGGCCTTAGTTTGCTGACCTCTGATTTAGGACTTCACTCCCACATAATATACAGTGGTACTTCAGGTTAAGTACTTAATTCGTTCTGGAGGTCCGTACTTAACCTGAAACTGCTCTTAACCTGAAGCACCACTTTAGCTAATGGGGCCTCCTGCTGCCGCCGTGCCGCCAGAGCACGATTTCTGTTCTCATCCTGAAGCAAAGTTCTTAACCTGAAGCACTATTTCTGGGTTAGTGGAGTCTGTAACCTGAAACGTATGTAACCTGAAGCGTATGTAACCTGAGGTACCACTGTACTTAATATCGCACCTTCAGGAAACCAAAAGAAAGCTGCGCAAGTAGATATGTCCAAGAGCTACATTTATAAGAATATAAGATGAAACTTGTATTCTTATAAATGAACAGAAGGCTGGATTTCTATAAAGCCTTACAAAGCTCAGGACCTCAATATCTCAGTCTGCCTTTTCTTGTATGCAATGGAGGCTCTTCTGATGGGCAAAGTGGAGCAAAGCCCTCCCAAGATTCTTCCTCCCCCCCCCCAAAAAAAACACATTGAAAGCAATGAGTTATGTACAAAAGTTGGAGGAAAGGGGTCATTACTATCATTAACTTTAGGGCTCTTTGGGGATATTAACTGGCCTGTTGGTTAGCTTTGTCTTCACTCAGTTTTCTGGGATACAATATGCATGACTTGCTATTTATTAAACTGCTAGTGGTGTAAAAATATTATACTTTTGGTTATGCATTATAGCTATCACATTGCTGTATTTACTTTTAATATTGTAAACTGCTTTGAGAAAACTGTGGTATATAAATAAATTGACTGCTCCTATTATAGGATGCAAAATACTAATGCAAGCCAAATCAGAGGGAAGAACAACATGGAAGAGCTTGACAAACCTGGTGTGATCTTCCAAATGTTAAAGAGATGCAATTATCCGATAGCCAAACATTACTGTCAGATAATCAGTGTGACAATGGAAATAAATCCCCTGGGTTTTTGACAAGCTGCTTAAAAGGTATCTTACAGCATTGGCATATAAACAGAATGCCATTACATGATGGAAAATTACAGAACCAAGGGCAAGACAGGGGGGCAGAGAGCAAATGTTTGTTCCACAGCAGAACTTGCAACGATGCCAATATGCTTTTTGCTTTCAAGGGCTAAACTAAAGTTGTATCTACTCTTTAAGCATAGATTACATCAAGTCTGGAGTGTTTCCAAAAAAGCAGTTTCATATGTTTGCTATAATATATAAGCTTTTCTATTAAATGAACCCTGACTGGAAGTTAAAATCTTTATCAAACTTCCCGACTGCTGCAATGGTCACCTCCTGCAACCAGCCGGACGTCAACAAAATTAAACCTGCAGCTCTTGTTTGGCATTCAATAACCTTTGGGGAATAAAGTTCCACAGCTGCGGAGAGGCTGCTGAAAATGCCTATGAGCCTTTATGTCTAAACACAATGCACAGACGGAATTCCACTGAGGGTAAGAAAGGAGGTTATTTGTTTCAGAGGCATAGTAGCTATTACGAATTTTATACACCAAGAAAAGAGAACCATATGTTGTGCCCTGAAGATAATAAGAAGTCAATGCAGATGCTGGAACACAGGTGTAAAAGTTCTGTCGGGAGATATGGGTGACTTATTCTACATATGTGGAAACTAAGTGATTTCATCAAGCTGGGTCAATGGACATTTCTTATCCTGAGGTCTTTGTTTTTAGAGCTGTTTTTTTTTAAGCTTACAGTGGAATTGGTAGCAAGCCCTGTTGACCATTGTCATACACCAACACTAAATTTGTTAATTAATTTATTTACTACATTTATATCCCACCTGGCTGGAAAACCCAGCCAGATGGGCAGGGTATTATTATTATTATTATTATTATTATTATTATTATTATCATCATCATCATCATCATCATCATCATCCCAAGGCGATCAGGATGGCCTCAGGGCCAGTGCTATTATTGGGCCAGATAGGCATTTGCATAGGCCACAGACCTCAGAAGGGTGCTGTACTGACCTGTGATGGGCAAATTTTTATACGGATGCTTTTTTTGTTATACCCTATAAATTTCTGATAATATTTTACTTTGGAAGAATTTTATCATTTATAAAGTACCGTATTTTTTGCTCTATAAGATACAAAGGAGGTAGAGGAAGGGCAACCTTCATTCTGATCTTGTTGGGGGAATGAAGATATAAGCCCTCCCCAGCTGTGCGACATGTCCCCTGCCTTTGCAGGGAGAAACAGACACCCTCACCCCCCACCGCTAATAACTGGTGTGCATCTAGTTTGGCCTTAAATTGCAGAATGTGTTACATAACAACAACAACAACAACAACAACAACCAAACAACAACCTGCACTAAACTACTACTCAGTTTTAACAAAACCTAAGAAATGTGGCCTATGTTGCAATTTATGTTTAGTTGTTCTGTGATCCTGTTGGGAGGAACGGCAGTATACAAGAATGAATGAATGAATGAACGAACGAACGAACGAACGAACGAACGAACGAACGAATAAACAAATAAAAAAACAAGTGGAACTCTTAGAAATAAGCATCTGGACTCAGTATAAGCTTAGCAGAGGAAGTTTTATTTTATACATCCTTCCTTGCATTCAGACACAAGCTGATGCACATTCTTCCTTCCAGACCCCGTCTTGCCTGGCAGTCTAATGTAAGTCTTGGGATGGACTGCTCTGTCATTAATGTTGGATATTCTGAAATCCTGGCCTGCATCTGCTACAAGCAGCTACCAACACTTGACTCTTAACTCTGTTTTATGGCCTTTTGTTATCAATGATTTATTTATTTCCTTCTTTCTTTCCTGTTTGCTTGTTGCATTTTAGCTTATTTAGTTTTGTTTTATGCTTGCTGGCTTTTTGAGTTAACAACAAAAATAAAAATTGCTGGGTTACTCTTTCAGTGAGTGCATTTGCTAGATATTGTCATTTGAAACCTGGGCTTGAATATTAACATCTCTGCAATTTTCTATTCCATCTCTCCCTCCAATATTAGAAAGCATGATTCAGTGCACAAGTATTCGGAAGGCAGACACGGAAGAGCAACGGTGACAGGAACATCAAGAGGAGGGTACGTACAGGCAAAGAAAACAATGGCTAAGTCTCATTGCTTGACTTGTTTTCGGGATGACTCCAAGCACTTCTGTGCTCTCAGCCTGAGATGAAGGAATAATAGATGTGGCTGCAGAGAAATGCCAAAAGTCACACTGTGGGGAGGCTAAAGGCTAAAGGCCATGACTGCTAAGCTTCAAAATCAGCATCTGTCTCAATGTAATTCCAGGGAATTCACTTAGTTGCACTGTTAGCTTTTTATTAATCTCCCTTACCTAAAGACAGCTGTTTGGCTCTCACAACATACCTGGTTGAGATTTGCTAAGCCCCCATAGTTTATGGTTTCTGGCTTCTGGCCCAAACCTGGATGTCTGGGAAGGCTTCAGTTGAAAAATGTTTCCTTCCTTGTTACATTGTGTAAAAGCTGTTTTCCTTCCTCTTTGCCTTCACTTTGGCTTTTGAGTTGTTAGTTGAGATAGTTAAAAAAAAAGCTGTCTCCCTTTTATGATTGTTGCTTAATATATATTTTGAATTTGGTTTTTATTGTATGTATATTTTATTACTTTAAGCCACTTTGAGTTTCTTTCTTTGGAGGAAAGGGGCCTATGAGCTTCTTTTATGCACACTGTTTAGAAATGCTATTGATTAAATAAAATTTTAAATTAATAAAATTAAATAAACCTGCATGAGCCTACCAAGACATGTAAAATTGACATGTATTTCAATGTTGCTTTATTATGTATTTTTAATGTTTACATTTTGAAATTTTTAGGTCAACTTGTGCTTGCTTTTGACATTTTCTCTTATCAGCACTTTCATATATATCCTACAATTTATGTAAACTACTTAGAGGATTTGATGACTAAGTGGTATATAAATACTATTAAGTGAAATAAATAAAATAAGCTCCCACATTTCAAATTTTGAACACAAGCATCTATCCATAATACTATCATACCACTTTAAACAGTCATGGCTTCCTGCAAAGCATCCTGGGAACTGCAGTTTGTTAAGAGTGGTAAGAGTTTTTGGGATTCTGGTAAAAAACAAAGTAGATCATGCAAGCCTGAAATTTGCCAAACCCTGCTCTAAGGGATGAATGGAGAAAAACAGCCCCTTCATATTTTAGTCAGCCTTCATGTCTACACCCACAAGAGATGCAGAAACTGACCTCCATTTCCCAAGCCTCTCTAGCCAATCTTGAAATAATTCAATGAGTCGTTGTCCTTCATGTTGTAAGTGACACTTACTAAGAACTATACCAGAAAGGATCGGTATTTTTCTCTGTTCACAGTCGTTTAAGTGAACCGACAGAGGAAAAGATGATGGGCAGCAGATCAGGTTCCGAGGTGGTAAAATGTGAAAGGCCAGACTCATTTGTCATTGCCAAATGTGGGGAACATCGGAAGAGAAATGATAACTGATACAGAAGAACGTAACATACATTGAGAAGAGCTCAAGAGGTGACAGCTGATGATAATAAAGTCTGCTGTTGACTTGATGAGCTGCCAGTGCCCAGGGTCAGTAGGACAACTGTGTATTATAAATAGCGCTGATAAGTTCTGTAATTGAAAATAATAGGTATACTGTCTATGCCTTATCTTTGTACCAAATGGAGCCAGAACTTTGTTCCTAACCAAGTTGTTCACAAAACCAGGGCCGGAGAACCCTTTTTCACTCAAAGGGCCACATGCTCTTCTGGGCAAGCTTCTGGGAGCCAAAAATCAGTGATGGGCAGGGACAGAGACAAAAGTGCCAGAGCGACGAATGTGATGTTTACCTTTTTGCAATAGGCTGGTTTCAACACATCTACACTTCCCTCTCCATCCTCCATACAGGCAAGCAAGAAGCAGTATCAGAGTTTAAGGGCTCATTCCTGCCAGGCAAAAGCACTCGAGGCAGGTGCAAGACAAGGCAGATGAGGGTGTGTGACGTAGGGAGAGTTTTGAGAGCCAGAAAGTGAGGCATGGAGAGCTGGGTTTGGCCCCTGGGCCTGAGGCTACCCATCCCTGCTTAACAGTATGCAAGTAATCTTCCCACTTCTCAGTTTAAGATTACAGTCCCATGCACACTTAGTTTTGTATGACTGCAGTCCTAGGTACACAAGCATAGTGGTGCTACTTACTTAGTCCCATAGCTCTGGAATTTTTTAGCAACTTGGTTCTGTCAAACCACAATATTTTAAAGCCTTTAGGGAAGATCTGAACTCCCATCTGTTCTCACTGACTTTTTTCCTGGATTCCACCCCTCCTCCCTGCTATTCTTGCTTTGGGTCATATTGGTGCTTTAATTCTGAGCTGGATGTTTGTCAGTTTTATTATTTGCTGGCTTATTAATATTTTTGATTCGTGATTGCATTGTACTATATTGCAGTGCTTTTATGGAAGCCGCCAGAGAAGAGTTTTATTCTTAAAGGTAGCATATTAATATTTTAAAGCAACAAATGCTTCTGAGCGAACAAGCATAGAATTGAAATGCACAACTATGAAATAATGTAAGTAATAAATTATCAGTTAGAAAAGTTGCTAAACATCGTTTTTTATATACTTTTGTGAGTGGGTTTCAGCATGAACCAGAATTTTAAGTTTGCACAAATGAATTGAAGGTCTTTTTTGCCCTAGCAGAACAAATCCACTTTAAGAGAAGGACTTCTGCTGTTTGGAAAGTGACAGAGAAATACATTTTAAAGTGTTAGATGAACAAATGTTTAAAGGGAAGATATGCAAACATCCCACAATCAAATCAGGGTAAATGCTGGAGGATGCTCATTGCCTCTTTACCACACTGTAAGCAAATTAGGATGAATGCTCAGTAAATTCTGGGCATATTCTAACCATTGCACAACCTTTGCACAAGCAAATCTAAATGAATATTGAATATGTGGAGGAGCTGTAGGAAAGAAAGCAGTCAAGAAAGCAGAAAGAAAACAGTCAAGAGCATCACCTTTCTATAACAAATGTTCACAGGCAGAGCTGGATACAATCCAAAAATATTTTTGACATGGCCTTGGTTATAGGATGCTGTTTCCCTGGACTTGGTACAAACCCAAGTCAAATACTTCTTTTCCTAAACTTTTTCATTTTAGTACCCCTTACATCAAAGAATGAGGGTGGGGGCTTTGGTGACTGACATTCAGGGAACATGTGTCACCATGCAGGGACACATGGTGTGTCCAAGGCATGTTGATGCTTCAGGTGGAGATAAGTTGAGTCATAGTCTGAATTCTGAAGTGTACCAAATCATTTCCATGGAAATGAACCTTCGAGCTTTGCTGGAACACACAATTTGCACACAGAGGGTCCCAAACTCAATCCCTAACATATCCAATTAAGAGGATCTCAGTTATCCAATACATTCCTAGACTTTAGAAATCAGCTACCATTTGGGCGGGATAGGCCTGACTTATTACAGGAGTTCAGAAATGCACAATGTTTGTATTACTTAATTTTTTTAAAAAAATCCCGAGCTTTGAGTGGTCAACAGCACACTGGAAAAGACCCTATTCAGTGGGTCACACAAGGCATCTGGGGAAAGTCAGAGACCTAGGCCATTCTCACCATGTTGACCCAAATGTTTTGTGGCAAAACACTCCAAAGCAAAATGTGCATATTTGTAGCTGAAGAGGCAAACATTTAATGCTGCCTGAACAGACCACCAGCAGGATCTGCTGTGACACT
Source organism: Podarcis melisellensis (assembly GCF_964234715.1). Taxonomy (NCBI): domain Eukaryota; kingdom Metazoa; phylum Chordata; class Lepidosauria; order Squamata; family Lacertidae; genus Podarcis; species Podarcis melisellensis. The sequence continues at coordinate 66,797,193 of NC_138528.1, read as the reverse complement.
CATGTGACCTTTGCTGGCTGCTGGTTCAGATATAGTGATTATATTATATAATATTAACAGCTGCCAAGTTAACTCTCCAACTCAATGCACAAAACAGTATCTATAAGGTGCATTCATTGGTTTCATTTTAATTCTGTCCCTTTTGGTAGTTACATATTGGTAAATAGATGCCCATAGCAACTTTGTTTCTTAACAAATGGTGTTTTTTGACAGTTAATAAAAATAATGATTGAGCACCAGTAACACAGATATATAATTACACCAGAGGATTCTTGATCATAAAGGCCCAGTGATACCCTGGAAACTTCACCATAGTTAAGAAAATATCACTAAATTTGTGATAAATCCTGATTTATAGCAACTTGTTCTAAGCTGCAGTTGGTTTAAAATGTCATTGTGATGGTAAAGATGTAAATTCTCCTACATGAAAAATTATCATGCTGTAGGTCACTGATGAAGAGAGTTGTATGAATCAATTTTCCCACAATTTTAGATTGCAGTGGGAGTTATCAACTGCTTCATAAAAAGAAGATTAATTATACAATTCTATTATCACATATTTTTGGGTGGATGATCAAAGCACCTGTAATTGCTTTAAGCCTACTTCACAAATATAACAGGAACAGTTGATGCATCTACAATCCTCTTTTTTCCTTTGGCAAAGTAATGCCTTGTTTCTCAGCAACAGATTTATTCATAAGTATGTCACAATTTGACAAATGCCTAATTTATAATTTCAATCTACTAATAGCCATCTAAGAGACCTAAGAGCATATCTCAGGCACACCTGTGATTCTCCTAAAAGAACCTGAGCAAAAGCTAACGCATGAAGGAACAGTGTTACTTATTCTGATTGATTACTTTGCCAATGCAAGTATTCATTCATGCCATTATTAAACCAATACATCAACCCAGTGCTTTTTTTCTGGGGGGATGCATGGCTGAGCATACCCCTAAACATTTTGTGAATCTTTGTACTTTTGTCCATTGACTGCATTTCTTTTTCCCAATTTGAACTATAAAATGGTGATATTCTTGAGTCAAAATGAGAGTACCCCTAAACAATTTTTTTTTAGGAAAAAAAGCACTGCATCTACCATGAATTAGTTTAAAGGTAAAGGGACCCCTGACAATTAAGTCCAGTTGTGAACGACTCTAGGGTTGCGTGCTCGTCTCGCTTTAAAGGCCGAGGGAGCCGGCGTTTGTCCACTTCTGCAGACAGTTTTTCTGGGTCATGTGGCCAGCATGACTAAGCTGCTTCTGGTGGAACCAGAGCAGCGCACGGAAACCCCATTTACCTTCCTGCCAAACCGGTACCTATTTATCTACTTGTACTGTGTGCTTTCGAACTGCTAGGTTGGCAGAAGTTGGGACCAAACAACAGGAGCTCAGCCTGTCACGTGGATTCGAACCACCGACCTTTCGATTGGCAAGCCCAACAGGCTCAGTGGTTTAACCCACAGCGCCACCCACATCCCTGTGAATTAGTTTACGTAACTTATATTGCCTTTCTTTACATTGCTTTACCTTCATCAAACACCATAATGCCATTCAGCATTATATTCAATTAAATATAATGCTGATCCATTACAATTACAACCATGAGCCTGTGGTTATCACTGGTTATGTTTTTTCCTTGCTCCACTGGGTAGCTGATGAACTTATTCAAACTGGCTGAAAGACCCAATTAGTGTTGGTGCATTGGCTAGGACTTGGCATGGTATGCACTAGCCTTGACTGGATCCCCAAATGAACACAGGAGAGGTGTTAGTGATGGAGCCTGTTAGGGGACCTGGAAGCTACTTGAAAATGCTGCATCCTAACTACCGTATAGGTTTAGCTCCTTCCCTAACTCTCCCTTCCCCAAACAGCTCTTTTGCTGTGGGAAGAAAGAGTTGCTAGATGTTCCTGGCTAAGCGCATTGTGATATGCCACACTAATCTCCAAGCGATGTGAGATTCCACGGGTACCTGCAGCATCCCTTTCCAATAGTTTTTTGTTTGTCTCCAGACTGCTGCCTTGCAGCCCAACAGCAAAAAGCCATGTCTCTCTGACCCCCCCCCCCCGCTTCGTCCTGTCAGCTTGCACTACACTAAGCTTTCATTGCCTCTGATTTTCAAAGGGGGGGGAGGCCCCTCCCTTCGGATGTGCTAATGACTCATTATCCCCAGGCCATCACCTCCAAGGAAATTAGACTGATTCCATTACCTTTCAACTCATGTTGATTTCCTTGGATTAAGAAGTACACAATTTAAGAAGTCTGCCTAATGTAGTCTTCCGCACATGCTCATCAGAGGAGTAAAGCATTTACCGGTAACACACATCTTAAGGCACACAGGTCTGACATCCCATTTTAACACACAAATGCTGATTAAATTCTAATGTTTACCCGGAGCCCAGGTATTTAGCACCCATAAACCTATAACAGCATTTAGGAACAATGTATGGCATGAATTCCTTCTCCATGAGGGGGGATGCTCACTACAGCAATGGTGCAGCAGGATGGCTAGAGAGAAGTGGGTTAGTAATGGTCTCATTCCCTGACCACACATGCAGTGGTCTGGTTTACACCCTTTGTTCTGGTTCATGTGCATCCCATAGCTCTTCTCACCTTGCTCTTTATTTCTAACAAACTGAAGTAAAAGCTAGTGTTGAAATTGAGCTGCCATGCCTTCAAATAGCCTTGTCGTTTTCAGATTAGCATATACATTGCCCTATGATTTTTGGTCAATTCTTGTTTTGCTGTTCAAATTCATTTTTATGGTGCTTCTTTGAGATTAAGAAACACTATATCAGTAGCCCCCACCATCACCAAACATGTTTACAATTTCTTTGGGCAGAGAGAGATACTTTTGTTGATGACTAGGCATCTTAATGGGCTTTATAATGCAAACCAATTTATTATGAATGATTGGACTTTGCAATAAAAACAAAATCAATCTATTTAAATAAGGGAGAGATGAGGAGATGCTATTTTTGCACAAAAATAAAATTGAAGGTGGAACTATGTATTGTGTATGGGCCATCATCAAAACATCATCCCTCTGGCTAGTTCTCCAGTGTCAACAGTAAGTGGAAGGAGGGATTATGTGGGGCAAGAAATGAAAACCTCATGTTGCACTATGAGTGGGAGAACTCAACATGGGGATGCCATGTGTTCAGTGATAGCTTAATGGAGAGCTTAACTGTGGTGTAGCAGTTAAGAGTGTCAGGCCAGGACCTGGGAGACCAGGATTCGAATCCCTGCTAAGCCACAAAGCTCACTGGGTCACCTTCGTTCTGTCACTGCCTTTCAGCCTAACATACCTCACAGGGTTATTGTGGGGTTTAATTGTGTAAGGGGGAGAACCTTGTATGCCAACTTGAGCTCCATGGAGTAAAAGGTGGGATGGAAATGAAACAATAAATAAATGTTTTACCTCATATAATAAGGAAGGGGAGAATACCAGCATCTGTTTAAAACAGAGGTCACCCAAGGGCACATTTGCAAATGACAGAAACTGTTGTGGGCATCACACGCAACCCTTATCCCAGCACACACTGCAACGTATTCTATTGGCTACAACTGAATGCTTTTTCAAGCCTAGTTTCAGTTGGTGGTGGTGACCCTGTGAGCACATACACACTCACCAACACTACACTGGCAACTCTTGGTTTGAAATAACTATCTACAAGAGATGACTTAGCACAGATCCATTATTTAACACTTATGCTAGTTTACGTACCTTGAGCTTCTCCTGCTTCCCAATTGAATGATATGCCCCCTTTCTGACATCAGCCTGGGAGATCATTATTTAATAGAAAACAGGCTCAGACTGCATATTATTTCTAGCTAAACTGTACTGTGCTTCATTATCATACCAGCTACATCTCAGAGTCAACATTCATAACTCAAACGTTTAAGTTGTAATGCAAACATGCATGCATCCCAGAGAAATTATTTATGATATTTTAAATATTTTAGACTGAAAAGACTTACAGTCTTTCTGTCCCCGCACCCACCGCCCTGAAATTAAAGAAGAGGCATAAAGGAACCCATCTGAATAAAATCAATCTTGGACAGCCTGTGTTCAGCCCCTCCTATGCATAGGATAATGTGGCAGATAATATACAATTAAAGTGCAGCTCTGCTTGGGAAAGAGAGTGTATATAAAATGTTATCACTATACACCATCTTCTTAGCCTCTGTATATATTAAAATACAATTTTTCAAACAAAATTACTTTCAGAAAAAAGTACTAGACCTAGAGGTGGTATTACAGAGCAATAAATGGAACAGGAATTTAACTTATAGGGCACTTACTCAGGACCAGCATTCAGGTGAACAGAGGGCATGCCAATGGGTAGCTGTGATGAGGAGATGGATCCTCTCAAGGTGTACTGAAAGAACAAGTGAGCTTACTCATTATAATAGAAACAGTCATTTGTTATCTCATAATGCACTAACAATCTTCTATCTAAACTATAGGTTGCAAGAAGTACTTTAATATGTGATTGCTCCTTTGAAAAAATGTGGTGGGGGGGAGTCTTGCTAATGTTGTCTAGTGTAGAAAGCAAAAGACCATGTCAAAAAATACAGTATAAACCCATAAGAATTAGGTTTAATGGAAATCAGACATAATGTATTTTGGTGTAGTGCCGTTCGAAACCATGTTCATTGTGAGGGGATGTATTATTGCCTGCAGTTGTTTAAAACAAGTGCATATACCATTTTTCTTCAGTTAATGCATTACAAAAATGAAAGGCATAATATAAAAAACTGATGAAACCAGTCACAAAGAATGGTAGCATGTACTGTATCATGAAAGTAAAGAAAGACAAAACAGCCTTCTGAAGTATACAATTGTGCCCCGTTTCTGAAAAGCTCTGAAGGATATTTCTGCATGCAATGGAGGCTGACCCATTAGGGCAAATGAGACCCTGCCCATGCAATCTCACTCTGCTCTCACCCAGCCCCCACTTGCCTGCCCAAGGGGTAGCACTGCATGTCAGCTTCCTGTCCTGTGTCTCAATGTTGCCCTTGTAGAACTCAGCAGGGAGGATGAACTCACAGCTAGAATTGGTTGACTCTGCTGGTATCTCTGCCCTTTGCCCAACTAGTGCCAATAAGCACCAGACACCATTGTCTATATGTACTTCCATGGGCTCCACAAAACCTGGTCAACTCAACCCATGTCAGGCCCTCCTGGCAATGGATCTTTAGGATCCCCTGCCCCCCTTCAGCCCTAAAGATCTTAGCACATTAAGCAGAGGAGTAAAGTTTCCTCTAACTCCTGTTCCTTCGTTCTCATGAGGCTAGATTCTGCAATTCAGGCTGATGCAAAATCAACTAAGACAATAATTCTTCACAGAGTAAATTCTTCATGTCTAGACGAGTTGTAGTTGCCCAGAGGTTTACACATCTTTGGACAGATCCCTTATTAAAGCAGAACTGTTCTAAATTGTTTCCAGCTGATTTTTTCTCTAGGGCCTAAGATCTGAAATAAGACTAATTCAAGTACAAGATTTGAGCGCGCGCACACACACAAACACACACACACACCCCTTATATGGATCCTATCACATAAGGAGGGATGGAGAACTTGTGACCCTCCAGATGCTGTTGGACTCAAGCTCCCATAAACCCCTACAAGCATTGCCAATGGTCAGGGATGATGGAATTTGTAGTCCAACAGCATCTGGAGGCCTTACTGCCTCTGGCATAAGGGTTTTGCAAAATCCTGGTACAGTGGAGAATGTAAAAACTGAGTCTCCATTAAGAGATAAGATACCTATTCAGCGTAGTGTGTTGATTTTCCAAAGATAATTCATAATCCTTGTTTTTTACTTTTCAGGATCAAGGCCATACAGTGTGGTAAAATAAAAGTCTGCTACATAGCTACTGATATTTACTTCACCTTCACACTGTTTGCTAGTTGTAGTGGTGTGATTTATAATAGCTGAGATTGCTCTTTTGAAAGGGACTTTTTCAATGCATGCTATTAAATTGCTGGTTAATTTTCCACATGAGGTATTAGATATAATCAGGCACAAAGAAGTAGTGGGATGTATTGATACTATGTCTCCCTGTGATATGCCAAAGAAATTCATGTTTTATATTAGAGTATGGCTCTCTGTTTAAGATCAGGCTGATTTGTGTCTCCCTCTTGTCTGATGGTGGGACTGGAAAGTACACCAATACAAGGCACCCTTGACACTTTAATAGCTTTATTTAAATTGGCTTGGGATTTATGACCAAGTCGTCCTTTTAGTAGGTGATCCTATTACAACACAACTGTCTCTGCAATTATAAGCAAGAATTCAAGCAAATTAAAATTGGCCTTGGTTCCATGGTGACTTTAATGTGAACTACAGCTGGCCACGCAGCTAAGAGGTCATCTGACGGCTCTGTTGCATGGCCAGATTAGAATTTCATTTGTGATGAGGTGTGTGGAAAAAGTTACTGACCTCATCGCAACCTTGAAACCAATCTGGATGTGCCGTGAAGCAGTTCAGATGATTGCTTGACCATGCAACCACATTAAGCTCAAAGCACATATAATTAAATGAATTTATCTGGACACATGCAGTTGCTGGAACTTCATATTGTGGTTCCAAAGCATGTTCTCCTACTCAGCTACTGCTTCTTTCACTTTCATGCCCATCATTGCAACCAATTCTTGCTTCTATTTGAACACAACATTCTTATTTCATTGCAGGAAGAGATATTTCACAGATCACATCCCTTCATGTTAAAGCATTGATCAAAGGTGGGAATCCAGAAATATGTATTGACACGGATGTCATTCAATAGGAGTTTTGGAGCAAGATGTCACCAACATGCTGATTATACCCAAATTTCTGTTGCATCTGAGCAAGGAGAGGCTGTGCAAGCCTTGGACCAATACCTAGGTTGTAGCTGTGGTGATCTGGATGGTGGCCAATAAACTTAACTTGAATCCTGGAAAGACAGAGGTTTTGTAGGTGGGTGGTTCCCAGGTCAATCGCCTGTTATGGATGGCACTGCACTCTCAGAGTTTGACAGAGTTTAACAGAGTTTAATAATAGTGATTTACATTTATTCCTTCTGAAGCCATGCCGAACATGTTACCACAGGTGAGTTATCATGGAGAAACAGTTTCAACTATTTTCCTCTTTCTGTTCTTCAAAAAGCAGCTCTCTGCTTCTTTGATTGATTGCACTATAATATGGGGTGTTATGGAATCACACTACATAATCTAATTTATGTATTATCCCAGCTCAGTGCATGGATGATAAAGAAGCATCATCCAGACTTAATATTTTATGATGACTGATCAGTCAAAGTTTGACCCAGGTTCAAATTTTATGGAAGGAAGCAAAGTAGGTGGAAATGAGCAACCAAAATAGGCTGCATTGCTCAGTAGACGTTACATCCTTAGCTAGTACAGTAATGTAATCATTTCAACACATGACAAACTTTTGGCTGTGCCTACTTTACTTTTCAGGCACAAAGTGAGTTGAGAACATAAGAACATAAAAATCGCCCTGCTGTATAAGACCAAACACCTATCTAGTCCAGCAACCAGTTTCTCCCAGAGATTAATTAGATGCCTCTGGAAAGCACATAAATAGGGCAAAGGGGTAATATTCAGGACCCTGGCATTCTGTCACATGTGCTGCTTGGTTGTGTAAATGGATGTAATGTGCTGAAAATGAAATGTACGCAGCTGCTGTCCTCAGTGCCATGGAGACTTCAGGTTCTCACACCTTCCCTTCAATGCTCCTTCACACATTATGCCTTGCATTAACAGGTTTTCCCATCTGGTTGATAATTACAATGTACCAAAGGATTATTCAGAACAAAAGAAATTTGCTTCTTCCAACCAGCTAGCACTTCACAAAATCTTGCTGTGAGTTTTCCCTCTCTCAACTGAAATCTCTTAGCCCACTTCCTCACCCAAAGCTGAAATGGTTTTCATGGAAGAACTGGTGTAAAGTAGGTGGGGGTGGATCCTTCACAAATATGTCCCTTTTCCCAGCCACATTAGAAGCATGGCAACAGAAGTGAGATGTCGCTCCCTTGCTTGACCAGGGTTCCAAACCCAGCAACGGAAGTAGGAAGCGTTCCTTGCTTCTGCAATTGGACAAATTCCTTATTGTCCCTGTCATTGCTGGGAGCCATGCACAGTGCTGGAAAATAGATGCCTACTATAGGAGCAATCACAGTCCCTGCTCCTGCCAACCTAACAGTTCAAAAGCACGTCAAAGTGCAAGTAGATAAATAGATACCGCTCTGGCGGGAAGGTAAACGGTGTTTCCGTGCGCTGCTCTGGTTCGCCAGAAGCGGCTTAGTCATGCTGGCCACATGACCCGGAAGCTGTACGCCGGCTCCCTCAGCCAGTAAAGCAAGATGAGCGCCGCAACCCCAGAGTCGGTCACGACTGGACCTAATGGTCAGGGGTCTCGTTACCTTTTTTAATAGGAGCAATCAATCAATCAATCTTTATTGCGATGAAAGACCAGGCAGCAGAATTAACGACAGCAACATATGCATCCTTATCTTCTGGTGTGCTGCACAAATTCCAGCACAACAGTAAGGGAGGGTCACAGAATGGCCTAGGCAACTGAGTATCATTTCCTGCACTTTGCTGTGAAGCATGTGTTGGGAAATAACTGAATACCAATTAATCCTGAGGTCTCACATGTGTGGGGAACTACAAAGAATTGTGAATTCTGATTCTGTCTTCTGCATCATTAGATACCCCTCCCAGTTTGGTGTCATCTGCAAATTAGATGAGCATCCCCTCAATTTCTTCAAGTCATTTCTAAAGATGTTGAACAACAACAAGCCCAGAACAGAACCCTGTGGCATCCCACTTGTCCCTCTTTTCCAGGATAACAAGGAACCATTAATGAGTACACTTTGGGTTCAGTCAGTCAACCAGCTACAAATCCACCTAACAGTTACCTCGTTCAACCCACATTTTACTAGCTTTCTCGCAAGAACATTATGGGGGACTTTGTCACAAGCCTGACTGAAATCAAGATACTGTACACTATGTCCACAGCATTTCTCTGAATGTTTGGTAATAGTAAGGCATCATCCAAGTCTTCCGTCTGGCTTGGCAGTCTATAGCAGACACCCAACCCCACACTGTTGTTTCTCTCTCCGACAATTTTTACCCATACACTCTCAATCTGCTTTTCATGCTACATGTCATGGATTTCTTCACAAGTGTACACATCCTGTTTCGTAGCATAAAATTTCCCACAGCATGGGACTCCTTCCAGACAACCTGTTTATTAAGTATTCATCCTGATTCGCTTACACAGAGGGTGGACTATGTCTGGTCTTTATGAAGCATTCATTTAGATGTTTGTTTGCTGGGAGGTTCTAGGACTATAAGCATCCATCCCCAATTCATCCTGCATTGCTTGTACTATGGTTCCCCAACTTCCCATTAATCATTCATTCATTCATCCTACACTTTTTTGTGCATTTCCCCATCACTTTCCTAACTGCAAAATGTTTTGTTTTGTTTTTTTAGTGGATCCGTTGTGCTAAGAGAACAAAGTACTTTAAGCCACTTTAATTGCACAAATCCAAAATGCCAGTACGCATTTGAATCCCCTGCCCACGCCAAATACCGGCAGTCAGGAAGTGACCATGCACAGTGCTAGAAAGACAGGCGGTGTCTCTGCTTTGCCTTGGCAATGTGGCAGGGGGTGCTCTTCCTCCCCTCCCCATCCCCGGCACAATGAGCAAACTTCACCCATATTTATAGCCCAGCCCTCTTGAAAAATTGCCAGCCAGTGGTTTGCAGGCAGTGAAAACAGCTATGTAGTTAGGGCCGATACTTCAGCTCACACCTACACTGCCCCAGCCACCAATCTTTATATGGACAACCAAAAGCAGTCAAGGATAACTTATTCATCAGCTTTCCTCAGTCACGATTCTCACTACTATAAATCAAAAACGTCAGTAATAGCTCTCTCTCTCTCATCCTCAGTTCTCACAGAGTGACTCTTATGCCTGTGGGGAAAAAAACTCTGGGAAAGAATGGTTTATATTAGGATTGTTCTTCAGGGAAGCATGTTTTATATTAGAATAGTTCCTCCAGAGGAGGAACAGGAAATAGGGGGGCTGAGGGAGTACTAGAGATGCAAGGAATCTCCTCTTGCCACTAGAAGGAGAGGGGTTAGCTCATGATCTGCAATATGTTCAAAGGAAAGCATCATTCATTTATTCCTAATTATGCCATATTCGTTCCAAACTATCCAGGACCAGTGCATTAAAAGGGAAATTAATATTCAATTAGCCTAAAGCTTCTGCATTAACAAATATTAATGAGTGGCTTTTTACTTGCTGAGGTGTCTTCTTTGAAGAGCTTTGATTATAGGGATTCTCATTTAAAGATCTTAAGGTTTTTTAAGAAGTAGCTTTTAAGATTACAGATCTTCAGAGGTTAATTTCCTGAGGCCTCCAGTTCCTTCATTTTCTGCAGAACTGTACTTTAAAGTCATGTACTTGTTCTTGGAAGGCAGAATTTGGACCATCTTTAACAGAAAAGTACGATCCTTCAGGGAGGCTCACCTGGCACCTTTGTTATGTATCTTTAGGTGCCAGGCAAAAACACTTATGTCCTTTTAATTGTGTTTGTGGGAGGGTGTTATTGGTTTGCTTTCACTCTTTTTCTTGTTTTTATTATGTATTTTGTGTTATCATTTTGTATTTTTATGTTGTGAACTGTCCTGTGATCTTGGATGAAGGGCAGCATGCAAATTCAATAAATAATACTAAAAATAATAATACTAAATATTAGAATTTAAAAAACTTAATTATCATCATTGGGTTGTATCCAATGATGCACTTCCACTCACACAAACTGGGGCACCTGATTTTGGCCAATCTCTCCTACACATCACATCCTCAAAAGAGCTGCCCCTGTGGGTTCAGATACTCTCCAGGTGCTATTCAACCTAAGCACACCCACTGAAATTAATGGACCTCACTTGGACATGCTCATTAATTCCAGTGGATCCGCTCTGAGCAAAACTAGTTGAATATCACCCTCTGGAACAGTGTAGGATATAGTGCAGGGCTACAGCAAGTAAGAGATTGGGTGAAAATAAGGTGAACCACTTTGCACAACTGAGAGCCACTGTGGTGTTTACAGTGTTGGACTAGGACCTGAGAAACCAGGGTACAAATCCCCATGAAACCTTGAGCTAGTCACTATCTTTCAGCCTAACATACTTCACAGGTATCTGAAGAAGTGTGCATGCACACGAAAGCTCATACCAATAACAAACTTAGTTGGTCTCTAAGGTACTACTGGAAGGAATAGTCAAATTTTGTTTTGACTATGGCAGACCAACACAGCTACCTATCTATACTTCACAGGGTTGCTGTGAGGATAAACTGGAGAGGGGGAGAAGTTTGTATACCACTTTGCACTCCTTGTGGAAAAGGTGGGATATAAATGTAATAATAAATAAAATAAAATGTTATTTCCATTTGCACAATGTCACCATTGAATGTAACCCATTTCGTTTTGTTTAGAATCATAGAAGAGAGAGAAAGAAGAACAGCCCATTTTATTATTATGAAGGGTCAGCAATGTGAGTTTTCTGTAAGCAAAATGTTACATTTCGATAATATCTAGGTGGTTCCAAATATTTTCCAAAAATATATCCATTGCTAAACCACCACCAATCCCGTATTACACCAATTAGGATTGGTAACCCTGCATGGATTAATTTACATATAGTATTCCATGCACAGAGGTATATCATGAACGTAGGGCAGTTAATTACAACATATACATATATTTACACAATCCATTGCAAAGAACCTACTTTTATTGCATATTTTCACATGAAAATTAGACGTTCAGTACTGCTTTGATCAGAAAAGTAATTGAAGAAACTAACTCGTGGGATTTTATGTTTGCATTTCAGGTGAAATAATTTCACATACAATTTCTTCAGTTTAAATAGAGTCGTTCCTCCCGCCGCCACCTAACCACAAACTCAGTTTGTCGGCAGAATAAGAAATCAAGTTCTATCTGGGTCACACGTAATCAGCAGCAACAAAGATTTTACTGGACAAATTTAGTTACATCTGTGCAGCAGCCACTGATGAAACAATTCATCATTTTAAAACGAACCTGGAATGTTTGTGCTTCATTTTTAATGACCCATTTCTACCTGGTATTATAATTCATGCCCACACAAGAACATATAATTTTTTTGTTGCATATTCATCTCTGAGGGGGGAAATCCATGTGCTGAATTAAAAATACATGAGTTTTTGTTATTTGCCCAGTACTTTAAAATGCTACTGCAAGCTTGACTGAAGCTCTAACTATTTCCTCAGATCTTGAGGTACTTGCCTTGCTATCTGCTAGCTCTGCTGAGCAGAAGAAAGTAATTTCAGTGTGCTGTTCCATGCTGAACAAATTGGATACCTCAGGCCTAAATCAATTTTGTTGTTGCCGCCTCTGCTGAAATGCTGGGATCCCCCCACAGATGCTGAAATGCTGGTTGATGCTGTCAGAAACCCTAGGAGAAAGCAGAAACTTCATGATTAACCTAGAACATAACCAAGTGAGCTTTCAGAGGCTGGTTGCCCTTGGGCCTCAGAGCCTTCCTGAGGTACAGAAAGAAGTGCAGCTGTTGCAAAATCACCCTTGGCCATTGACACACATTGAGAAGCCACCGGATCGGATAGGCTTGCTATAAATACTAAGAGCCTGGTTTTCGGCCTGCTATAGTGCTGGAGGTGGGGAACAGAGGAGAGAAACTGCCTCTCCTCATCTGTGGCTTAGCATGTCCCTGCCTCTGAGGTTCATTGGAGAAAGTATTCAAGGTTTGGCTTGGGCTGCAACCGAGGGGTGCTAAATTGGAGGGTTGGAGATGGGGAATCTGGTTTTGTAATTCCCATAATTCCTAAGCTACTTGGGGCTGATGGGAGTTCGAGTCTAGACTGAGGTACAGTTGGTTTAGATTGAGGTATAACTGTCCGTATAGCCACAACATAACCCACAACCTTTGGGAAATGCAAAGAGTAGGTCTGCAAAACATACTGGATGCAGTTGTGGGGGTGAAATATAGCCTGCGTTGCACTTCAAGGCCCAGCTTCCAGAGCCTCCCAATTCTGCTTGAGCCCCCCCCCCCCCGCCTCACCTGCAGCAAGTGGCCGTTTGCACTCTGGGTCGGTGAACAAAACCTCCCAGCCGAGATTCACGCCTGTCACAGCGCTGCCTGCCCTGACAACCAAAATTTGTACTACATACTTTCGAAGAACTCTGTGATCCAAGAATTTGAAGGCGGGGGGGAGAGAAGGAACAACACACAAATAAAACATAAGCGTTATGAAAATTAGAAGGAGTTTCAGAGAGGAAAACCGCAACAAGGGGGGAGGGCGGGATTATCCTTCTGGCTTTTACAGCAAAACAAAGCATCTGCCCTAGATACCAGTGTTAATTAAACCAAGCAGTTCTTCTGCTTCTGAAAGCATCTCTGGGAAATTAATTAAAAATTCATTCTGGATAAGGTTTTTACACAGAAGGCTAAAAGGAATACACACACACACACACACACGACAAAAACCCCTACTATCTAAGAACATACTGTTGCAACTTGAGGCCAGCATACATAGTACTGCTTCCCCCAAATTATGACAGCTTTTTTGGAACTATTGTGACTGCAGCAATTGCTGCCAGCCGCATTCATGGGGCAGATGACATGCAAATAAAGCCCATGCCATTTCCCCCCCCCCAACTTCCTTCCTAGAATTGCTTTCTATTATTGTCATGTTTTGATGGAAACATTTGTGTGGAAGTTCTTCTGGACGTTCAACCCAATGTACAGTGGAACCTAAGGTTCTGTACCACCCTCATTACAAACGCTTCGGGTAATGAGCTCCGCTAACCTGGAAGTAGGTGCTCTTGGTAGCAAACTTTGCCCCAGGATGTGAGCGAAAGTCATGGGCTGGCGACATGGCGGCAGCGGGAGGCCCCATTAGCAAAAGCGCGCCTCAGGTTAAGAGTGGTTTCGGGTTAAGAACAGACCTCCGGAACGAATTAAGTTTGTAATCGGAGGTACCACTGTACATGTTAGGTTTGCCTAGGGCATGGATAGCCAACGTGGTGTTCTCCAATTCTTAATGTTATACCTTTCCCATCATCCTTGACCATTGGCCAAGCTGGCAGGAGCTGATGGGAGTTGTAGTCAAACACTATCTGGAGGGCAGCACATTGGAGAAATGTTGGGTAAACTGGCCCTTAGAAGGTAACAAATAGTATGTGTGGTGTGGCTTTTTAAATTGGTTTCATGAGGCCAATTATCCTAATTTCCACTCTAGTATGAGTTATCCATGACTGTGCAAGCAGAGCGTAGTTGTCATGTGTGCTTTTGAAGGCTATGGGCTTGGGCTGCAGCAACCACTGTGATCTCAGAGAATGAAAAACATGTCTCCCTGTTACACAAGCAAGCCTCTTCTGTCATTCAAAATGATCAGCGCTGTGATGAAGGAGAGCAGGGGCCAACCCTCTAGCTTCACCACTTCCATAGCTGCCCCCAAGAGGTTTTATCTAACTTCATTGTCTTTGGCTTTTCTCCTGACTTTGTTGTGTCTTTTACATTCTAGCTTCCAATGCTATTACAGTTCACTTTCAACCACTGCTGCCAGGACATCCCTGTTTCCCAGTTTCATTGACAACAGTCACCTATCAATGCTGGCATTCAGTTATGATCCCTGGAGAGCTTTGGGGAAGAAGGGAAGACAGCTGTATACCAACTGAAGGAGCACATATTTGACCTTAATTCAGAAAGCAATTTAAATGCATAAGTAATGTTAAAACATGAATGGACCTATTTAAATCAATAGATTGCTCATATATTTAAAGCAACGAATGGGACAAAACACTTTTCCGGACTCGTACATTAAATCTAGCCTGCTATAATGAGTTGCTATAAAAAGAAATAATATTCAAAATACCCTGAAGGGTTTTCAAAAAGCAAATTTGTGCACTTCATTTCAAGATCCAGAGACATCTTGGGGTGAGTTTTAGAACTAGTTGAATTAAACAAATAATCCTCCCCACCATCAAAAAACAAATTCTTGCCAGCTCTTCACTGTTTTGTGAATGATACTCAGAGCTTCACTGTGACATATATCAGATTGAAGCACTAATTGTGCGATCCTATGCATATATAAAAAAATAAGTCCCATTGAGTTCAGTGAGGTTTGCTACCATTCAAGTAGGTATTGAAATGTCATTGAACTCAGTGGGACATACTTTTGGGTAGACAAAAATAGGATTGCACTGTAAATCAAAATAATTTCAAAGGTTATCCCACATTACATTAAAGGTAAAAGGGACATTAGAAAGGTCAGGAACCTATTGGATGGTGTGAGACATAATGTTGGGGTTTTACTAAGAAAGAAAGATGGATGATATATTTCCATAGCTGTGCAGCTCCTACTAAAAGTGTGTGGGAAAGAACAGCAGAAGTATGGTGATGAGGGGGGGGGAAATGCATCCAAGAAGCAAGGCCAATAATAATTAAACCACTCCAACAGACATCTGTGTTATCTAATGAGTAGTATATTCCAGATATAAAAGCTTACTGTATGGTATGGGAAACATACATTATACATGGCCTGCATGTTTTAAACTCTTTACAATACCATTGTTAGAGGCAGAATGGAAATAATTCAGACCTCAGAGGCAGTGAGGAAGGTCAAACAAGAATCCATTGGATGGGCAAACAAATAACTAAACAGTCAAGAGTATTCTGAAAGATGAAGAAGGGGTGAAGGAGTGCAGAAGGCCCCACTGAGGTTCAGTAAGCCATACACATACAGTAATACAGGCAGCATGGATAATATATAGTACACACATACATACAATACATACCATATACTATATAGAAGAGCTCCAGAAACATAGGCCCCAAATAATCAACCATAAGACCCGGTGGACCCCTCACATATTTTATTGGGTGGTAAGGGACGCAGGTGGCGCTGTGGGTTAAAGCCTCAGCGCCTAGGACTTGCCGATCGAAAGGTCGGCGGTTCGAATCCCTGCGGCGGGGTGCGCTCTCGCTGCTTGGTCCCAGCGCCTGCCAACCTAGCAGTTCGAAAGCACCTCCAGGTGCAAGTAGATAAATAGGGACCACTTACCAGCGGGAAGGTAAACGGCGTTTCCGTGTGCGGCTCTGGCTCGCCAGAGCAGCGATGTCACGCTGGCCACGTGACCCGGAAGTGTCTCCGGACAGCGCTGGCCCCTGGCCTCTTAAGTGAGATGGGCGCACAACCCCAGAGTCTGTCAAGACTGGCCCGTACGGGCAGGGGTACCTTTACCTTTACCTTTAAGGGACCTTGGACCCTAGAATTTTGCTCCTATGCCAAGTGATTTCAAATCTTTATTAATAAAGCAGGATCACAATAATCCTTAGATTCGAAGTCCAGAGGCGAATGTGGTGTGGAATCTAGACACATATAAAAAATGTTGTGAATATACTTTTTAAAAAAAACCCTGAAAAAATATATTGAATTTGCCATAGCTCACCATCTCCATCTAGTGAACACATTTGTATCATGCACTTTACAACAAACTTAAAATATTTTATTTGCGGCTATATAGCTGAGTCCTGCCATGTGTAGAGAGGTTGCTCAGAGGGTTGAGAGGATCTTCAGAGTCTTTGGGGGGGGGGGACTTGGTCATGCAATGCCGCTGGCTCTGAGCCTCCCTCTGGCAACATTACCATTACCATTTGACTTATGGAAGTTATAGGTCTTATGTGAGGAGCCTTCTGAACGCATAGAGGTTCCCCACATTCTTTAGAACAGGCATAGGCAAACTCAGCCCTCCAGATGTTTCGGGACTACAACTCCCATCCTCCCTGACCACTGGTCCTGTTAGCTAGGGATGATGGGAGTTGTAGCCCCAAAACATCTGGAGGGCCGCGTTTGCCTATGCCTGCTTTAGAACCCCAGTTTTCCAGGGTTCTAAAACATACAAGGTGTTTCCACAAGTTTAGAAGCCTCCTCACTTCAAACCTTTGCCCCCCATAAGTTGAAATGTTGCAGGAACAGTGACAGATGGCAGAGCTAGTGTGCTTGTCCCTTCACATGTTTATCCTAACTGTAATATCTAAAGGTTTTTCAAAACTCGGAAAACTGCTCCAAGAACATATCTGATAATTACTCCATAACATAAATCGTAATCAAGTAACAATTTGGCTATTGCTAAGAAGTTTCTTGATATGGTTCCAGATTTGCAGCATGAGGATGTAAGAAACCTCTGTTTCAGATGCTCCTATTTTCCTTTCAATGCATAATGAAAAATGTGAGCCCAAAGGCTAACATAAAATCCTCTAATTTTAGTCTTCATCAGAAATCACAGCAGATCTTGGATCCTATGCTTCTATTTTCATTTATTTTCTGAGAAGTTATTTCCATAACGGAATCATCAGACGCGTTTAATAGAAGTTTTTGCCACTTATAAATTTTTATTTGCACTAAAAAGCCAACTCTAGGTCTATCTCTAGGGAGCCTCGTCTGTGCCAATATCCTGAAAGACGTTTTCATTAACCTTCTTTGACCTTCCATGACCGTAATGTAGGCTTTCACAGAACTTATTTTCTGATACTGCACCTCTGTTAGAATATAAACCAATCTAAATTTAAATGCTCATATCAGCAGCAAATGTCTTAGAAGAATAACCTTTGTAAATGCAACATAAATCCTAAGATAATGGAGAGGTTAAAATATGAGGCAAAAATAAAGCAGCACAATTTGAAGAGAATGGGGAAGGCATTTTGGTGAAGTTGCTATTGCCAATGATGTTTCCACATGTTCCTTCATTATTAAAACAAGAGGGAGAACTTTGTTGCTTCCGTATGTTCCTAAGTATAATTCCTTTACCAAAGATGTGTCTACTTCGTGCTTTCATAAAACAAATAAAATCTGTTAATGCTTGTAGTATTTTTGCACGTGTGGGTTCTCTAAACCGATTCAACAGTCGTCACGTCACTGTATACAGGCCTCCTCTCACTTAAGCGGGAGTTACGTTCCAGGACCCTGCACACATAGGCAAAAATTGTGAAAGTGGGGACCACCCTCTAAAAATCCTCTCAATGCCCATTTTTCCTACTCTCCAGCTCTCTCTAACAGTCTCTCCCCAATCCAGACCTAAATATCTGGAGTTGAAGCTCTGGGGCCGGCTGGAAGCTGCAGGATGTGTGGGAAAGTGGCAGCTGCTGCTGCTGCTGCGCTACCCTATATACCAGCTATTAGGTGGGAGGCTGAGCAGCCTAAACTAGGGGTCAGCAAACTTTTTCAGCAGGGGGCCAGTCCACTGTCCCTCAGACCTTGTGGGGGGGCCGGACTATATTTTGAAGGGGAAAAAATGAACAAATTCCTATACTCCACAAATAACCCAGAGATGCATTTTAAAGACACATTCTACTCATGTAAAGACACGCTGATTCCTGGACCGTCCGCGGACCGGATTTAGAAGGAGATTGGACCCGAATCCGGCCCCTGGGCTTTAGTTTGTCTACCCATGGCCTAAAAAAGCCCTGCTGCCCCTCAGGTCTCTTTGGGGCTTCCTCATCCTTCACTAACATCCTTTTGGGGCTCCTTGTGAGACACGAGGACTCTCTAGCTGTCTCACGCCAGGTTTGAATTTATCTATTTATTTATTTATTTCCCGGTGCCACAGTCACGCGTGAGTCAATCATGCATAAATGCGGGGGGGGGGGGGCGGGACCTGTAGTAGTTTGTAATTGTTTGCGATTGTAAGCTGCTTTGCGGAGGAAGTTCCTCAGCAAGTGGGGTATTGATATCAATAAACACCAGCCAAGAGCCCTAGCATTCTGTGGCATTCTGACCCCAAAGTTAATCATGTGGAGGGTGGGCGCATGTTTGCACCCGGATCTTTCAGATCCATTCACCACACACATTACAGGGACATGTCTGCAGGGAGCAGCAAAGGCTAAAAGACTCCTTTCATGATGTGGAACCCAGCATGGTTTCACATCACATAGGTAGAGTCTACGCTCATAGAACAAGCGTTGAGCCCACGCAACTTATGGGCAGTGGGGACATTACAATGGGGCTTGGGTTAATGGGCTGTCCTCTGAATACATGCCTGAATAGGGTTAAATAGGGAAATGAAAATATCCCACAAGGAATCTTAAATAAAAGTGGCCATTTAGATTTTATCCGCTTCAAAGATTTCCAAAATTTCATCAACCTAGATCCTAGCTCTAGCCTTCCCCAAGTTTCAGTACATAGGCTGCCCCTATCACCTGTAGCTTTGATTGCACCAGAATAGTCTGTGCCAGTTCTGCAGGCTGTGTCTCTTCAGATTTCTCTCCAACGTATGGGCAGAGTGGGGGCTGAGCTGGCAGGGGACAAGATCACTTGGGGGGCCAAATAGCAAGTGTGAACCAACTGTCTCTCCACATGAGAAAACGCCTGAACAGGGCTAGCTTTGGAAAATGCACTCTACTTTACTACAAGGAAATTCTATATTACAGTGGTACTATAAGCCATTGAAGTAACAAGCCATTGAAGTAACTGTCTCCAAGTTCATCATACCAAGAATGGTTGGCATTTTTAAAGGCGTCTTTGCCTCTTCTTTGTCCTGGACAATGAAGATATTTCCCCCCCATAATTCAGGATTTAATAGTTAATTTTCTGCAGTTCTCTGAAAAGAGAAGAGAGATCATTTTTCCAGGCAGTCTTGAAAAACACCATCCGGCTTAAAGTGTGCATAATGTATCATCTTGTTAGGGTTATTGCCAGGCAGAGCCTCTGAAGGGAGGCATCAAATAAGGCTGGGGACTGCTATTCTTCAGCTTGCAGTTAATGATTTTGCCATTGCTACAGTGAAATCAGACCTACAGGGGAAATGGTGCCCTTTAAAGACATATCTGTGAGCTTTTCCCTATGGGGAAACTCTACTTCATCCATGACAGGATTCAGAGGACATCTCAGACACTTCAGAGTTTTAAATCCATTTTACCTTTTAGGCTTTTTTTTATTAACCCTATTATTCTGGTCTGAAGAGGGGGTGGGAAGCTAGAGCCAGCTCTCTTGGGAACCAATCATTTCTGCATTTCGATCAGGTAAGGGAAATTCTGTGGAATGATACAAAGCATTTTTCCCCTAGGGAGGATTCAGAGGTCCTCATTCCCCCCCCCCCCGACTGCAAAGTGACCTTTCTCTTCCTCCAGTCACCTTGTGTTGCTGTTTCCTGGCCTTGGCAACAGATTCAATAAGCATTTATCAACCTGGACTTCACTTCCAAAACATGGCAGTAAGCCTGTTTTCTTTCTTTCCTTTTCTGCTGACTTCCTGGTTCAAGTGTTTCCACATAGTGCATGTGTTCATCTTACTTGCGGAAGGAATCGACCACAGACTACGTTGTACTTAATTTTTTTAAAATCCCTGTTACCAAGATTTGGTAACTTGGCACAGACCTTTCTGACACCCACACGCCAAGTGTGTCAGTCATCTCATCGCACTCTCCCACACCCATTTTTAGTGCCTGCAATATCTAACTCCATTTGTTGCATGTAAAAGGAACCAGTTTGATCTGTGGGCAGACACTCCTTCCCCCAGTACCACCTCAGGTTCTACTATAAGTGACATAGGAATTCTGTAATTTGAATTAATGTCTTTTTAATTAAAAAAAAAAACATAGCCATGGGAGCTGTAGCTGACGGTATTCTAGTTTTCCAATAATTTCATTTTAGTGGCAGATGACATAACAATAACTGCACATATGATAAATGTGAAATTGCCAGAAGTGTCATTTTCCAGATAGCATTATGAATAAAATGAACACATTCACGAAGCTGAAATATCAGTATTTCTGATACACATAGCTCCATTGTGAGACTATAAAGCTTCCGGGATGTAAAAAAGAGAGAAAAGCTAGTGCTTCCAGAATTTCAAACATTATCCAATAAAAGGTATCACCTCTACTCTGCAGGACCAACTTTTTTCTCTGTAGTGCTGGTGCCATCTAGTGGATTAAAAATGACTTAACTGGGAAAGTTTCTGTAACTTTTATAACTAATAGTTTATTCTGGTTTCGGCCTGGTAAAATTTCAATTAGACTGAGGTCATAGTTACGATGTTTTCTTTTTAACAGTTTATAAAAGTACTTGACTATGTGAAAACTTCACAAAAGCTTTTGAAACCTGGGAGTTTTGAAAATAGTTTACAGTGCCATGATGTGGATGAGTTACTGGTTTTAAAAATGGAGATATCTCCCTGAGTTGAAGCAAGTCCTTTGTTGGTACTTGTTGGCATCCATATGTCTCAGGAGACAATAGAAGAGTGTGCCTTATGGGGTGAAGTCAAACCACTGGAGAATTACAGTGCCTTCTGTGGATGTAGAGGCCGGTACGGGAGTGTGATGGCCTGGGAATCCGATTCAGAGGCTGAACTGGAGGAATCCCAGCCTGCACAGGAGTCCCCGCCTCCAGGGCCGGCTGAACTGGGGCAGGGCCTTGGATCTGAAGAGCCTGTACCTGTGCCAGATCCTCAGGAGCAGGCACCAGGTGATTCCACTCTAGCTCCAGAGGTGATTAAGGACACAGTGCCTACAGGTGTGCCTCTCCCGGCCCTGCCAGAGGAAGGAGAGTCTCCCCCTGGGTCCAGTAACTCCCCAGCCTCTCCTGAACTGCAGAGGCTTAGGGCAGAGAGGCGGAGGAAACTGGTTTCTCCCAGGAGGAGTGCTCGCCTTAAGGCCAAGAGAGGCAGGTCTCCTGGGGGCCGGGGCCGCCCCTGGCCTCAGAGAAGATAAAGGCCAGTCAGCCCGGTCCCAGGTTGTGGGAGCGTCGTTGAGTACCTGCTCCTGCCCGGACCCAGACCTGACCCTCCAGTGTTCCTGTCCCTGCCCGGCTTCCTGCTTCGGACCTCGCCCCGCTCCTTGTGAACTGTTTCCAGGCTAGTGACCCAGGACCGGACTTTGACTACGCCAATGGTAACCTTCCCCCCTGGGACCAGCACAGGGAGAGACATGTTTTGTTGCAGCTGGGGCTACAGCAGGCGTTTCATGTGCCTATAAGTATTTTTATGAATTATGGCAACATGTTGATAATAGGTAACCATATAAAAATGCTTCCATTTTCTGTTGGTTGGAAGAATTTGTCTGTAATAACTAGAAATGGATGCTCAAGATCAAAATGTTGTTGTTACACTAGCATGAAAGGTTGCATTTAGAATCTTTTCCTAGGCTAAGATGGACTATAAAGGTAAAGGTACCCCTGCCCGTACGGGCCAGTCTTGCCAGACTCTAGGGTTGTGCGCTCATTTCACTCTATAGGCCAGGAGCCAGCGCTGTTCGCAGACACTTCCGGGTCACGTGGCCAGCGTGACAAAGCTGCTCTGACGAGCCAGCACCAGCGCAGCACACGGAAGCGCCGTTTACCTTCCCGCTATAAAGCAGTACCTATTTATCTACTTGCACCCGGGGGTGCTTTCAAACTGCTAGGTTGGCAGGCGCTGGGACCGAGCAACGGGAGCGCACCCCGCCGCGGGGATTCGAACCACCAACCTGACGATCGGCAAGTCCTAGGCGCTGAGGTTTTACCCACAGCGCCACCCGCGTCCCAAGATGGACTAGCAAGACTATTTTAGTGATGAATGGTTTTCTGTGATGTCTTTCATAGTACAGCTGTATTAAGAGCAGATCCACACCATGCATTTAAGGCATATTTAAAGCAGATAACTTCCCCAAAGAATTCTAGGAAACGTTGTTTGTTAAGGGCACAGGGAATTGTAGCTCTGTGAGGGTAAAACTACAGTTCCCAGGATTCTTTGAGGTGTAGTGGAGTTTAAATTTGTGCTATATGTGCTCTGCATAGTCAGAATTCTTTGTGTACAGTCAAATTTGCCAAAACAAAATGTGTAATATTTCTTTATTCTGAGAATTAACAGTCCCAACAATATTTTAGATTATTAGCATTCGAGAGATTTTTAGATGTACACAGTGCAAATTGCATACTGCCCTTACTTGTCTGGAACAAGATCAAGAAAGTTGAACACCTAAGCAATAAGCCTTTGAAAAGTTGAGGTTCCGTCTTCTTTTCTAATTTTGCATATGTTCACAGGCAGCTACTTCCCAGAGGTGTAATCAAAAAGGAAGTGTGGCCTGCTAATTCTAGTCTTTGTACTTGAACAAGAGCAAGAGCCAGATAATCTATTTTTGCCTACTACGGTGTAACCTTTCATGATATTCTTAGGTCTATCCCAGAATACTTCTGCCAGTGACATGTGATTCACAAGGCAGGATCATTTACAGGCAGCACCAAAGGAAGTAAAGAACCTCCAGAGCTTCTGTTCCACGGCTGGTGGAGGAATACCCAGGGAAATACTCATAGCGGAGGGAAGCATTTTTACTGTGAAGGATTGCAAGGGCTTGCTCACCGACCCACTCAGTTTCCTTAAGCCTGCAGCTGAAGATGCCTTGCTGGAGGGAAGCAGTGGCTGAAGTCAGCTTGCTACAATGGTTGATTTTTTTGTGGGGGGAGGCCTTAGGCTGTGTGCACATTCCCAACTTAAAATGCACCCAAGTCATTTTGTTTCTCAATTCACATCAAAGGTTTTAGGAAAAACACATCAGAATGTAATATTTCCTGAGAAATGACAGAATATGTACAGGATAAGTATGGATTGTGGCTAATGTCATGTACAATGGTACCTCGGGTTACAGAAGCTTCAGGTTACAAACTCTGCTAACCCAGAAATAGTACCTTGGGTTAAGAACTTTGCTTCAGGATGAGAACAGAAATCTTGCGGCAGTGGCGGGAGGCCCCATTAGCTAAAGTGGTACCTCAGGTTAAGAACAGTTTCAGGTTAAGAACAGACCTCCAGAACGAATTAAGTTCTTAACCTGAGGTACCACTGTACACTGCTCCCCAAACCAGTGGTGGGAACGCACTGAATGCAGAGGAAACTGGAGTGTGTACACAGCCTTTGTCATGTCCCAGAAGTTTTGCCCTCCTTATTTATCACTCTCTCCTTCTGCCTTTTCTCTGCTTCACTTTGTGTTCTGCTCACTGTACTGATGGGTTATAAAAATTGGTATGGAGTTAGCCCCAAGTGCAGCAACTGTTAATGTTACTGGAAGAGCTTCTATGATGCCTACTGGACTTCCACACTGAAATCTTGATGCAGCCAGGTTACCTCATTGAAAACACAATGCCAATTTGTTGTCTTGTTCTAAATTTCAAACCTTCTTCAGAAAAAAATATGCTTTTTTTCAGTTTCAGTTAATAGTAGGACAGAAACAAGGCAACTGGCATTAAGGAAATGCTTAAATACTCATTAAGGGAAGACATGAGTAATGTGAGATTATGGGGGTAAGGAGACCAGCATTTTTCATTTAGTTGCCTGCATGTCTGTGCAAAATATTTTAACTCATGTTCCAGTGCAATAATTTGCCTGCAAATGATAGTGTTGTTGCTGTTGGTTTTTTTTTTTTTAAAAGAACATCTACTGATGTTTACAAATAGGAACATGTCTTCAGAAACTATCATCTGTACAAGTTGTTTCTGCTAGATTAAGCTAGTTGAGCCCAGATTTTATAAGACAGCCAAGTGTAGAAGATTGTGAGCAATCATATGCACATTTGCTAAAGAAACAAATCCCACTGAAATAAGTTAATACTCTTTATGTGAAAGACTGTGCTGTTAGAGACCCTAGCAATCCTATCAGTCTGTTATATGAACCATTTTAATTACTAGTGTTTCTGAGTAAGATGGCTTACCACTGGTTATGTGCTCAAAATGGTAGGCATTAAGACTAACAGTTTGAATGCCAAAACAGGAATGACACAGGGCTACAATAACCAGCACCTGTAACAAGCTACACTTCCCTTGATTCTTTGAGGGGAAGTCATGTGCCTTGAATATGTGCTGAATGTGCTTTTGATGTATGGTGTGGATATGGCACAACAATAGTAACCTTAAAGCATGCTTAAGAGCTCCCATTTTGGACCCACAGTGCTGGGAAGGTTTCCCCCCTATCTAAATTGCTCCCCAAGCTACTGTTAATCCAACCTGAGAAAAAATAGAGGTACTTGTGGTGGGAGATTTTACAGTCAAAACATAACTACCATGCACAATGTTAGCTAATGTATGAAAGGGGTTAGGACCACAGAGCTATATTTGCTGAAAGGCAGACTCAGAAATGAAATTGGTAGGGAAGGCTCGGTTAAGTCACACCCCCTTACCTCTGGAAGTGAGGAAGTAAAAGTTTATCTCCTCACTCTCTTCTCTTCAAACCTTGTAGCCAATTACATGTGTGAGACTGGCACTCCAAGCCCGGACTCCACATTTAAATAACCTTTTTCTGAATTTTGTACTCAAGAATGCAAAAACGTATTGGTTTTGCTGCAAAATTGAATGATGCTTGACTGAGACCTTGGTCTACATAAGTAAAGCATCTAAACTTACTTCACAATGTGGTCTATTCACTGCCAGAGGGGTAGAGACGGGGGAGCACATTGTGAGCGCCTGAAACTGGATATTCAAAGGTCTAATAGCCTTTGTTTTCCAAACTTCACAAATACTGCATAGATTTGTATTTTTAAACTCTGCTGGGGGGCATGTTTTAAGCCCCACACTTTTGAGTCAAGTCCCACACTTTTTAAATTCTGGCAGGCAGATATTTCTTTTGCACTTTCCCACACATATTGGACTTCAGAATTAAATATACTTCCCCAATCTATTCCCATAATTTGTTTCATACCTATATTCTGCCCCCCAGGAAGAAACCAGGATTAAGAGCAGCTTGGAGGCAGGAACAGGTTAGGGGAAAGGGTTGGCTTCCCAACCCCAGCATCACTGCTTAGAAGCAGAACTATCTGCAGTACCATCACTGCTCTCCCTTGTCAGCCTGTTTGGGCCTTCAGTCTTCAGACAGGGATGCAGAACCTGTGGTCCTCCAGATGTTGTTAAGGCTCCAACTCCAGTTAGTTCAAGCCAACATGGCCAGAGGTCCAAAATGACTGGAGTTGTGGTACAGCAACATCAGTAGGGCTGCAGGTTCTCCAACCCCTGCCTTAAGCTGTGAGAAGTTAACAACTCTTATCACCTTAAATGGCTATCAACTTTATTTGTGTCATAAGCATCCAAAGACAACTTGTTGCCAAGCTGTATGCATCTGACTCAGGATTTTGTCTATGGAAAAGCATGTCATAATATAGTCGTTGGTGATGGATCCCATCAAAGTTCTTTTAAGTCTTGCTGGCTGTAATGGAATAGTAAAAAGCATATTCTTTTAAATCTCTTCCACTAAATCAATGCAATTTAAAACTATGTGCTGCCTTGGAGTGTTTCCACTAAAGGAAATATTTATTTATTTAACAACACCCAGATGGTGCCCCATTTACATAAAGTTCTCTGGGAGGAGCTGTACATCAAACAGCACAACTATTCTGGGGAAAATAGGTTGTGGACTGTAAGCATTGGCCAGAACCCAATGTTATGTGGATGGAATTTCACTTGCTAAATGAGACATCACCGTCCTCTTTCCCTCTCGGGCCACCAGATCTGATGCAGAGAGCCCCTCAACCCTCTAGAGCAGGTTTTGAGAGCACGCAAGGGGCTGCAGGACAGAGAAGAAGAAGGTGAAGTCCCATTTTGTGCACAGAAGTTGGCTCTGCTTGTGCATGAACAGCATTGGGTATAACCCTTTGGCTCTAGTTGTTTGATCTGTTAAAGGAAAGCCTATGGGCATTGACTGGAGAATACTGTAAGCTCCACCAGACACAGTATAACTTACTTCTGTGTATTATACATAGGCTTCCACTCCATGGTTAATTGAAATCATGGATGTACTTCTGCACCTGCAATGAGATTTGAGCAAACTGGGCACAGTCTCAGTGCTTTTTTTCCAGAGGGTAACCAATGCACCTGTTGTTGTTGTTAAAAAGTGAGACACTTCCTGTAACAACTTCATGGTAAGTTGTTGTTGTTGTTTAGTCATTTAGTCATATCCAACTCTTCGTGACCCCATGGATCAGAGCACGCCAGACACTCCTGTCTTCCACTGCCTCCCGCAGCTTGGTCAAACTCATGGTAAGTACTGGCACCTATTTTTCTAGGGAAAAAGCACTGCACAAGTCTTAACATAGCTTAAGTAAAGAAGAAGTGTAAGAATGGGGGGGGGGTTCCCAGCATTTAATCTGATATACTAATGTCCTTTAATTGGCCCTTTATCTGCCTTGTTACATCCAGACAGGTTGTTTTATCATTGTAGATTGTGACATAAAGGGCATATAATAGTCTTTGTCAGGAGACAAGGATCACCATATGGTTTCTGTCTTGCTTAATAGTCTCTTTCATTTGTTACAAATTGGTAAAAATTACAAGAGCCTAGTCCTATGCTTGCCTCACAGCGCCAAGCCCTCCAAGTTACACAAAATAGTACATGTTGTCGCAAAACAAAGTAAATTATGCAAATTGCTCAATTTGCATGATTTATAAAGATTGCTGAATTCAGCTTTCCTTGTGGCAGAAATTGTGCTGTCTTGGCATATAGCTTTAATATTTTTTTAAAGAGCAGCTCTTGCAACCTTTCTATTGACACTTAACTTTTTCATGCATATAGCATCACTGATAGGTTGCATCTTTCATGCACACAATTACTATGGGGCAGTTTGATCATATAAACACTTTGCAGTGAGTTCCTAACTTGTCCTGGTGAGACACCATAAGATGCTACTTGTGTAACAATTTTCTTCCACAAATGTCACAGCACTGAAAGGCTGGTGTGTAAGAAATGTATTGCTGCATGCAGGAAGAAGTGGGTTATTAGATTCCCCCTGAGTAAGCTTTTCTCAGTGAGCTTGCTGTATTCAAAACAGTCATGTTCCCGAGCCAGACAAAAAAACAAAACACTTTGCAGATTTGTTTGAACAAATTGTATTTAATAAGGCACAAGAGGCTGAAATGACTACACATTTCTTGCTAGTTAACGCATACAATGTACACAACACCAAAAAAATAAGAATATGTAATCTGTCATATAACCATGAAGGAAAAAACACCAAAAGAAACAATGAGCTGTAACTGTATTTACTGGTGTTTTACTACAGAAGAAATTCAATTCAATTATGTTAACTAACAAGTCAGAAAGAGCATGGAGGCAAAAGCTTGATTCACTTTAATGCCTGCCACATGTTTTCATTTCAAAATGTTCCAGTCAATGTAGTGCTAACTTGCATGTGTCATTAGCGGACCTGGCATGTTCAAACACATGTCTGCTTTATTTACATGTAAAGTGGGGGGTGAACTATTAAGGGCCATGTGGGAAGCAGAAGCTGGACCTCCCCAACATTGTAGCTCCCCCCCTCCCGCCATCTCCACTATGCTGGGTTCACTTTCAGTATCATAAACCAACTGGAAAAGAATCTATCTTGCATGCCAGCAGGACTAAAAGAGGAATAGCTCAGCACCTCCTCTCTGTGTGCCTTTTTGACCTTCTAGACTAGGAATAGGCAACCTGTTGACTTCCAGATGTTGCTGAACTGTAACCTCCATCATCCCTGGCCAGTGACCATACTGGCTGGGGTTGAATGCGGCAGCTAGACTGGTGACTGGGAGTGGCCGCCGGGACCATATAACACTGGTTCTGAGAGATCTGCATTGGCTCCCAGTACGTTTCCGAGCACGATTCAAAGTGTTGGTGCTGACCTTTAAAGCCCTAAACGGCCTCGGTCCTGTATACCTGAAGGAGCGTCTCCACCCCCATGGTTCAGCCCGGACACTGAGATCCAGCGCCGAGGGCCTTCTGCCGGTTCCCTCATTGCGAGAAGTGAGGCTACAGGGAACCAGACAGAGGGCCTTCTCGGTAGTGGCGCCCGCCCTGTGGAACGCCCTCCCATCAGATGTCAAAGCGATAAAGAATTACCTGACGTTCAGAAGACATCTTAAGGCAGCCCTGTTCAGGGAAGTTTTTAATATGTAATGCTGTGCTGTTTTTAACACTGATTGGGAGCCGCCCAGAGTGGCTGGGGAAACTCAGCCAGATGGGCAGGGTATAAATAATAAATTATTATTATTATTATTATTATTATTATTATTATTATTATTATTATTATTATGTTAATGGGAGTTGGGGTTCTAATCTCCCACCTCTCTCTTTACATATAAATGGGACAGGCCTGTGTGTGTGTGTGTGTGTGTGTGTGTGTGTGTGTGTGTAAAATCACTGACAGACTTGTGTTATAATTCTTTAAAGCTGAAGCCAGAAGCAACACATTCTGCAACATATTTTAAGGTGTGTTTCACCCTGTGAATGCAGACATGGGTACTCATGCATTCATAAAAAACAAGCAGTCTGACCAAAACTATGACACAATATATATTCAAACAGAATGAGTAGAATATGAATAAATGTACAGAATTCTAATTAAATTATTTAATGGAACTCAATAAATGCCTTCTTTAATAAGATCATTATAGTAAAGTTTTTAATATGTGCTTTTCTGTTGTAACCTGAGTTAGCAATAGCCAAAAGTAAGTGTTAACTCAGGTAACTTGAGTTACAAAAGAAAAATCCTGGTGGGGTATGAATGTAAGTTAATGTGAGCACAAACATATGAATGCTAAGATCAGTAAAAAGAACTTAAATGGTCTACATTTCAGAATAAATAATGCAAAATGCATCTGTTGCCTTAATCTATCAGTGTGACCATCTAAGGGCATATTTGCACCACTCACTTCTTTCCTAAAACATGGAAGTGCAAACAATCCCTCCTTAGCCTGACAATTTTTTCTGCTGCTGTTTGGGGGTGGACAATTTGCACCTTTAAAAATAGCGGAGGAATTACTTGTGTGAAAGCACCCAAGTGCATGAGGCTGCAGACTGGGGCAGATACTCATGAGCTGATTTAATCTCCCTCTTGAAACAGAGCCTCTCTACAGATCTAATGTCTTTGCTGGAAGGCAACCTCAGAACCATGTTCACTAGTACAGTGGTACCTCAGGGTACAGACACTTCAGGTTATAGACTCTGCTCACCCAGAAATAGTACCTCAGGTTAAGAACTTTACCTCAGGATGAGAACAGAAATTGCGCAGCAGGAGGCCCCATTAGCTAAAGTGGTACCTCAGGTTAAGAACTGTTTCAGGTTAAGAACGGACCTCCAGAACGAAGTAAGTTCTTAACCCGAGATACCACTGTACAGTGTAAGGGCCACATGATGTAGTGCACTGAATCTAGCAGAGGAAAATTATCACCGTCTGCCCTCTAACCTGGGGCTACCCCTCTTCTCCAGGAAAAGCAGGACATGCAGTTCCACACAATCATTTAACAGTTCCTGGGATGCCTCTTGGCTCAGCATCATTCTGTGTGAAGCTCCAGAACTTGGTCCATCTCAAGAGTCAAGAAAACTTCACAGGCGAAAAGTTTCCAACAGTTCCTCCTGCTTCCCCTTTCACACACCTCTCCTGCATTGCCTGGCCCTGGAACATTGCAGGGAAGCAATGAGGACCTCACATAAAGCAGAAAAGGAAGTTGCCTTTCCTAGCCTCTCGTTGTTTGCCCCAAATTATCCTGCGCTGTGGCAGAGCTGTTGAATGGAGATGCATTTGAATGTATATTATGTTGTCAGATTTTTGAGATTGCGAACACATGAAGTTTCCCCTTTTGCCATCAAGCACTGGGATGGCCAGCTCTAACCTATACCTGTTCCTCACCCCCCCCCCACCCCAGGAATGGGAAATCCTTTCTGCTTTCATGGCATCCGATCTGAGCCTATAAGGCAAACGGTTGCATATGACAAGCTGTAAACTACTTTCTAATTATTGAGGAGGAAGCCAGGGCTGAGGAGCTGAAGAAATCTTCCTTCTGAACCACACAGTCTTGTGTAGCTGAAAACTGTTCTCTTTTCTTGCTTGGGATCTGACTGCACAGAGTTAGCTGAGAGCATTTCTTGAACATTTCCTTCTCGGCAGGCACCTGGGAAACCTGCTGAGCGGCAAAGGAGCTGCTGTCATTGTAGCTCCTGTCTTGAAAAGGCCTCTACAGCATTGTTTTTGGGGAAAGGCGGCAAGTAGTTGCTGGAAACCTGCAGGGTAAAATGGGGTTATAAAGAGCTCTTGACTGTCAAGGGTATTGCTTACTGCTTCAAGATCTGAACCCATGTGAGAAGGCCTGTCAGCCCTTAGGTCTTCCATATTGAATTCTTCAGAGTCTCAAGTTTTAATTTCCAGTGGCAGTGGACTTGATGACAAGAGGGACTCTGTACTGCTGGCACAGCTGTTTATTTCAAGAGTGCTGGCTCCATCCTTTGCACAGTTTGCTATTCTGTTTAAAGCCCTTTATGACGTTTCCTCTAAAACAACACACTGCAGAATCAAGTGCTTCTCCTTTACAAGGGAGCTGAAGCCAAAGTGCTTCTCTCCAACTTAATCCCTTCAGCTCCCCTTTCCCATTCACATGGGGATCTGGGGATAATGTTTTATGAAGGTGTTTGCGTTTTGTATCTCTAAGGGCTTCTCGATTGCTATCAACAAATGCAGAGCCCTGAAGTGTCTTTGTTTTCTTGCCTTTCCTTATTTCAAGGAATTGCAGGCAAGAGGAGTCCAGCTTCTCACAAATATCTTTTCGATCATAGTCCAAGCAGTGTGGTTCCTCAGCATGATTTTGACTCACTCCAAGATGTTTATCTTTTTTGAGAACTGGATTCTTTCCATTCCCCTCAGACCTGACCGCATTTTCTTTTTTCAATACAATAAAGAGTTTCTTCTTATTTTCTGCCTTCCATGTTTTCCACTTCTTTCTATGTTTCTTTGCTTCCATTTTTTTCTGAGTTTTTGACTGTGTTTCCAAATAGTAGCTTCCACACAGGCCCAAAAGTCTAACTTCCTCCTCAATGGATTCTAAGTAAGTACCGGTAAGTTGAAAATGAAAAGATTCATGGCTATATTTATGTATGCAATCATTTAGCACCATCAATATTTGCAATACATTTATATAATGGTAGTAAACGCAGCTTGCCTTTTGCGAACCTAGATTCATTTGCGCCCACTACTGGAAGAAATTCCTTTCACATTTTATGTGGCAGCAAATCCAAGGGACATGATCTTGCCCAAGTTGTCCCATTGATTTAAATTGAAAAATTAAGGGTGTGGTTTGAAGCTTGCCCACTAAAAATCAACGGGTGACACCCAGTGTTGCCTTTTCTGCTTGCACAACATGATCTTCACCGTTGCAGTCCCTCATATGCCCTCGAAGTCTGCTCTGGAAGTCTCCTTGTGCAATAAATAAGAGAGATAATATCTGCAGAGAAGGCTTGCTAATAAATAACAACATGCACAGATGCGCAAAAGAAGAGGAGCATGGCATGAACGAGAAATGTTTGTTTAATTCTTTTACCCTCCCATCTATAGGCATGCTCTATACATTCTTTGGGCAGGCTCCCTGAATCCACTGAGATGGGGAAATCCCAGTCATCTCTGTTGTTGAGCCAACAAGTCCAAAGGCTGAGGTGAGTTTCCCTGGATTTGTATTTTTATGGGTATGATTAGGGCAGTCTCCCAAATAAAGATTTATTAGGGCCAAATTACATGTGGCATATTTTTTGAAGGGAGACAGGACTGCAGTCCAAAGCACACTTACTTGAGAGTAAAGCCCACTGGGATCAACATGCGCATTGAGGACATACCAATACATCTTAAACCCTTATGCTATAATTATGGGATTGCGCCTCTAATTATGAATCTTCCACAATATGCCTAGTTTGTCCCTGACTTCCAAACACATAAAATCAGGCTGCATGCAAGAGTCAGAGTAAAGGACCACTATTACTACACTTATATTATAGATACATATAGAGAAAGTGTTTGACGATGTGATTAAACGTTTATGAGATTTTCTATGAAAATGGATGTGCTGTCAACCAGGACTATTTCTGAGATTCCCAGTGAAAATGGATGTACTATCAGCCAGCATTTCTGTTCCTTTCCTCTCAACTAAATGCAGAATGTGACTGTGGATTGCATAAAGCAACTGATAAACAAGATTTCTGCAAGTGCAGGAAAAGGTCGGTATATCCCCCATGTGTTTGTTTAGATGGCATCATCAATAAAAGCATTGCGTACAAGATACAGATTATTTGACAATAAGGGAATCAAACTGAAAGGGCACACAGTTTATAAAAGATGTTCTGACCAGCAAATTCTCATTCCCTCCCCTCCTTTTTAATTTCCTGGTAGAATTTGCAATTTAGCTTAATCCTCTCAGGGAACTGATAGGTAATATTAATGTTGTAATAGAGCACAGAGCTACCATCACTGGCAAATATCAGAAAGCTTGTTGTTGTGAGAGCAATATTAGAAATGAATTGTAGAAAACAGAGCTGAATTCTGAATGTAACAAGGTAATAACAATTCCCCCAAGGAATTAAATGACTGGGAAATGCCAAGGCCTTGTAATCACGAAGAAAGATATATAACAATTTCTGGAACTCTTTACCAGCAAGTAGTTTCGAACAGCCATCATAGTAAACAAATATTCGAAAATAACATTCTAGCAGGGAAAAAAATACATCAATTTACCTGCATGTATGTTCTGTATTTCAGAAGACAAGGTATTGGTAAGCTGATGCAGAATTGCAATGGAAATTGTAGTGCCATCCCTGGGTAGCAGGACTGAGTACAATGAACAATAAGTGCAATAATTATATTTCACACTTGCATCTGCAAAAAGTTGTAGATGTTATATCATAGCATTATTCACATATTGCACCAGGAATAAGTGTAATCAGCCCTGACCATAGACATTTTTGTACCTACAGGCAACCTCACATTAATACAGGGATTAAAAGGTAAAGGTACCCCTGCCCGTAAGGGCCAGTCTTGACAGACTCTGGGGTTGTGCGCCCATCTCACTTAAGAGGCCAGGGGCCAGCGCTGTCCGGAGACACTTCCGGGTCACGTGGCCAGCGTGACATCGCTGCTCTGGCGAGCCAGAGCCGCACACGGAAACGCCGTTTACCTTCCCGCTGGTAAGCGGTCCCTATTTATCTACTTGCACCCGGAGGTGCTTTCGAACTGCTAGGTTGGCAGGCGCTGGGACCGAGCAGCGGGAGCGCACCCCGCCGCAGGGATTCGAACCGCCGACCTTTCGATCGGCAAGTCCTAGGCGCTGAGGCTTTAACCCACAGCGCCACCTGCGTCCCCAATACAGGGATTACTTATATTAAAAACTTCCCTATACAGGACTGCCTTCAGATGTCTTCTAAAGGTTGTATCTTTTCTCTTTGGCATCTGATGGGAGGCTTGGGTGAGGTATAAAGTGGGGAGCTGGCAACACCGTGGTGGGGTTGATGGGGGCAGGGGCAACATGAGCAGGGGCAGTAGCCCCTAATATAAAGGTATCTCATACTCTCCAACATCTTGAGTCCCAAAACCGGGATGTGTGTCTTCCTGCCTGTGCTCCCGCATGAATCACATGACCCACACACAATCATGGAGCCCAAAAGACACACTTTTTTCAGGACTATTAAACCACAGGGGGGGGGCATGCTTTTTTTAAGAGAGGACAGTGCTTTTTTCAAGGTAAGGTCTCGGTGCAAAATTGTTCCAGATCACAACACCCAGAATGGTTGCCATGCTCTCGTGAGAGAAAACGGGGTGTCCTGTTTTTCCCAGGACCCATTATGGCCAACTCATAAAGGGTCAAGGCAGTGAACATCAATAAATATATATACAATAAAACATAAACACTATACAAAATAATATGAGTGTAGTATAGTGTATTAGTAAAGTTTAAACATAACTGCATAGGCCAGTCAGCATAAAAATAACTCCAAGAGACATGGATCTCTGGTGGAAGACTATTTTGCATCATGGGATTGGTGACGCTAAATGCCTGACTTCTCGCTGAAGCCAGTTGGGCCTCTGTAATACAGGAAATAACTAACAGCGCTCCTCTAAATTATCTCAGTACGATATAAGGTCTCAGGCACTTCCTAATTTGATCATCTCTGAGTCCTTGTGAAGACAGCCAATGCCTGGAAGCATCACCACTGCTAGCAGACACATTAGCACTCATTAGCCTCAAGGGTTTTTGTTTCATTTTCTTGTTTTTATTATGTACTTTGTGTTTTTACCTTGATTTTTTATGTTGTGAACCACCCGGAGATCTATGGATGAAGGTCGGTGTACAAATTTAATAATAATAACCCCTGCAGTAGATGCTGTCTGCCTTCTCGTGGCCAATTAAAAGGTATTTGAGCCACATCTCGCGATGTTGTCAAAGGTGTTCCAACTAATGTAGTTATTATTATCCTGCTGTTCCCTTTTCCATTGTTGTAGATGAATTGGACTCTCTTGTGTGTTGCATTGTTCTCGCTGGCAGACACAATATAATTAAATACACAATATAATTATGGCATCTTTGTACTTCATTCCTTTTCTGGTTAAGATCCCCCATGAATAACAAGCTTTTTATGAGCTTGTTTATCATTAAAATAAAGGATGGAACGATAACCATGGTCTTTGCTGCAGCAGTTCCCAAGCAGATGGCAGCAAGCAGATATTTAATTTCTACCCATTGAAATATGGGATTTTCTTAAAAGCTGAGGCTATAGTAGCCAATATATACATGGCTGCAAATAAGAGGGACACTGCTAGTTAAATAATGCCAGTGCAAGAACAGACCCTGGTATAATACTATTTCATAACTGTAGTTTCTTGCCTCCATTACTTTCCACAAATAGGGCAAGTGTGTAGTCATTTGGCAAACTAATATGCATTCTCCTTATTCTGAAATAATGAAGTGGTAGCGATGATCTGAGGAAGGAAAAAGACCTTGGGGTTGCAATGTGTTTTATGGCATCATTTCCACTATTTAGCTATGTTTGCCAGTTGTGATCCTATACACACTCACCTGAGTCTTTCAGATTTTGCTATTGATGGGGAGTAAAATTAGGAACTGACAGAGAACACTGGATGAATATAGTGGAGAAACATGGCCTTTACTCATGCAGCAAGTTTGCTTCCCTACAGTAAAGCTTGTTAGCAAACTTGTACAGAAGGAGGAGGGAGGAACAGAGTGCCATAATAATTGGAGACATTGATCCCAGGCACAGTGGCAGCTAGTCCCAATGGCTGGCTTTACAGGTCCAAAATACATGTGAGTTGCAAGTATGCTTCAGATGCTTCTGAAAAGAATTCTGGTGCACCTAAAAACCCCCAAAACACACCACTTTTGGAAACGTGAACTATCCCCACACCATATTCCAATACAAAAAAGGGTTGGGGGCACTATAGAACCCCTCCCTGAGGCTGTCATTTAAGAAATGTAATTCCAGAATTAAAATAGAAACTTATATTTCATTATTCATGAGACTGAATGTATGAGATTGGATTGTGTGAGAGGGAGGCTATTATTATAAGGTCATACTGACCTCAGAAAATAGAAACCTTGAGCACATAGTACTTACCAGCATGATGACTGATGCTCAAGTGGACAGCATGACTGTATGAAGAAGTCCTTTCTTATTTGGAGTATGTTGTGTACTACCGTTACTTTTATATTCACTTTATTTTATAACCAGCCACATTAAAATAAATCTCTATCAAACATTTTCCAAGTGATGTGAGGCTTGACTCAATATTTATGTTTCTAGAGCTACCTCATTCACATTTGCAATCAGGTAGCTTTGGCTCAGAGGATTTCTTCTTCTTCTTTAAATTTTGGTTAGCTAGTTAGCTTGAAATTGCATCCTCTGAAAACAGTCTTCTTGATCACATTTCACATTTCAAATAGTGTATAATAAATAGCCTTTATTCTGGACACATGGACAGACAAACTTTTGTAATATGCATCGCAACGGCTATACCTTAAATATGTCAAAGGCCATGATAATATAATATACAACTGTGTGAGCATACACATGCTATATAGTTTTTGATTTTAAAATAATATAACTTATATGCTATGATGATTTTTGTTTGTATTTTCACAATAAAAACGTTTACAATTTCTAGGTATACATACTCTTCAATTACAAACGACTCTTATATGATATTGCTGGTTTTGAAATACCCTGAAATGAAGACAAACCTATTTATTTATATAAATACACACATCCTCCCTTTTGCAAATAAACATGTATTAGACAGGGTTGTTTGCACACATTACAGGGCAATCCTAACCTGAGACAATAAAAGCAGAAGAACCACTGCCACATCCAAAGCCAAGAGCCCATTTGGTCCATTATCCTATCCTCACAGCAGCCAACCAGAAATCGGAGGGGAACCGACAAGCAGGACTCAGGGACCAAAGCACATTCCCCTTCTGCAGCTTCCAATAACTGGCATTCAGAAGCATTATGCAT
The DNA here is from genome assembly GCF_964234715.1 of Podarcis melisellensis. Lineage (NCBI taxonomy): Eukaryota > Metazoa > Chordata > Lepidosauria > Squamata > Lacertidae > Podarcis > Podarcis melisellensis. Next base: position 66,759,842 of record NC_138528.1, on the reverse strand, counting down.
CCAATGTGGAGGCAGAGCATAGCCATCATGGTTAGTAGCCATTTGTAGCCTTACCTTCAATGGAGTATCCTGCTGACTCCTGCCAGCCAGTTTTTTTATGCACCAGCTCCAGACTGGCACAGAGGAGGAGGAGGAGGAGAAGAAATTTGGATTTGATATCCCACTTTATCACTACCCTAAGGAGTCTCAAAGCGGCTCACAATCTCCTTTCCCTTCCTCCCCCACAACTAACACTCTGTTTGGTGAGCGGGGCTGAGAGACTTCAAAGAAGTGTGACTGGCCCAAGGTCACCCAGCAGCTGCATGTGGAGGAGCGGAGACACGAACCCGGTTCCCCAGATTACAAGTCTACTGCTCTTAACCACTACACCACCCTGGTACATATATTGGAGGGTGCATCTGGCAGTGGGCCAATTAGAGTGAAACAATTTACATGATGGTTTTTATCTTACACCCCACTTTTCAAAACAATCCTCAGAATGGCTTACATAAAACTAAAGTATAAATATTTTCTTAACATTTTTCATTGTCTTCCCCCCTCTTTTCCATTAATAAATGAGTTGATTCTTGTGCATACAGCTCTCTCATGACCATAGCAAACAATATTTGGGGGCTTTTTCATATCACTCTCATCTTTGCCATTCACTGCTTGCTCTACGGTTTCTAGGCCATCAGACTCTTAATTCTAACTACAGGATTATAGGGGAATTTGGCTTTAGCAACACTGCCTGTAGGGAACAAAATCAGCTATATGGATCAAAAATTGCTTCATCTTCTTTGCGCAGTTGTGTGTACCCTTGTCTGTGGGATTATGTTCACCCCTCCCTTCACTAATTAGCTGAACTTTCTCTCATAAGACTCAGAACAGAGAGGCCTTCTTTGATGTTTATGAAAGGTAGGAAGGAATTTCACACTTTGCTGTGCGTCATTCAGCTGCAAGGAAAGAATGTTACAGCTTGCTGGGCACATTACTTGGAATCAATTATTGACTTGTCCGTCTTGGCACAGAATGCCTGGTAAAACTCAGTCTTTCAGGAGCTGTCATTTACTCTGGGAAATATACCTCCTTTGTGGATGAGTGCTAGCATGCTTTTTAGCTGAGGTACTGATGAAGTGGTTTAACCTCTTTTCTGTGTGGAAGCAAATCATTGCTTGCAATGCCACAGAACTTTTGAATCATTCTCACATTATATTTCTACTGTTTCCAGGCTGAAAAGGGGAGAGATGGGAAAAAGTACCTGTTATGTTTACACACCAACCAAAGTGTAATAGATTAAGAGTCTTAAATGTAAAGGGGACTGAAATGTGCCTTGCATCACTGTAAAATATGCCAGAATTTTCTCCCACATTCTGCTTTTATGGGTTATTTTGACAGTCTTGCTCACTTCCTTATGAATGTTGATGTAGCTGTCATCATGTGCGTAGCCAGGATTTTTGTGAGGGAAGGGGCAGAACCTCAGTGTGCTATGTATTTTTATTGATGGGGGGGGGGCAGCTGCCCTCCCTTGGCTACGTCCATGGCTGTCATACACTTTCTTATAAGGAAACCAACGCTGCCGGAAGTAATTTGCCATTTCCAAATCAGAAGCAACCTTTGCCGCTATTATTCTTTATCCATCTCAAATCGCTGCTGAAAAGCCATCATTTGCTGATCGTAATTTCATTACTGTACTCTACTAAAGACTCTTCAGATTACTTAATAGCATTTCAGTAAGTCTGCCTCTTGGATAGAAAGTGGGAGGTGGGGGGGGGGGAGGCATTAATCAAAAAGTAATACAAAAAAACGACGAGCTGTTACGGTTTCTTGCAAGTGCGCCTGCAACCTTACTTTGGAGTAAGCACCCATCCGCTGAACTCAGCAGGGCTTATCACGGAGCAAACCTGCATAGGATAGGGCTGCGCGTTTCTTTTTTACGCGCGACACAAACCTTAGGCACGTTGACGGTGCGAATTAAGTTGCTGGGAATTAAATGCGGCTTTCCTCTGGGTTAAGCAGCCTTCACGAAAATCGGTGCGTGCCAGTTTAAAGACATGGGAGGGCGGAACCAACCGAAAGCAAACTCTCCACCCAAGTTGCCTGCCTGATAGCCAGAGAGGGCGGGCGGGCGGGCGCCCAGATGTTTGTTTTATGAGGATCAAGGACGGATCGTCCTCGTCCTCCTCCCGCCTCCTCGGGAGACAGCGCCGCGGAGCCCGCCGGGAGCAGGCCAGAGTCTTTCCCGCGGCCTCTCTGAGCCGCTTTCCCCCGGCAGAAGGTGGGAGCGGAGGCGCCCTGAGGAGGGAAGGGCTCCAGCTGCGCCGGCGACGTCTCGCGAGAAGCCCGTCGTCGGCCATTTTGCCATTGATTGGCGCTGGCGGAGGGAGGGGAGGGGAGGCGGCTGAGGCGTTGCTGCGCTCGCGGAGAAGGGGGAGAGGCGGCAGAGAGACACACGCACGCACGCAGGGAGCCACAGAAAGGAGGCGGCGGCGGCGGAGACCGAGACCGTAACGATGCCGAGCGTATTGCGGCCCCGCTCCTCTCCCTCCTTCGCGGACGGCGCCTCCTGCTGACGACGACTCCCCGCCCGAAGCTGCCGCGGGCCCCGGGCTGGCTGCGCCACTGGCCATGGTGCCCAGCGAGGAGAACCAGCTGGTCCCCAAAGAGGTGCGTCAGGGGCCCTTGGGCGGAGGCCGCGCCTTCAGGCCCAGCTTCAGGCGGCGGCGGCAGAGGAGGAGGAACGGCGCGCAGCCTCGCGGAAGGAGTCGTTGCGTGCCCGGGCGGGTTACAGGGGCGGCGAGGGCCTGGGGCTTGGCGGGGCCTCGCTTGGAAGCCCCGGTGTTGCCTGTTCAGGGGCGGGCGGACAGGCTGGTGCTGCCGGGTGTTTCTCGGCAGGGCCTTCCTTCGCTGCTCTAGGGCCTTGCGGAAGGGAAGGGACGGCCGAGAGGCCGCGCGCATGAGTGTTGCTTCAGACGTCGCGAGGGGAGGGGGGACCTGTCACTGTGAGGAGGGAGCGAGGGAGGGAAAGGCCAAGGAGGCCCTCGGGGCATTCATTCGTGTCAGCAAGCGCAGCTTTCCAGGAAGTCGAGGTAGGTTCGATAAAGCTCAACCTTGGAAAGTTGCATGCGTGTTGTGATGCAGCTCACCTGTGCTCCCACGTTGTTGAGTGGCAGTTTTGCAGCACCGGCAGAGATCCACGCGACAGGTGTGGGCGAAAGTTCAAAGGATGCTGGAGAGAGGAGGAACTTCCCGGGTTAGTCAGGGCAAGTTCATGTCCATGCGTTCAGGTTCATAGTTGTAATAGGCTCTACCTGGAAGGAGCCTTTTATGCGTGGTGTGTCTGCCATGGATTCGTGTGTGTGTGTGTTGCAGAGGATTCTGAGGATCGTGGATGGCACTCACATAAACACACACACACTCAACTAACTGTTCATGTTGGGGTGCTGACTCTTGCAGGACTTCTGGAGAGAATGCAGATTTCACACTAGGGCTGGGGTTTCACACTAGAACATGCTGTTCCCCCTACTCTGGTACTTCGTAAAAGAAAAATAGTGGTAGACAACCTGTTTTCCAGGGAGACCCATCCACCATGACTGCTCTTGTCACCGAAGAGCTACTGATAAGGGTTCTCTTGAGTACAGTTTGAAAACCACTAGTGTTAGAGTTCAATAAAAGAAAATAGAACCAGACTTCCAAATACAAGGAATAGTCTTCTGGTTGTGATTGGAACCATGTTTTTTTTACAAAGGTTGTGAAGACTGAGAAAGAGACTGGTAGCTCTTACTTTATGAAATGTTGGATTGGGGAAGTGATAGAGAAGTGTTCTATAATATTTTGGTGGGAAGGAAAGGAGCTTTCATTGTGTACAGGATGGTTTGCCCTATGACTTAGGCTGAAGCAATGCTCTTCCAAGTAGATGTATCTATCTATAGCAGTGTTCAATATTGGCCAGGCAACAGGCGTATTTTGCACCCGGCTGTCAGCCACTTGTGACCACGTGAAGATACCCAGGTGCTGGGATAGCACCTGACATCCCTACCACCTAGAAGCGAATGCCTGGGAATCCTTAGATCTTGCCTGTTTTCACACACTAACAACACATCCCATAGAATTCTATCTGTTATATTTTATCTGCACAGTCAGAATGAATTTCAGGAACCAATTTTTATTCAGTTTTCCAGTATGAACTTCTGTCCCCCAAATGGCAACTAGGAATTCCGTTTTGGCCACTTTTACCCTGGTTTAAGGAGTCATTTGGCAGCTAGCTTATATATCTGAGTTTCTAACACTGAAAGACTTGGATACTGAACTGTTTCTGGATTATTTACACATTATTGCTTTTCATGTAAGAATGCCAAACTCCAGTTACCTTTAGACTAGACTGTTACCTTTTAGCTTTGTAACATGAGAAATAGCCTTGAGATTGTTGGAACTCCTAGAGGATCTTTTTGAAGCGAATATAATCTTTTCTTCCAAGTCAAATCGTTTCAGTTTCAGGGGAGTAAGATGGCATATAATATTAAATTACCATACTGACCCTAAACTCATTCAGTAAAATATTAAAAATAATTTGCCTTTCTACATGGGAACAGGTGTTTGGATGCATAATTGCAATTACGCAAGTTCATAGAGAAGAGGTCACACGCATGACCCAAAAATGCATCTGAAAACAGTACAGTACTTTGTTTGCTTTGCTCCCCCCACAAAAAAATATTTAGTACAACTTACCTTGTATTTTGAAGTCACAGCATAGTGGGTTTCCCTACCCAAAGTTAGGGCTGTGAGTTTCTTCAGCCCTAACCACTAACGTGGTAAGTTGTACAAAATAATATAGATGAGAGGGGAGGTATGTATGTGACATTGTCACACATAAAAATTGTAGTTCAGTGTATTTGTTTTTTTTAATAGTGTATAATTTCCACATTTATGGCATATATGACATACCCATATAGTTCTGAATTATATAGTAATGTGAACAATAATGGTGCAACATCATGTGACAGCCAAGAAGCAAAGGCTAATAGCAGAAGGCCTTTGGCAGTAATTGTAGATAACTAGCACAGACTGGAATGATTAATGGCAGAGTCTGGCTCTGATCATTGTTCCTCTGTAGATATTATTCAAATGCCTTAGAAGCTTATTTTTATCTTCTAGAGCTGAACAGGATTTCAGTCCTCTCCTTTTTGGATATATTGAATTCTGTACTTAATAGGATGAAGAAAGGTTCTTGTTTCTTCTAACCTCACATTTTAAAGAAATCACTTAACTACATCTGTAGATTATGTATAATTCTTTTTTGTTTCTTCTTAAAATATAATCATGAAACATATTTTGTAGTGTTTTTTGGACATAAACACAGACTAGTACACACCAAATGATTAAAAGGAGCTGCATTCTTAAATCTAGTTCAATGTAATTCTTAGCATGTTTACTAACAAGAAAGTACATCTGAGTTCAGTGGTATTTATTTGCAGTTAGTTGCAGTCTTGATGGTATAAATATGCATGTAAAGGTTGGAAACACTCAACTTTTGAAGAAAGTCAAGGGTGGTGTGGGATGCCTCTGAAAATCCATCAGAATTCTGATGTGTGCGCCGTACAATACCCCCCCCCCAGTAGCATTTTATTTTCTACTTTAATTATTACACTGTACTACCTTTCGATTAGAGCACTAGAAAGCATTGCATTTTATATCTCTAATCTCTGCTCTTCAGACATTGATACTTTTCAGAGTAGAAAAATGGTTTGTGTCTGTATGTGTATAGGAGTTACTTTTTCTTGTCAATCCCATATATTTTTCCAGAGTTAACAGAAACATTGTGTTTGTATATATCTATGTATCTATATTGCATGATTTTGTAACCATAAATCATTTCCCCATTTATGAAATACACTCCCCAAACTGCTACATCACATTTTTGTAGGAATGTTCATAACTTAAGTATACAGTAGCACCTCGGCTTTTGTTACACTCGGATAACATAAACTTCAGGTTGTGAAAGCGGCAAACCCGGAAGTGTTTCGCTGCGCGCACATTTGCAAGAACACTCTACTATACCGCACATATGCACAGAAACGGTCTCTCCAGTTGCAGAAACCTCAGGATCTGACTGGAGCTCCGGAACGGATCCCATCCGCAACTGGAGGTACCACTGTGTTACGGTAAAAACTGATAAAAGCCTGAACTTAAGGATCTCCCATTAAATATTTTAGTGAAATTTATGCCAACTGGGATGTACAGAAATGCATCGTGATAATCCACCAACTCTTTGCTTCAGTTTAGTATCTGAAGGTGGGACACTTTTCATTTGCACATTTTTATGTGCAAGACAACTTAATGAATAGCATGTGTTTTTATATTCTGTTGGAAGCTGCCCTGAGTTGCTGGGGAAACCCAGCCGGATGAGTGGGGTATAAATAAAATAATAATAATCATCATCATCATCCAAATAATTACTTGTAAAGGTTCTGTTTCTAGTACATAATTGCAGTGATTTGGTACATAATGTCAAATACATTAAAAGACTTAATAAACTTGTAATATGAATACTTTTGCCAAAAAAGCTAGCTACTAACATGCATAGGTGAATATCACATTGTTGGACCATGCTGGAAGCAACCTAAAACAGTTTCTGAAAATTAAAGAATGTGTTGTTTTAATAATTAATTTGCAATTAATCCCTGAGCAGTAGTTCAGAGTACATATGTTAAAATTTGAGCAGCTACTGCTCCACAGGGTGAATTAAATCAAATTGTTGTTTCTTTTAAATTTTTAACATATTCTTGAGGTGCTGGAACACTGGGGAAAACAGCACATGAAATTAGAGGGACAGTTGATATGTTTTTGGCAGTGCTAGAGTGCAAAGCCAATAAGAACTTTTGCATTTATACCCATACTACAGATATATGTACAATATACCGGTAGTTATATAGTGTAATATTTTCATTGTAGGCTCAAACATGCAAAAGTAAATCAGTTGTAGAACTTTTCAGCCAGTCACTGAGGACACATAGTACAAATTGATTTTTTTTTGTAGCTGGGTTGCATAAATATGCTTGATGCTATTATTCAGTTGAGGTTAGTACCTTTTTGAAGCAGTTTTAGCAAATTTATTTAAGGCCAGGCAACAAAATCAGCAGCAACTTACTATACAAGTATTGGTCTGGAAAACCAGGATCATTGGAACTGTATTCAGTACCTTGATTAGAGATTATTACGCTTAGCTAAAATTAAAGCTGTAGGGCTTGATTAGGTTCAGAGGTAAAAAAGTAAAGGTTGATTGCAAGCACCTGGGTCAATGAAGGCAATATTTTAATTGTAATTTTTAATTAATTAATTTATAATACTTTTTTCTGACCTCAAAACAGCTTACAAAATATTCTTAAGGTAAAATTACATGTGAATCTTGAGAAATTTCACAGAGTATGAAAGCGGAATTATTCAGGCAGCATTTCCTATATCAGGCAGCAGCTCCTCCCGAATTCTCTGAGGCAGGGGTCTGGGACTGAGCAGCTGGACTGCACTACTTCAAAATATTACTCTGTAAAAAACAGTGTTCTATAATACAACTAGCCCATCCAGTCCCGTACACTTTGCTATGTGTGGCAGTTACTCAACTTAGTTTTAGGTAGAAGTCTTTTTCAGCACTTCTTTGTGAAATCTTTTTAACTGAACACTCCAGGAGATGAACTTGGAACCATCTGGTTGCAAAGCATACACTCTGCTGGTGATCTGTGGTCCCTCTGCTGAATAAAATACATACAGATTGTATACAATGTAAATAATAACAGCTGCGGTTTGAACTGGCAGAAAACTAGATCCAGGCCTGGAGGAGAAATGACTAATCAAAACTGAGGCAAATAGTAGTCTTTGGATTTATGTTTAGTCATGCCTGCTGAACTGTGTGTTATGGAAATTTTGATTTTCAAGGCAGACTGCTGTGAGCTCAATTTGCAGAAACTAAATAGACGAGGATTATGTTTTACTACTCAATCTTATGTTCATTTTAAAATTTAAAATGATGATATTGCAGTTGTCATAAACAGATCTTACAGATTCTCTGACTGGATATGCATCAATAGAAATGTTATTTAAAATTGGAAATTGCAAAACCTTGGGATGTGATATGCAAGTGCTCTGTTGCAATGATCACTCTCCATCTCTGAATCAATGCAGACATCCAACATGATGCCATTTCAGTGTTGCTGGATTACAACTCCTGTCTTCCTTTACTTTTGGCTGGAGCTGAAGGAAATTGTAGTCCATAGCACCTGGAGGGCATCATCTTGGCTGTCCCTTGTAGTAGGCATACATGGGAAATGGATATTGTTCTTCTCTTTTTCTAATAGCTTTCCTTTAAAAAAATGCATGCCAAATCAACAATATTTGACACATCTAGGTTGCATTATAGCCATGGATTTTGTTGACATGTTGCAGAGATCATACATTTTGGGATCATACACATACACAGTCGTAATATCACATTATATAGCCACAGTATTTGTTTTCATATCACTAGGACCACATCCTCCACAAATTTGTTCAAGTCACATTTCCAGTAAATTGTGTGCTCATTTGTTGACCATAGAATGAGATATTCCTACCATGGTTATTAATGGGTTATTTTGAATTGCAGGATCTCTTTAAAATGAAGAGAGTCAACTGCATGCCAGATTTTTTGGCATTTCTATGGTTATTATTTGGTGATGGCTTTGCTTAGGTTGATTGAGCTTTAGAACTGTTTAGTGAGGTGCAACATAGAAACAATTTCTGGCCAGTAACTTTTTACAGTACTTGTACAGATGATATCCAGCTCTACGTCTCCTTCAAATCAGAACCAGTGAGGGCAGTGAAGGTCCTGTGTGTGTGTCTGGAGGCAGTTGGAGGATGGGTGGTGGCTAACAGATTGAGTTTGAATCCTGACAAGACAGAAGTACTGTTTTGGGGGGACAGGGGGTGGGCACACCCTGGTCTTGTACAGGGTAACTATGCCACTGAAATACCAGGTTCGCAACATAGGAGTCATTTCAGATTCACAGCTGTCCATGGAGGTGTAGGTCAATTCTGTGTCCAGGGCAACTGTTTACCAGCTCCATCTGGTATGCACACTGTCTCACCAGAGTGGTGTGTGCCCTGGTATCTCCTGCTTGAACTACTGCAGTGTGCTCTACTTGGGCTACCTTTGAAGGTGACTCTGAAACTACAACTAATCCACAATGCGGCAGCTAGACTGGTGACTGCGAGTGGCCACCGGAACCATATAACATCGGTTCTAAAGGATCTTCACTGGCTCCAAGTGCATTTCTGAGCACAATTCAAAGTGTTGGTGCTGACCTTTAAAGCCTTAAATGGCCTCTCCACCCCCATTGCTCAGCCCAGACACTGAGGTTCTCCTCCAAGGGTTTTCTGGTTCCCTCACTGCAAGAAGAAAAGTTACAGGGAACCAGGCAGAAGGGCTTCTTGGTAGTGGCACCCTCCCTGTGGAATGCCCTTACTTCAGATGTCAAGGAAATAAACAACTATCTGACTTTTAGAAGACATCTGAAGGCAGCCCTGTTTAGGGAAGCTTTTAAGGATTAATGTTTTTAGATATGTTGTTAGCCGCCCAGAGTGACTGAAGAAACCCATCCAGATGGGTGCAGTATTAATAATAATAATAATACTAATTTCCCCATTAGGAATTAAATTCTGGACATTGCTGAAAGTTTCACAACAATATGGGAATGGTGCACCTTTCTCTTGTGGCCATTGGAATGGGAAAGGCCTCAAGATGCATGTGCTTGGGTTTGTAATAGATTTAGTTGCCCTCTGCATTAGGTTAATCTAAAACATTGATGGGGAACCTGTGACCCTCTAGAATATTCTTGGACTCCCAACTCCTGTCATTCATGACCATTGGTCAGGCTGAGCAGCATCTGGTGGGTCAAAGGTTCCCTATCCATGTTCTAAAACTTTGAGATCTCAACTAGACATACTGTGAACTAGGATTTCCACATTCTTTTAGGCTCAGTTTTACAAGTGTTTATTATTTTAGAGGGAAATGGTTTTTCTTTTTGCAAGTAACTTTCAAAGCTGTATAGATATTCTGAGTAAACATTTGAAGATTCTTCTCCAGGGTGCTATAATCTTACTATTTTGTGTTTATATACCATAGGATATGCTTTGGAGATGCAGACAAAGTATCTTTGATGAAATGAAGAAGAAATTTTCGCAGGTAGTTAGCCGCAGTAAACATTTAAAACCGATTGCTTAACTGGGTAGTAACAGCATGAGACTAGTACTTGTTAACATCTGCATGAGTTAGTAAAATGCTTTGTGAGTGTACTTTGAGCTTTATTCTTACAAGGAATCTTTGGTATTTGGGTGTGTGTGTTGTACAAAATGGTAAGCTGGGTTGCTTTTTTTGTGTAACATTCACAAGAATTAAAAAGCATGGTGTTAAGAGCTCCAAAATAAAATAATGTGCTAGATGTTTTTTAGAAGAGTTGTATGGCACATAACTGAAAATAAAGTAGTGAGTATGTCTTATGAGCTTTGTATCTGCTTCTCATTAAGGCAGGAGTGTTTGCTTTGCTGCTTACATGACCTTTTTAGTGTCCATGTGGATTGTTTTGTTTATAGTCAGCACATACACGTCTGTCTTTTTGCTGAATGCATGTTTGATTCTATCAAAATGTTGGCTATTGGGAAGCATTTTTCCAGAACAAAAAATATTCCTTCCAGTAGCACCTTAAAGACCAACTAAGTTAGTTCTTGGTATGAGCTTTCGTGTGCATGCACACGAAAGCTCATACCAAGAACTAACTTAGTTGGTCTTTAAGGTGCTACTGGAAGGAATATTTTTTGTTTTGACTATGGCAGACCAACACGGCTACCTATCTGTAACATTTTTCCAGAGAAAATGACACGAGTGTGTTTTATTGGATGTGTAGTGAGAAAATAGTAGATATGTTTTTAAGAGCATAACATTGCCATGCCTCAATAATAGACTAGATGAGAGCCAACAAACAGAGATATATGAGTATAGGGCAGTATACAAATTTAATAAATAAAAATAATAGCATGAAACATTTCAGTATGCATAATATGGGGTGGTGTGATTTATAATTTTAATACTTCTTAATGGTTGAAGGAAAGGGGCTTTGGTAAAAAAATGATCATTCTAAACACTGTTCAGGGAGGCTCTTGATGTGCTGAGAAGAGAGAACCTTTCAGTTGTTGTACAATTTGCACAAGTAAGCAAACAACCCAAACTGCAAAGAAGTTGTTTCACACAGTTGCAGGCGGGGAGATTTGGCTTATTTTCACCCCTCCCCTTCAGTATTTTGCTGAGACACACTGTGGTTTACAAACAAACAAACAAACTGCAAATGGTTAATGAATTGCTTCTCAAAAATGACTTGACTCTAGCAGTAAAGTAGTGCCTCTTTTCTAGCTTTGCTTTTCATTTCTCCTAATAATATTTTTGCTGGCTTGCATGGAAGAATAAAGGCTCGCCCCCTTTATTTGGATACTTGTGAGTGGGTGGGTGGGTCCCTTCTTCTGTAGGTGGGTCCCTTCTTCTGTACCTCCCCACTCTGAACTTTTGTGTGTGTATCTGGTGGCGTGTTTGGTATGGAGGGAGGAGTGTAAGTAGAACAACTATTATTATATCTTGAAATATATAATAAAACCATTCTGGTCTAGTTCTTGGTTCTGGTCCCTAGCTTTTAGCCAGGGTTTTCAAGCTAATCATGCTTAGCATTGACCTTGGTGTAAATGTAAATGGGGCCACTCACCTGCCAATAAAACAATGATATTAAAATGTTACATGATTGGCTTGTGTTGTCCCACCCATCTGTCAAAATCCTTTGCATGGGGTTCCCACTTGAGAACTACACCACCAGGGTCACCCCCATGTTTGGTATTCTAGGAAGCCCTGAGCATAGGCCTGGCAAAGTGGCTGTTTCTCCTCTACTTGCCATTGACAGGGATAAAAGAAAATGCTGCTTAGTGCTGAGTTTGAGTGCTTTGGAGATCTTCCTTAAGGGAAAACCTTGACAGGCCAAGATTGGAGCGTGAGCTAGAGGTACTTTAACCCTCATTTAAAATATTACAATCAGTTCTGATTGCTTTACTTGTAAAAGCATATAGCAGAGCTAGAGAAGATGTAAAAATTGCAGCTGCAAGGATCTGAAGGATAAGTTATCTTCTGAAAAATGCTTGCAAAAAGATGACCGGGGTGGCAGCATGATGGAGGCTTGTTAAATGACCAGCTATATGGAGAGTAAATATACTGTTTGTATATACAGCACCAACAGTGTATATAACACATTACAAAGTGTTGTAAATAAATAAAAAGGATGAGTTATTGGTCAAAAGGAGTTGGCAATCTAAAATACAGTTGTAAATACTGTGTAGTTGTAGAATAGGATTAGGTCTTTGGGTGTAGCTCGAGGTTAGGATTAAGTCTGGTTTGCACAAATAGTGATTTACCAAACCAACACAGCTCATCAAGTTTGGCAAGCCCCTGTTTTTGCATTCCCAAGTAGACTTCATGACCAAACAGTGTACTATCACACTATCAAACTGTATTTAGATGACAGGCTTGGCTGCAATGTACAGGCTTTGTTGAAATGGGTTTTGAGGGGGAAATTGAGGGAGATAATAGATGGCACTATTTTCATTTTCAGCATCTGAGAGTTTGATTTTAAAACTAGCTAGCAGTTTGGCAGGACTCGGAAATCTGTGGCCCTGTAGATGTTTCTGGGCTATAGCTACCATCATTCCAGGCCTCTGACCTTTCTGGCTGGTGTTGATGGATTTTGGAATTCAGCAACACCTGAGGGCACAGGTTCCCAAACTCTGGATTAAGACAGACAGATGTAATTATCTAGAAAAATTGTAGTTTATCAGTGGGATTTATTATTGTCAGACAATGCAGTACTGTGTAACATAATGTTTTAACAAAGCATTGATAGATAAGTGTATCTGACAGTAGCTGGTCATCGCAGCAAGAACACAACCTTTTTCTCCTTCTGCCCCATACATAGCTTGCCTCTGATTACTGTATAATGTAAGTCCTGCCATTAGAATTCTGTGCTTGGCCATTGGTTTAATCTAGCATGACAGTCTTGTATGTAACACTGCTGTACATAATTCAGTTGACCATGTAAAGCTAATGAGAGGGGGGAAAGTGTGGGAACAGGATCAAGTATGGAATTAACTTGGGGAGTGTTTTGCTAATCTCTTACAAACCAATTTAAGTTTATTGTTTGCCTTCAAATAAACATGCAGTTGGACCATCAATAAAAAATTAACTATTAACTTAAATAATGAAAAGAGAACAGAGGTATGAGGCCCACCCATTGTGGCCAGTAATCAGGGATGAAAGATGGCATGTTTACTACCATGTTGACTATTTCTGCTCCAAACAATAGTTATGGATGACTGTAAATAAGTGCTCACTCTTGTACCATTTCTTTTTCCTTCCTCCATATAGCACCCTTCTGTGCTTCTTGTTTGGCACTTACCATAACTTCTGATTCTACTTTGAAGGATAAGCATTAATTTACTATGTGAACTATGTACACATACAAGCAAACTAAGGTTATCGTTAAACAAATTGTAGTGGGAAATGTGAGATGGGGAAGAAGCAATATACAACCCTAGATCAACATGGTTTAGAGTGGTGAAATCCCCCCCCCCCCAAAGATGATTGCCTCTAATGCTGTTAAGATGGTGCAGTCTTAAAGAAAATCATATGCTCATTATTTTGATCCATGAGATAATAAAATATTTGACTTCATTTTACGAAGAAGTTGGCTATGTTTAAGCAGAGGTTGGATGGTCAGTTTTAAAAATCTGTTTTCTTCTTCATTACAGATCGAAAGTGCCGCTGATGAACCTAGAGTGCTTTGTATAATCCAAGACACAACTAATTCTAAGACCGTTAATGAGCGCATCACTTTGAACTTGCCAGCTTCCACTCCAGTAAAAAGACTGTTTGAGGATGTGGCCACTAAAGTGGGCTATATTAATGGAACATTTGATTTAATATGGGGAAATGGAGGCAGTGTTGCTGATACGGTAAAAACACGCTATCTTCCTTAACAGAGTAGAAATGTAGACATTTTGGGGAATACTTGTATAAATGTTGGAGGCAATGGGTGGGATTCACCTAAAGAAGCCATTCAGAGGCAGCTTCCACAACAGAACTACCCTCTTCCTCCCCTGCACAGGATTGGGTCTGTTTATTTTTATTCATTTTTTAAAAAATATGCCTTCTGTTTATATTGTTTACATATGTGTCATGCTGCTTGAATTTCTTTTTATCAGTTTATTTAAATGAATTTTTAAATACTGAAGTTTTTTCTTAATTTGAACAGCACTGAAGTTTTTTCTTAATTTGAACAGCAAGTTTTTTCTTAATTTGAATCCTAGAATATGTATAACAGTGATCACCACCTTTTTTTAGCCCTGTGGTCACATTTGGAGTTTGGCCATTTCTTCCCTTCTCCAGATCAGCCCTTCCCCCACCGACACAGAAAGAGAAAGTGTGCATGAAATGAAGCAACATTTAAAACAGAAAACAGAAATTAAGACCTGGATGTGTGAAATCCCTGGCCTCTATTTTATTCATTCTGTTTCTGTATCTTATTGTTAGCAAACTGTACAGCACTTCTAATGCATGTCCACTGTACTTTGTATTTAATTTCTAGTTATGCTGTAGAGGCTACTAATGTTGGAAGTTTAATAAATTGCCATTATGGGTGGGGTGTCATGCAGATGCATTCTGTAATTTGAAGCACTTGTATGGCCCCTGTGCTCTCAGTAGAATCTTGAGAAATTTTGGTTTCTATTAGAGCTAAATGCAGCGGGAGCGTGCTGATGACCAGGGATATTCCAGGTCATACTGATATTTCACATTAGGCCTGTGGTTCTATCATCCCCCCCCCCAACTTGTTCTCCTATTAATTTAAATTTTCAAAATAAATAGTAGCCAGATCTATTTAGCAAACAATTCCTTTGTTTTGTTGTAGACATCATTGGATCAATCAAGTGATAAATCTGTTGTTGATGCTGGTTTTGAACCTGGGAAAAAGAACTTTCTGCATCTGACAGATAAAGATGGAGAACAACCTCAGATAGTATTGGTAAGAGAATTTAAAATTATAAAACAAGTAGCTATTATGTACCTGCATTTTCTTTATGAATCACTTTTAAGAAAGCTTGGTTTTTGCTATAATTTTTATTTTTACTGGTACCAGTACTGTATGTGTCATTGCCTAGTATAGGTTCAGAATCTTGTGCTGAAGAGTATTATAAAACGAAATAGCACTGACTATATAAATAGGAGTGGAGAAGATGGAGAAATGTTAGTGGAAAAACTCTACAATTCTATGATTCTGTGGAGGGCTCTGTTTGGCAAGGCATATAGGTTCTCTGCATGCAACCAAAGAGTTGTTCTGTCACAAAAGGCTTTGTGAATCTGTATATTCCAGTAAACAGAAACTAAGACATTTTTCCACTCGGAGAGAGCAAACTTGTTGACTCTCTTGCTGGTAACACAAGTAAACCAGTTCCAGTCGTACCCACTGCCCTTCCCAAACCAGTAAGGCCTTTTAAGAAAGAAGACCACTTTAGCTTTCAGGCATGCACTTAAGAGGAAATGCATGCTAAGACTTCAAACACAATAGTGCACTTTGTCTTTCCATAATTGTACCTCATAATTCTGATCAGGCCAGTGCAATTTGAGTGCTGAAAGTAGCTTTGAATACTGATCAGCCTCAGATTGGAGCATCAAAGGCTTTTTTGGAGCACAGAGAAGGAGTACCTACACCTAGTAGCTGGGAGAAATTGATCCTGTGCATTATTGCTCAACTAGCAATCTGGGTTTGGGACTTACTAGGTGGGAACATCATAGGAACTCTGTTTAGGCTCCCTCCCTTCCTCACTCCCATTACTCATTCTCTCTTGGAGAGACTGCTTTGTGTAGTACTTGTGGATGGGACTGTTGACATGTGCACTTAGTCTTTAGACTTCCTTAAATAGGATAACTTTGTGTGGATGGATTTGTATTAACTGCATCCTTTGCAAATGTGCTAGTTAACGTATCTTATCTTTTAGGATGAGGCCAGTGGAGCAGATGACCGTAATCCAGATAGGTTTATAGGCCCTCTTCCACGAGAAGGTTCAGCTGGTTGTTCAAATGATTATGTTGGTCAGAACTATTCTTATACATCAATTCTGAGTAAATCAGAAACAGGTAAGGTGGTTTATTATTTCTCTTCCACTGTATAGTAAGGCTTCAGTGGTCTGTTAAAACAAGTTATATATTGGCAGGGCAGAATATAGCCATACACCTCACTTTTGTGTGTGGTTTGGTGCAAAAGGAAAAGGCCTAGGGAACTGTTGTTGGTAAAACTACTCCCAAGCATGGTATGAGTGAGTAGGAAGTGGTGGCAGTGAACCCACTGCCCAGGGTGTGAGCTGATTCCTGTTTCTATTATTTGCTTCCAAGTTTTTTCCCCTAGTACAATTTGATACCTGGGCTATATAATGTATTGAGTGCAGATGGTTCCACAGGTCTCCAGGCATGTTCCTTTTATTTTACATGTTAAACACTACTTTGACCTTTGCAAGTATTCCATATGGAAAAGTCTTTGTCCCCCCTGCCTGCCTTCCCGGGGGCTTTTAAATCGCCCCGGGACTGTCCAGGACCTCTTCCGAAGGCGGGGGGGGGGGCAAAGGTCTTTGTCCCCCCTGCCTGCCTTCCCAGGAGAGCAGGAAGGCAGCGCTGCGTTTTCCGCTCTCCCGGGAAGGCAGGCAGGGGGGAGCAAAGACTTTTCCCCCCCGCCAGCCTTCAGAAGAGGTCCAGGACCTCTTCTGAAGGCCGGCGGGGGGCGAAAGTCTTTGCTCCCCCCTGCCTGCCTTCAAAAGCCGTCCGGGGGCTTTTAAATCGCCCCAGGACAGTCCCGGGGCGATTTAAAAGCCCCCGGGAAGTCCGAAGGGGGGACAAAGACTTTTGCCCCCCGCCCGCCTTCGGATGAGGTCCTGGACCTCTTCTGAAGGCTGGCGGGGGGCAAAAGTCTTTGCTCCCCCCGCCTGCCTTCAAAAGCCGTCCGGGATAGCGGGAAGCGCTTCCCTGCTATCCCGGACCGCTTTTAAAATGCTGGCGGTGGGAGGCAAAGCCTTTCGGCCCCCGCCGGCCTTCCTGGACCTCTTCTGAAGTCCGGGGGGGGGGGAAAGGCTTTGCTCCCCACCGCCAGCATTTAAAAGAGGTCCCCGGAGATTTCCCTATGGGCTTTCGTCTTGCGAAGCAAGCCCATAGGGAAAATCGTCTAGCGAAGCGACGCAAAAACCGAAAAACCCTTTCGTCTTGCGGGTTTTTCGTCTTGCGAGGCATTCGTCTTGCGGGGCACCACTGTATAGAATAGTGCTGCAATGGGGAGGGGGATTTCTGAAAATTGCCTTCCTACTCCCTCCCTTCAGTGTGAAGCTTCTACTGGATCTTGGGGCCTTCCATGAATAGAATTCTGTCCACAGCTACTTAGAATCTAAACCCATGGCCGTTATTACTTTCCCCAGTTCATAAATTTCAAGGAAACTATTCTTGCATTCTGATAGTCTAGCGGGCCTTTGGATTAGTGGTAGACTTACAACGGTTGCAATAGGAAAAGCAATGTCTGTTCCAAATTTCATTGAAATTATTAGAATAACTGTTAACCTGTTGAACAAGAAATGTTACTCTATTACTTTTGGGTGCTAGCCTGGCTGCTAACCATGTCCTCCCCCCCCCCCCTTTTTTAAGGCTATGTAGGTTTAGTAAATCAAGCAATGACTTGCTATTTGAACAGCCTTCTGCAAACCCTTTTCATGACTCCTGAATTTAGAAATGCATTATATAGGTAAGTGCATGTTATCAAAAATATTTTAATGTCATAGGTTTCAGAGATGTTCTAATGTTGCAGTTTTCTGAAATGTAAGTTTTTGTGATAGTTTTCATGCAGCATTACTTTTGCCAGTTACGAAAATGAGTATTAAGAAAAAAAATTGACTGTGTGTGTGTTGGACAAGATTTTCCCCTCCCAAAGCATGTATTTTTCTGAAAATCATTCTAAGAAATTATTAAACTTTAGTTATACTTAACCTATACTTGAAATCCTCCTTCTAGGTAAAACAGTAGTGGGCTCTTTCTGATTTCCCCCCCATGAGAGCACATAATGTAACAGGGTTAGAGTACATTCATGCTCCTATAATAACTTCTTCTATTTGAAGTGTCATGACTAGTTCCCTCTGCAACACAGTAGGAGCAAGACCTTTTTTTAGACAACTGGCCATTAGTATTGGAACATACTTTCAGAATAGACCTGCCGTTTTAAAAGTTGGAGTTATCAGAAATAACAATAGAATCTTAGAAGGAGCATTATTCTCTGGTAATAAACCTTGGATAAATAAAATCAAATTTGATGTTCCAAGAGATGTCATGAGATTTTTGTTTAAGCAGGGAGGCACACAGGATGCAGAATGCTCATTTTTCTGTGCTCAAGCACTTGAGAGCTTGTTCATAGTACTAGTAATAGAAAAAGTGATTTGTAGCTAATACATGTTTCATAGTGTAGATAAAAAATCGTCTTCTTCTTCTTCGGCGATCACTCGTAGCCAAGTAAGATTGTCTTCCATAAACATGGTTTTAACAATGATTCCATAAGTGGCTGTGGAGGCCAGTTCTGGATCCACACATCCTTCCATAGTGGGGACATTGGTAATTAAGGAGCATAGTAATTAAGGAGCATAAAACTTCACCCACTGTATGGTTCAGTGTGTCTCTGTAAATTCTAGGCCAGGGGTAGGGAGCCTCCGACCTGCAACATTAAATAAACTTGGCACGTCCCAATTTGGCCTGCTAGGCCATTCACCCCCAAATCACAGCCAACTTCCCCACATTTGGCGATAAGCATAAATAACTCCTTGTATTCTGGCTTTGACTGAAGCTGGCAATGTAAAGGATCTTCCTCTGTAGGCTGACTTAAGCCTTGCCCTTGATGTCAGGTGACTGACAGGTGGGAGGCTTTGCTTACCTCTCAAAATGGCCTGAAGTTCTATGACTGCAGAGGTCAGGATTCCACTCACTGATGGGACTCCCTTTCCCCACTCTTGTTCTAAGCAGTGTTTAATCCTATAACAGTATTTGCAAGAATTCATGAGAGTTCACATTTTGTGATTTTATTAATTTCATTTTCAAATGGGTATACAGTGGTACCTTGGTTTTCAAATCTCTTCTTTGATGAACATTTCAGTTTTCAAATGCTGTAAACCCAGAAGTAGATGCTTCGGTTTTCAAACACGCCTCAGAAGTTAAATATGCCATGTGGCTTCCATATTGAGTTTTCCGTATTGAGTTTTCGGTTTTCAAACATTTCTGAATTTAAACGGTCTTCCGGAATGGATTATATTAGAAAACCGAGGTACCACTGTTTTTGGAAAACAACTTTTTTATAAAAAAATGTGTGCAATGTTTCATAATGCTTCTTTATAGAAAGTGGTCTGATGAAAACATTAAATGCTGAAGAATTGTTGCACATGTTTTCTTAAAAGTTGTTTTTATGTTCTATATTAGACTATGCTAAGCATATGAATTAGGATTTCGGGTTTTCCATATTTGCACCTTGAACAGCAATTTTACATTAGCTTGTCATCCAAGGAAGATCTCTATCTAAAAATGTACATTAAGAAGGCATCTCTTAAATGTGTTGTAACTTAATTGCCTGATCCTACTAAGACCCCTCCTTTTTGTTAATAGATGGGAATTTGAAGAATCTGAAGAAGATCCAGTGACCAGCATCCCTTACCAGCTTCAAAGGCTATTTGTTTTATTACAGACCAGCAAAAAGAGAGCAATTGAAACAACAGATGTTACACGAAGCTTTGGATGGGATAGTAGTGAGGGTAATTAAGACAAATTGCTTGGTTAAATTTAGTGTAATTGTTAGGCTAGATATAAACTGACATTCTGTGTTGAATGTGGATTTGTTCCATAGAAAGAATCCCAGAGAGTACGGTACATTAATCTTCTGAGGTGCGGGATTTTTTTTTTAAAAAAAGTGATTCAACTTTCTCAGGAATGGAGAATGCTCTAAAAGATATAGTCATTGCAAGCTTTTGTACTGTTTTTACAAACATTGTTTAAGAACACATGCTGGATTATCTAGTCCAGAATCTTGGTGACCGAATCTTGGTGACCATGGTAATCACCTAGATGCTTCCAGGGATAGCAGAAGAAAGTCAAGCTACTTTAAAATGATTCTTGGATAAATTTAAACCTTGTTTTCAATAGGTGAAGTCTAATATTGTATGAGTGGACTTCCCCTTCCACGTCCCCCCCCCCTGCAGCCGACATATTCCCCCCAGATATGCTTTGATGGGTGCAGAGGAGCTGCAGGGGCGGGGCGGGGGGTAGGAATTCAATCTGCCGACAGTATCCATTCTGCTGGTGGCTGGACAATGTTTCATTTTATGCAGTATCTGCATTATCTAGTAGGCAGAGGGGGTATTGGTGACTACTGTATTTCATTTATTTTTTGTTCCATGCAAACATGAATTCCTATTTGCAATTTTGAATTGTTACAGTGAATTCACAGAAGTAAACTTTATGTGTTCAGTGCCTCATTGCTTTTTGTCTCCTAGAAACTTTATTTTTGAACTATGAACTAAAATAAATTATTGAGGCTAAAATAAAAGGTGTGTTAGAAGCAGAACTTACAGCTCTTTTTAGTATTGTTAAAGTCCAAAGTGTATGTTCTGCAGTGTTAGGGCTGTATCAAACACTGCTGTTGTACTTGCGTAAGAGACATTTGTGCCGCAGAACTGCCCTTTTCTTGTGCAGCCCCTCATGCATCTCGAGTCTGCTCCAGAGGTTTTAGGGACCCCCAAACTCCTGTTGTAAATGTCCAGTGGTTTTTTTGAAAATATGAACATGCTTGGAAAGAATGGTTAGTTTTTAGCCAAGTGTTGCACATGGGAGAAATTGAGTGATAATATCCTGCTAAGCTGTACTCCAAGTAGACCCAACAAAATCAGTGCACTTAACGTTAGTCATGATTGCAGCTAATAAGTTGGCTGCTTTCAGTGAGTCTGCTCTGAGTATGACTTTGTCTGCTAGTACCCTTTGACCCCAAAGCTAGCAGAATCCTAAACAGAATAAGTTTACTGTGAAGGGAATCCACCTATCTAGGTCTGCCTTGATAAAAGGTTCTGCCCAAATTAATTGTAGGGTGTGCGTGTGTGTGCGTGTAAACCAGGTTAACAACATTCTGTAGGTAGATGTCTGCCTAAACCGACACAATAAGGTCGCTTTTATTTTCCAACAGCCTGGCAGCAGCATGATGTCCAGGAACTCTGTAGAGTCATGTTTGATGCTTTGGAACAAAAATGGAAACAAACAGAACAGGTAACAGTTTTGGCTCTTCTTAAAAAAAATTGAATAAAGAGGAATATCATGTTACTTGAACTAGAAATATTAGCTAGAATGGATTAAGTAGATAATGTTGCGTTGGACCACATTTCAAATGCTAACTTTGGCAAAGACATTGAGATGGTATGGTGAAAGTCATGCTCTTAGATTTAGCTAGAGAAGAAATAATTCTGAGCCAAATCAGATGCTATTAAGACTAATTGGAGAAAGAAACATTTTACCTGCCCTGAGCTTTGTGAGTAGGTTTATTTTCTGTTTTGATGAATAACCAGTGTATTGTAATAAAATTAGATGGAAATGAGAGTATGCTCTGCTTTTTAGTAAAAGAACACTCTTACTTGACAGATACAAAAAGTATTGGCAGATTTCACACACTGTGAACTTCTGTCTTATCCCTGTAAAGTGTTATTTGTGCATTTCAATATGAATACCTTTAAATGCCACAGGAATGAATATTGTATAAAACAAGATAATATCTTGTTTGGCTCCCTTTGGCTTTGCTGAAATATTTAAATTCTTTCTCAATTGCAGGCTGATCTCATAAATCAGCTCTATCAAGGCAAGCTGAAGGACTATGTAAGATGTCTGGAATGCGGCTATGAGAGTTGGAGGATTGACACATACCTGGATATTCCATTGGTCATTCGGCCCTATGGCTCCAACCAGGCTTTTGCAAGCGTGGTGTGTACTGCTCACCTGAATGCTAATGCATCTATGCACACATTACATACATAATGCAACAGTGGTATCACTTTCTTGAAAGGTAAGTATCATCCTAGATACTCCATCTTGGGTTGTCCGTCTTTGTGCAGTAAACCAGCTAGCAAGTTCTAGAAGTTTTTTTGACCCTTCAATGAGTCCTACTGGTGCATGTTTGAGAGGGAAGTTCACCTAAGTGATTTAATGGTTACCGTAATATTATTATGCTCTTTTTTGTAATGCTTTTGGGATTTAGTGTTAGTTCTGTTTTGGTATGTTGATAGGTGTTTGTTTTATTAATATCTAAAAAGTGTTAATGTTGTTGACAGTTGTAATAAAAATAGAGCAACTGCTTGTGGTGGTAACAGGAGTTTCTCGTTTTACTGCAGAAAGGAAAACTTTTTGAAATGAGGAATAAGAGATGAGCCATATTTTTGGTGTAGTTCTCCTTAAACTAGTGAGAGGTATCATATATGCAAAGGGAATGTGTATGGAATTCTAATTTAGATTTCCATGTGTGCTGTGTGTGGGTGTGTTTGCATGTTGTGAGGGGATAATCCAAAGCAGAGAACATAAACAGCAATAAGAGGAGTCATGAGAAAATAGGCCAAGTAGGTAGGATATCTTCAGGTATTTATTCTACAAAATCCTTCCTTATGGTGTGGTAGGTGATTCAGGTGACCCCATCACATTTGATAATATAAATGAATAGGTTTTGCATATACATTTGCATATACATTTGTTTTGAACAGAAGTATAATAATATGCTGGACATAATAAAAATCAACTGGTTTGACTAAGCTTTTCCAGTTCAAAGACCACATTAAGGGTTTGCCATCCCCTACTCTGAAGGCCACATGAAAGTGTTTGCACACGCACACTTAGCAGTGGGAGGAGCAAACAAGCAGTGCCTGCTTACTTGGCAGCGCTTTTGCTCCCTAGCATAGCGCTAGTGTAGGAGAAGCTGCTCCTCTCCCACTCCGTGATGGGAGCACATTTGTGAAAGCTTTGCCTTCTTGCTCTGATGGAACACTATTCTTGGAGATGAAACAAGAAGGAAAACTTCTTCCTCTTTCTTAACACTCTGGCCAGTGAACCATAAATGCTTTCTGCCCACCCCAGAACAACTGAACCAAACAGCTGAAAATTGTTTGTTTAGTTTTAGCCATTTTCATGTATTGTTAAATTTATCATGCTATTTACTATATACAGGCAGCCATTTTAAGTGTGTCCAATTGACGTGTGATTGCCAATGTGTGGGTCCTTTTGGACCTGGAAGAGGGCATGGGGGCAGGGCGGGGCGGAGCATGATTATGTGTGAGTTGCCAACATACATAGGGGCCGGGAACAGAATTGCTCCACACCCACCAGCAGTTTTACTGCAGAGTGTTGGGTAACTTAAGGGCTTATAAATGTGACAGTATCTAGTAAATAGAACTATTCTGAATGCCTTCCTATTTTGATTGGTATTAAGCTCACCATTAAGTCATCTTTTTAATTAACAGGCACCTATTCCCCTTGTCTCTAGTGTATTTTTAAAAATGTTGTAATAAGATCTACTGTCTTAAATGCTTTCTCTAAGGTGGGAGATAAAAAATTAAGTCAATTAACTATCACAGGATGTGCATTTTGCATGAATATTAACTACTGGAAAGTTGCATAGATACCAACTCTTATTCTGTCTGGTTGAAACAACATCTGTTTCTTTCATGAATATCTGCACATGAGAATCAGGTTTATCATATGTTGAGGTTCTTCTAAAGCAATTGTGTTGGAAACTCTGTTGATGCTCCACTTAGTCAAGCTCTCTTATATTTTTTCCTGAATTGTATTGCAAAGTTGGTTATTTTGGTGGTAGAAAATATTTTAGCTGTCTAGTCTTTAGCAGTTGGGAACTATGGAGGATACTTGCTTTTGGAGAAAGGAAAAAATCGCATGTTTCTAAATGGAATTCTCTGAAGGTAGTATCCTCCATTGATCCACAGATAAGTAAGCAGTGGGCTCAAAGGTCATATCAATCACATAATGGGATCAACACATGCGCTAATAGGGCTTGTGGAAGGGAATGTAAAACTCTTAGATCTTGCTAGTCAGTTCCTGAGGGACTTGCCACAGGCGGCACTACCCAAAATAGGGAATCTAAGGAGGATACTACCTTCAAAGAACTCTAGCCAAGAGGTAAGTGATCTCTCATTTTTTTAATAAAAGTAACAGAAAACATGTCAATTCCTGGCAAAAAGAAAAGGTCTGTCTTGTCAGTGGTTGCCATTATACACTACAAAGGATTTATACTTGAAATTTCTAATAACATTATGGTAAATGGGATTTTTGAGAGAAATTACAAGTTTAAGATATATCCAACTGTTTATTCCTGACTCTGCAAATCAAAATAGAGATTAAATTTCTTAACTGGCAGCTATTGGGGCTTTAACCTTTAATTGCCATGTCTGTTTGTAACTTGAAGAAATAGTTTAGTTTACTATTCTGATCTCCCATTTTGTTTTCTTTTGCATTATAGTAAAGCTTCAGTGTTTGAAGAAACAACAAGAGCTTTGTTGTATTCCATATAAGGCCATGTAGAAGAGCAGTTTAAAAAAATTAATTGCTCAAACCTTATAAAACCATCAGTAATTTGCTGTTGGTTAAGCTAATGATTTGCAGGTTCCAAATACAAATCTGAAGAAAATGCTAAAAGGGGAAGTTTGTGCTGCTACTCTTTGTTTATAGAGGAGAACATATTTAAGAATTGTGTTATGGAACGCTTGCATTTGCATTAATATTGTACAGACTTTCAGTATATTGCAATCACATCTAGTGTTAAGATTAAGTGCAGCTTACAGCTTCACATATCAGAAAAGGGTTTAGGATGAAAAATACTAAACAATCATCTTCCTTAGCTTCATGGTAGTGGCATTGTGTAGGCATTACTGAACAGTCTAGGTTCTATTTTGACCTTGTCCAAATCAAGCTTTCCAAAGGACTTCTTCAAAAGCATATTTCCCAAGCTGATGTGGTGGTTTAAGATTAAAATAGGCCATTGTCTTGAAGGCACATCCTTCATCAACCATGCTGAAGCTGAGCAGGTTTGTGTCTGGTCAGATGGGAGACTGACTAGAAACCTTACACACACCACTTTGGGTACCATGGAAGAAAGATGCAAATGAGACTACTTATAAACTGCTTCAGTAGAAATGTCATTGTGCCAGCTCTACATAAACTGTAGACCAGCAAGGTGATAGAAGCTCACCAGTCATACTTTGTGACTTTCCAGACAATTGAAAATCACCCGGGGGGGGGGGGTTGTGCCAAGTGCCCAGCAAAAACAGTTCCTAGTGGACCACTATTTGTAGTTGGTAGGCTGTACCACCAAGCCAGAGCTAAACTAAGATGCCATATTTTGGGAACAGCACTTCATACTAGCCTCTAGTATGCATTCCACCCTACTTCTGAATCTACCCTACTTTTCAGATAGATTGATATATGTAATCTTTGAAAGAGAACTAATTTTGTTAGCAACTTAAATTTTACAATAGGAAACCATCATCCTTTAAATTTAAATAATCCTTTGAATTTAACTCGGTGGCTGGATTGGCTGTCTGTTGCTCCTACTCCATCCTACAGTTGGATGTCATTCCTTACACGTGAATTGTCTTACTGTTTGGGGCGGGGTGTATGAGTTTTTAAGGGCAGTAACTATAGTAAGGCTGATGTGTTCTAATGCTTCACATGGCAAATTAATAGTAATCAGAATTTTGTTACAAGCACCTGGAAGCATTTCTATAGAAAAGTTAGGCTGTTTGCCTATGTGTTTGCAAGAAAACAAAATTGTTAGGAAACACAACAGTTCAAAGTGGTAAACTTAAAGAAGAATTGGTAATCTTACACAAGCAGATATTGGCAGTAATGAAACTTCCATGAAAGTGGAAAGTCAGTGGATGCAGGAAAAAATAGTGCAATCCTAGACATTTCTACTCATAAGCAAGCCCACTTCCCAGGCATTATTCTCCAGTAAGTGGATATTGAGCTGCAGCCTGTTAGTTGTATGTGATCCCTTTTATTTCAGTGCAGCTGAAGTGTAGTGAACATAGGGTTGGATGTTGCCTCCCATGAACAGAAAAGTTCCCTCTATTCTTGGAAGGCTTCTTATCCAACTAAGGAATTCCACAGGCAAAATGGGTGAGTAGGTGGTTTTTGTTGTTTTGCCCTGAATGACAGGGTTGGGGACCCTCAGTTAGCATGAAAGGTGACTGCAGGAGGAAGGGGAAATTTGTAACATTTCTCTTCCCCCTTTTTTCTGCCATCAGTAGCATATTGAATAAAACTTTGAGTTCTGTCACCAGTGGGAGCAAACTCCAGATCAAACATCTAGGACATTATATTATCCCACTAACCTAGAAGTCCTATTTAATTCAACAGTAATAGCCTTGACTAGACAGCTTCTGGCTTTGCCTGTGAATATTAATCTATCTCCTTGTCCTTAATAGTGATATGAGAAATGAAGTACTTTGGGTGATCTAGTGTCACATTAGGTTCTGCAATGGGACATCACCTCTCTCTTCTACCCATGCAATTCAAGGTCTGCTCTGAAAGCCCCACCACCACCACCAAGACTCTGAAGCAGATTTAGGGGAACACTGGGAAGGGAAGGATGCAGTCACAGACACACTTTGCTGTGAATTATTCAGTGTATGATGTTATTGATCAACATTTTCTTGGCCCCAAAGCTAACTTGCTTTGAAAGGAGCCTTTGGAGGCCAACCATGACATGGGATCTAACTACTAGAATAAATTTTAAATGGTTTGACTTTTCTATAATTTCTTCTTGACTTTCCTTGAGTCAGAACCACATTGAAAACCAACTTATGCTAGTTAATAGAGACATTTTGGTAGAAATAGTATTTATAAAATACTTTTTAATTTCATTCATATAAGGCAGAAACATCATAGAATCGTAGAACTGTAGAGTTGGAAAGGGACCCTGAGGATCATCAAATCCAACCTCCTGTAATTATACAAATTATAGAAAATTGTAGAAAGAAGGAAAAGACACAGCAGTCAAATATAACACATATTTTTAAAAACTGATCTGTAAAAATCCCATTAAAATTACTTTGAGCATCACTTTCTCTTTGGTAAGCACTAAAGTCATTAAATAATGCATTACCATTCATGAGTTTTTTTCATTCAAGTTTTGAAGATCCATAGGAGCATCACTTGTTTTTGTTTATATCTGTATATATATCTATATCTATAGATATGGATCTATATAATAGTATGGTTCCTTGTTGACTTGCACATCACACAGTCTACATAAATTTTACATAACCACTTTGTCAATCATTCACATGCCATTTTTTTTAATGAAAAAGATGTAACACATTCTGTTGTACTGCATATTTCTATATCTGACTAATTGCTTCCCACATAATAAGATGTTGCTGGAAAAAACCCCTCAGCTGTTTTGGTGCAGATTACTTAAGCATTCTAGTCAGCAATTGTTCCCTGAATGGCCTTATTAGCAGGTCATAGTTGTAATCTAAAAATCTATATTTTGTACAGGTGATACGCATGCTTGCTTCAGAATGATTTATATTTTATAGTCAAAACTGCAAAATCTGTAATCCACTTCATAATAATTGCTTTCTGATGCAAAGATTGTCGCTTATAACTGATTAAAAAAACACTTCCTTGTACTCTGCAATATTTAGGTACAATTTTTAAAACAAACAAACAAACAAAAACCAACGGTGCAGAGGAGCCAAGTAGAGTAGTTCCCCCTACCTTCCCCATTATGGTTTGAAGAACAGTCCCTTTGTAAAGAGTTCTTCTCTATCAACAATGACAGAATTTTTGTTCATGTGGAAAAGCTGGGGCTGTAAAACCTTTGTTCTGTTTGTTCTTAGTGCTTCTCTGAGCTCTCAGAAATGGAGGGAGAAGGGATGAATTGGAGGCTTTTTGAAGACCTTCCCATATCCTTGATCTCCTCCCAAAGTGGGATCCACCAAACAACATGCTTTAGATAGTAATCTTATAAGCTGTGTACCAGCCATTTTGCAATTGGTGAGTTTTCTCTCCCATTAAGCCCCCTATTATTTATTTAGAAATCAGGGGACAGCTGTTGATCATGAGAGAAAGTGACTTTCAGAACTTTTTAGAATGTCCTTATCTGCCTTTAAATTACTCATTTTACAACATAACAAATGGTGTTTCTGATTTTACCTTCACCAGTGAAGGTGCTTCTAGAATTCATGAGCCCAGTCTTCTGTCAGCTTTCAAGCTCTGTCTCAATATTTTTAGTTACTTTTGAATAAAAGACTCAGCTGGCATAAATAGAAACTAACAGGCCATATGCTCAGCATTTTTGACAAGTTGTTTCATACAACTCATAACTTGCCCCCCCCAAATATTATTCATAGTATTGGGAAGAAGAGAGAAATGGGGAATAATGCACAGAGAAAAAATAAGAATCTCTCTTAATTTCCTATGCTAAGGACTTCCAGTTGATATGTTCAAAACATACCTATTCTGCATGCACCATTTGTGAGGTAGTCACACATGTCTCAAACCAGAAACATTACCTTATTTTATTAAGGGATTTCTGTACCACCCTTCAGCTGTCATTTTCTGAATGGTGTTTGTATAGTGAAAAACCTACTAATACAAAGATATAATCAAACCACTGAAAGAATAAAATCCTTGTAAAAACATACTAAAAGCACAGGAGAATAAAAAGGGCTTTGACTACTGGCAAAAAATGCAGTGCCATCTTTTTGGCACCAGGGAGTTTTCCTGGACCTCCAGGGACAGGACACTGCAACTGGAAATGCTCTGTCCCTTGCTGCCACTTCCCTTACCTCAGACTGTGGAGAGGCCCTTGGAGGAGGTCATTAATGAAATTTATACATTTTTATTACTTGGAGTGACTTACAACAATTAAAAAACTACAAAGCATATGAAATACAATGGTATGTGGGAGTAGGTATTTCTTCAGGTACCAAGACCCAAGAGTCAAGTACTGAGGCATGCTTCACTGTTGCCTACATCTAAGCATTCCATATCCTCAGAAAAGTCCACACTCTGTTTCTTAATGAGTCACAGATATAGGGTACCAACTAGATGGAACGAGCCAAGCTGAGCAATGACTTGTTGCATTTTTTTACCATTAACAGTGGCACCTTTTTATAAGAATTTATCGAATGATCTAATCACACCCATAGTAGATACACTGCAAAACTATCAGGGACAAAATGTTGCCAAAACAGTGGTTCATGCAGAATGGGAAACCTGTAATAAATCTGAAGTTTTTTTGAAACGAGAAAGTTGTACCTGACTCCATTTGAGCAGATGGAATAAATTGTTCAACTGGAGAGTTTTTTTCAGCACACTGGCCCAAAATTGATTATTCATCTTGGGGCAGCAGCGCCAGAGGATTTACTTCACTATATTCTTGAATATCAGCTTTATTCCGATATTAGAACCTTTACCAAGGAACATGAAATATTAGAGAATAAAAAAAAAGTTTACTACAAGGGACTAATCTATGTGACATGAAAAGTAGTCTCCTTTGTGACAAAAGCCTCCAGCCTCAGGGAAAGGGATTTGGAATCCATTTCAGACAACTGATAGAATGATTTTATGTCCTTAGAACTGCGAAATCTATCTCCCCCTATTTTCAATTTTTTGTTTTATTAATAATTTAAACATTCTGTATTATTTGGGGTTTTGATATATTTTGCTTTTATGCAGAATTTAAATGTAGGTTATATTCTCTTTTGATATGGTATATGGCAGTGCTTTTTTTCTAGAAAAAGAGGTGCAGGTACTCACCGTGAAGTTGTTACAATAAGTGTCACACTTTTAACAACAAAAAAGAGGTGCTCGTACTGCGTACCCTTCAGTACCCCCTGAAAAAAAGCACTGTTCTACAGATTAATTCAGTAAATTCTACTCCATTGGGTAGCTGCCTCTGTGGCTTTAGGCTTACCAGAAAAATGAATTTCTTATTCTGCTTTCATACCTGACGGTTCACACACATTTTTCCATATAGGGAGCTTTTTAATCTGTGTTGGGAAAATTGCAAGCATAAGCCACCTCTCTCATATAGCCATACAATGATATAAAGTTAGGCTGTTGGCAGTTGATACACTGAAATATACATATTCTGTTTAATGGGACTTAATATACACCTAGCTATGTGCAGAGCTGAAATCTTAAGATTTCAGATTAATATGACAATACCTTTAAGAAATGACAGAACAGAATTAAATTAAAATATGTCCTCTGCTTAATTTTGCACTTGTTCCTGAAAGATCAAGGCCATCTTTAAACCAGGGGGGTAAGGCCATGAAACTGCTGACTGTGCCACTGTGGCTTAATGTGATGTGCAAGATAACAGACTTGGATTGTTCACAAAACTTAATTCTGATGGAACCATCAATTTGTTAATAAAATGTGATGTGTTATTGATCATGATTTGACTGCTTACCTAAGGTAGAATGCAAAAGTTGTTTACCCTTGAGTTTTTTCCTCCCTAACCCAGTAGCTGCTTTTTAAATTTGTTTATGGAGATTATTTTAAAATATTAAATCACCTGTTAAATGAACTTTTGCTTGTTGCACAGTTCCACATTATCTGTCTCAGCAGCTGCTTATCTTTTCCTCCCCCACTTGATTAGGAGGAAGCTTTACATGCTTTCATTCAGCCTGAGATCCTTGATGGCCCCAATCAGTACTTCTGTGAACGGTGCAAGAAGAAATGCGATGCAAGGAAGGTAATAAATGCCTTTTGACAGAACTCTGGACTAACTGGATATATATCCTTGATATTTATCATTCCCTTTATATCTTTTTTTTTTTTTTTTGCCTTATGTTTTTCAGGGCTTGCGATTTTTGCATTTTCCCTATCTGCTGACCTTGCAGCTAAAGAGATTTGACTTTGATTACACCACTATGCACAGGATAAAACTTAATGACCGTATGACATTTCCAGAAGAGCTAGACATGGGTTCATTTATCGACATTGAAGATGAGGTAAGAAGCTGCATGCTGGTTGTGTTTTAAGAATTATCTTTATCTCTCAAATGTAGTTTTGTTGGCCTGAGTATCAAACAAAAATCATTTTGAAATCCATTCCCAGTGTCAAGCCCTAAACATATCATTTACCCCTTTTTGAAATTCTTGCTAAACATTAAACACTGGCTTGTTGCTGTGATACCTGGTTTTTTAAATTTTCAATCCCAGATGAAAACACCCATTAAACATATATATCTAGGCCTGACTACTTCTTGCATGTTTAGTCCATCAAAGAGATTCACTGGTGGAAGAGTGATATTTGCCACCCTGCCCTGCCCCCCCCCCCACAAATACCTCCTTATTCTGGAAGATTCTCCCAGCCCTCTGGAGATTATTCTCAGAGGGGCTGCAAGATGGAGGGGGAAATGGCAGAAAATGCTTCCCCCCCCCCCCACTTCTGCTAGAAGCTACCTCCGCTGGCTCAGAAGCTCTTAGATTACAAAGAGACACCACTGGCTGTAACCAGTGAGGTGAGCTGTCTGAAGTTAAATCTGCTTTGTGCTTTACCTTGAGGTCCACCAACAGGATCCAGACGCAAAATAGTGGTCCATGGATGTAGGAATATAGTTTGAATAAAGGAACAGAGGAACCCTGAGCACATACAGAATAAAATTCCTGGCCTGAGTATCAGACTTTAGCTCATCATTCTTTCATGCCAAAAATCCAGATTTCTTTATTTCAGCAGGGGTTTTTTTGGGGGGGGGAGCAGCCTTTTAGCTGTTACTGTTACTCTTGTAAAACAACTAGAAACCCTTGCCAGTCTGCTGGAGAGCACAGAGTCCTCAGAGTTGATCTGCCTTCTGCTGACTCCTGTGCAAAAGGCTATTATTGTCTTGTCTAGTATCTTTATCCAAGGGGGTAGAAAAATCAATGAAGTGTAGCGACATCTTAGCAGCTAACAAATTTATTATGACACAGTTCTGCAAAAGCTTATGCCATGATAAATTTGTTCATTAAGGTGTGACCACAGCTTATTTTAAACTTTTATGTTACAATTGAACAGTTCAGAGGTCAGTGAACAGACAATGAAACCATGTGCAGAGGGTTCCCATGGGCATCTATAATGCCCTATTTTCCCTTGCCCCTACATGTACACATGTATGCAGGTAGTCCAAGGAATGAGGATAGGCACTCAAACCTATTTCCCCTGCCTCTGTTCATGCATATTTGGGGTTTTTTGAGTCCTTGGGAATCCACATTTGTACTTTGAACTTTGAATCCTAGTACTTTGAACTAGATTGGGTCTGTGGAACTCTTTATGTTGAAGCATAAGAAATCTTAAGGAATGTGTCAAAGGTTTTTGTAGTATTCAAGAGTACAGCACGAGCATTACATACAAAGTTCATCAGATGTATAGGTCCTTAATATTTTCTAAACTGCTTCTGGTTACTTATTTTTAAGAAGTCTCCTCAAACAGAAAGCTGCACTGACAGTGGCGCAGAGAATGAAGGGAGTTGTCATAGTGATCAGATGAGCAATGATTTTTCAAATGATGATGGGGTTGATGAAGGAATATGTCTGGAAAGCAATAGTGCTGCTGAAAGGATTTCAAAAGCTGCCAGTGAAAAGGTACCTTGTAAAAGTGGCTATGTGTGATTTGCTCCACCCAATAATTGATCATGTTTTTAAAATGTATGCCTTATTGAGAGAGTTCTGTTATGCTATCAATGAATAATACATATTCCAGTATTTAGAACTGTAGAGGAATCTCAACTAGATCATCCAACCTCTGGTTAAAGACCTCCAAGAAAGAAGAGGCTACCACCTCCAATGAGAGTCTCTTCCACTGCTGAACAGCTCTTACTGTCGGAAAGTTCTTCTGATGTTTAGTGGGAATCTCCTTTATTGTCACTTGAATCCATTGGTTTGGGTCCCAGCCTCTGGAAGAGGAGCTTCATCTTCCATGTGACAGCCTTTAGATATTTGAAGATTGCTATCATATCTCCTCTTTAGCGGGTTAAACATACCCAATTCCCTCAACCTTTACTCATAAGTCTTGGTTTCCAGCCCCTTAATTATTTTGGTCGCCCTCATCTGCACACATTCCAACTTGTCAATATCCTTCTTAAATTGTGCCCAGTACACAGTACTCCGGGTGTGGTCTGACCAAGGCAGAATAGAGTGAGACTATTACTTCCTTTGATTGAAACTTGATATTTTTGTTGACGCCAAATCCCTTCACAAGCCTACAGTGTAAAACTGACCTGTCAGGTGTTGAAAATGCTGAAGGAAAACATGACTACGGCTTCATGACTGCCTAATGTTTGTAGAATAAAATGTATGGTCAAGTCAAAATTGTAGTGTTTGGATCAGAAGGCAGCACTAATCTTCATGATATCTACATAAAAACATGATATACATAATGTGGAGATAGCAAAGTCATTACCCAATCTAGGAAAATTCCTTCCCTCAGATGTGACCATTAGTTGTTTCATATAGTGAGTGCAAGGAGGAGGAACAGCAGTATTGGCTAAAGGTTACCAGTTTGCTATGATGATGGGGCTGCTTCCCTACATCCACTGGAAGGGGAGTGCACTGCTCCCAGCAGTGCGATCCCGTTGGGGTGTCATCACAGCGGAGCCCCCGCCCGCACTGGGCGCCACGCCCCTAGGATGCGCACCAGCTCCACCCCCGCCTGCTCTCTGCCCCCCGGTGCTGGAGCATGAAGCTCCGCCACTGCCTAAATCAATATAAAAACTAGCTGCTGTCCAGAAAACTTGGTATACAACTGGCTGGAATAATGTGTGTGAAATATTAGAAATGGTTTATAAGCTGTCTTCAGCGTCAGTACCACAATTGAATGCTGTTTACTATACTAATAAATTGGTGAAGGAAGAGAAATGGTTAAAATGTTTTTAGATGGTATTATAACTATGTTAGAGGACAGGGTTATAATCTGAAAATTTTCTGCAATTTCTTGAAATGTGCTGTTCCAGAAGTATTCTGTTAGATACTCATAGATGTTGTTTAAATATTGAAAGGAGTTACTTAATGGTCTGGTAGCTACAGTGGTGCCTCGCAAGACGAAAAGAATCCGTTCCGCGAGTCTCTTCGTCTTGCGGTTTTTTCGTCTTGCGAAGCAAGCCCATTAGCAGATTAGCGCTATTAGCGGGCTTAGCGGATCAGCTGATAAGCGGCTTAGTGGATCAGCTGATAAGCGGCTTAGTGGATCAGCTGATAAGCGGCTTGGGAAAAGGGGGGGAGGGAAAACCCCCCGCAGGAACTCGCAAGACATTTTCGTCTTGCGAAGCAAGCCCATAGGAAATTCGTTTTGCGAAGCACCTCCAAAACAGAAAACCCTTTCGTCTAGCGGGTTTTCTGTCTTGCGAGGCATTTGTCTTGCGGGGCACCACTGTACTAAGGAATAAATTTGAAGTATTAGTACTAACCTTTTAGTGCATGGTTGCTTTAATCAAGAAAGATACTATCAAACTTGAACAAATCTTAAAATTTAATTTTATATAAACCTGCAAAAAAATTAATTGTAGCCTTTTTTTGAACAATATGCTTGTTTCTACCTTCTCACAGAATTCATTATTATATGAACTGTTTTCTGTCATGGTCCATTCGGGAAGTGCAGCTGGAGGCCATTACTATGCATGCATAAAATCGTTCACTGATGATCAATGGTACAGCTTCAATGATCAACATGTTAGCAAGGTAAGTTAATTGTCTTATATTCAGTTTCCAGTCTCTGAGACATAGTGCCTGCTCTCATGTAACTATAATGGCAG
This sequence comes from Podarcis melisellensis, assembly GCF_964234715.1. Taxonomy (NCBI): domain Eukaryota; kingdom Metazoa; phylum Chordata; class Lepidosauria; order Squamata; family Lacertidae; genus Podarcis; species Podarcis melisellensis. Next base: position 66,724,908 of record NC_138528.1, on the reverse strand, counting down.
CACCTGTAAGCTAGTGGTACATATTGACAGGCTTGGGTTAGGGGATCATGAAGATTGCAGTTCAAAAAACCATTCAAATTTCAAAGCAAATGCAGTTAATTCTCTATACTGCAGGTTGGAAAGGACTATGGCAAACTGCCTTAAGATAGTCCTGTAGTGCAGTTTATTCCGCATACTGCAGGGTAGGGTCTGAGCGGACTTGCCACAACATTGTAGCATTTGTCTAGAGACATTAGATGGGGGTTGGGCTAAAGTGGAGAGAATAGCTTATATCAGCCCTGTAGTGTAGCCCATAATTAATATTGCAGTTTAGATATACTACTGTAGCTGACAAAGTAATTAACAAGGAAAATTATGTGCCATGTTTCCCTCTAGATAACTCATGAAGACATTAAGAAAACTTATGGCGGAACATCTGGAAGCAGAGGGTATTATTCCAGTGCTTTTGCAAGGTTAGGAAAGTTTAAATACACTATAAAACTTGTATAGTACAACTCAATTTTCTGAATTAATATAATTATATTCAGAGTGATGGATAAAAGGTTTCTCAGTATGTTCTGTTGACTACCTAGGGGTGAAATCAAAGTATTTTGAGGGAGGAGACACAAATCTTCATCTCTCCTCCCTCAAAATACTTTGATTTCACCCCTAGGTAGTCTCTAGCCTAATCAAAGAGGTGGGTTTTTTATTGCTAGGTCATGAGCTCTGCTATGCTAATTGTAAAAAGTGTTTGTGTTATTAAGACTTTGGTATGTTTATAAACATTTAGTTTAGATATTGTGTGCAGGTGTGGTTTTTTCCACATCCACAATAGATACTGACTCTGAAATCTTCCCAACAGCTCTACAAATGCATACATGCTTATATATAGACTGAAGGATACAACGAGGAATGCAAGTAAGTGGTGGTTTTCATAAATATAGTTTCATACATCACAACAACAAAAACTGCAGAAATGAGTAAAGACAACTGTCTCTTTTAATATAAAAATTAATTCACACCCTCTCCTTTTTTTGTTTACTAAGTTTCCTAAGTGTTGCACGTCAAGCTAAATACTTTTTAAAAAACCCGAAACAAAAACTTCACAAAACCAGTGTCTTCACTTACACAAATACTTTTAAAATGCAAGTCAGGGCATGTTGTGGTAAAATGTTAAAACAGTACAACAGATAAAATTACATAGTGAATTTAAAGGGATGGTGTTTCTGCTGTTGGCCTTGAGATGGTCTTGAAGGCGCATGATGCAGCTCTGCTGCTAAGGCTAATGGGGTATGTGTCAGTACTGTTTATATGATAGGCTGCCTGGAAGCAGTTATGTAAGGTGGTTTGATCTCTATTTTAGATGAAGAATAAGCAAAGTACTGAACGTTCTGAAAGAGTAGCTCATTTGAACTTTTGCCTATTTGCATTGTTAGAGTTCCTAGAAGTGACTGAATATCCAGAGCACATTAAAAGACTTGTAGAAAAAGAAAAGGAGTTGGAAGAACAAGAAAAAAGGCAACGTGAAATAGAGCGCAATACTTGCAAGGTTTGTTCTCTCATGTTTCATCTCAATAGAATTTGTGCTTTCACAGTAGAATTTGTGGTGGGATTGTGCATTGACCCCCCCCCCATGGAAATCAGTCAAGACTCAATCCCAAATTAAGACAGCCATCACCAACCTAGGGCTCTCCAGATGTTGTTGGGCTGCTACTCCCATCAGCTCCTGTGATTTTCTTCTTCATTTAAACTATAAAAATGATTAAGTTAGAGAGGAATATTAAGTATTATTTATGTATTAATTAAATTTCTATACCGCCCTTCATCTGAGAATCGCAGGGCAGTTGATAGGCAGCAATATTTTTCTTTGGAAAAATGGGAGATCAGCAACAATACCAACTTAATGGAGAGAAAGAAATGTGGGCATTTGTCTCTCAATAGCCATGTTAACTCATTATATGGGATTTAAGGCAGAAGGCAAGCGAAGAAAAGCTAAATTTGCAGCAAATAGGCAGCCATTTGTTGGAAACCAGCAAGGATTTAGTGCTAATCCAAATATATCATACTTTTACAATATTTTGAAGTTGGGTTTTGTGGGGATGGTTGAGCTATTATTTAATCTGTTGTCAAAAGGTTATGATCTAGATTCTTGGTGCTTTTTTCCTCTGCTTTTTCCACTTCAATTCCCATTGAAATTGAATGCATGTTTCTAACTAAGCAGTGTTTTTTCATTAAAGAAAAATAAATTAATCTACAAATTCCAGTAGTTTCACAGAAATTCTTTTGTAGAGCCAAAATGAGTATTTTTTTTAATTTGCATGAAAATATTACAGAATTCATGAGTGTGAATAAATGCATCTCTTCAGTTTGCAAGAAACACGCACTGTTACGGGAGTTTTTAACTGTAACCAGAAGTTCCATTTTAATGTGAAGAGATGACTTTCTGTATCCTGTAGTATTTGTCTCCACAAAAGCAGTGTAATATATGCAGATCAGTTACATCAGAGGTCATTGATACGAATTGTCTGCATGTTCTCACTTGACGCTGTGCTAACAAATTACTGTTACACTATAGATTTCTAGGGACCTAGTTTGCACAAGTACAGTAGGTCTAAATTTTCATTAATTGCCTTGTCTGACAATTGCCCAGTTAAGAGTTCTAGTAACCATAGTTTTATTAGGCTAAGAACAAGCTATATGCCTGCATGCTTTTCTTCAACTCCCCCCCCCCATCTTCCCTTTGTGAACCCACCTTCTGCTCAAAATGGTTGTGCATAGAGCATATTTCTCTAAACATTGCTAGATACTACTACTGCATTTTTATAATTTCATAGATCATACCTATCAAATGTATTCAAATCTATTTGACTTGATCCTTTTGTTTATGACTATACAGATAAAATTGTTCTGTTTGCATCCTGTAAAACAAATAATGATGGAGAATAAACTAGAAGTTCACAAGGACAAGACTCTGAAGGAAGCTGTCGAGTTAGCCTATAAGGTACAGTATAATGTTTTCGAGATTGTAATTGATACACTGGGTATAAATCCATGTATTCATGGTAAACCTTAACTAATTAGCTCAGTCTTCATTAGACAATAACAACACTGAAAGTAGAATTTTCCTGGTCCACTTTTTAGTAGGGCTGAGGGGAATCTTGACATGTCTAGACTGAGCATGCAAACACCTCTTAACGTTATATTTATTTCTCATATTTTCTTAAACTCATGGTGGCTAGAACCAGTTGATCAAATTGTAAAACTTGAAATAATATGTCAGGGAACTGACATCTAAAGCGCCGGAGGCGCAAAGGCTCACTGAGGGTGAGAGAGCAGTAGCAGCGGAAGAGGGAACCAGTAGAGGGCGAGCAAGAACTCCAAGGGAAAGTGAGTCGGAGGGATGGCTCAGAGACGCTTCAAGCGAAACCAGTGGGGAGGTCTCAGGACCTCCTATAGGGACACCCACACCTCGACGGAAACTGTCACGCCGAGAGGCCAGACGACGTGTTTCCGTTAAGGAGCTTTTATGTTGGAAACGTTTCCGAAAGCAGCCACTTTCGGATTCTACTAGTGATTGACGCAGCCATGCTGGAGGGGCTCCGTCACAGGCAGAGGTTTGAAAGCCTGATCAAACTCTGAGGGACTTGCATTTTACGCACAAGCAGCTCATCGTCCCATCACAGCAATCCGAAAGTCTCCGAAAGCCAGCTTGTGCAGGGAGAAGCATCATGAGCAATCCAGCCGGAACCGGGGAAGCAGGAGCAGCTGGAGGAGGTCCAAGCCTGGAAGAAAGGTACAGGGCGTTGGAGATCCAGTTGGCGCTGCAAACGGCGAGGCTTGAGGAGAGGAGGGCTCAGGATGCAGAAAAGGGAAAGGAGAAAACCACCCCGCTCGCCAGAAAGGTGCCAGGATTGGTGCAGAAATTCGGGGGGGATCCCAGGAACTATCATGCCTTTAGAACAGAGATGCAATACGCTCTAAACTTGCAGTTTGATGACTTCCCCGATGAGGAATCGCGAGTGGCGTATGTGATTGGCCATCTCGAATCCGGGGCGAAAGATTGGGTTAGACCCCTGATGGCAGCGAATAATGAGATCTTAAAGGACACGAGGAAGTTTTTTCGTGCCATGGACCTGATGTTTTCCAGCGATATTGAGCAGGGGGTGGTGCGAAGGCAGTTAATGGCTTGCCAGCAAGGAAGCAGATCTGTCCGTGAGTACTGGACTGAATTTACCATGTTGATTCACAAATTGGGGTGGGACCTATCGGCGGAGCCCATCCAAATGCTTTTCGAAGAGGGGCTTTCTTCAACCGTCAAAGATGAGCTTTCCCGGGGCCCCAGGGCGGAGTCTATGGACCAGTTAACCAAATCTGCGCTGGCCATAGGAGCGCGCCAGGAGGCGAGGGCTATGGAAAAGCGGGAAGGGAAAGGAGACCGTTGGAGGGAGTTCCGCATTCCAGACATTCCAGAGCCACCTTTCCCGCCGGCAGAGCCGATGGAAGTTGGAACAGCGCGGGCGCGCGCAGTTTCAAATCCCAGTGAAGGGCGGAAAAAGGAGGGAAAGAGCGCCAAGAGATGTTATCTCTGCCAACAGCCAGGGCACTTTGCCAGAGTTTGCCCACAAAGAAAGGAATGGCAAGGGATGGCAGGAGCTGTTGGGGGAAAGGAAGAGGAAGGCAAGGAGCAAGTAAAAGCCAACGCCTGGCTGCCACCGTTGGGGCACAGCAGCCAGGCCAAAGAGCAATGAAAGTGCCCATGCCAGAACCCCCCAGACCCGCTTTAGTGATAGAGGTGTTACTAGAACTGCCAAACGGACACCCACTAAAGGTCAAGGCGCTTTTGGATTCAGGCAGCTCCTGTAATTTCATGAGTAAGGAGTTTGCAGCTGAGCACCAGATACAGACTATCCCTTTAAGTAACCCCTTGCAGGTGACTACGATTGACGGCAGAGAGCTGTTGGGGGGAGAAGTTAGCCAACAGACTGTCCCGATGATAATGAGAGTGGCAAGGCACACCGAACAGATAGCGTTTAATGTGGCCATCCTGGGAGGAGCGCCCATCATTTTGGGGATGAGCTGGCTGGCGCTACACGATCCGCTAGTGGGCTGGCATCAGAGGGTGGTCTCCTTTGGGTCAGCGCATTGCCTAGAACACTGCAAGGAGGGGAAGGTTTCGGGAGGAGACAGAGTCACCCTAGCGGGGATGGAAGTGATGGACAAAGGGAAGGTGCCCCCGCAATACGCAGATCTGAGCAACGTATTCAGCGAAAGGGAAGCAGACAAACTGCCACCGCATAGACCCTTTGACTGTCAAATCAACCTACTCCCAGGGGCCCAACTCCCAGTAGGCAAGCTGTACGCCATGTCAGACGGAGATGCAGGAGCTGAGGGAGTTCATTGACAAAAACTTGAAGCGAGGTTTCATCAGAGAGTCCCGAGCGGTGGGGGGCAGCCCAGTGTTTTTTGTGGACAAAAAGAACACAGACAAACCGAGACTGGTGTGTGACTTCAGGGCCCTCAATGCAGTGTCGGAGCCCCTGGCTTTCCCTATGCCCCGAATTGATGACATTTTGACCAGAGTAAGGAAGGGAAAGATTTTTACAAAACTGGACCTGCGGGGGGCGTACAATCTGATACGCATAAGGAAGGGAGATGAATGGAAGACCACCATGTTTACCCCGTTGGGAGCCTTTGAATACCTCGTTATGCCCTTCGGTCTACAAGGGGGCTCCGCGTGTTTTCAAGCTTTTATAAACCACGTTCTGGGACCTTTGCTCTACAAGAATTGTGTGGCCTTTTTAGACGACGTGTTGGTGTATTCGGAAAATGAGGAACAGCATGTGAGGGACGTTCGAGAAGTGTTGGGCAGGCTGCAAGCCAACCAGCTGTGGGTGAAACTGGAGAAGTGCCAGTTTCATACCAAGGAGGTGGAATTCCTGGGGTACCGCTTGTCAGACAAGGGATTGGCCATGGATCCAGGCAAGGTCCAAGCGGTACTGGAATGGAAGACACCGAAGACCAAGAAGGACGTGCAAAGATTCTTGGGATTTGGGAACTTTTATCGGAAGTTCATCAAGAACTTTGCCCACTTGACGGCGCCCATCACCGACTGTCTCAGCAGCAAGAAGAAATTTGTTTGGACGGCAGAGGCGGATCGAGCCTTTGAAGAACTGAAAAGGGCTTTCGCCTCGGAAGAACAACTTCTGCATGTGGATTTACGAAAACCCATGAGAGTGGAAACAGATGCATCCGACCGGGCGGTAGGGGCGGTCCTTCTTCAACCGGGGAGGAGTGCGTCGGAGTGGAGACCGTGTGCCTTCTTCTCGCGGAAGCTGAATAAGTCCGAGAGGAATTACACGGTGTATGACAGGGAACTACTTGCCATTCACGAAGCATTCCGGAGGTGGAGACATTTATTAATTGGGGCACAACACAAGGTGCAAGTGTGCACCGACCACAAAAATTTAGAGTATTGGAGAACAGCTCGAGTGCTCAACCAACGACAAGTGAGATGGGCACAGGAATTCTCCAAATTTAACTTTGAGATTTGTTATGTGCCAGGCCCAGAAAACGTCAGGGCGGACGCGCTCTCACGCAAACCAGAATATTGGGAAGGGGAGGGGGTGATCGAAGAGAGACATGTCATCCCGGAGGACCGCTGGGTGTGTGGGGCGGCGATGGTGGGGCAACGAGAACTGGTGGAGGAAACGGAAAATGATGAATATGCCCAGGATAAGCTCAGAGGTCTCAGGGGGGAGGGCGAGAGCCCCGGAGGTTTTGAGGAAAGAAATGGGGCATTGTATTACAAAGGGGCACTGTATATACCCGAAGGTGAATTGAGGGGGAGAGTACTCAAGCAGTTGCATGATAGCCCCACGGCGGGACATTTTGGGCAACACAAGACCATGTGGTTGGTTACCAGGGAATTTTGGTGGCCTAAGGTGAGGGAAGATGTAAGGGAGTATGTAAGAGGGTGTGACCAATGTCAGCGAGCCAAAGGGGAAAGAAGGGCGCCGGCAGGGTTATTAGAACCTTTACCCACACCAGAACGGCCTTGGGAAGCGATATCAATAGATTTTATGACGGATCTGCCAAGGTCCAAGGGGAAAACAGCCATCATGGTAGTAGTAGACCTGTTAACTAAGATGTGCCACTTTGTAGCATGCTCACATGCAGTCACAGCGGAAGAAACGGCGAAGTTGTTTGTGGAACATATCTTTAGGTTGCACGGGGCTCCCTCGAGGGTGATCTCAGATCGAGGCAAACAATTTACTTCCAGGTTCTGGAGGAAGCTCATGAGCTTGTTACACGTGGAAGTCAATTTTTCAACTGCCCGGCACCCTGAAACCAACGGGCAGGCGGAAAGGGCAAATGGCATTCTTCAACAATATCTTAGGTGTTATGTCAATGACAGAGAGAACGATTGGGTCGAAAAGTTGGCGTTGGCAGAATTTGCCTACAATAATGCGGAGAATGTGTCCACAGGGATGAGTCCCTTTTTGGCTAATTACGGGTGTCACCCCAGGGCATTTCCAGGGGAAGGAGGGGAGAGATGGAGCGTCCCAGCGGCTGAACATTTTGTAGAAGAGATGGAAGCCATCCATCAGCAGCTCCAGCTCAACTTAGAAAGGGCTAAGGCACAATATAAGAAGCAGGCAGACAAGAACAGAAGGGAAGGTGAAACCATAAGGGTGGGGGATCAAGTGTGGTTGTCAACCCAAGGGTTGCCGTTCAAAGGGGGTTGTAAGAAACTGAGGCCCAGAAGATTGGGACCTTTTGAGGTGATTCAGCAGGTCAACCCGGTAGCTTTCAAACTCCGATTACCCAATCACATGAAATTGCACCCAGTGTTCCACAGGTCGTTACTGTCACCATACAGGGGAGGAGGTGAAGGGGAGCACGTCAGGGGACCAGCCTTGGAAGAGAGGGAACGCCGCAACCATGTAGCGGAAATCCTCGATTCCAGGTGGAAGGGAAATCAGGTGGAGTATTTAGTGGCGTGGGAAGGGGAACCGGAGTCAGAAAACACCTGGGTAAGTGCGCAGGAAGTCAATGACGAGGTTTTAACAGAAACGTTCCATCAAAGGTTCCCGAGGAAACCTCAGCCGATAGCAAGGTTTAGGAGGGAGTATTTCGGCACCACCGATGAGGAAGAGGAAATGGAAGGGTTCGCGGAGTCGGAGTTGGAAGAGGGAGTGGACTCTGATGACGAAGAGTACCTAGAGAGTAGGAACAGCAACAAGTGGAAGGAAGTGTTCGCGACGTCGGAAGATGAGGGAGGTTCTTTCAAGGGTTTTACCTCCTCTCCGCCAGTAGGAGAGGAGACGGGAGGGGGTGAAGGGGGCCCTGGAGGGGAGGTGGATGTCAGGGAACTGACATCTAAAGCGCCGGAGGCGCAAAGGCTCACTGAGGGTGAGAGAGCAGTAGCAGCGGAAGAGGGAACCAGTAGAGGGCGAGCAAGAACTCCAAGGGAAAGTGAGTCGGAGGGATGGCTCAGAGACGCTTCAAGCGAAACCAGTGGGGAGGTCTCAGGACCTCCTATAGGGACACCCACACCTCGACGGAAACTGTCACGCCGAGAGGCCAGACGACGTGTTTCCGTTAAGGAGCTTTTATGTTGGAAACGTTTCCGAAAGCAGCCACTTTCGGATTCTACTAGTGATTGACGCAGCCATGCTGGAGGGGCTCCGTCACAGGCAGAGGTTTGAAAGCCTGATCAAACTCTGAGGGACTTGCATTTTACGCACAAGCAGCTCATCGTCCCATCACATAATAGTTCCCTTTTACTCCAGTTTTGACTGAATGCTTGCTCAGAATTACTGTACATTTCAAGGAATTATTCTTCAACTTTGCATTAGATAATGGATTTAGAAGAAGCAGTTCCCCTGGATTGCTGTCGTCTTGTTAAATATGATGAGTTCCACGACTATTTGGAGCGATCATATGAAGGAGAAGAGGACACTCCAATGGGAATCTTGCTTGGAGGTGTTAAATCAACATACATGTTTGATCTACTCCTGGAAACAAGGCGACCTGACCAAGCTTTCCAGTGTTACAAACCTGGTGGTAAGTAATATTTCTTAAAGATTCCCTGTGTATGACTAAGAAGTATTAATTCCTTCAATAAACATGCTTAATTTAGCTAAACTGAGAGATCTTTGAATCAGTCTTCTGAAATCATTTTATAAAATTATGCTATGTGCTTTCTCTGAAGAAAGATTAATTTATCTACTAAATGGCTGTAGCTGTTGAAATGATGATCTTTCTTCTTTTCATGTAAGGTGTCTTCATGGGTGATAATTTATTTTCTTATTTTGATAGAAGTCATGGTAAAAGTTCATGTTGTTGACCTAAAGCAAGAAACTGTGGCTCCTCCAATTAGTGTTCGTGCTTATTTGAACCAGACAGTTACGGAATTTAAGCATCTCATTTCAAAGGTAAATCAATTGCATCATCTTGTGCTATTGCAAAGTTCACTCTTGCATGGCATTTGTGTTTTATAAAGATATAGCAATATCTATATTTTATAATTTGTACCCTGAACAGAAATTATATGCAGATTATCTTTTTATAGTCAGCTTGCAAAAAACGATTAACAGTATCTTATTTCTTTTGGCCTCCTTAGACTGTACATTTGCCGGCTGAAACAATGCGGGTTGTGCTGGAACGTTGCTACAATGATTTGCGTCTCCTCGGTGTGGCCAACAAAACACTTAAAGCTGAAGGCTTTTTTAGGAGCAATAAAGTAAGATTTTATGTTAAATTAGTTTTGTCTTGGGAAGTGCTAATGTTGTTTCTTAAATCTACTGTATGTCAACATGTGTTTTTTAAAAACCTATATCTCAAATGGCATATGAAAACAAAATGAGATGGGGTGGCTTTCAAAGAATAACCATTGTCTAGATTTCAGCAGTATTGGCTAAGACCATAGACCTGTCCTGTAAGAATAACTTAATTGACAGGTGCATCTTTTGTGTATTTCCATATCTGAGTGCTCTATACATAAACTCCTTATGAAACAGAATTTTACTTCTTCATTTCATCTCTATATTTTAGGTATTTATTGAAAGTTCAGAGTCTCAGGATCGACAACTGGCATTTACAGATTCACAGTTATGGAAACTCCTAGATCGGCATGCAAATACAATCAGACTGTACGTTTCATTACCAGAACAATCTCCTGGATCACAGTTCAGGCGGACAGTTTTACAGAAAGCCAGTGGAGACTCTGGAAATCTAGATGAAATATGCGAAAGAGTGAAAGGACCTCTAGGTAATATGAAATCAGTAGAAGCTATCCTAGAAGAAAGCACTGAAAAACTTAAAACCTTATCTCTACAGCAGCAGCAGCAAGAAGGGGATAATGGAGACAGTAGCAAGAGCACAGAGGCAAGTGACTTTGAAAACATTGAATCTCCTTCAAATGAGGTAGACTCATCAGTATCAGCAGAAAACCGAGAACTTGAAAACCAAATACAGGTTTCTGATCCAGATAATTTCCAGTCCGAGGAGCGATCAGATTCTGATGTGAATAATGACAGGAGTACAAGTTCGGTGGACAGTGATATTCTTAGTTCCAGTCACAGTAGTGACACATTGTGCAATGTAGACAGCGCTGCTATACCCTTGGCCAATGGACTTGACTCACACAGTATAACAAGCAGTCGGAGATCCAAAGCCAACGAAGGGAAAAAAGAAACATGGGATACAGCTGAAGAGGATTCTGGAACCGACAGTGAATATGATGAAAGTGGGAAGAGCAGGGGAGAAGCACAATATATGTATTTCAAAGCAGAGCCCTACGTTGCAGAAGAAGGTTCGGGAGAGGGGCAAAAATGTATGTATGAAAGGCAAAACGTATGTTTTGAAATGTACATTTTTATTATTTTACGTTTGCATGCCTCCTTTCAACTAAATTTGTAAATTTACCCACACACGTATTTACATAATGGAGAAAGATGCTCCTAGATACTCAGAGTGATATCCAATTTTGGCTCACCAGATGTAACAGATCTTTCCTTTCCTCTTATACACTGTACAGTCCGCTGCATCCCTGTAACTAATTTGGAGGATCTGGTCCAGGGGTCAGGAAACTTTTTCAGCAGGGGGCTGGTCCACTGTCCCTCAGACCTTGGGGGGGGGGCGGACTATATTTTGAAGGGAAAAAATGAACGAATTCCTATGCCCCACAAATAACCCAGAGATGCATTTTAAATAAAAGGACACATTCTACTTGTGTAAAAACATGCTGATTCCCGGACCATCCACGGGCCAGATTTAGAAAGCGATTGGGCCTTAGGTTGCCTACCCCTGGTCTGGTCCCTCAATCCTCTAGAGCAGATTTTAGAGGTCTGCAGAGAACTGCAGGATATGGAGGCCCCACTGTGCAAGTGAAAATCTGTTGTATTGACCCTGCTGGATATTGCCTTTAGAAGAACATAAGAGAATGAGGTGTGGGGAATTTTCTACTGCCCAATATTTTATTGGAAACCTGCACGGCTAATCTTCATATTTTGGCAGAGTATTTGCATTTGAGTGAAAATGGTAGGTGCCATTCTGTAGTTGACAGGAAATGCTGCAGATATTCCATGCCTCTTCTGCATGACAAAAAAGGGGGAAAGTTAGAGACAGTTCCTTTTCGGGAGGAGGGGATGACATCCTCCCCAAACTCTTGGACCTGTGTGCCTGTAATTTGGCAAACATGATTCATTTTGAAAGGGCAACTATGCCTATAAAGTTTATCTACTTCTGTCAAAAAGAAAAGTGTCAGGCTTTGTTTGGTTTTTGTTTCCTAATACAGTGGTACCTCAGGTTACAGACGCTTCATATTACAGACTCCGCTAACCCAGAAATGGTACCTCGGGTTAAGAACTTTGCTTCAGGATGAGAACAGAAATCGTGTGGCGGTGGCGCAGCAGCAGCGGCAGGCCCCATTAGCTAAAGTGGTACCTCAGGTTAAGAACAGTTTCAAGTTAAGAACGGACCTCTGGAACAAATTAAGTTCTTAACCCAAGGTACCTCTGTAGTGAATGGGGGTAGGATTAGTAAAGCAGATATGAACATCCATTCCATTCTACTTATTGCTGAACTGGGGTTCACAGTCTGCACTTAGTGGAGAGCACTTGAAGATGATTCACTTGACACTGCTACATTACAGGAGTAGCATAGTAGATATTAGCAAGTATACATTATGCACAAAGAATTTCAATGGGTTTGTTTATTTATTTCTTTTTTGCTTTAGGGCTATTGATTCATGTTGATAAAAGAATTACGCTCTCTGCCTTCAAACAACACTTGGAGCCTTTTGTTGGCGTTCCATCTTCTCAGTTTAAGGTCTTTCGAGTTTATGCCAGCAATCAGGAGTTTGAGAGTGTTCGGCTGAATGAGACCCTTTCATCCTTCTCAGATGACAACAAGGTTAGCAAAATATGCAGTTAAATACTGAAATGCATGTAAATATTCCCCAGAATATGGGGATTATTCAGATATTTTGCATGTGAAGCATTTGTCTCTGTGTTGCAATATAGGGACATAGTAGCTACATAGGAAAAACCACATACTACAACTAGGGTAATTTATGAAACTTTGTCAAATATATATATATTCCATAATTGAAACTGTATGCTCACTTCACCTTACTTGTAGCTAGATGACTTGGGTGGGCCATCTAACCCAAATAGTATATTCCACATTAAAAAAATAGATCCCTGACTTGAGTCTGTTGAACACCCTTTTTAAAGCTTCTCGCCACACCTTCCTTCACCCTCCTAAAATCTGAGACTCTAAATTTTGTAGTGCAACCATTCCCTCATGCCTGTAATATCAAAATACCAAAAATCTGTGGGCCTTCTGGTGGTTATGATTCTTGCTGTATTGACTAAGGGCATCGACTTGACCCCCACATTGTTGGGATGTATCGTGTGATGTGTTGTCACATTCCACGTCACGTGTCCCACTCCCACCTAGCTGCTAGCGCTTTTGTGCCAGGCCAGGATGCGCAGGCATCCTGCCACCGAGATGCTGGTGCTCGCACACTGGGTGGGGAATGGGGAGTGCGGAGCTGTGCTCTGTGCTCGGCCTCCTCCCCGCACAATATCGGGCGGGGAAAAGCCAGCAAAGTGCAGCCGCCGGGCTCCACACTCGGCCTCCTCTTGCTCATGCAACATCAGCAAGGAGGTGGAGCAGGCCACAGGATTTTGAGGGAGCCCAGGCCCTTTCTTGAAAAATTTGGGGGGGCTGAAGACTCCACAGCCCCCGCCACTTGACACGCCTGGTATTGACTATATTCCATGTTGATGATAAGAGACAGCTAACATCTAATCTTGTTTCTATTTTTCCCACCCCTAATTTAAAAGATAACAATTCGGCTTGGGAGAGCATTGAAGAAAGGTGAATACAGAGTCAAGGTTTATCAGCTCTTGGTAAATGATCCAGAGGTAAGTAAAGCTTGAAAAAACTTGTGTTTGGGTAGCTTATCATCTGAAAGTTGACATTTACAGTTTAATTATTTGAGTATGTACATCATCTTTTTATGGGAGCCAGTGTGACAAAAAACAGAAATTATCTCTGGGAAAAGTTGTGCATTTAACATATAAATTGTGGCATGAATCTGTTGTCACTTAGTTGCACAACTAACAATAATTGGTTAAACCATTGATGTTGAGTTCATACAACACAAGACAGTGACATGTATTTTCCTTAATCATTAAATGGACATGACACATAACAACAAACCAGTAATTTGCACTTTTTAAGAATTGCATTGCTTTATTACTGAGTTCTGTATACTTGATAAACAGAAATCCTAAATAGTCTTTGTCACATTGGTGGTGATCATGTGTGGAAACCATGGGGTATTTTTTTCAATGCTATGGAGGCTATGGCAGCAGCCCTGTATTTTATAACTCCACCTTTTATGAGTGTCTCGGAGAGTGATTTCTCTAATAAGCTTAATCATTTTACATTTGTTTTCGCAGCCCTGCAAGTTTCTTCTAGATTCTGTTTTTGCTAAAGGAATGACTGTGCGGCAGTCAAAAGAGGAGCTACTTCCTCAGCTCAGGGAACAGTGTGGACTAGATCTGACTATTGACAGGTAAATCACACTACAGTGAAGTTTATGTGAGGTGCCTAAAGCCTGAACTCAAGATGCTTACAAAAAATGGGGTACTGTTGATTTTTGCCATTTAAAGCAAAAAGTATGGGGAAATGCTACCTTTTTTTATTATGTGTTTTAAAATTAAATCTTGAGCAAATATAGTGTGACATGAGAAACCTAGTAGCACACAATATCTGTCTTTGCATCAGACTTTATATTGTTTCTCATGGAATAAAAACTTTGCTCCATTTCTGCAAGTTCAAACATTATCCTAAAAAACAAAGGATTCCATATGGATATTGAAAAGTTGTATTAGCCCTCTTAGCTCAAATTAGCTAACTGCTTGTAGTAGAACACATGACCTTTCCCTAATGTAAACAAGGCATTATTCAGATTAAATACTGTGGCCTAAATCTTGATCATGGTTTTGTTTATGGACATATGCTAACATTTCTGCAAATCTTTTTCCTGTAGATTTCGCCTGAGAAAGAAGACCTGGAAAAATCCAGGAACTGTGTTTCTGGATTATCATGTTTATGAAGAAGACATTAATATTTCAAGTAACTGGGAGGTTTTCCTAGAAATACTTGATGGTAATAAGATTGCACAGTAAAATTATTTAGCTTAAACTGTTGGAAGCCTTTTAATTGTACCAGAATTAGCTAGCTATATTATCAGAAAATTATCGGTTTTTTAAAAACACATTTTAGTGAGACAAAGTGCAACCAATGCGTATTAATGTATTATACTAATTCAAAAGGGACAAATGAGTGGCAGGAGCTGTATTAAATTTCTTGACTGTGTGAGTGAGATGTCTTAGCATAATCAGTTTTGAGAGATTCATATGCAGGGAGGAAGTTAAAATTAGAAACTAGATTTAAAACCTATAAATGTTATTCATGGTTATCCTTAAAGAATTTGTGAATATCTGTTCTGCAAATAGTTTTTATTGACACTACATAATATTTAATTCTGTATCTGTGGAACTACTTGCTCAAAGTCTTTACATTATCTCAAATATTTTCTTTTAAAAATTAATGTCTATTTTTAGTGACACTTATCCAGAGATATACGAAAGTTCATACCCTGTACGAAGTATCTTTTTATAATACACCAGAATAAAAGAAATAGTTTTAAAAATCTAATCTAAAAAGGAACAGAAGCAAAAAGATGGAAAGGAAAGAGGGGGTGGGGAGACAAAGGAGAAAATGAAAAACGATAAAAATATTTCAGGTTCTCTGTTCCTCAGCTAAATATAGTATGCCATTAGCATCTAATTATTCTATTTTCTATAAGCCATTTTTTTTTCAATCTTCAAATCCAGATATTGCAAGTTCATTTTCTCTTATGCAAAAAGTCCTTGTATTTCCAATTCTTAATAAATGTCAATAAATGATTTTTCTCCAATTAAACACATTAACTTTGCCATCTCAGCTAATAAGTTTATCAAATCTTCTTCAGGAGCAGAAAAAATGAAATCTATGTCACAGCTTGCCGTTCTGTCAAGAAGGTGGAGGCCATCAGAGATGAAGCTGGATCCATTTCAGGAAGTAGTTTTGGAGAGCAGCGGTGTTGATGAATTAAAAGAAAAGGTAAATTACAGAGCAGTCCTATGGAGGTCCAGGTGGCGGGGGGGGGGGAGGGGAGTCATCCAACACCCTACCTGCTAATTGTGGTCAGGGCAGCTTTTGTTCTTTTTACCTCTCCTATTGACACCAAAAGACATTTTTCAACTCAAGAGTCGTCACATTTATTTAAGAGCAACTTCTGAGGATTGCATGCCAGTGGTAGACGGGGTCAGAGGCAAAGGTGGGCAGAAAAAATGTATGTGACTCTAAACCTTTCAGCCATATAGAAGTCAGAGGTTTCTATATGCACACACTTCTTGCTGTCTTCCATTTCAAACAGTCAAGAGTGATCAGTCTAAGAATACATTGTAGCCAGAAAAGAGCACTTGGAAGAGCAGGATGAGTGAGAGATGCGGACTGGGGGGGAAAGTCCCAAGGGCTGAATAGAGAGGCCTGGATTGCCATATTGGGCCCCCGGTTCTGAGTTCCTTGCCCCTTCTGTAGTTAATTGATTAACCCCAACTGGAGGGAAAATTAACTATGTTGCTGTACATCTTTCCATATCCATCCTATGTGATGGTGACCTCTGTTCTTCCCCACCATGGAAGTCATTCAACAAACTGAGGGTTAATCCAGACGAGACACATGCTGATGGTGGCTGAGAAGTTCACATATCCATGTAAAGATCATACTTGCAGTTTGCCAACAGAGGTTTTGTTCGGTATTTACAAATGACATTCAATATGTGAAAAGCTGCACTTCTTAGGATTTTGTGCTGATTCTTATGTCAAGTCTTGACACTTGAAGCCCTGATGTCCCTGGTAGCAAGAAGTAGCTTCTTCTACATTCAGGTAGCTGGAGGCTTCAACTAGCCTTGAAAATAGCTTGGCCACAGTGATCCATGATTTGGTAGCCCTCCAGTTGGATTACTGTACAGTGGTGCCTCGCAAGACGAAATTAATCCGTTCCGTGAGGCTCTTCATATAGCGGTTTTTTCGTCTTGCGAAGCAAGCCCATTGACAGCTTAGCGGATTAGCGCTACAGCTGTCAAGCGGCTTCCAGCGATCAGCTGTTAAGCGGCTTATCAGCGGAACAGCTGATAAGCGGCTTAGCGGCTTAAAAAAAGGAAGAAAAAAGCGAAAAAAACCCGCAGGGGGATGCAAGATTTTTTTCGTCTTGCGAAGCAACCCCATAGGGGAATTCGTTTTACGAAGCGCCTCCAAAACGGAAAACCCTTTCGTCTAGCGGGTTTTTCGTCTTGCGAGGCGTTCGTCTTGCGGGGCACCACTGTAATGGGTTATATGTGGGGCTGCCCTTGAAGATGACAAGGAAACTTCTGTTAGTACAGTACTTGCTGCCTGTTCATTTCCAAGTCCAAGTATTTTAAAGCTCTAAGCAATTTGGGTCTGAAATGTCTCCTGTCAAGCCAGCCTGCCTATATCCTTAAGATGTTTGGGGACTTTCTCTTGAGTCCTTGGCAGAGTTTTGTATGTATGTACTAAGGAAAAAAATATTTCTGCAGTGGCAGACATACTTGAGACATTTTTCTCAGCCCCGCCATTTATGAAGGGTTATGTTGCCTCAATCTTTTTAGTTTTTTAATTATTTTGTTGCCTCTGTATAAATTGCATAATGAATATTGTATTGCATTTGTATGTGGATTTAATGTCTTATTGTAGACTATATTCAATGAACATTTAGAAATATTTTAAATAACATTTTGTGTAGAACTTTAAATGTGCATAAAACATAAATGCAATTTGTGATAACAAATCTGCTACTTTATCTCTTCATCAAATAAATCTGGCACTGAATTTTTTTTTACAGCTTAGTGAAATAAGTGGAATCCTTTTAGAAAACATTGAGTTTGCAAAGGTGAGAATTTTATTTTTCTCTTAATCCTGCAGTGTTTTTTTAACTTTTAACATGAAAGCCCATTCCTATGCACTAGCTGTTTGACACAAGCGTCTCTGTACTCATACCATAGTGGATGGTATGCTAAATCCTTTGTTGAGGGGAGGAGAGTAAATGGCGAGCAGGGGTCTGGATGATGAGCGCTTTCACTGATGGTCTTACAGTATCTGCAGTTGCCCATGTATGTATCTTCTTGTTGTATAGATGCTCTTTTTGCTAAGGTGCTTTGTTCTTTCCAGGGCAGAGGAACATTTCCATGTGAGATCTCAATTTTAGAAATACATCAGGATTTGGATTGGAATCCTAAGGTTTCAACACTGAATGTATGGCCTCTCTACATCTGTGATGATGGAGCAGTGATTTTTTATAGGTATGCCTTTCTGTTGTTGTTTTTTAAATACATTGAAAAACATTGTTATTGGTTTAGTACTAAAAAAATTACTAAGTTGAGGCTGAAATTCTCCCCCCCAAAAAACAAACCTCCAGTGGGGCAGTGTTTTAGAGTAGTCAGGAATGGTCAGTGGATTGTGCACAGGCACTCCTTGCAATCAGCCTGCCCAAGTCTGGTGATCCTGCCACCTCTGATTAAACTTCAGTGTGTTCTTAACCCTGCTTTCCAGATGTTGCTATCTGTGGGAAAGCTATCACATTAGGCACCATACAAGTGTCCTCAGATCTGCTGTGCCCACCACCAGACTTCCAACTAAACAGAGATATTGTGTCAAAACACTTTTTGTGCACCGTTGCCACTGTTCAAGTATTGTATGTGCAACTACTGTGGTAACTAAAATACACAAGTGGCAGAGTATGCAGCTCTTTGCAGTTATGCCCGTTCACATACCACCAGTGAAGTACTGACAACTAGGTCTTTTCCTCACCAATTCAACAGTGCAACTGGTCCAAACATTGGCTCTTACTTCAGAGTTCTGCATATCTATTCAGAGCAGATGTCAAAGTTGATTCTCAAATTGCTTACCACATCCTTTCAGAGTCTCGGGTTGATGATGATGGATTTGGGATAGGACTATTGCTTCAGGGGGACCACATGGAGAAAAGCTGTCTTTATCTAGCATTATGCAAAGATTTTTTAAAAAATATTTTGACTATGCCTTAGATTAAATAAATAGGGCTTGCTCATTTTTAAAGTGCATTATTATGGAATTTAAAATTGTTGTATTTATATAAAAGGGATAAAACTGAAGAAGTGGTGGAATTGACGGAAGAGCAGAGAAATGAGTTAATGAAAAAAGAAAGCAGCAGACTTCAGAAAACTGGACACCGTGTGACCTACTCCCCCCGTAAAGAAAAAGCATTAAAAATATATCTGGATGGAGCACCAAATAAAGATTTGACTCAAGACTGATATTTCAGCATTTTCCCTGGGGAATTTTTTGTTACATGTGAGAGGTACACTACTACTGTGTAGTGCCGTTATGGCAGGACATTAGGTGTAAAGACACCAGCACTGATTGGTAAAACTGCAGCCCAATCAAGCTCAGTGCCCAGTCAGGTCACTGTTTGATTTGGAATCATGTTGTGCACTATAGTCAAATGTACTGTAAAGATAAAAGGGATGTGCAAATAAACAAAACGAAACAAAAAATGGGGCGGGGAGGGGTAATGAGCAAATTGACCATGTGCACATAGCAGTAGCTAGTAAACTAGCCTCAAACAGGATATTCATAGCTTGATAATAAAAGCTGTGCAAAGGCCATGAATGAATTCTTTTCTGTTTTGTTTCACTGATGCACACATTACCTCATTGAAGATTTCTGAAGTAAATGTGACAGTGGCTTTTTGAAAAGCTCAAGAGTGGAAATGTGATGGAATTGGCAGAATCCAACCCTTAAAAGTTAACATTTTTATCTGAATCTTGTTAAGATTTCTCTTCTACAAAGCAGGACATCTCTGAAGTAAAAAGAATAAATAAATGTATTTTTTAGCAGAAGTTACCATTACCAGCAGATGGTGTTTCATTTTGGAGCAGTGTTGTAACCAATTTTTATTTAGGTTATGAATAACAGGTGACTTCACTGTTCCATTCAGTGTGTAAATACAACTCTGTCCTGAGTTAGCAGAACTACATTTCAGCTGCTTACTATGGTATTTCTCTTCACATATCAATATTCGCTGTATACATTTAAAAGTATAGCTGCCTATTTAAATTTGTATTCATTTTGTGTTTGGCAAATGCTGGGTACTTAGATTTGTAATTTTCCCTTGTTACTGAGTTTTTCGGGGTGGGTTTTTGGGTCAGCTACTTATTTTTGTACATTTTTGTTTTTGAGCTCTTACAGGTTTGGATCTTCTAGTACCATTACAAGTCATACTTTATTTTTCTTTGGAGTTGATCATAGTTTTTATATGTAGCTTTTTAAAAAGTTGGACATCTCCCAGTATAAATTATCCAGTAGTTCAGGAGTGGTACAGATTGATGCAGTAAACATGATTTCATTTGCAAAGCTTAGACAAGTAAGATTTTGCTTTGCTATGTTAAGATCAATTACAAACAATTCTATAGAAGGTTGTCCTTTTTTTCAGAAATACCATCTAATTTATATCAATAAAAGGTTTTGGTAAACTTTTCCATGCCAGATGCTGTTTACAACAATGAACATGCCAATAAAACATTTGTTCATTCTGTTATTTTAATAACATTTCTCTGGACTTCTTTTAATACTGAAAATATTTCATCTAGTGTTCATGATACCAAGTTTTTCTTTTTGGATTTAACTTTCAAACTAAAGGTCTACTTAAAAGTATGCAGCCTGCAGAAATTATCAATGCCCTGCAGCAGATTATGGAAGAAAGTCACATGCAGCTTGGTGTCAGTCCTATGCTTTCAACATGCAGTTTTGAGACAAGCGTTTCAAGTTGCAATTCAGAGTGCTGCAAGAGCCAGATCAATCACCTTTTTAAAAATGGTGATGCTAGCCTGCAGGGCTGAACCAAATAAGGAACAAAATGATGTTCCAAGTAATTTGAGCATCAGATTTCAAACCCACCTTCCTCTTGCTATTTAAATGTTATAACAGACTTATGATCTTTAAATAGTTGAGCGAGGGGAGGGGAGAGCAAGGACTTGGTTCAAGAAGGTAGCTTTCTTACAGCCAATCAGGGATGGGTATGGTATGGACTGGACTGGACAGACTGCTATTGCCAGGCATGCAGGTGCATTCTATGTGGGGGAAATGACTGCAGAAGTTAAGTATTACATGTTACATCTCATAGCCAGATGCTTTTAAAGAGTATGGTCTCTTGCAAACTCCCCTTATCTCACTATGCCTGCTTTGAAATTAACACACTTTGGAGGTTTCTGCATCTAGATCAAGGGAAGTAATAGTGCCACTGTATTCTGCTCTGGTCAGACCTCACCTGGAGTACTGTGTCCAGTTCTGGGCACCACAGTTCAAGAAGGACACTGACAAACTGGAACGTGTCCAGAGGAGGGCAACCAAAATGGTCAAAGGCCTGGAAACGATGCCTTATGAGGAACGGCTAAGGGAGCTGGGCATGTTTAGCCTGGAGAAAAGGAGGTTAAGGGGTGATATGATAGCCATGTTCAAATATATAAAAGGATGTCACATAGAGGAGGGAGAAAGGTTGTTTTCTGCTGCACCAGAGAAGCGGACACAGAGCAATGGATCCAAACTACAAGAAAGAAGATTCCACCTAAACATTAGGAAGAACTTCCTGACAGTAAGAGCTGTTTGACAGTGGAATTTGCTGCCAAGGAGTGGTGGTATCTGCTTCTTTAAGTAGAGGCTTGACAACCATATGTCAGGAGTGCTCTGATGGTGTTTCCTGCTTGGCAGGGGGTTGGACTCGATGGCCCTTGTGGTCTCTTCCAACTCTATGATTCTATATTGAATTGGCATTTTGATAGTTATCTGGCAACTACACTCTGTCTTGGCATCTTTTTAAAAAAGGGGTTTCAGTACCTTCCTTAGAAAACATGAAGAGCCTGTCTTTAGCTGTAATATAGAATAAAGTTACCTGCCACAGTATTTGTAACTCAGCTTTGACATAGAGTCAATTCCCCTTTTTCTCTTTCATACTGGAGCGGGCTGGGTTCTGTTTCCACTCTAGGCTCCAAATGCAAGAGTTCCACCTATAGTCTACTATGTGCTAAATATTATCTGTAGTGATATTGTTTGAAATAGGGCTGCCAGACATCCAGTTTTTCCTGGACATTACCAGGATCTCAAAGGCAGAATTCACATCCGGGGGAAATTTCTGAAAGGCGGTGCTTTGTCCTGTATCTTAGGCAAGTCAATAGAAAAAAAATCACAATTTTATGGCGTTTTTGTAACAAAAAAACCTTAACAACTTTGGGGTCTTCCTAAAGTTTAAAAGGTCTCACAACAGGTTCAGGATAAATTACTTGTGAAGTTTGGACCTGGTGGTTCTTAGCATTATTCAGGAAGGGGCTTGACTGTTGGAGCAGGTAGGGGCTGAAATAGATGACACTAGGAGAGGGGCTCATTACTAGATTGTGCCCATTACTAGGGAAGATAATAGGATTCATATGGCTTTTTTCAAATCATACTGCTTTATTGTAAGTGCTCAATAGCAAATATGCATTTTATATAAAACATACATGCCTACTAGAACTTGCTTCTAAGATGGGATAAAATAGCCATCTAGAGGAATGATTACTATCCTTTTGAGGTTAAAGTTTCAGATCTTTGTTAGAGATGTTTACTAATTATTGCTAAATTACATGCCACACTGACTTTTCTCATCCCTTATACCTCATTTTAAAATCCCTGTAGTTGCTGTTTTTAAAAAATACACAGTTACAGCAGTGTCGTCTGTTATATTTTAAAAGACTGAATAAAAACAATGCCCAGTCTAAAAATCAAGAAGGCTCTTGCCAAATTTTGAAAAACAAGCAACATATACATAAAATGCAGAGCTCAAACCACAACCAATAATCATAAATAGACTTAAATTAATCAATCCATCAACAAGTTCAAATCATGCCGTGTTTAAAACTCAAACTTGTCCACAAAAGAGTCCATTGACAACTTTAGACATTATAGTGTAGAATTTGGTTTGAGCTTGAAAAGAGAAAAACCTCATCTGATCATGCAAGGGCAGAAGAAGATAACTATGTAGAATATACTCTCAATTATTGCACTTATATCCAGTAGTGAAAAAGGGTGCAAGTTTAGAGTTATCAAACAAGACACTATCTAAATTACTAGAATGGTGAGTGTGACTAATTAACTTGCTTAACTACTTTACATTTCATCTCCAAAAATCAGATCCAGTTTCTTTGGATCAGTTAAGTCTTCATCCAAACCTTCCTGTACTTCTGTAATCAATCTCTCTCCATAGTCGCCAGGAATGTGTGAGGTTACAAAATCCAGAAGTGATATTTCATCCACTGGTAAAGGCTTCTCCTCATTTTGGGTCTTATTGAAAGACAGTTCACAGAGAGAATCACTGCTATGCCTGTTGAGAAAGTTGTGCATTTCTCTTAGATAAGTTGTACAAGTGCCTATGCAAGCATGCATACAAGTGTGAGAAACCAGTCCAAAATATAATTTGCTTCAGGCTATCAGGCATTTTAAAAGTAGCCAGAACATGTACCCTTAAAATGCAGTGGTCCTGTTTGCAATTCTGTCTTGGATATATCCAAAAGTAGACCAGTGCTACTGAAAATTCTTTCCATTCTCCCTGAACTCTGAAATGATAACCCTTCTTTTGCCACTGTTCAGTTAGGGTCAAAAGAAAGGCAAATCTGATATATTCATGGCATTTATGTCCTATGGAAATTAGGTTTTGGTTCTTTAATACACTTTAGCTCCACTCCAAGTCAAACTTAAGTGCAATTCAAACCACAGAGGATTAAGTTAGTCTTGAGTAATTTGTGCACTTGATTTAAGCCTGAACCAGGAGGATTGCATCCTTATGTTTTTTGGGAAGATGAGACCTGGTCCACCCCAAAAAATCAGCAGTCAATATTTTTGCAGTGTGCACATTCACCCCCAGCCTGGTACCCTCCATACATTTGGACTAATTCCTGTCAAGATCAGACAACTGGCCATGCTGGCAGAGACTGAATTAAAAACCCAGTAACATCTGGAAAGCCCCAGGGCAGGGAAGGCTTGTCTAGGAAGTCATATGTCCAGAAAGTGGGTTTGTCTTCAAGTGAAAAATGAGGTGTGCACACAGGATCTGCTCCTGATCTTTCTGTGAAAAATAATCCATTTTCCTACCTCTGCATCTGACAAATGAATCCATGTGCACATGGGCAGCGATCGAGGGCTCCATCTGGCTCCAGCTCCCATGTAATTAGGTTAAGAAGCCTGTTTG
Source organism: Podarcis melisellensis (assembly GCF_964234715.1). Lineage (NCBI taxonomy): Eukaryota > Metazoa > Chordata > Lepidosauria > Squamata > Lacertidae > Podarcis > Podarcis melisellensis. Next base: position 66,701,028 of record NC_138528.1, on the reverse strand, counting down.
AGGGATCATAGCAAGGCTCTCTCTCTCCAGGTAATGGGGTGCACACAGGGAACAGAAGGTCTGTAGGTAAAAATTGGAAAATCCAGTAAAACGTCTGATCTCTTCAGTTTCACATGCAGAATATGTGCAGGTTGAATATGTAAAATAAGGAATATAAATTTGCCTAATATTAAATATAAGACAAGCTGAGTTTGCATAGCAATGTCAGTCCTTTTCCTTCCAACAAATTCTAAGGGTTCACCTAGAAAAACTTTCTTAATTCACTTAATTAAGTTACAAGGACACAATACACTACTAATGACAAATAGATCCACAGGAATCCTAACCCTAACCAAGATAGCACATGTATTTAGTCATATGTGCACCATCTTGTTTTCAAGGCCTTAAAACAAGCCTTTAGTGCTCTCAGTTGGAACAAAAGGCTGCATATCTCCATCCTGAAAACCAAATTCACATATTGCAAATTCTTGTGATAAAGGGTGGTGTTCTACTAACTCAGAAGAAATTAATACCATTAGCATACCATTAGCAGCTAGTAATTTCAACACAGCATGTCCTGCTCAAGGTATGAGCAAAAAGATAAACATGATGTCTAGGATTATTTGAAAAGAACCGATATGTTCATCTTAGGGAAATGGGAGCTAATTTGCTTAGTAACAGATATCAACGTTATCAGCATCTATTCTATGTAAGATGCTTCAATTACCTTTATCTTGTTTCTTTACAGTACCTTGTTTCATTCCATAAGAGCTGTTTGAGATCAGTGCTAATCCTATTTTACAGATTGCAGAGGACTAAGAGCTAGTGGGAACACTTGTTACCAACATACCATATGGTGATAATTTGTATGGGAAATCTCTTCCTCTGACAATTTCTCTTTCATTCTGAGTGATCATGAGAAAAAAGCCACAAGACAGCAAGCTGCCCTCTGGACATCCAACGAGATCACGGCTGGGCAGGGACATGGACTCAGGGAAAGTGTGTAGGACTATGCTACCTCTCCGATTTAAGCTAAGGAAGACTTTCCCAGTGCCTGGTTCTCATTTTCATACTCTTGACAATGGTAGCTTTTCCTCAAAAGCATTGTAAAATCTCTAAAGCAGAGCCTCAAGAAACACAACCTCCCATATCAACAACCTTGCAAATACAAAGTAGACTGAAAGGAGTTTCAAGATTAAGAAAACTGCTGCTAGTTGACAGGAAATCTCGCACAAATCATCCAGAGGTTTTTTGTTTTTTTTAAAGTACTATTTTCATAGCATCATGCTCAGTTGTCAAGCACACTGCTTTACCATTTGGCCAAATTTTGTATTATACAAGATGTGCATTTTATGGATTATTCTCTGCCATGGACTTCTCCTACACATACAGATTAATATATACCAGCCTCCCTCAGTCTGCTGTGCTCCAGTTGTTTTGGAGTACAACTCTTCGGCTATGTACAAAGTAAGAGGAAGAACAAGCAAGCAAGTGATAGGAGGCAGCTGCAGCCCAAGACAGGAAGAGAGGTAGTAAGGGAACACCTAGCTACTTCAAATGAATTCAAATCTCCAGGGCCTGATGAGCTGCATCCAAGAGTACCAAAGCAGCTTGTGGAAGTAATTTTAGAGCCTTTGTCTATTATCTTTGAAAATTCTTGGAGAACAGGTGAGGTCCCTACAGACTGGAGGTGGGCAAATGTTATCCCCATCTTCAAAAAGGGGGGAAAGGAAGACTCATGTAACTACCAACTGGTGAGCTTGACTTTGATACCAAGGAAGGTCCTAGAACAGATAATTCAACAGTCGGTTTGTGAGAAAAGGATGCTGTGATCACTAAGACCCAGCATGGGTTTTCTCAAAAATAAGTCATGCCAGACCAATTTGATTTGATTTTTTTTTTAATGGAATTGCAAACTTGGAGAATCAGGGAAATGCTGTGGACATAGTGTATCTTGATTTCAGTAAGGCTTTTGACAAAGACTCCCATGATGTTCTCACAAGGAAGCTGGTAAAATGTGAGTTGAAAGAGAACTGTTAGGTGGATTTGTAGCTGATTGACTGACCAAACCCAAAGGGTACTCATTAATGATTCCTCATCATCCTAGAAAAAAGTGACAAGTGGGGTGCCACAGGGTTCTGTCCTGGGCTTGTTGTTGTCTTTAAGAAATGACTTATATGAAGAAATTGAGGGGATGCTCATCTAATTTCAGATGACACCAAACTGGGAGGGGTAGCTAATGATGCAGAAAACAGAATCGGAATTCAAAATGACAGTAACAGATTGGAGAACTGGACACAAGCTAACAAAATGAATTTCAATAGGAACAAATGTAAGGTTCTACACTTAGGCAGGAATAACCAGATGCACAAATATAGCATGGGGGACACCTGGTTTACTAGAAGTACATGTGAAAAGGATCTAGAGGTCTTGGTGAAACACAAGCTTAACATGAGTCAACAGAAGCAAAAAAAAGTTAATGCTATTCTAGGCTGCATCAACAGAAGTATAGGTCCAGATCAAGGGAAGTAATAGTACCACTGTATTCTGCCTTACTCAGACCATACTTGGAATATTGTGTCCAATTCTGGGCACAACAAGCTGGAACATGTGCAGAGGAATTGATCAAGGGTCTGGAAACTAAGTCTTAGGAGTGCTTGAAGGAGCCTGGAAAAGAGACTGAGAGGAGATATGACAGCCATCTTCAAATAATTTAAGGGCTGTCACATGGAGGAGGGGCATGCTTGTTTTCTCCTGCTCTGGAGGGTAGGACTCAAACCAATGGCTTCAAGTTGCAAGAAAGGAGATTCCAACTGAAGATTCAGAAAAACTTTCTAACGGTAAGAGCTGTTCAGCAGTGGAACAGACTCCCACGAGGGGTGGACTCTCCTTCCTTGGAGGTTTTTAAACAGAGGTTGGATGGCCATCTGTCATGGATGCTTTAGCTGAGATTCCTGCATTGCAGGGGATTCAACTAGATGGGGCTTAGGGTCCCTTTCCAACTCTACGATTCTATTATTCTTGTCATCCCTATCCATTGACCATGCTGGCTGGGGCTGATGGGAATTGTAGCCCAAAGCATCTTGAACAGGGCCGTCTTAAGCATTGGCTGCACCATGGTGCAAAGATCCCTCCAGCGCCCCCCAACTCCAAAGCAAGGGAGGTGGAGGTGGAAAATGTCCTCTGCCTCCCCCACCGCCCCGATCCCTGGCGTGGTGGTGGCAATCAAGCAGGAAAACGTCCTGGTTAACATGCTCTCAGGTGTTGGGGCGCCCGAGAAGGCAGCCCAGGAAGGCTGCACTCCGCCTTTTGCCAGGAAGCAGGAGGAGGACAACGACCGGGAGCAGGGCCGTCTTTAGCAGATGCAGAGGCTTGGGAGGGAAGCAGCTTCCATCCTAAGCCTCTGCGGGGATCGCTCTCCTCCTGTGAAGGCTTGGGAAGGAAGTTGCACACCTGCCAGCCATATAGTTGGCAGGGCGCAGCTGGCGGGTGTGCAGGGAAAGGGGATGCTGCCGGCAAAGCCGTGCATCTCCCCCACTCGCTAGGGTGCCCTTGAAAGGCCAGCGCCCTGGCGCAACGAACCACTAAGACCAATGGGAAAGACGGCTCTGATCTTGAAGGTTGGTGAAGAGCAATATACAGTGGAAATGCAAGCTCACACACTGAAGTAGTTTCTTGCTTGGCCTCTCGTGCAAGGGAAAGAATAGGAACAACAGCAGAAAGTGATGTAGTGGCTGACCTTTTGAAAATGCGCAACACATTCCAGGATTGCAGTCTTTCTGGTTTTCACAAATCGTTCCATTTTCTCCTTTTGAGGCAGCTTTCACGCACTCACCCCAGACGCAGAGTTGATGTCCACAACACTCCACATCTCGAGAGCATTGCTTAGGAGAGAAAAAATTAACACACACATGCTGAATTGGTTCTTAATCATAATGGGACACACAACATCATAAATACAGTCAATATAACCTGGCTACAGTAACTTGCATCGGGTATGAACTTCTTCATAGACCTGCATTAAACAATCCCACTGACCTAAATTCTGAAAGTCCACACTATCACTGCATCAGTAATTCTGTAACAGCTTAAAATAAAAACATGGCGCATTGCCTAAGAAACACACCAACACAAACCACAAAGAAAAAACAGATATAGTGCGATGACTTGCTCCTGATCAAAATGCAGCTAAGTCTGGATTACTGTAATGTGCTCTATGCGGGACGGTTCTTGAATACTTCTTGGAAGCTGGTGTAAACCAACGGCACAAACTAGGTTTTTTAAAAAATCCAAAAGTAAAGGGGATAAAGGACACCTCTGTAAAGTACCCTATTATAGTTTATATGAATAAACCTATTTTGACTATTAGTTTAAAGGTTGGACTTAAATGTAGAATTCTGCTCCTGTGAAAAATCCGGTTATGTTTTTCTACCATGCTGAACAGGGTATTTCCTGTCATTACATTTAAGGCTCACATATAAACAATTAAAACCACATGTTTCTAATTTAAGTTGAGAGCTCAGCAGGCATTTCATCAGTACTTTACCACCTTCACTCTGCTTTTCTTGTACTTAAAATAAATAGGGCCCGGACTCTACCAGTCACTATTATTCACATTACCTAGGCATCACACAATCAACATAGTTCCGTTATATAACTTCAGCCTGCCTGCCAAGTTAAGAAGAGCTAGATGGGGGGAAAGGGGATGCAATGCTCACAGTGTGTTGAGTTTTGCAAACATGACACCGGTACTCCAAGCCGGAGAATTCACAGTATTTTCCTGTCTCACAGTCCTCATCAATAATGCACTCCTGAGAAAAGAAATGACATACCTTTGGTAAGTATAGAAGAAATAGTTGCCGCAATAACGCCATATGCAGCTAAGATTTACTAGTAGCAGACTGGGACACTGCGGTCCTACACATTGCTTTACATAGCAAAGCTATGCGGTCAACCTATTACTTGAAAGTAAAGAATATCCTTTTGCAATCACATACTGTACATGCAGAGTTTTGCCAAACTTTGTCCCACATCACAGAAAACAGCAAAACAATTCTGTGTTGACCTCCCTGGATGCACTCATTCAGTAACACTAGATCAATATATTGTCAGGTCATATCAAAGAGCTGCTACAAATGGTACATAAGAGTCCAACGTCTTACATAGCAGTAAGTAAAAAAGTGATGGACGTATTTCAGGCTGAACTGGATTCCTAGCTGGATTCCTTTCATCAGTTTCTCAAAAGAGTACATGACTTGCCCAAAAGGTTGAACGCAAGATTTTATTGCAAAGCAGTTTATTGCATGCTTAAATTTGACATCTTCCTTGTTTTCTAGGCTTGTGGAAGATTTCAATTTCAGACATTTTCCAAAAAAAAACTAGCAGCCAGCACACTGAAGGATTAATATCTTAGAAATATTGCCATGGACCTCATCAGATGTATTCTAGCTTAAATACTTTCCAAGTACTTTTGCAGACAGTATAAGCTGCGGAATGATGTGGAAAAAGGCAAAGAGCCACTTATACCACTATAATTATATAAATGGTTATAGTGCTATACCAAGAAGAATGCTGAAATCGCGAATCATAAGAATGCTTCCTCCTCATTTCTTGGCTATGTAGTTGGCACCTTACTGACTTATAAGTCATGCTGACTATGGAAATCAATGGACTTAAATTACTTGAGACCATTGACTTCAATGGGTCTATCCAAAATATGATTAATGTTCCATATCACTCTTAGAGTACAGAGCTGTGCTTAACAGGAGTGCGCCTAAATTAGGCTTGATACAACTAATATTTTAACAACTCACTGTATTAAAATAGAACCACTCTTTGCTGTAGGGGTCATTGGGCCAGTGTGTGCATTTTGAATTTTAAGAAAGTGTTGTGGGTACCAGCCACAAATGGAGGGGCACTGCATGATACAAAGTGGTTGCCGTGGTAGCATGACATAACAAAAGGCATACACCCCTCCATTAGCCATCCCCCAATTAATGGGAAAAAAACACCTGCATCTAGGACTGCCAACAGGATTTCCTGGGGGAGGTACACTATATGTGGATTGGGCCTCCTGCACCCTCACCCCACAATCTATTGGCAACAACTGCTGCTTATGTACCTATATTTACTTAGCCTAGCCTACCTCACAGGGCTGTTGCAAAGATAAAGGGGGGGAGCGAGGATAATGTACACAACCTTGAGCTCCTGTGTGGGGTGGGTAGCAAGGTAGAAACATATAATATCATTCACAGATAATGTTGAGAAAGCAAGAAAAGCAGTTTTCTTGCTTTAACAGCAATGTTTACTGTCTCAACAAACAGTATTTCATTGTCTGACTCAGTCCCTTTGTATCTGCAGTGGGCAGACTGTGGTACAGTTTAATCTCAAGAAAAGAAAAGAAAAAAAGCTTGAAGTTCCAAAACAAGTTAGTTGTCAAGAACTGCCAACTTTCCACACTGATTACAAGTCATGCTTGGTTAGAGAGGCCTGTGAATTTTAAAATATAAGAAGGCAGGGAACCCCCTTTGAGTTTGTCAACGTCCTTCAGAATAAGTCCTGATTCTGAGCAGCTAAACTCACCTAATATTAGAAGCTTGTTTAAATGAGTCTCAGATTCCAAGAGCAGCAACTTTGGCCTCAAGAACCCAGAATTCAAGACTTACCAGTCACAATGGATTGTACACTCTTCTTATGCTAGGTGGAATTGTGTTTTCAAATGCTCTCTTTTATGAGGAAAAGAACACTTGTGTAATTCTATGAAATAGACTGCATTAAATTCTGATAAGCTATATAAGCTGCCTATAAGGTAGTCAACATGAAAGCAGTTCACAAGCGCTTGAGATTTTGACTAACAAGACTTGACGTCAACTCAGCCAGAAAACTCAGTTTCCCTCACTGGCACCCAGGCTGTTTCCTTTTGCATTATCTTGTAGAAAAATAAATTGTAAATTGCACCAAAACTTTGTATGTAACCTTCATCTACCTCAGGTCTGCTTTTGCTACTATATAAAGTAACTTTTAGAAAATTCTTGAAGAGCTGCAAATAGACAAATGTCTTCTATAGTGCACACAGCTTCTCTATGCCAACAGCTTATTTAAAGCTATGATAGGTTTCTATGGGAAATCTGACTTGGAGAGTCAGAGATCAGGGAGAGATGGGGAGAGGGCTGACCATAAGTTTATGTTTTTATTCATTCAGGTTTTACATAATTTTATTAACATTTGCATAAATTCCATTTCATTTTAGTATTTCTTTAAAGTGGGACTTTTAAAAAAAGGGTCATTCTGCACTATGCCAGAGAAGCTCAGCACTTTCAGGCTTGTCTATATTTAGTTTTACGTATGTGGGTCAGAATTACCTTCTACTGATGTTACCTTGTGTCATGCAAGAAGGATTCATACAGAGCCACCTTACATAACTAATTTTTAATACGTTGTGACTTAAAGGTCTGGCCTACATTATCTTCTGTTGTTGCAAGCTGCATCAGAACTTTCCATGACTCACCACTGAGCTGTGCTTATGAAACACTCTTTCTAAAAAGCAAACTGTCTCTCAAGTAGTGTTGTGGAGCATTATGGAAAATTGTGGGAGAATTTGTTCTCTCCTTTGAACATTAGAAGCGCTTAGTGTTCCAGGGACAGATGAAGGCACTGCATATGCAAGATCTGTCAGACTGCATTGTTGGTATTCAAGAATACTTTGGGTCCAGGCTAACTGAAACATCAACTACCCAAGAAAACCTGGTCGTTTTCTACTGGTCTTGCAACTTCTATGGCAGGGATGGGAAATGCACGGCACTCTGGATGTTGTTGCACTCCAAGTCCCATCTGTTCCAGCAACAATGGACAAACGCCAGCGATGATGTGAATTCAACATCTGGAGGGCCATAGGTTCACCTTTTTTCCACTGGAATGTTGCCAAGTGCAACAGAACTACCATGCAGATTTTTGTCATGCATTATTTTGACAGGACGAAGGAAAAGCTCAGATCCGCAGTGAATAAAATATTGGTTTGATCGCCTTCCTGACAACAGCTAGCAGTGACTCAGCCTTCCAGAAAGCTCAAACACTCATTAGCAAAAGATGCTGAAAAAAACCCTTGAAAGTCTTAATCAGAAAAAGGGAACAAATAAGATTTTATCTAGAAGACATAAAAAGCTTAACTTTCTCCAAGTGGTTCCAGTTTATATTAGTCATTCCTCTATGCTTCTTTCTCATGCAGTCACTGGATTCAGCTGGACTAAGAGGATAACACAAACACAAACACACACACACACACACACACACAAACAGCCTAGTTCACCCCCATCAGCATTTACTTATTGTGCATTCATGGACCTGATCCATGTGTGGTGTGGGAGCTTCTTATTTAGGGCAATGAGATTTGATAGAGTTCTATCTTAAGTTCATTTATTGCACTGGGTCTACTCTGGGCTTGACTTAGTTTGCTATCACCTATATGCTTTAAAATTTCTACTGTGCTTTCATGGTTTGGTTTGGTTTGGTTTGGTTTGGTTCTGTTTTATATTGATATGTTTTAGTTGATTATCAGTCCCCCTTGGATTGAACTACTGCAGGCTAGGGCATTTTAACAAATTAACAAACCAAACAACCTATAACTCAATTTAGCGTGCCAGCATTCTTTTTGATTGGCTATAGCAGCTGCAGGTTGCAATATTGTTTACACCTGCTGATTTGATTTGGGATCAGCAATAAGCAGCAAATGATAAGTACATGGAAACTGAAGTGTCATCTTCCCACATCCATCTCCATCACATCATGAATATACTGCATGAGCCAAGAGCTTCCAGCACTTCTGTATCATCCCACTCACCATACTCCCAGTTGACATTTTATGCTTTCCCCACCCTTTAACACCCGGACAGAGACAATGTTTTCCAAAAGGCTAAAGACTCGTAGGTAAGACTGCAGACACAGAGGCTATGGGACTTTGCTTCTTAGTGCACCTCTTCTGGGGAATTTCTTCAAAAGCAATTCTAGTAACTTACCTTCCCAAAGACAAGGCCTTGCAACTAGGGGGCTAATGTTTTATATTCTCCAGTATATGTTAGGACTAGAAGCAAGGAACAGATGCCCAGCAGCCTAGCTTTATACAGTCAGATGCTTAGCATACAACAAGAGGGTTTTTCTCAGACTTCTGGTAAGTTTCTTCAACCCAATACCAATTGACTAAGGAATGACACGCACCAACATTTCAAGCACAGATTTAATTGTTTTACCTGCTGGCTCTTTATTCTTGTTGCTTTTTAGAATTATCATATTTTAATATTCTTTTATTAGCTGCCTTGCACTTATGTAGGGTAATATGTAATTTAAGTATTTTAAATAACGTATATTTACTAGTAATGCCAGTATATAAGCCTGCACCATCTTCAAGGCTGCATCATCACTTATTGCTATCAATTATCTTTTGAGGCTTTCCAATATTTGTTTCAGAATTCCTCTGATCAAAAACAAAACAAACATGGATTATGATCCACAATTTCAAAGCAAGAAAAGCTCTATAAAATTAAAAGTATACATTGCTCCAGACTGAAAATATGAGAAATTATTTTAAACTTTGTCAATATTAAATGTAGGTTTAGGAAAATACCCAAGTGGCACCACAATGGATAGCCACAATTTATTCAGCTCCATCAGCTCACAGCTCAAGTTCATAAAACTCTTGGATGAAAGCCTAATATCCATCTTAGTGCCATCAATCGCAGCTGAAATCTGAGTAAGGAAGAGTTGGTCTGAGTATGTAAATGGCGCCTCTTCAACAACACAGCACCTTCCAAGAACTGGACTCTGGTGCCAGTACTGGCAAAAAGCCCAGTTCCTGTTCTAGGGACTAGGAATAGATATTTTCACTTGGGGGCCAGAAAGGACATCAGCTGAGCTGTCACCAAAATGGGAGTGTGAAATATGCTCTTTTGTGAGGGGAGTTCTAAAATAAGGCTTTGCTTCTATTATCTTTGTGTCCATGTTATTTAAAGTAACATTTTAAAAGCTATATGGACTTCAAACGGCTTTTCTTCTAAAAGCACGAGACTTGGGCAGTTTTTTCAACCGCTGTATTTAATGTCAGCTAGAATTTTACCTACTAATAGCAAAGCAAGTCAGAGGAGGGAATAAGCCAAAAATCACAACAGAAGATTTGTCCTCCCCTGAATGATGCCATGGCTCAGGTATCAAGTGACTTGATGGTTTTAACTCTGGCCTAGCTAATGGGATGCACAGTGACAAATACCTTAGCAGAATGCAAGCACGGTACAACACAACCTTTGTGCAAACTGGGCAAGTCAGACTACAATGAATGCAGGATTTGCCAAAAGTTTGCATGCTATTCTCACATGTTCCCGAGGCACAACATTGTCCCCACGCCACATGGAGAGACATGGTAGAAAAAAGCACTTGAACCTTGTCTCTAGCATGAGGCACATTATTTACTTCAGTTCTCTGCATGAGGCACACAGCAGTCTATAAATATGAATCACTGTAACAATGGACCATCCATCAACCCTAACAGTTTAGCCATTGGGCGCTATCCAACTGAACAGTTCCACTACTTTGGGCTCTGCACTGGAACTTCTTCTCCCCGCCCCCCATTCCTGCTCTGGAGGAGTGAGAGAACCACCAGGGTTTTTTTGTGGGGGCAGGGAGACAAGAGGAATGGATACCGCCCATTATATACAGTGCTGAACATCTTTGTAAAGTTAGGAGTTTGTCTTCACTTTTCAAAAGCAGAAGTCACTTACATGATTCCTTTTGCTCTCTCCTTCCCGTATTGATGTAATAATAGTTTCAGAATAGCTAGTCGATCCAGTCTTGTTATCTGTGGCCTAATATTGCAAATAAACACAGTACATTAAATCAATATTTTAAATTCATTTCAGTTAAACAGAGATATGGGGTGTTTCTAATCCCCATGTATTAATCCCTATTTTTTAAAAAAATACCCATTCTTTTGAACTATCATCAAGGAAATGATACAAATGAAAGATATGAGGGGCGCAAATTTTTTAAAAAAGAAAGCATGAAATTTACTCCTTACTATGTATAAATATTTGGAATGCTTTGTTCACCAAACATGCAACAGAAATGGAGGGCAGTGTTGCAGTCCAAGGCTGTAACCATTGTAGGAACATCTCTAGACTACTTTCCACAGACCTCAAGGCGAGTCAAAAGGAGGCTACCAATGTAACTCTATGCATACTTACTTGGGAGTAAGCCCCACTGAACACAATCACACTTATTCCAAGTAGACTTACATAGGATTATACTGTAATAATACATTTCTGCTCAGCTTGTCTACACCCAGCTCCTTCACACTAAATATGCCTTTTTCAATGCCTTGACAATTTCCCTTCCATATACGTTGGCTCAGACCACTGAAGCTTTTATAGGCAATAAGCCAACACCTTGGCCTGGGCCCAGATATTGGAAATGGACAAAAGTTACTTTACTATACTGTTAGCACATGGGGAGCATGATTCTGCCAGTGGCTGTAAACTTTCAACCAGCCTTCCAGGGGCAGTACAGTGCAAAAGGTATTATAGAAATCTAATTGTTACCACAGCAGAGACAATATAAATTACAGTCAAAATGCAGCTCTTTACCTTATTAATTTCTTGGTGGCTATGTATGGTTTTATTTCCAATTTTTGTATCTGTGTCCGATTCATTGTGGTAGTTGGCAGGTAGCTTCTCAAAGTCAACTTCTATCCTTTTAGAACCTTCTTCCTCTGCCTCCATCTAGCAAAATCATGATCAAAACAAGTAATAAATACTAGACAGCATCTAAAGCAATTATTAATTATAGGCACCACTCAACAAATTATGTATATTATTGGAGACTCTACATTCTGCCTACATCAATATGACCTGGCCCCGATCCCATAACTGTCCAGAAAACAAAGTAACTCCCACTAAAAAAATAGCCTTCAAAGAGGGCAAGGACACAGTTATTTTGCAAAAATAATATCCATGACAGACAGCCACAGACAATCAGCTCCAAGGACTGTGAGTACTAACTTGAACAATTAATTAGCTTCAAGGACTGACAGCTGACTCCCAAGAGTTACTCTCAGAATGCTGACCATTGACAGCAGCAGCCATGTCCAAACCTGGCCAGCAGCATCAATGCTCCCCACACTGCTGTAATTTTACTTGCCTTCAGAGAAAACAAAGTAGTCTTCTGGTCTTTGCATGCCCTGAAATGGACCTGAAATGCAGGGTTGGGGGTGAGGGATTTATTGTTTACTTATCTGATTGGCACACAGTGTGGGTCTTAAGCTAGCTAGTCTCTGGGTCCGACAGGTTTGCATGCCCTGAAAGAGTTTCGCAACTAATCTCTGACTGTTCAAACATGGTGGTTCATTTTGATGGCTGAAGCAGGCTGTCAAGTTTGCTGAATCTTCATTCTAGGAAAAGCTACACCTGTACATCTGCCTCCCCTGCAGCTTTAAAAGCACAAGAACCCTGTGTGGAGAAAATGTGCTAATCACAATCTAAACACTGGGAGCAAGTCCTACTGCATTCAGCAGGGCTAGATTCTAAGTAAACATGCACCGGACTAGAGTATTGCAAAATAATTTCCTTCCTAAAGACAATGTTTGCTGCCTTTTCCATAGGAACGATGTATTATTCCTGCATGTAATGACTAATTATATTGTGATGATTAACAAAACCCTATGCATTCTACTCTGAGGTAAGTCCTGTGGGGCTTACTTTCATGTCAGCATGCACAGGACTGCAGCCTTGCAGGACTTCAACTACCAATAGCTCTGCTTCTTGTTATCCCTGACTCTGACTCTGCATATGGTTGTCTGCTTTGTCCTCCACACCACCAGCCACCACTGGCTAATACTACAGGTGGGCGGCTCACAGCATATATCAAAACATACAAAACATCAAACATTAAACATGTCCTGATACAGGGATGCCTTCAGATGTCTTCTAAAAGTCAGATAGTTTATTTCCTTGGCACTTGAAGGGAGGGTGTTCCACAGGGCAGGCACCACTACCGAGAAGGCCCTCTCCCTGGTTCCCTGTAATGTCGCTTCTTGCAGTGAGGCAACCAACAGAAGACCCGAGGAGAAGGACCTCAGTGTCCGGGCACAACGATGGAGGTGGAGATGCTCCTTCAGGTATACTGAACAGAGACCCTTTAGGGCTTTAAAGGTCAGCACCAACACTTGAATTGTGCTCACTGGGAGCCAGTGAAGATACTTTAGGACTGGTGTTATATGGTCCAGGCAGCCACTCCCATTCACCAGTCTAGCTGCTACATTCTGCATTAGTTTTAGTTTCCAGGTCACCTTCAAAGGTATCCCCACATAGAGCGCATTGCAGTGGTCCAAGTGGGAGATAACCAGAGCATGCACCACTTCGGCAAGACAGTCTGCAGGCAGGTAGGGTCTCAGCCAGCATACCAGGTGGAGCTGGTAGACAGCTGTCCTGGACACAGAATTGACCTGTGCCTCCATGGACAGCTGTGAATCCAAAATGACTCCCAGGCTGCACACCTGGTCCTTCAGGGGCACAGTTACCCTATTCATGACCAGGGAGTTCCTCCCACCTGCCTGCCCTCTGTCCCCCAAAAACAGTCTTGTCAGGATTCAAGCTCAATCTGTTAACCACCAACCATCCTCCAACCGCTTCCAGGCAGTTAAGCAACCGAATTGTGCCACCAATAGGAATCCATTGCAGATTTAAACATAACCTACTGTGTAGCCTTCGGAATTAGAAAATTAAGTATGAATTATACATGGCTTTAGGAACATAACCCCTGCACAAGTTGAGGGCTTACTGTAAACGCAAAGTTATCTAGTCCCATTTGGGTATTTGATGTGTGCTAGAGTGTGTGGTGTACAGATATAAAATGTAACGTAATACTTCTCCTGTCCAGCCAAACCTAGAAATGCTGCAATTTATAAAAATGTTCGTGTGACAATTTTTTTCCAGAGAAGGAAAAAGACAGACACACCCATTCATGGGAAAGAAAAGGAAAGAGACACAAACAGAATTAGTTCACTGATAAGAGATTGTAAAGACTACTGCACTGAAAGTTCTCTTTTCCTTTGTTTGCTACTATTTCGTTTGACAGAGAAGTCAGTTTGCTGTGCTTTTGTTATCGCTTGTTATCGCTTCAATTATTTGCCTATTCCTGTACTTCCCAAGATAGATGTTTGAACTGTCCTAACACATTAGAACTATGGAACTAAGAAACTGTGTTATGTTTGCTTTGAGCAAACAGAAGGCAAACCTATAATCAGGCTAGAGCAGATGGCTAAATGCATTCTCAAGTCAACTTCACCACCCACCTATATTGCAATCTAGAACAAGCCCAGTCATTAGGCAGGGTGAGGCACTGCCTCAGGTGGCAGAAGTACCCCAGGTGGCACCCCATGGGTACCCTGCCTGTCCTGCTGCCTCCTCCAGTGGTGCATGTTTTTGGCAAATCTTGACCAAAATTGCACAGGATATCACCCCAGATCACTGCAATCTTGCCTGAAATTGGTGCTGATGGTGGTGGCACTTCACCACCAGCAGTGTATGCAACAGGGCGCAAGGTAGTGGCAGGAGCAGGTATGGTGGTGGCAGCATCAAGTGGCAAAACAGGAGATGCTACCCCTGTTGCAATCACAATCACTTCCAGGAGGCTCCCCTAGGGGCTATTCAAAAACAGGAGTTGGGACTTGTGAACAAGCTTTTTATATCATTTCTGGTAGGAACCACAGGTATGATTAGAAGTGAGAGAAATTCAATATTCATTCCCACTTCATGAATAAACAGATTAGCCATGTCCTCTTATTCCGCTCTCAGTGTACTCATGGTGATAGATTCAGACCAGTTTAAGCTATTGCAAGAGTCCAGAATTCAGGGCAAGGAGGTGTTCACATAACCAGGGATCAGGTCTTAACACAAACGGCATGCCAACCCATCTGAGTTTATTGGCAGCACAGATTATTACTGAACAGATTAAGGATGGAATTCAACATACTACTAAGGAGACTATTCCATCAGTGCAACTGTTCCTGTTTGCCCAATGGAGTGACAGCCCTTCCCTTTCCACCATGTGCAGTTCTGGAGATTTTCAAGACCCTCCAGAGCAGTTTTGGGGAAGGAGGTACACAGGTGGAGAGGGGGAAAGCCCTGTTATGCTGGTGGGGTTCCTTGCTCTGGCTTCAGCTAGCAGAATGGGCTAACTGGGTTGGCTCTTATTTTCCAAATAAGAGTCAAACTCAACTCATGAATAAACACTCCCATCTTCCCATGTGCATAAGTACACTGTTCAGTTCTTCAGCACAAAGGACACAGACTCTGTTCAGGGTTGCAGCAATTTTAACAGTGTATGTCACATGTTCAACTTTAGGGAAAGCATGTGATGTGTTATAAATCAGAATTGTAGCGTTGGGTGGACATTGTTTATATTCCTTACCGATTCTCCTTTCCATTTACTACTATCACTTACATTCTTGTGTGCTGAAATATCCAAAACCAAGCTACAGTGTTATGGAAAAAGGAAAAGTGTTCTTACTGTGTAAACCTAATACACTGAAGGATCATATGATGGAAATTCTGGCATATGCGTAATGATACTTAGCTGTTCCTACATTACAGGAAACTCTTCCTAGAGGTCTGTTTTCCACTGAAATGGGAGTTCACACATTGTAAAGAAAAGTATTTAGTAGGAGCCTAATCACATCCAGAATATATTAAGTGCAGGCAACAAAATCATTTCTGTTTCATCTGCTGTATGACACATCTTTGAATTAAAGGTGTAGTTTGTCACACAGCAGAACACACATCTTTGACATAAGAATAATTTTTAGTGCTCTGTTCTACTAATAACCTACCTGACAGATCATTGCAAAGGGCTGTTAATATACCAGTTTCTGTAATGATTATTACATTTTTAGTCTTCCCATAAAATAAGTTCCCTGGTGACATAAGCAAAATAGGATTAAAACAATTGAAAAATGGAAACAAACACAAAAGGACAGAGACTGCAGAGACTGCCATCCACAGTCAAATCACTTAAGAGTGCCAACAAAGCTTTGTAAGGAATGCAAATGATGTAATCTACTCAGCATCCTATTCTAAAATAAGCTCCCAAACCCTCTGGACCAAGACAGTTACTTCCTAGTACTCTCCTCTCAGGTACCCTCCTTTTGCTCCCTGTGCTTGTCTTAAGCTTTAACACCTTGCACAAATTAGCTAACACAACACTCCAAGATACATTCAGCTATACAATGGATGGAAAGCCAGAATTAAGTTTGAATCAGATGCTCATTGTGATACAAAAGTCTTTTAATGAATCCACAGAAGCTACTGAAGATCTGTAGGTGTCTGGATTTAATAACGATTCAGATATGGATGGACAAACTATAGCTTTAACCCAGAAAAAAACAGAAGCATTATTGGTCAGTAGAACAGAAGATCAGGAAACAAAGGCTCAGACTGTATTGCATGCGATTGCACTTCCCTTGAAGACTCAGAAACAGAGCCTGGGTGTCCTCCTGAATCCATCTCTAAGCCTGGATATGCAGGTCCTGGTAGTAGCCAGGAGTTCTTCTGCATAAATTGAAACTGGTGCACCAATTATGCCCGTTCCTAGATTTGTCAGATCATCTTCTTATGTTTTACTACAAAATGCTGTATATGGGGCTTCCTTTGAAAACTGTTCAGAAACCTCAGCTATTGGAAGCATGTGACTCCCGTGTTACAACTGCCTTCACTGACTTCCAATGTGTTTAGGAGCACAATTCAAAGTGTTGGCCATCTCGCCTACAAATCCCTCTACAGCTTGGAATCAGATTACTTTAAAATACCATATTCTCTCATATGAACCTGCCTGGAGTTTGTTACATTCCTGAGTAGTCCTTCTCTCAGTCCCCTCCAGTATTTGAGGCACATATATATTATGTATTATGGCTGGTTTTGTTGTCAGTTGCCCTGTGTGGCATGTAAGCATCTGGATAGGATAGGATATAAATAAATTTGGCAGCAGAATTTGGGCCTTTTCAATAACTGAACCCAAGCAGCGGGGCTTCCTCTATGGAGAGGTCTGCTTAGTCTTTCTTTGACTTTCTGTTATCAAGGCTTTTGGCCTGTGGGCTGACTTTATTTATGACTTGCCTTAATATTTTAATGTGGCCTTGTTAGTGTCATTGATTTATTTTACTGATAATGAATGGATTGGCACCCAACAACAACAATTTTTTATATTTTATTGTGGAGCAATTATTTTCAATAGGGGTTTGTTTCATTACTCATTTTAAAGAAAGGCATTATTTACTCACAAAGTGCAAACCTATTTTAAGGCTTTTATTTGGACAGCTGAAGTCTCATTTCAAAGCAAACTGACACAGCTATCCAGTAACTAAAGTATGGGGTTATAACTTGCATGAACCCGCAATTCAGCAATTAAACTGAGATTGGGATTAAGTCCAAAGCCAAATGTAATTAGAAACTGTCTAATCAGACTGTCTTTTTTGTGTGTAAATACGGTACATTTTTCTTGGTTTTACAATTTCAAATTCAACAATTGTTTTCCATCAAAAAAAAGAGAGAATGAGAAATACAAAATATACAACATGGAATATAAGAACTAAAACAAAAAACGTATTTTCAGAAGTTCTCTTTAACCTCGTGACTTCCTTCCATTTCCTTTCCTGGTTCTCATATATACACAGAGAGAGAGACAGACTATGTCAACAGAAAGTTAAGAAGCATAGAAACCTATAGCTTTTTCAAGAATGGACCCAGAAGTGTTACAAAGGCAGAAATTTAGAACCAAATATAGTAGTCAGATTTAAATTTAATTTTATATCAATATAATTTAATCATTCCCATGTTAACAAAAGTCCTCTTAAATGTATGTGTTAGGAAGGAGATAAAAGATTTTCCTTAGAGAAGGACCATTATTGTTCTCCCTTATCCTATGAAACATGAAAGAGTAGGAGGACGACAATGATTTCCCAGATTCCTGCAGCAAAGGGAAAAGCTGTAACCAGTGCTTCAATTGTCAACACATTTCTGGAAGGCATGCCCACTGATTACATTGTCATTTAGTTCAAAGTGCTGGAGGGTGCCAATAACAGAAAACAAGGCAACACTGGTATCTCACCAGTGTCAGTGAAGAATGTTTTAAGAGAGCTAGAAGCAGAAGGTAGAGGCAGTTTATAGGTACCATGACCTTTACAAAACAATTTTTTCTGCTATGTACTCAGTGTTTGATATACAAAATTAAGTGCCAAGGGTCAGCCTTGCCTGGACATAATTTCTTTTGATAAGAAAGATTTTTGCCTAATCCCAGACACAGAACTATGAGCTGTTCCCATCTACCCAAAGAGACAAGGAACCTGAATAGAGTTTAAAAGCATTCATCATTTCACATATCCCAAGCCTGAACTTGACACAGATTCTAGGCCAAACCTGGGCTCAAATAAGCAATGGATGCATAAGAAAGAAAGAAAGAAAGAAAGAAAGAAAGGAAGGAAGGAAGGAAGGAAGGAAGGAAGGAAGGAAGGAAGGAAGGAAGGAAGGAAGGAAGGAAAGAAAGAAAGAAAGAAAGAAAGAAAGAAAGAAAGAAAGAAAGAAAGAAAGAAAGAAAGAAAGAAAGAAAGAAAAGGGAAATTGGGGGTGTGGTGTTTATCTTCCAATCTAGAGTTTTCAGAGGAGGAAATGCAACCATGCAAGAGTAAGCTATTAAAATTCAGAATGAAGAAAAGTGCAACCATATTCATTTCAGTCTCTCAGGAAAACAAATATGAAACAGCTGGATTACTCTCAACTATACAAACAGAAACCTTGTTCTCTCCCTCCTGCTGCTCCATTAAAACCACTCAAATTTAACTACTGGAGCCCCACAAGACAGAGACCATTAGCTTTTTCACAAAGAAGTTGCAAACATATCTTAAAAACAGCAACAACTGCTGGCCAAAAAAAATAAAATCTTCAAGTCCAGACAGTAAGACTTTCACCCTCTTTTCTGTCCCCTCCTCAAACACAAGCTACTTTTAAGATTTATGTTCCTCAGCACCCACCCTCACTTCTTTGGATTCTTGCCAGTGTTAAAGGTGAAGAAAAATACACCATGCATACACAACCCTGTTAAAAAGCTTTTACTGTAACTCTTGAAAAACTGACGTTTTCAAATGCAACTTTGGATCCTTGTTTCCTCCGAACAAGCTTTTATTGTTAGAAGCCAAGTTATAAACAATTGAACTGATGGGTGGGCATGCATTTTGTAGCGAATAAAAAATGCTGTGAAGCAGCAGGATAAAGGGAGGAGAGCAGGCTAAATCTGGAGAAACAGACATTATGATAATCTCTCAACAGGAGAATTATTTCTGTGCAACAGTGTACAGGATGGGGAAAGGTTCCCAAACCAGGAATCATAAACAGTGGACAATTAGCAGGGACATAAAGCAAGTATTCAATAACATCCTTTCCGGCCAATTTCCAGTACAACAAATGCACAGATTTAATACATTTGTTGGGGGAAGATGCAGAAAACACAAAATCAAGCAATGCCTTTTTTCATTTAGGGAAGTGTTTCTGTTGCAGGGTTACTACACTAGCACTCATTTTGTCACTGGAAAAGTATGTTCTCCTGTTCCTTAGCTTATACCATAAATTGCATGTGAAATATTGTTGCATAAATGTAAACAAACATAGGAAGCTATATATGCAGAAGAAAGCATACTTAGAAGTATCCAGAACTGGAAGGTAAATGTAAAAATGCATGTGAAATGTAATAAGCCTGCCAGCATTGCTTCAAAAGCAGATCAGCCATCCACATTTGCTGATTTTATCCATCATGAAATTAGCAGGGGCAGGAGCCACATATCGGGCTGTGTAGTAGTAGTGTGAAAGCACCCCAGACAGTTAGTTAACTGCAGCAAATCCCTCACATTATCAAAATGTTTAATGAGGCTAGGGAACAAGGTCAAACTACACTCCCACCCTAGCATTATTGGCCAGAAGAAACATATGCAAATTCAGAGAAAGAAAAGAGGAACGGGAACAGCAGCTAATGTACTCTCCTCTGTGCAAAGTGAAAGCAGATATTTGTAGATGACAGGAATGGATGCCTAAAGCCTGCTTCTTCCAAGCTCTGCACCTGAATTCATGTGAACAATGAATAACTTATTCGTACGGTATCTGCAGTTCTCATGGTGCATGCATTTTAGAATTGTGATTAAGTGCCCTGTTCCCTCACATTCTTTCCCCCACCCCCTCTTTTGGCTCTGGCATCTACTACTTCTGTTGAAAAGTGTTACACTAGGAGACCCAGTTACTGTAAGATTCTTTGAAGCTATGCTGCCTGCAGATATTTTTAATGTCCTTCAGCAAGAACTCCTCCATCACTCACAGATGCCTAGAACAGAGAGGATGCAAGTGAAATAAATGAACTGTTGGCGCAGCAATACTGAAAGGTGGACACAGCTCAAAGCCTGTTTCCATATCCCCAATGGTTTGCATGCTCATTATCCAGACAAGTAGCTCAGGAAGAGAACCAGTACTATCTAAATGCATAGCCTGAACAGATTGGTCCAATTCCTGACAAACAAGCAAAAGTCCACCAATCCACCATTTAGGGAACTCTGAACACAGTTTCCCCCATGTTTTGCCACACTCTCATTGTTCTAATCAACCCAGCTGTGGGTTTTCAAGCAAATATTTCAAACAAACTAGTTCTGTTTTGTATGTTAAAAAAAAGAAGAAGTCACTCTACTTAGTATTTAGGTTAACCTTCTGCCCATTTCTCATCCACAGCTGTACCAATTGATCTGGACAGCAAGTCTCACCTCTTGGACTGCATTCCTCAACTTGTACTGCGTGTCCTCCATCAGCTCTTCTACCTCTCGGAACATTTCATTCAGAATAGCTTCATCCTTGGGAAAGTTTAGTAGTACTTCTTCAGGCTGCTCATCTCCATCTGAAGCAGGAGCTGTGTGGGCCACCCCAAAAAGGACAGCCAGCAACAGGAGCTTTGAGCCAAGCAGGAACATCCTCAGAAATGTCTCACCAACTCCCTGGAAATAAATGCCAAAAAAAAAAGAAGAAAAAGGAACTGAACCCATTTTCATGACACAGGGAACACACACACACCTTTCTTCCTAATCCTTTAATGGTGTGCAAACCACACAATGGAAACACATTTTTCTGCAAAGAATTCTGCGCACTGTAATTTAAGGGATGCTGGGAAAATTTGCCAAGGGGTAAACTACAGCGCCCAGAATTCTTTGAGAGGAAAATGCACTTTATAGGTATAGAAGGATCCAACCAAGCATATTCAATCCTCATTGAATCGTAATTGGTTTTGGGATGCCTCATGGAAAGAGTTTCATAATAATAAAGTTGTTCCTGGGGTTCTCACCTTAAAGTTTCCCCCCACCCCAAAACATTTCTGCCAACTTTGCAATTCTCCCAGGTTTGCTGGTGCTTCCCTCTTACGTGCAGGGGCTGATGTTGAGACTGCAGAAGGAAGAGCACCTATCCTTGAACTTCAAAAACGGATATGCAGTAGAAAACTACGCCTATCGCTGGGCGTAAGTTTTCACAGACCACATACATCCCAGACCACAATAACGCGTGAAGCATTTACCAGCACCACCCCTCCATCTCCTCCTCCTCGCATCCCACCTCTTCGTTGTTTCGAGGGAAGGGTGCTTGGACAGCCGTCTTAAGGAGGCAGCTTTAAAGAGCGAGGACGCCGCGCTCTTGTTTTATTTTAAAATTTATTTATTTGGTTTTTCGAATTATAATTTCAACTAGGACGCCTTGCTCTGAACTCAGGCGAGGGATGCCTGCAGCAGTGCCCGCGCAACCGAGAAGCCCTCCGAAACACACGTTGCAGCAGCGCGACATCCTCAGACAACCGAAAGAACCCAGGTGCCTCTTATCCTGCAGGAAGAAGTGGAGGAACACGAACCCCCTTCAAGTTTCTGCAGGAGAGCTCTCCCTTCACACGTTACGGGGTGGAGAGGGAGGAGAACAACGACCTGCCTGCACGAGGGCCGTTTCCCCAGCAGCCAGCCCAGCCCAAACCTTGGACGACGACGGCGAGGAGACCAACTCCTGCCCCTCTTTCCTTCCCGCTCCTGGGCGCGCGGACTCCACTCCCGCCGAGCCCACGTCAGCGCGCGCCCAGGGCGGCCGCCTCAGCCCCGAGCCCACCGCGCGCGCCGCCTCCTCCTCCTCCTCAATACCTGCTTCTTGCAGAGCCACAAGCCCTGAGGTAACCGCTCTCCCGCCTTCGCGTAACTCCAAGCCAGCGCGCACGGACCGCGGGGCGCCACAGCCGGCCTCTCTTCAGCGGGCTGCCCTGCTTGGGTGAGGGATGCTTTTCCCCACCTCCGGAGTTGGCTACTCCCGCCCGACTGCTGAGGAAGGAGACGCCAGAATCCTCCCTTCGCCCCAACAGAAGCAGGCGGCTGTGGCTCTGGCTGCTGAGCAACATTCACCGCTATTGGCTGCAGGCGAGGAAACCCAAAGAGGCGCCAACAGGCAACCACAGATGAGATGAATGAAGTGGGAGGAGCCAAGGGACTGGGGTCCGGAGGGGGGCGGGAGGGCTAGGAGCTGCCCAGCTGCCACAGTGATTAGTTGGTTGGGGCTGCTGGGGGCTGCCCAGCCACGGGTGAAACCTGAAAGAAGAGGGGCACGTTGTCATTCCCCCCCCCAAAAAAAAGGGATCCCCCGCGGGCTGGATGGAGAGGCCAGGTCAGCACGTGTCATCTGTGTGCCACAAGATGGATCTGCTCTAACCTGCTCATATTTTCTTGGGAGAAAGTTCCTTTGGCTTTCTCTTTCTTTCTTTCTTTCTTTCTTTCTTTCAAAATATTTTTTGTTAAAAGATTTTCTTAGGTTACAAGTGTATGTGCATTGTCTCTTTTTTCCCAGGTCGTGAGTGCAAGGAAAAATAATAAATGAATAGAAAGAGAACCTACCCAAGTGACACTGATGCACCCCCACCACACACATACACTAATTAAAAGAATGCAAGTTTTACCACACACACCCTCTCCCTCCACTTCTCCCCCAACCTGATACTCTAATGTCTCACATGGAAAGTAACTGATCTGTAGAAAAGTTCCCTTGGCTTTGAGGTTTACTCCTGTGTAAGTGGATAAAAGGAACGCCTCCATTTTTTACCTCAAGCACAAGGGGGTGGGGTGGGGTGCCAAGATTATATGCACAGACTAATATTTAGTCATAGGGTGCTTCCAGACAACCTGTTTATTGTGTATCCCTCTTTAATTTGTTTGCAGTGAGATGAAAGGGTATTGGCTGTTTAATAAGCATCCATTCTGCTTTGTTTTCAGGGAGGTGACATGTCAAAGCTAAGTGCCTATCCCACACTTCCTAGTGCATTTTCCTGGCATGTTTCCAGTTGCAAAAAGTCTGATCTTTGGGGGAAGTGGGCTTGTTGTGGATGATGTCCCAGTCAATTATAATCACAAACAATCATAGGTCAGGAACCCATGTTTTACAACGTAGAAGCTCAGGCCCTAGAGCAGTGGTTCCTAACCTTTTTGTGGCCATTCCCCACCTAAGTATTTCTAAAATCCTGATGTCTCCCCCCTACCATGACATATAATTCTTATTATTAAAAAAGTGAACTCCTATTCCCGTGGAGGAAGCCTAAAAGGCCATTCACTGTTAATAACTCATTCTTGAATTGCGCCCCCCCCCCACTGTGGGGTGTATGCCCCCCAATGGGAACCATGGCCCTAGGACTAATGCTCATATTACTCCTTAGCATGCACAGAGCATTTTCAGTACAGTGGTACCTCAGGTTACAGACGCTCCAGGTTACAGATGTTTCAGGTTACAGACTCCGCTAACCCATAAATAGTACCTCGGGTTAAGAACTTTGCTTCCAGATGAGAACAGAAATCGGCGGCAGGAGGCCCCATTAGCTAAAGTGGTGCTTCAGGTTAAGAACAGTTTCAGGTTAAGAATGGACCTCTGGAACGAATTAAGTTCTTAACCCGAGGTAGCACTGTACTGGTGAGGTAGGAATTTGGTCATAGGATGTGACTTAAGGTAGTGTCTGGTAGTAACACATAAGCTATTTATTTGGTTCCTGTCTTACCAACCACTGTGTGACACTTTTAATGCTAGACCTTCATCTGTCCCTCTAAACAAATGGCATGGATGCCACAAACACCTTTTTTCATGGCTGCCACATGCACACAACACTCCTCAGGTATCACCTGTACACACTCTTGAATAGCTGCAATAACAAAGAGTAATGCAGTAATAAATACAGCACAATGGTGCCTCTGGTTGCATACTTAATTCGTTCCGGAGGTCCGTTCTTAACCTGAAACTGTTCTTAACCTGAAGCACCACTTTAGCTAATGGGGCCTCCAGCTGCCGCCATGCCGCCGCTGCCACGCAATTTCTGTTCTCATCCTGAAGCAAAGTTCTTAACCCGAAGCAATATTTCTGGGTTAGCGGAGTCTGTAACCTGAAGCGTCTGTAACCTGAAGCATATGTAACCTGAGGTACCACTGTAGTGCTTATTTATTTCATAACATTTATACACTGATTGCTGAGTGTGGGGAGCCAACCACCCTCAAATCAGTTTACAGTTTACAGTAAAGCATATGAAGTATACCATTTCAGGAACACTTGAATAGTCCTGCTGATTTCAGATTAGATAGTTGAATCTGAATGTATAAGGAAGGGATGGCCACAGACATTTTAGTACCTGAGGTGAACCACAAAATGGTGCCTCTCCATCCCCAGTAGGGAAGAAGGATGTGCGGGCCATTTTCGGACCCAGAAGAGGGTGTGACGGGGCTGGGCTGGGCTTTGCTTCACGGTATTACACGTGACACAGAGCCACAGCCAATTCTTACTCACTTGTGTACACACACACACACACACACACACACAGAGAGAGAGAGCCAGAAATATACATATTATAGTTTTATGTGAACATTTTTTTAAAAAATTGCATGCATTCACAGAAAATGTAATCAGTCAGAAGAATTGAATACTTAGGATTTTTTTTTTAATGGAAATGAGAGCTGGCTGGAATAAAAACAAGTCCATTGCTTGGCAGACAAACAAGCAATTATTTAAAAATGATATATTGCCCACTGGTGCAACTAATAGACCAGAGAAACTAAAGGACAACAGTATCAATAGGACACCACAAGGATCTGTTTCTAAAAAATAAGTGGAGAATATATTTTCCCTTAGCAGACCACATTTGAATTTTGTTTTAAAAAAAATCACATGGGAAAGATATCAAGGAACCAAACAGAACTACTGTTATCAGGGGTTGTGGCCATTGTCACAAGTTGTACAATAATCTACTGCTGCTCTAACATATAACCTTATTCAAATATAATTATAGCATTCTGGGACTTCCACGTCTCATCAAATGTTTGCATAAGATTTAGAAAGAAATATCTGTTCTGAGCTTGACTGTTGCGAGTCAAAACATTTTCTATTCCTAGAAGTGTAGATTGCTGTGAGATCACCTGGATTTCCTCAGCTCACACTTTAAAAAGAAAAGAAAAAGCAAAGCTAGCATTTTTAAAATTATTATTCCTGGTGGGCATAAAAACAAAAAGGGGAGACAGAGTAGTGAGTCACTCATTATGTGCTGCAAGAGCTATGCAACTAACTGCAAGGAAACATTAAACCTCTGAATCATTCTCTGTCTGCCAGACCATGGAAACCTGGCAGTTCTAGCATGGACATAAGAAAACGCTTGTCTCCCAACGTGATTTTTTAAAAAAATCTGAAGAAATTTGACACTACAGTAGCTGGTTTTGAGACATCAAAAATGAGCTCGAAATATGTCATTTATATCTCTGAAACGTATCACTTTATTTTAAAGCAGGGCATGCAGATAAAATTCCATTTGTGACATTCAAACTGGTTATCAGTTTCTGATAGTGCATTCTGGTATGCAAAGTAAGTTATAACCTCATCATTTGCCTTCATGATATTATGTGAGACAGAGGGCGAAGGGGAGGCAGGGTGAGTGATTTCAGTGCCCCATTACCACCGCAAGGTGGCCTTAGTTAAATATATATTTCAGCACAGCATGAGAGGCAGAATGAACATGCATCGGTGTTTTGATACTCCTGGGCAAAAAGTACTCATGAATGCTTGGCCAGCAGTGGAAACAGTGTATGGCAGGCATCCCCAACCTGCGGCCCTCCAGATGTTTTGGCCTACAACTCCCATGATCCCCAGCTAACAGGACCAGTGGTCAGGGATGATGTGAGCTGTAGTCCAAAACATCTGGAGGACTGAAGGTTGGGGATACCTGGTGTATGGCTTTCACCAATAGAGAAAGTAGCTGCATGAGGGGGTTGTGCTTTCCCTTTGTCTAAGAGACACTGCTCCCAGATATTGGGTAAGAGTGTTGGTGGTGCATTACAGTTGAGGCGAAATGCAACTTTTGCATATGGCAAAGGGGAGGAGGGAACATGAGAAGAAAGCATACTTTGCAGCAATCCTCCCCTTCCCTTTCTTACCTGCATAGGGTGCTATTGGAGCTTACCTGCAGATGGAAATTAGTGCGTCCCCTGTGTATGGGGCTCCCTGTCATTTGAAGGTGAATGTTCACAATAGCTCTGGAATATGATTTTGGTCTCTGGATTGTGTGTCATGCTAATATAAAAAAAGCAAATAAATATATAAACAATGATGCCATTGGGATTCTGGAATGATGACTACCCTAGTCGCAGCACTTTTTATAATGGCAGGCTTAAGTCCTTCATATCATCAGCAGTGAAATAAGTAGGAGATAATACCACACTGAAGCAACGTCACTGTCATCAATTTTAGAAAATGACTCAGTAGATCAGCCAAAGCTTTACTGATGACAGCACTGTGTTGTTAACATCTTTCTCCGTAGTGTCATTGGAAGTAGGGCTATGCCATCATTCCCTGTCTTAGAGATCAAAAACAGAAAGGGAGGAGAGAGAGAGAGAGAGAGAGAGAGAGAGAGAGAGAGAGAGAGAGAGAGAGAGAGAGAGAGAGATGTTATTAATAGATTATACCACAATCTGGTATGGTTGTCACCATAATGAAGGACAAATAAGGGCAACCCTTGTATTAGCTAAGTGGGACAGTTGCTCTCTGATTGGAAGTTCCATTTTAAGAACTGTCTCTTCCTATAATAATCTGCAGTGCTTTGGTGCATTGCAAAAAGGTTATAGATTTCTTCAAGTGGAGGAACTCGTCTCATCATAGTTGATACTGGTGGTGTCCTAATAGTGCTCTGATAGAACTCCATTTTGCTTGTATGCGTGCAAGTTAAACCACAAATAGCTTTGGGGGAGAGGACAATGTCTGTTTATATAATCAGATTTTCCTCTTCGGTGCAGCTCATTCCTCTTTTGGGGGCTGTTTACATTTAGGTGGCCTTCCCCTGGGGAACTAACACTGCAGATGTCTAGTGCTATGCCATCTGCCTTTCATGTTCCAACATCCATTATGCCCATGGCTGCAGCTTAAAGGACAATCTTGGTGGGTCGGGGGAATAACCTTTTTTAAAAAATAAATAAAAAAGTCACAGGAGGTACTGCAGAGAATGAGCACAGGCCTCCATGGAATGTTTTTAAAAACTAAAAAACAGGTTTAGTTGTTTTTATGGGTGCAGAGATAGATTTGGTCAAAATGGCATGAAGGAGAAACCTGTGACATCTTGCATCATGTCACTAATACAGTCTGTGTCTGTGTTATTACTGACAACAGTTCTGTGAATGGCCCACTTTTAATTATATCACCTGTGTTACTGTATTTCAGTTCCCTCTGGCCTCACTGTTTCTCCTGTAACTATGTGTGTATCTGTAATCCAGGATAGGACTTCATGCATCTGCTAAAGGGGACTCTAGTCCACAGACACTTATGCTGGAATAAATGTATTAGTCTTTAAGATGCTGTAATGCTCTTGTTTTTTTTGATGTAACAGACTAACAGAGTTACCCATCTCTGGCTGCTTGTGACCTTCAAGTGACAGGGGAAGACATGCCACAATTCTCTTTGCTGTGGCTGATAACAGCATCTGTCAGCAACTTGGCATCCAAGATTGTAAGTTGGCAAACTGCACTTCTCCCACTAGGGGGCACTATTTGAGGTGATATCATCTGTCTGCTCCAGTCAGTGTCCACAAGCTCCTGCTATTCCAAGAATCTCATTTGTGTGTTATTTTATTTCTTACATTTCTATGCCTTCTTTCATCCAAGGATCACGGGGCGGTTTACATTATAAGAACACAAAAATACATAACATAGTAACAAACAGGAACAGTAACTCCTCCACCCTGACACATAGGTTGTTTAAGGCCTAGGAGAAGAGAATGTTTTTCCCCCTAATGCCTAAAGACATGTAGTTCAAAAGAAAGCAGTGTAATGCATTTGGCACCAGCTTGGCTGCAGGAGTTGCTGGAAGGAGTCATACAAGCCACTATCCAACCATCTTAGGAACTCCACTCCAGATTTGTGTAGGGTTTACCCCTTAGCCTTTTGTTGTCCCGAAGATATCCTGCAAGGCAGTGGAGGTATAGGAACAGTTTCCCTAGAGGGGCCACCTTTCCAGTTTGACAAGCCCCACCTGCTCTTCAGCCCAGGAGATGTAATTTTCAACAACAAGAAAATTCAGAGAAAACAAGCCATCCAAGGAGTTAATGACTTCTGTTGAACATCCACCAATACGTTATTGAGCTCATAGCAGTTATTTCTGAAATGCCAACTGAGAACTATTTCTGGCTGGCTAGAATCCATTTGGAGCAGCCCAACAAAAGATATAATGGGACAGGGTGAAACAAGGGTGTAAGTGTGCATCTAGTGAAGTTCATGGAGCCAAGCGCTTTGAGCAAGAGCACTTAGGCTAGAACCTAAGGTTGTAACAGATAATCATTTACTTGGAACAGCTTCCCCATTTGTATTTCTGGGGCATGAGCCCTGAGCCAATATCAGCAGTTCAATAATGGTACAAATGGAACAGAAGAAGACAAGTACAAAAGGAATAAATAGAAGTCGACCGATCCTCACTGATGCAGCTACAAGCTTGTTTACGCTTTAATTTCGCTTGCTGTCTCCTAGGTTGATAGAATCTAATTTACTAAAGCAGATAATGAACAGCCAGTCTGGTAAATTTCACTAGTTAGTGATCCTAAACTTTTTAGTGGGGAAGGAATTGAAGAAACTTGAAACAATCGTTACAATTTATTTATTTTTTAATAAAAATATTTTAAAATAATTATTATTTTTAAAAGTGCTTTGAGAGTCAGTGTGCTCCTGTCCAGAGCATTGTCGAGTATCCTAGAAACTAACTAAAACAGAGGTTCTTCTTCTCTTGCCCTAAATGGAATTTGCCTTTATGACTTTAAAGAAAAAGCATTCGGTGTTGAAGTTTAAAAAGGTAAGGTATTTTTAAAGGAGTTTTTAAAGTTTGCATCTGACCACATAGGTTACAGTGGCTCCCAAACTTTTCCCCAGACTACTTGAAAATTGCTGAGGGTCCTGGCAAACCACTTAAAATGATTTTTCTGCCTGTTGTAGCAATTGTAACATTCTGTGCCAGATGCTACAATCATAACATGCTGCGCTAGATGCTACATAAGAACTTGTCACGATTCTTAAGGTTTGCATGTGGTAGATCTAGTGAAGAGCAGTTTCACAGTTTTGATTAAAGTTTTTTTAAAAATCCACCACCATTCTATCAATATTCTTTTTGCTGCTTTCCTTCTCTTTCCGATGCCTCGGGTGTAGTTTCCTACCACCACAAATTCTGTGAAAAACATAAAAATTCTGAAGCACCAGAAACTGACAGCAAGAAAAATAGTTCATAAACAATAGGTTGGTTGTGCAAATTAAAGTAGATTCATCTAACTAAATATGCTTATCACTGGCACTGCTTCACCTTTATGATTTTGGGCCAAACTAGCAGTCATGTTAATTGTATGAATGTAATTAATGGGCACCATTATTGTTAAGAAAATAGGAAGCCTGGGAAGCCCTGAGACTATGAGGGAATGGGAACTTTAAACCTTTCCTTGGAATGGGCCTGGCAAAAGTCCTATCTCTGAAGCTGTCCTGAAGCTCTTGATTCCTGAGAAGGGTGTGAACAGAAAACAGAATAGTATGTTGTATAGTATGATTGTATCAGAGGGCCCAAGGCAGATTTTTTGAGGGATGCAAGACTTTAGCATGATGTTGTTGTTGCAACACTGGCCAAACATATATCCACAGCTACTGGGGGTGGAGTACCCATAATTTTCAATTATTTTCTTTATTTCTTTTATTGAAGGTTAACATACAAAGAAGTCAATTTTAGAGAAATTAAACAATATGAATAAATGTTCTCATAGCACCACAGTAAACAAATCTCAGAGAAAAGAGAGCTAAATATTGACTGATCTTGACTGAAGAAGAAATACGATAGTGGCATAATAGATAAGGCATGTGTCCACCTGCTGCAAAAGTCAGTAAACAGTGTGTGAGGGGGATTGCTTTTATTTTGGGCAACATGCAAGTTCTACAACTCAAAGAACAGTTGAGCTCGCATTTTCCTACCCTGGAAAAAAGGGAAAACATTGATCAAGATTAAATGAAAATGTATAAAGAAGTTACTAATTCCCACCTTTCACACTACCACAATTGCTACCACTCATCTTCTGAAATATGTAGAAACTCTATGGTAGCATAAAGATAACTTGCAGAATAAAATTGAAATATGCTGGGCTTTTTTTTATTTCTTTAAGGAATGCATTATTACTTCAGTGCCATCTGGTGGATTCTGTGTGTAACAGGTTTAAATGTCAACTTTCACAGAGAGGCCCAGGTGACCTCAGTGGGTCAGAGTGTCTTTTACCAGCTTAACATGGTAAGACAGCATAGCCACTTCTAGAAAAAGGATGGGGTGACTATTGTCATCTGTGGGCTGGTAACCTCCAGATTGGATTACTGCAATGTGCTCTATTTGGGACTGCCTTTGAGGTTCGTCAAGAAGTGTTGCAGTGCAATTGCTCACTGGGGTAGACCATCACCATCGTATTAAGCTGCTACTGAAAGAATTGCACTGGCTGCCAATTAAGCTAGTGGACCAAGTTCAAGGTGCAAGCACTGGTGTGCAAAGCCCTTTACAGCTTGGGACCAAGATACCTAAAAGATAGTCTCACCTCTTACATACCAAACTGATCACTGCACTTTGCAGGAGAGGGACTCCAGCAGATACTATCTGTCCCTTCTTCTTCTTCGTCTTTAGCAATCACTAGTAGCTGAGTAAGACTGTCTTCCATAAACACGGTTTTAACAGTCCGTAAGTGACTGTGGAGGCCAATTCCTTCCACAGTCCTTCCACAGTGGGGACATTGGCTTCTGGGCTGGAGTTGATCACGGTGTGGATTTGCCAAGCGTACCTTCCTCTTAGCATGTTTCTCCCTTGCGTCCCTTGTGACCAGAGTTTGAGTGTCTTCAAATCCCATGACACCTTTGGTAAAGGCTGTTCTCCAACTGGAGCACTCGCAGGCCAGTGTTTCCCAGTTGTCGGTGTTTATACTACATTTTTAAAGATTTTCCTTGAGACAGTCTTTAAACCTCTTTGGTTTACACTGAGGTTTACACTGAGGTATCTGTCCCACACAATACAGGAACCAGGCCTTTAGTGTGGCGACAGCTAGCCTTCTGAATTCTCTTCTATTACATTTTAGACAGATGCCATCTCTATTGTCTTTTCAACACCTACTGAAGACCTTTCTCTTTTAACAAGCTTTCAAAGTGGAGATCTGCATTAGAACCATTTTAAACTTTTGATATGTGGAATTGTTTTAAATGTTCCCATTGTTTTCATATGCGGAACTGTTTTTATGAGGGCTTGGTATATTTGGAATCTTGGCCGTTTGACAGATAACGAGGTCAAATGGTAAGGTAATTTCCCCCCAGAACTACACATTCACATACATAAACCCCCATATCTTCATTGTATACGTGTGGCTTGTTCAGCATGAAATTAAAGCTACAGATATGTACAATGCAACTGGAAAGAAGAGCAATGCTTCAATATCCACATTTTAATATATTTTATTGGATTTCAGAAATCCATAAATGAGGAGAAGATAACTACTTGCACAGAACAATGAGGACTGAGAGAGCAAAACAGTTCCCCTAAAGTGTTTGTACATATTTTTAGTTATAAAAATTATATAGTGGTAGATCATAAAATAACAGGGTGGTGTAAAAGGACAAAACATAAACCCCATTATAAACAGTACAAAATAATCATTAATGTGACTTGCCAAAGCACTGGCCCTTGAAAGTCCCTAAGTATGGAAAGAGGTTGCAAACATGTTATCGACGTTGCCATTTATATGACAGGGTGTACTTGCCAAGTGACTAAAGATAGATGCTGGCACATACAAAATTTGCATACCACCGCAGCAATAATTGTTATAAGAGGTTTACGTTGAAGACGACCCTTGAAAGGCTAGGTCTGGAATTTCAGCCAGACAGATAAGAAGAGAGCGGCCCAGATTGTAGCAATGAAGAGTCAGTTAGAAACTGCATCATTGCTTGGAACCAATTTGAAGTTAAATTTCCCCCAAAGAAAAATGTTTCCTTAAAGTCTAAATAATAATAAAAAATAACCTGCCTTGATAACTGCAGTATCGGAGTTGCTGTGGCTGCAGTGATATGAGGGAGATTTCTTTTTTGAAAACCCACTATGTTAAGCCATTCTGAAATTCCAGTTTATGAATGGTTTCTGATACTGAGAACTAAAGGCATCTACAGAGAAATCTGTTTATTTTAATAGCTGGTGTATCAATGTGCATATACTGAAACCCTTACAAAATATATCACATACCAGCAGTTGGGTTTGAATATCTCTTGGAGTCAGCATTTGCCTTGTCTTAAAACTGGTCTATGGGGTAAAGAAGTGTAATCAGTGGCCTGCTGTATTTGACTGAGTGTAAGATGCAAGTGCAAGACAAGCTTCCCAGGTTTACTTGTAATGGTTTAGATGTCGTCTTTGAGTTGCTGCTGTGGAATTTTACGTGCAAATTTAGTGGGGATAAAAGTGACAGGTTCACATTCAGTAGATAAGACAGGTGCTTCACAAGTTTATTCCCTTAGTTCTGCCAAAGCACACACCCCTGATCTGTGGCATCCCTGCTATGCATCCCCACAGCTATCCTGTGCCAAGTGGTGTTTCTTCCAAAGTTCACAAATGCTGCTGTCAGATCAGAAATAACTGTGACTGCCTGTGCTTTGCACATGTTTGCTTGAATAGCACCATCGGCAGCGGCTTGCTGCAAAGCCTACCGATATCTGAAAATTGTGTGTTCATATGCAAGGAAGGGGTCCCATTTATGATGGATGCACATCTTTGGAACTTTTGAATGGAGTTGAAAAGGTTGAGTGATAATAACTTCTCAAGTACACCTAGTGAGTTTAATGGGTGAATGGGGATTTGAACTAGGATCTGCCTACATAGCAACCATGTTGTTGTTGTTTAGTTGTTTAGTCATGTCCGACTCTTCGTGACCCCATGGACCAGAGCATGCCAGGCACTCCTGTCTTCCACTGCCTCCCGCAGTTTGGTCAAACTCATGCTGGTAGCTTCGAGAACACTGTCCAACCATCTCGTCCTCTGTCGTCCCCTTCTCCTTGTGCCCTCCATCTTTCCCAACATCAGGGTCTTTTCCAGGGAGTCTTCTCTTCTCATGAGGTGGCCAAAGTTTTGGAGCCTCAGCTTCACGATCTGTCCTTCCAGTGAGCACTCAGGGCTGATTTCCTTAAGAATGGATAGGTTTGATCTTCGTGCAGTCCATGGGACTCTCAAGAGTCTCCTCCAGCACTACCAAGAACTAACTTAGTTGGTCTTTAAGGTGCTACTGGAAGGAAATTTTTTTCCCCTCCAGCACTATAATTCAAAAGCATCAATTCTTCGGCGATCAGCCTTCTTTATGGTCCAGCTCTCACTTCCATGCATCACTACTGGGACCATAAATATAAACGTAGCAACCATAAATATATACAAATTGAAAGACTCCCTGTCCCTCTGGACATTTCAGGAAGATCAGTAGGAAGATGACAATCCCATGATAAATGCTTCAAAACATTATAGATGACAGTGTGGCTCGTTCACAGTAGATAGGTTGTTTCAGTGGCATCACCATGATAAATATAACCAATGCAGCGAACCTTTGTGACCGTTCTGCATTCGTTCGTTTCCTGTGCTGTCTCTCAAGTGCCATGAATTCTGGAGCCTGAGCAAATGGGACTTTCCATAATCAGTGACAAAAGTCTGGATCGCTTTAAAGAATGTGGGTGGCATGTAGTCACAGTGAAAGACAGTGGACAGTTTTCTCTTTTTCTCCTGCAGTGGCTATATGTCTCTCTTCTGTCCTGCTTGAGGGTACAGCAAACCTACAACTTTTCATGGGGATTACATTCCAGGGATGGGGCCTAAAGTCAAAATTGCATATAGTGAAAACACACTGGGTGCAATGGCGACTGGGATTGCCAAAGTCTCATTTCCTAGGCACCCACCTGCTTTTTATTTTTTGCCAAGTGTGTAAAGCTGAATGTGCTCAAGTTAAATGCACCTAAGTTGTGAACTTAGTGTACAGTAATATTAAAACAAAAATGAGGCAAGGGTACCATCACCCTGCAATCCTAGAGCCCCATGGCCATAGGAGTGGGAATGGTGTGTGTGTCTAAAGGAGGAGATTGTTTTATGTGGCCAGTGTAAGTGTAGCACCAAAAGAAAGAAACATCCTCTTCCTGAAAAAGTATGCACCAGCAGATGAATATTCTGATCTGAGTGCTTCCTCAAAAGCAAAGAATGCTCTGTAAGCATAAGGATGCAGGACTGAGGTTGGGTGCAGAGGAAAATTACTGCCAGACTACTGTGAGATATCATTTGTCAATTCCCATCCACTGTCTACATACACATGAGTAACAGGAAGAGGAATAGCGGGATTCTTGTGGTCCAAGCAAGAGCTGTAGGGGGACAATGGGCAACAACTCACACTGCACCCATTGCTGCTTTTTAGAATCATCTTCCAGATAGGTGCAGAATCTTCCCTTAGCAGTTCCACAAACACATGCAGGGCTCCAAAGTTATCATCTACACCTCGTGATCAAACTGTATCAAATACAGCTGATAAGGTGTAATAAGATCAACGGGTTTCAATTTGTTTCTGCCACTCTCCAAACATCAGTTGTTGTAAATCACAGCCTAGTGCCATCTCTGAGCCATAACGCAGTTCAGAGTCAGATCCGCATGAATGTCACATTGTCTAGGTGCATCTGGAATTGCTGCACAACCACATGGAGCTGCTGGTCCACCATTCAGGGTGGAACCCTCCAGCCGGCACTCCCACACGGCGCCCTGCCTGCCCCACTGCCTCTGCCAGTGGTAGAGAAGCACCGCCACCATTGGTGCTGATTGTGGGAAAGATAATGTCCTGATCTTGTAAGAAATGGGTGCTGTCTGGCAGATCACATAGCAATTGGTGGTAGCGGAAGCAGCAAGAGCAGCAGGTGGCGATTTCAATTTTGCATAACTGTTCCTGCCTAGGAGTGACTTTGAGAGATATGATTGGAGTTGTAGTCAAGATTGTTGGCCAACAGATGGAGGGCACAATTTGAGAAAGGCTGGCCCAATGTATACTTACAGACAACTACCCTTGATCAAGAGTTCCACATTTATCAAAGCAGTTTCTAGGTAGGCGTTCTTCCATGTTGTAAAGCTGCAGCTTGATAGTGCTTTATAGCTATGGCTATGGCCACTTCCATGTTATGGAAGGAAGTTAATCTTGCAGATGAAATCCATCCATTTCTGACAAAACTAGCAGCCTGTTAAAAAATAATAATAATGCAGAGATGTTACCACCACCAGTGGTGAAGCCTCCTTAACTTTCAGTGCTTCCTCTTGCTGCCATTCTTCTACACGTTGGTAGCAACATGAACAACTTTGGCCATGGAAACCCAATAAACAAGGCCAGCTGCATTCCAATAATACTTTTAGCTACTGAAAAAACATGGAAGCTTAAATTAGTGAATGTCTTTCAGTAGCAGGTGCTTGCTATCAGCAAGCATGCAAGCCAGAAATCAGGCTGCAGAAACAGAAAGTGCAAAAGCCCCAAGTAATTTATGGAACAAAACCCATAAAAAAAAAACTTAAAAGGAAAAGAGGTCAACTGACATAGGCAGTTCAGTTTGTAGCCTCCTGCGACCTGCCTTCAACTTCTGCGGTGCCACTGACCATGCTCACATTAAGGCCAAGATATAGAGAATATAATCCTGGTGTCTGTGGATCATAACAGTGAAACCTGAGATCCCACCTGGCATGTAGAAGACACTGCTACAGAAATGCTCTTAGAGATCTCTTAAGGTGTTAATCAACTATAGAATTCAGCATAATGACTGACGTGTGGCCAAGTTAGACAGTGTTCTGTTGGTGTTTACACTTCAGCACTAACATGCTGCTCTGTAAAACACATTCTGCTGTCGCATTCCAAGTTTCAAATAGTAAAATTCTAAAAATATTAGTTCTGCAGAGCGTCCAGTGGGTGGTGCCAAATAGCAACTGGAAAGCTACATTTTTGTCTCTCTAAAATGTGGTCAAATCTGAACCTCTGTATTCTGTTTTCTAACCATTTCTATACCAGTTTATCTCTCCATTTCCCCCCTTCTAAAAGGCACAAACATTTTGCAATTTTTGTTTGATGGCCTTTTGTGCCATGTATGGGTTGTTGGTTTTTATTGGCTTTATACTAAGAGCACTAAAATCCTGGTTGGGTTTTGCACACCACATACATTATGAAATAATATTATTTATATTCGTTTATATATTGATGATATAATATCAGTAAATATTATATGGCGCTGATCTGCCATACCCTGCTATTCAGTGTTATGTTTAGTATACCTCTTTCCTTGTTCATTTTATATACGTGTCTGCTGTTTTTTCCCCATTCTGCTTATACAATGTGTGATTAGTTTTATTCACTTTTGTACACTGCCCTGGAACCTTCTCCTCTAGGACTGTGTGTGTGTGTGTGTGTGTGTGTGTGTGTGTGTGTAAGATAATGAGATTAATATTATCTCTATTTTACACATAGACTGACAAAGAGGTCACATTTGGGGGCTTTGTAGTTTAGGGGGGAAAACACAACAAAATGGGGGGGCATAACAAAATTTTAAATATGTGTGAACAGAGAGTTGAGAGTGGTTCCCCTTACCTTTATGAACATTGCAGACATTCAAGGAAGTTGCCAAGCAGTAAATTCAAAGCAGGCAAATAATGTATTTATGCATACCATCCATACCACTGTCATTAAGTATGTGGTGACTGCAACGCTTAGACAGCATATGAAAAAAATACAAATTAATAGGGGGCAAGTCTACCAATAGAACCTTCTTGTTCAGAGAACATAAGAGCAGCCAATGGCCCATCTTGTCCAACCTCCTGTTCTCATAGTGGCCAACCAGATGCCTGTGAAAAACAGGACCCTCAAACAGGACCTGAGCACAAGAGCCCCTTCCCTTGCTGTGATTGCCAACAACTGGTATTCAGAAACATTACTGCCTCATATTGTAGATGCAGAGCACAGCCGACATGGCTAGTTGCTATTGATGGCCTCACCCTCCACGAATTTGTCCAAGCAGTATGTCTCTGAATACCAGGTACTGGAGATGAATAACATGGGAAACCGGGCCTTGTTGGCAGCTAGTGAGTGCTTAGAAGCGTCTGGCTAGGGGATGTTAGAAACACTCCCGTTCATTCCAGTAAGACAGTTACTTACATTCTTAAGTTCTTATTGTTTGTTGGCTATGTTTTTAAGGGATTGTTTTTAAAAAATGTGCACAACATACTTTGCATTCTTGGGCATTTCTTTTGCTGTATCAGATGCTCTGTTATCTGATGTTCTGCCTAGGACTAGGACTGTGAGATGAGAAAAGTTAGTCATCTGCATGTTCAGAACATGAGAACATAAGAATAGCCTGCTGGAACAAGCCAAGGGCCCTTTTTCCCCTGCTAAGTTCTGCTAGTTGCATAAAGACACCTGCGTTTTTCCAGTGTCGAAAAAGAAGGAAAAGGAAGTAGAAATGATGTGTTTTCTGCCATTTGTGTCCCATGTGCCAGTGTTTGTAGCCTGACTGCCTCTGCTTTTAGTTTTTAATTATTTTCCTGGTACTTGCTTATAAAGGTTAAAGCAAGGGAATTAGCCTTTGCTTTCTTTTTCAGGCTTGCTTCCAGCTAAGCTATTTGTGATTTGGAGTGGATGAGCTCCTTGCTAGTGACAAGGACTGTCTGTCTGCATCAGAGATCAACTGTGGCTCCACGAGGGCATTCTGTCTTTCATATGGTGCTGGATCACAGGTGTGATAATTTTTATAAAGGTCATTTCAGCCCCACCTCCCGGTGAGCAGCCTGCCACTGACTTAATGTTTTCCACAGGGTGGTTATATCACATTATATATTGCGCAATCCCTGCCCTTTGCTGTGATAAAAACAGGCCAGATGGAACATCTAGATTACCTGCTTTCAGGATAGGCAAAGCAGAAGGCAAACACAAGAAGCCAGGGTGGGATGTCAATGGGCCTGGTGGTTTCTGCTGACTTTGCAACTTGAACCATAGTGATATGCAAGGATTAATGAAATCACACTGGTGCACACCGACTGACACTTTCCTCGGTAGTATCCAAGCACATTATAGGGTATGTCACTGACTGAGCAGGCTAAACAAGCAAATATCAAGTAGAGCCTGAACTGTAAACAGTAGACAGCCACAGGGATTATGCTTCACTGAAATTCATTTGTGCTTGTCAAAAAAGCAGCTTTGATCACAGGTTTGGCAATCATGGAATTTAATAATGGGTGGGTTCCTTTAACAAACCTTACACATTAAGCGTTTCTTCAGAGATGCGTCACTATAGACACCCAGCAAATTTAAAGTAAAAACCTGTGACATATCAAAGGGGGCAAAGAGGATGGGACAGGAGGGTAAAGGAGAGGACCCCTCTTTTTGCTTTATCCTACCTTCCTTCTTTCTCCAGACAGGCACAGCCCCATTCCATCTAAGCAATCAGCAGAAGAGCTAGCACATGGGTAGGCAAACTAAGGCCCAGGGGCTGGATCCGGCCCAATTGCCTTCTAAATCTGGCCCATGGACGGTCTAGGAATCAGCGTGTTTTTACATGAGTAGAATGTGTGCTTTTATTTAAAATGCATCTCTGGGTTATTGTGGGGCATAGGAATTCGTTCATTTCTCCCAAAAAATA
Source organism: Podarcis melisellensis (assembly GCF_964234715.1). NCBI lineage: Eukaryota > Metazoa > Chordata > Lepidosauria > Squamata > Lacertidae > Podarcis > Podarcis melisellensis. The sequence continues at coordinate 66,661,757 of NC_138528.1, read as the reverse complement.
TAGTCTGGCCCCCCACAAGGTCTGAGGGACAGAGGACTGGTCCCCTGCTGAAAAAGTTTGCTGACCCCTGAGCTAGCATTTGCTGCAAGACTCATCTTGGCTGGCCCTCAATGGTATATTTTCATGGAGACAACCTACCAGAGGTGTTCCCACATTACATTCCAATGCATGTACAATCTGTGCACACCTTTGTATGCAAGCAGTTGAGCTGTATGAATCAATATAGATACACTCTTTCACACAAACACTTGTACGCATGCAGAGACAGCTTGTACCTATGTTCAGTACAGCTGGCAAACAAACCTATGGAACAGGTTGAAGGGTGCCACCCCACAAGACCACCCAACTCAAGGTGATTTACTTGGGTAGACCTAATATATTATTTCAGTGACCTAAGATGGGCATGTTTCTTTTGCCAACTTCCTATGCCCAGCTAGTGGGGGAGCAGTGGAACATTCACTGGTGGCAGGATGCTTGGTGACTGATGAAGCCTGCTTATTTAGATCACTTGAGAGATGCCAAGTGACTTGCGTTCAGAGTAATTTTTGTCAATAAAAGTGTCACCTGATCAGGTTCCTTCCGAAGCTCTCTTCATGCTGTTTTATCTTTCCAGTTATATATTGCCAGCCTGATTTTTCATTGCAGTGCTGCTGACAGCAATGTGAGTGACAAAAATGCAGAAAATATTAAACAGAAACAAATCTCAGCATCAAATATTATACTTCTCTATACATACTTGCCACCAATAAGGTGAATATAAACTTAGCAAGTGGTAACTTGTCATGGTGCTCACACTGCCACTTGGTATATTCATCTGTTTTGTCCTGCCACTTCCTCTTCTCTAGATTTCTGATCAGTTGTAGAAGTGAGATAAAATTGTCATCATCACTTTGCAGAACAAACAGACCACCCATATATACCTCCTGGTGGTGCAGCAATAAAACCGTTAGCATATTTGCAAAGCTAAGCAGGGTCTGGTATGGTATCAAACTGAACGGGGGACCAAGTGTTGAGATTCCTGCATTGCAGGGGTTGGGGCTAGATGACTGTTGGGGTCCCTTCCAACTGTGTGATTCTATGATTTACCACAGTGTGTAAATGGCTGCTTTCAACTTCTATGGGTGCTCAGGTTCTTCAGAATCCTGCTCACTACCTCCGATAGTTATTTTATAGGCATTTCAATGCAATCCAAATATGGCCTGCACATGCAGCTGTCCACCTTGGATAGAATTGGGACAACTGCACAAACTTTTCCCATTCCTAGTACCCTGTTATTTTGGGAAAGTGTTAATGAACCTCTTCCACTCCAAGACAGGCAGCTCCCAGTTGGCCTTCATAGTTGTGCTTGGGGTGATGCATCAGCAAATGCTTATGGCTAAGACCCAACCATCTAGTGGCTTCACCCTTCTGGGAAACCTATTCTGCAGTCATCTGCTCCTGCATGGTGGTGCAGCTGGAGACGCCGAAGGAAAATCATCCTCACACTTGGAGGATGATGGAAGAGTGCAGAAAGTTTTGCTGAGTGACAGATGACCACCTGAAGCAGATCCCTCCTCAGATCAAACTGGGACCCTGGGAGAAAGGACATGGCAGTGAGAAGCCCATCCTCACACCTGGGTTCTGGCATGGCAGAGTCACCCTATGTGAACTGAAGAGTTCTGCAAGTAGGATGAAGCACTGAAGCTACAGCAAAAGGGAATATGCAGGCCTCCATTTTGCAGCTCCTCAACTAGCCTCTGCCATTCTCCCTTTCCAGCAAAGAACAAGCAGGAGAACATTGGTTGGTAAAATATCATGTTGGTGAAATATACAGTAACCCCCCCCCCCTTATGGGTTTGAAGTTAGGATTCACTAAACAGAGAGTGTATAAAATAAACGTATAAGGTGCAGGATGACATGGAGATGGTGTTAAATTCAAATTGGGATATGTGTCTCTCCATGTGCAGCACTAGGCACCAAGAGTGTTGGATTGGAAGCATATCATTGTGAGGGGCCAGCACAGTACAGTACGTATACAAACTTTTGGTCTGGTTTAAATAGCTGTGTAGAAGCTGATATGAGTATGTGGGTTTAAAAAATGAGCCAAAGAAATAATATATTTTGAGCCAGAATGCGGTAGCCAAACATCATAAACGCAGCTTTAATGCAAGATTTCACATCAAAGATGTGCATAAAATATGATGAAAAAACTCTATGCCCCATAACTTATCAAGCAAAATCATACACAGTCACTTTTCTGTCCCTGACACCTGTGGCAAATGGTTTATCATTTCTTATTTTGTCTAAGCAGCTGTTCTTATGTATAAAATAAACGAATTGTACTACACTTGACTGAATCAGAAATCTGAGATACATAAACACGCATAATAGTTAAATGATATTCCTGTTACAGTTCTCTACTCTTCTTTCTTTCTTTCTTTCTTTCTTTCTTTCTTTCTTTCTTTCTTTCTTTCTTTCTTTCTTTCAAAAAATCTTTTCTTTTTAAAATTATAACAGAATACTAATACTTTGCTTGTGTTTGGTTTGGGAAAACGCACAGCATAGCTCAATGCTGGTTTAACATGCTATTCTGTTTCCACAAGAAACAGCATGAAGCCAAGTTCTGCTTAAACCCTTTCACCTACTCTGCAATGAGCAAAAGGGGTTTGCTTGTGAAGCAGCTGTGAAATCAATATATACACATGCAGAAGACATTTTTAGATGTGAATTTGCTGCTGAAGCGACTTTAGGATAGCAGGCACATGTTGCTGTGAAATAGTTTGTGTTTCATAACCTCAGATTTACTAGCCCCATAGCACCGCAACCTATAAAAAGGTTTTAATCTCTTATGCAAAGAGTGTGAGCTATCTTTGCAGTCAATAGAGTTGGTGGTTCTTGGAATAAGATAAGCAAACATGTATATCTTTGATGTAACTTTTAAGATTTGTTTGTTTGTTATAATGCTTTGTAGCCCCAAGAAGCGCTCAAAGCAGGTTACAAAAGATTATTAGAATAAAAATCACAAATCTAGACCAGAAAGAGAAAAAACAAGATGCAGTAAAGGGGATTTTGCTTAAATTGTTGGTGCCTTTTAGGTCTGTTCTGTATATTGTAATCATGCATGCAAATTAGCAAGACAGAGAAACAAGCTTTTTTTAAACGAACAAACAAGATCTAGTTTTGCATTTTTGCCTTGAATATAATGACATGAATATAATGCTATTCGATTCTATATTGCAAAACAATCCATTTGTAGTATCTCCACTACCCTCCAACCTCGCTACTCAAAAGTTTTTAAAGAAATGTTTAAACCATAGACAAAATTAAAGACTTCAAAATAAAAGGTGCTATCTAATCTCAAAATATGGAGTTTACGTTGATTTAAGACTCCATTCATCAGCAACCCTAGAAATTTGGGGACGCCTTGCCAGAATACAGAACCACTAAGAAGCTGTGGACTGGAGAAGGACCACAGTTCAGCTTTGTATGCTAGAAGTCCCACATTCAATCCTTGGCATCTTGAGGAAGAGGGCTGGAAAGGACCACATCTGAAATTCCCTTCCAGCCATTTAGCTTGTTCCCATCATTCAGTATCCAGAAGACTTGAGCAAGAGGGATTGGTATAAAACAGCTTCCCATGTCCTTGCATTCTGTGTTAAAAAGTGAAGTCATACCAGAAAACCTGTCAGGTCAGCAAAAATCCCTGTTTTTAACCCCAAACCAAGAGCAGTTGACATGCCATGTTCTACTTTTTTGGAGAGTTTCTAGCTTAGTCCTTCTTTGGTCAGAGAACAATGAACTCAATTGACTTCTACTGACTCATGTTAGACTGCTGATTTGGCATGAGTCAGACTCAACACATCCTCCACTATAAAACCACAGCTGTGCATTCAAGGTTTGGGATGCAATGTATCAGACAGGCTCTTCTGTGTGCGTGTTAATGCGTATAAGAAAAAAAGTGTGCAACCTAAGATGTCCATTTCTGAAGCCCAGCTAGTTGACCTGCTGCTGATTTGCTCAGAAATCTTAGTATTTATTTATTTATATTTATTTTATAGTTGCTTAACATTTCATTTCTATTAGTTTCCCCCCTCTAGTTATTTACACAAATTTACTGCCCAATGCTTCTGACAGCATTATAACATTGAAGGAAATAAAACAGACGCTTCTGGAAAACTGGATTTGAAATCCCCCAACCTTTAAAGAAAACACCTAGTTCCCACAGATTTCATGTTTAATAACGCCTGTGCCCATGTGTTATGGCACTGACCCCACTAATACCAGTAGAAGCCACAAAAGCTCACCCCTCCATACATTCAGAAAATGTAGTTATGGTAAATATGCTTGATTTGCATTAGCTTACAATCCCAGCATGGTGGGATGACAAAAACAGGGATGGGAATTACTATGTGAATCTATTTCCTCCTGTCTCATCCTGTCCATTTCATGGAAGTGTGTGTGCCATATGTCTCCCCCACCCCATCCTGCTCCCCCACCCTGCCAGCTCCACTTTTGAGCTTCCTGACAGTCTGTTTCCTTTACCTTGAATATCCTCTCCCTCTTCTATTTCCCAAGCCAACTCCATAGTCTCATCCTCTAAAAATCCTTCAACAGACATCTATTCTGCAAAGCCTTTGTTGGATGACAGGTGTGATCTTTCCTCTAGTTTTGCTACCAGTTCATTTTCCATTAGGTCCACTGTTGCTGCTTTTTTTCTCTTTTTTAATCAAAGGAAGCCATATGCTTTCATCCAGACTTCCTGCCAGGCACAGGATCCTCTTTGCAAGCAAGAACTGGCAGCAACCTTCTCCAGTTTAGGATCCTTGAATCCTGGAAACATCCTATAAACAATACAGCATTCTCTTTTGTACTGCAGAAACATATTTGAGTGAAAGTTGAGAAAATTTTAACCACCTCTGCCTGTCTTTGCATACACAGACTTAAGGAAATATAGGCTGTTGGTCTAGGAAGGGTGATGTTTATGAAATCTGTGCTTACCATTTTGGTAGCTTGACCCCACAAAGCCATTTTATCCTCTATCGTCATGTTGGTGCTTTGTAATACTAAAACAGAATTCTGTTTCACCCAAATTGGGAATCTGTGATCCTTTGCTAATTCCCCATGCTATTCAGTGCAACATTCCCACAACGGGTGCACCACAACTCTGGGGCCCAAGATCTTGAAATATCACACTTTCATAGTGACATATGACATGTAAAAAGGTAAAGGGACCCCTGACCATTAGGTCCAGTCGTGACCGACTCTGGGGTTGTGTGCTCATCTCGCTCTATAGGCCAAGGGAGCCGGCATTTGTCCGCAGACAGCTTCCGGGTCATGTGGCCAGCATGACTAAGCCGCTTCTGGTGAACCAGAGCAGCACACAGAAACACCGTTTATCTTCCCACCAGAGTGGTACCTATTTATGTACTTGCACTTTGACATGCTTTCGAACTGCTAGGTTGGCAGGAGCAGGGACCGAGCAACAGGAGCTCACCCCACCACGGGGATTTGAACCGCCGACTTTCTGATTGGCAAGTCCTAGGCTCTGTGGTTTAACCCACAGCGCCACCCACATCCCCATGTGGCATGTAGGCTAACATAAAATGTATGAATAGGAAGAGGTGTGAGCTTGGAAACATTATGCCACAGTAGCAGTTCTTCCGCAATATACAATTTGCGAGTTGTTGGTCTACACTTTTAAAAAGAGATACTGACTTCCTCTTTGATCAAACTTCCAAACACATGTGATGTGTGGACAGAAAAACACAGTTGAATAATGTTAGGGATTAGGAGAGGCAGAGCACGTCGCTGCGAGTACAAGCCTCAAGGTTCTATCAAGGCTTGATCTGAAATCTCTTTAAGTCAGATGAATTATTGGGTAAGCCTTTAATAGTAAAGGAAGTTGCTGTTTTATAAGCGACTTAAATAAACTATTTCTTCAAAGCATGCAGTGTTTCTTAAGCAACCGGAGCAAGTGGGGCAGCATGTGTTATTACTTACCTACTCTTTGCACAAACATCACTCTGGTGGTTTATAATGGCTCCGGTAGCTGCCACTGTGTTTATACTTTAATAACGTACTTGGGGCAGGGAGAGGCACAGTCATTCTGTTTCAGCCATTGCACAATGCTGTGGAGTGTGGGACCCTGTAAAAAAATTTTTATTAGCTTCTGCTTCAAATGACAATATTGTAAGAAGTGGAGTTATGGGGGATCCACGTCATGATAGAGAGGCATGCACAAATTTAGCCAGATTTTTTCCCCTCACCCCAACGCCCTTGGCAGCACACATACACAGCAACACCCACACAAACAATTCCTGCACACAGTGCTAGTTTATATGCAGAAGAGGCAGACTATCCTGGATTTGGTATTATGGTCCTTATTTTATTGGTCTTCAACTGGTGGATCACACCCAAACTAATAATGGGTTGCCATTCCTTTTCTTCAGTGTTTGCTTTCATTCTTGGCTACCATTGCTGCTGAGCTGTGGCCAGGGAGGGAGGGAGGTTACTTCATGCACATTCAAGCCACTACTACCTAGATGTTAGTGGTGGATAGGTGGGGATGGGTGAGTGGACAGCAGTTTTGATCCATGTGGTGTTCATTGCAAGGGCAAAATAGGTATATGGAAAAGAGACTTCCTGGATGCCAAGATCCAGGTTTGGGGCAAGTACTCTTTGGTGAGAGAACCCCAGACGAGGATTTAATCACACACAAAAATCACAAAATATGCAGCAAAGTAAAGCATGGAAATATAGACTGCTGGACCTTTAAAATATGCTCTTCTAACTTACTTCTAAAGTTCCCTTCTTCTCCTAGAGTAGAAAGAGACTACAAATTTGGTAAGCTAAAAATTGTTCACTTACAAACTTTCCAAAGATCAGATTCATGTGCTTTTCCATACAGCATTCAGAAAAAGTTGCACAGGCAGCAAAACATTTCTTAGCTACAGAAGTGAAAGTTCTTAACTTATTGATATAGGAATTAAAGAGTGGCTTGTGAGAGGCATGTGGCTAAGCTGGAGCAAGCATCTTAGGTGGAATCTAGACACATATTAAAAGTGTTCTGAAAATGCCCTTTTTTAAAAAAAAGTTTTGAAGAGGATATTGAATTTGCCGTAGCTCACAATCCCCATCTAGTGTCACATTTGTATAATGCACTTTACAGCACACTTAAAACATTTTAATTGCAGCTGTATACCTGAGTCCTTAGCCTCTTCACACACTGAGTTCTTTAGGTAGACAGATGGGGAACAAAGGCTTGATTACCTAATCCCTCCCAAGGTGAGCTAAGCCTGGCAGGACAGCTTACTTTATGGCTTTAACCCCTTCATGCATTAACTAGACTTAACCATGTTGGTTATATGAGGCTGGTTATCCCACACTTGGTACAGATGCTTCTATGTGGCACTTTCTTGAAGTCTCTAGCAGGCCACCATCTAATGACATCAGTTAATGCCTTTACAACTCACTGAGTATGTCTACACTGATTCATTTGGCACCCAGATACCAGGACTCCCCTCTCCTAAAAACAGTATAGTTTAGGGTAGGCTATCAGACAAAGATGTAGAGGAAGACACAATTTGTGGGAATTTTTAAAGCATATATTTGGAAAGACCATTGTTCCTATATCCGCTTTCAAAGATCCAGTGTCTAATCACTTTCTTCTTGCTGCATTGCTATGCAAAGTCCGACTCCAGACCCCAGCTAAAGGAGAAAGGACAGAGCAGTCACTAGCACTTCTCAACTAGCACCAACAATTTCTACAATTAATCTAAGACGGCTCATTGATTCAGATTCTGTTAGATCAGCGAAGTTGCTTGTACATTTCATAAGTCAACTTAGTGGTGCCAACCTACACCAATAATGCTGCAGACTCCTTCCCTTTGTTTTAATTCATTATTTTTACACAGCAAACCCCAGGCACAGCTGCCAGTAATCCTTACTCCAAAGGCTTAGTGGTTTTCTCCCTTTGACTGACTCACTAACTTTACATACTGTGATTAATCCACCTGCCATGAATGAGACTAGCTGTGAAAATACTGTACCATCAGTGCCTACACATTCCCTGAAGGCCTGGTCCCATGAAATGTCTGCTGGTATACCTTCTCTTGTTTTATGTAAGTGGTTTTCTAAGTCAGTACACCTAATCCCTCAGTTCAAATAAAGGTACCCAAATAGATTACTTGCAGACGAAGAAACTGAAATTCCTTCTGAGGGTTTTCCCTTCAGTTGTAAATAACAATATTTATTTCATGGATGCTTTAAATATTTTTACCTTGTCAACATGGTCCAGAAGAGCCTTCAAGGCATCTTAGAATATATAAACACATTTTAAAACAACAGTGTCACTAAAAACAACAGATAAAATGGTATTGGCCCTCAGGTGATAATACAGCATAACAAAAAATAGCTGGAACAGAGAGTTCTCACAGTAACATCCATAGCAAGATTAAAAACCCACTAACCAAATCCACCTGCTTCCTGAATCAGTACACATCCTGCATACCTGCTTGGAGAGAGAATTCCTTCTTGCGGCGAAGGGCAGGAAAGAAATGTAATTATAAATTTATTTTATTTATTTAGGAGCATTTATACCCCACCAAGGTCTTGAGGTGGTTTACAGTATATATTCAAACAACCATCAAAATAGATGGCAATACAATAGTCACTACAGCAGACTAACAATTTATGGAAGTCCCCACTCCTTTTCTTTTACAGTTTCCAAACAAATTCCTTTCTGCAGCTGAATCTCCTGGCTGTTGAAGGAGCTATGCATCAGTCCCACATAGGCCTGAATGTCCTCACTGGGTGGCTGCAACCTATCATATTAATCACCGTATCAATAATAATGGTGTCACTGCTAAAGGCCCCGCTCTTTGAACCAACCAACCTAACAGCTGCCCATAGGTGGAAACCCATACCAGGACTATGAGAGGAAAAGCATTTCAGGGGTTTGTACAAATTTGAACTACAGGAAGCGGTGAATGTTTGGGGGGGAAAGGAAGCATCAAAAGTGGAGAACAGTATTGCTGGGAGCTTTCGGAAAGGAGAGTGAGAGCCATGTGTGTTTTTCAAATGTGTTTGTCTTTATTGCCTTCTGCATCGTTAGAATGAATGTGCGCAGATTTCCTGCCAATGTGCATCACTAGGACTCTAGAAGTAGCATTACTGAATGTAGTCCATGTTGTAGTTACAGAGAAACCAATTTCAGTTCCCTGGCTATTCAAATATGCTGGTGAAAATGCCATGTAAACCTTCATAACTGCATATGCCTTTATGGAAAGAGGGCAATTCTGCTTGTGATTGTTTTTTTATTAGCAACCAACAGTCTATTTTGATGCTCTGTGTGTCTCTGGCTAGAAGAGATTTTATTGCTCATTATGGAGGGGCTGAAATATTTACGGCACTCAAGGCTGCTAAATATAATCTTGCTAAATTTAGTGATTTTTATCTTCCTTTATTTGGAATATTTGCCGCAGCTACTTATGTCCTGTCTCATTCTGAACATTATTTGAGATCTTACTAATCTGAGCACCATATTTCAAACATTAGTATTTTTTATTTTTTATTTTTTGCCATTTGTGGAATAATACTGGAATCTGCCCTTTTAAATCAGACATTTTTTTGTCTAAGGCATGACCATTATTTCCAGGAAGCTGGTTCATTGCAGATCCTTATTAAATGGTTACCCACACAAAGTTTACTACAGTATTGCCACATCTGTAAATATTAGCACATGACCTTGTGGCTGAGATAAAGATAAATGTGTTGCACAGGCATTCAACTCTATCCTGAAAGGGTCATCCACACAAAAAATAAAATTAAATGATATTGTATGAAGGTAAAAAACCCACACCCAGCATTCAGAGATATGCTGTATTGGCATCACATTGAGTTAGAATTCCTTGGCAAACTGCTTGAAATCGCCCAGATATCTATCAGGAGCTGTCCAGATCTACCTTCTGCCCACTCCTTCTCCAGCGTGCTGACTGATGGAGCTGGTCCTTAAAGCTGAAGCAACGTACATTAAGCTCTCTGAACATTTTCCTCCTTCTTGCATTCTCTCTCTCTCTGTACTCCTCCATGCCTGGCTTTGAGCCTGCACACTGAACAAAAAGGTGCATTGTTGAATGGTTTAATTACAATGTGATTAGCTCACATACCTACCCAAATCCTTATTTTCTAACACAGTTAAAAAAAGCTAACGTTTGTATAGCTCTTTCAATTATTCCATCTTGTTTATTATTAGGGCTTTTAACAAAGAAGTAAAAGGCAAACCTCCCTCCTTTTGGTTTCCAGAGAAAGACCCGGGGCACTTACACTTTGGCATTTACCCAAATCCAATAAGAGAGAATATTTTAAGTAAAAAATGTCTTGAGCTACTTGGGTTATGGTCACGGTTTGTCCAATATCCACATGATAATGTTATTGGAGTGTTTGCGATTGCAAAAGACTTCTCCTTCCACTCACACGGGGACAGTTATAAGACTTTGTTTTTGCAAGAGGACTCCAGGGTGGAACGGCACCTGCAATGTACTCTTCTTTCCTTCTTGGAGGAGAGTCTACCCAATGGAGTTTGCAATGCATACACTGATGGCCAGGAAGAAATTACTCTTCTCTACTGTGCTGTTCGCTGCCTCTCAACATCCCCTTGTGTACATGAATGGAATCAGTGGCATGCAGGCAGTATTTGAGCCAGATTCCATTGCCTATGAGGATGACCCAAATGCAAAAGAGGCGAGAGCTCCTAAGCCTCTGGTGGTGACTGTGTAGGAAGTAGTAGTGCTTGGAAGGTGTGTTTTGTAATGACGAGATGATGAAATCTCCAGACCTGCCGAAATGTTCTCTTCTGTGCAATTATTAAAGATACAGGAACACAAGACTTCCATTGCATCTAGCCACCCTACTGACTATGTGAATACAAGATCTGCAGTCTGAGGAGGAACGAGAACATGATCACTTCACCTGGTCAATTCACAAATAATGCCAAGCTCCTGCTTGGTGCTATGGGAAGGAATCTTCTGCTCACACCCACCTTCTGATGTAATACCTTTGGCATCAAGCAATCCTTTGCAATTGCATCTGGAACAGCAGACTATGGTTTGCACTTGCCTTGCACACCAGGATCAAACTCTGATTTGCAATTCTGGCTTGCACAATGTATTATTTATGTTATTTATTAAATTTATATATCCCACCCTTACTTACAAGGGAGCTGAGGACACAAACTGTAACTTGTTGGTTCAGATGTAACAGCAAACCATCGTTTTCTACAACTATGGAAGTAACTAATTAAGTGTGAGCAAGTGCAGATTTACATAGTGGAGCCTTGGTGGTTTAATCTGAAGCTGAGCTAGATTTGACCTAGCTGATAATATTTATGATTTCTCTTTTTTCATATTATTGTTGGTATATTGTTGGTATTTGTTTTACATTATGGTTTGTAGTCTGACAAATTATAATGAGACTGCCGTGGCCTTTGGATAGTACAATAAACTTACTGATTGATAGTGTCAAATCATGGTTTGCCATTAAATCTGAACAAGTGATCCCACAGTCAAGGCAGTATTGCTCTTTTTATCGAGCCATATAATAAAAGTTGTTATTGTTGTATTTCTGTTTCTTTCATTGCACGCCTATGAGTAGAGTAGGATTCTGAAAAGTGTTAGCAAAGCAGAAAGTTGTCATGGGTGGTATGAAGAAAAGGCAATAGAAGGGGTGGGAGTGGGAGTCATCGCTCCTTAATAATATCTTGCTGCCTTGAAGCTGTTAAAGTAACAAGCGTTGTCTCCTTGAGTCAGGGGCTGGCAAGCTTAGTGATACAGTCATAAGTCGTAGGCAGTGTTTAATTTTAAAAATGACAGGTCCCTGTCTGGGAGTCATTCCTTCCGACCTGGAAATTCTTCCCCTTTGTACTAAATGTGTGTGTGGCAGAGTGGGGGCTGGGAGGCAGCTTGTGGTTACTCAGTGGTCAGAAAAAATGTAGTCTGCTCATGCTTGTTCTACATTTATTACTTCATATTTTCCACAGCCGATACTGGAACTCAGGTTGTGTTCACACTCCCGTTTGCTGTGACCTCACTGCGGTTCCAGTGCTGGGTTCTTAATCCATATTCACAGGGCATTATCTAGGACAAGGAATGGGGAAACAGAGGCAGATGTGAGAAAATCAGTGTGCACTTAAGTACAGCTTACACATACTTAAAACTTGGTTTCAGTGGAGACTGAGGGGATTAAAACAAAGGCTACACGGAAGAAGGTAGGTTCTGAGGAGTGAGTGACTGGGAGCTGCTATTGTGGGTAAAAGGTCAGTCCATTTATGCTCCAGGGTGAACGTTTATCAGTCTGTCGGCATCATCTAGACAATACTGACTGCAGTTTGGAATCCACTTAGCTGTTGTTGGGTAATAAGTGACTTCAGGAGGAATGTGGTCACTTTGATTTATCAAACAGTTTTTGGCTTAGAGAACCTGATTTTGTAGTTCTTGTGAATTTGTCCCATTCTTCAGCAGCCTGCCTGATCTTCAGCCTCCTCTTCTGCCTCTGATTCTGGCCTGCTCTCTGCCACAGACTCTTCCTGCTCAGTAAACCCTGTTACCTCTTCAGCTTCTGACACCTCCCCCTCCCCATCTGGCACCTGGGAAGGCTGCAGAATGCAGATCATCAGAAAGATTATTTGTACAATGGAAGAAAGGACAGACACAAATACCTCCTCCCCACTTTGAAAGTAATGTAAGCTAAAAAGAAAAAAACCCTATGATATCACAAAAAACACCCTCTCTCCTTTGATAACTTTTCAATGCAACCTCTTTTCGGCAATGGGGGCAGAGAGCATATGAACTTAAGGCATTTGCAGATGATGTGGTGATATTGGTAGAGGAACCCATGGTCAGAGTACAAAGGGATTTATAAAAAAATTCTGAATTTGGAGAGGTAGCAGGTTTTAAACTTTTTTAAAAAAGACAAAAATTATGGTGGGAAATATGAATGACCAGATAAAAATGATCTACAATTATCAACAGGGTTAATGATTGAAAATAAAATTAAATATTTAGGAGTATGGTTAACTCCAAGGAATATAAACATTTTAAAAGACCCTTATAGAAGGGCCTAGAAATTTGGGGAAGGATGAACCTGTCACTTATGGGAAGGATATACTGTACAATATGTGATAAAAATGAATGTGCTACCCAAAATGTTATTTCTGTTTCAAACAATACCAGCGATCAGCAATACAATATGCTTTAGAGAATGGCAGAAAGATATCCCTAGAGTTATCTGGCAGGGAAAGAAACTAATAATAAAGTATAAATTATTGAGAGATGCCAAAGAAAGAGGTGGGTTTTCCTTACCAGATTTGACATTATATTTTGAGGCGTCTTGTCTTTGCTGGTTAAAGGAACGGATATCATTGGAAAACGGTTCCATATTAGATCTTGAAGGACACGATAACAGATTTGGTCGGCATGCCTATTTGTGGTATGGCAAGGTTAAAGTTCATAAAGTTTAAATCATGTTATAAGGAAACTGGTGTATGAAGAATGGGGGAAGTTTATAATCTATTTGAAAAACTATTGTAAACAATTACACACATTGGTAGGATTGACAGAAAACTTGTAGTAAAAATGATGTAATGATAAAGGATTTATGAGTTATGAAAGAGACACAGAGGGAAAAAATCGTTATATTAAGATCCACAATGGGGTGGGGAAGTCAAAAGGGATTATATGTTTATGTTTTTATTTCGCTTGTATATATAAAATAGAAAATGCAAAAATATATTTTTTTAAAAAAGGGAAAGGACAGTACTGCTTGATATCCTGCCTTTCTACCATGTTGTAATTCAAGGCAGTATACTAAGGATTGCCAAGCAGTCTCCCAGGCATTGCTCAAACTCAGACCTGCATGGCTTCAGCAAGTTCACTGTATCATGAGCCTTCAGACCATGCCCTGGGGCTAAACAGATGTAGCCGATTGCTTCCCATCTAGTTTAGCTTTAGGCTTTATAATTCCAATGCTAAACCCAAGCCTATGCCTCCATCAACCATATTCTAGATTACAGCTCCCCCCCCCCCCCCCATTAATCTGGTCACAGGCTTTTTATATGTTGGCTTATTTATACAGTATGTCTATATGTTTGTTCAATCGATTTTTCTTTTGAAAAATCTGCTCCCAGACCTTGGAACTGCCTCCGTTGAGAAACAAGACTAGTCCCACTCCTCGTTGTCCTTCTGCCGCCAGATGAAAACCTTGTTGCAACAGGCTTCGGGGAACTGTTTGCTTTTAATGAAAGGGCTGGTGTTGTGCTGTTTTTTTGTAGTTACAGTATTTGTATGTTTTAAATAGATTTTATAAGTGCATAAAGTTTTGATTCTGTTAATGCTTAATTGTTTTTTAATTATTGATTTTTTAAGCAATTTTTGCTTTTATCTGTCAGCTACCTTGAGTCCCATCGGGGGAAAATGCAGGATATTAATATAATGATGATGATGATGATGATGATGATAATAATAATAATTTGTGCTTAGAATTTTCTTTAGTAAGCTGTCCAGAGAGACCTTGCCCCAAAAGAGCCAGGGGAGGGAAGGATAAACTTCCTTCATGGTGGACTGACACTGGAGGATCTTGAGGCTAAAATGAAGTGGGAGTAAAAGAAGACTTAGCTGTACAGTGGTACCTCTGGTTACGTACTTAATTTGTTCCGAAGGTCCGTTCTTAACCTAAAACTGTTCTTAACCTGAAGCACCACTTTAGCTAATGGGGCCTCCTGCTGCAGCCGTGCCACCAGAGCACGATTTCTGTTCTCATCCTGAAGCAAAGTTTTTAACCCGAGGTTCTGGGTAAGCGGAGTCTGTAACCTGAAGCGTATGTAACCTGAGGTACCACTGTACATTACACATTGAGTGTAATGCCTTATTTGACCCTTAGAGGGCACACCAGTCAGGAAGTGAGTTAGGAAAAGACCAGTAACTGGAAATGCCTGACTCCAAACAAATCCATCTAAGTCCAATGCCACCTAGTGACCAAACCACTTAGTGACACTACAGAGTGTCTGAGATGAAGGGTAGAGGTTATGTCCCATATTGAAACCCAATTGCTCCATGTTCATTTCTTGTTTATGCTAAAGTGTGATGAAGCATTGAGCACTGGCTTACTGAACTAAAAAGCCTCAGAATATTCATGCTGAGGAGGCTGTCGTGATGTGGCTGTTGCCTTGGTATGCATGATGCCAAGGTAAGTCTGATCCTGAGAGCCTCAAACCAAATTTAACCAAGTTTAACTTGTAGCATGTGAATTGATTTGAAGGTATGGCTCATAGTTTTGAAGTCAGAGTTCAAGTCTTTGCCCCCACTAGTTCAAATGAAAGTCCTCAGTGTATGGTTGAGTGTAACAATCCTTGTGTGTTCTACGAGGGAAATGTTATGTACTGAAATTCTCGCCCTGGGCCAGCAGAGGGATACTGTAGATACCATAGTTTTCACTCAGGTCTACATATGCAAATAAGGAATTGAAAGTGACGTTCAATGATTGGATAGTTACAGAAAGTTGTTACTGTTGCATTGTAGTGGAGCTCTATATAAGCAGGCTGGCTGAACCCTTCAGTTCAGTTCTGTTCTGGCCTGTGAATAAACAAGAGCTGTTTGAAGAATCGCTGTGTCGTCTGATATGTTCGCCCACAATTTAACAGGAAAGATATTGGAAACATAAATAGATAGTCTGATCTAAATTCTGCATCACTAAAATACTCTCTGCTGAGCAGGCCCTTAGTCTGCAAACTGCAAATAATTATAGCATTTATGCCTTGCTCCTTCCTGCTTATGGAGCAGAAATTGCATACCTGCAAAGAAAGCAAAAGAAGATAATATTTCACATAATTCCTTTCACCTCATAATCTGCATCTGATTATGGAGGAAGGTACTTCTGAGGCAAGATGCAGAACTGACAGTCAACCTCAGATTAGAATTGGACTTCAGAAGGTTTGAAATATATTCATAGTTAAGCCGGAATGAACACTTTTGTGAACCATCTATTTTCTCCTTACTGATTTTTTTGTCTAGTTTCTGCACATGTTTTGGGACTGAGACAGCTCTGCTTGCTGTTGTGGACAGGGGAAGTGCATCTCAGTGGCCTTTAACACAACAGTAATGGTATCCTTCTGAAGTGCCTTTCTGTTACATCCAGTCATGATCTGTGCCTGTGGTGGAATCTTCCCACAATTGTTTGCTGTGAGCAAAGTGCAAACTAGGCCAATAAAAACAAGAAGGCCGTCACATGCTCACCTCCTGTGTGAAATTCTACAGTCCATAACCACAATACATGTTGTTTACACAGAGGAATTAGTTCCAAAAGAAAAATTTTATGCTCACAAGTTGGACTGTATAGGTTAATCGGAAAAATGTTTTGATGTTACAAAGGGAACCTATGGAAGCATCAGATAGATAGATAGATAGATAGATAGATAGATAGATAGATGATTTAGATTAGATTAGATTAGATTAGATTATATATAGTAGGGAAAAATTAATGGGAAATGGAGTGGCATCATAGTGGGAGACCCACAGGAGCTGTAAGATGTTGTAGTTTTTGTATTTTTTAAAAGATGAGGTGTGGGGGCCTGGGAGGTTGGATTCAGTTTGCAGGTTAGCCAACCCTGAACTAGAACCAACTATGAGAACAACAACAAACACAAGTAGGAAAATTCTATATATAGCCATAGTGTGGTGAACCCTTTTCAGTCTGAGTTCCATGTTTCCTTGTGGGCTTGGACTGGAGGCAAACCGGTGTGACCCCTCCCTTTGTAGAGTAGGCCACCTTCCAATCATGTAAAAGCCAGAAGTTAACACTCTGCATCCTCCATCTAGAAAAGCCAGCAAGAGGCAGGACCAAAGTTGAAGGACACATTCCAGCCAGGCTAAAACACTCAAGAAAGCACTAAGCAGGTGCAAGTGGGGGCTGTAGCCTGGGGATGGGGGCCTTGTTTGAGGAGATCATTGAGGGCAAGAGATAGATGACTTGATGGGGTGGAGCACATTCAGTTCCTTGGCCTGAGATTCCCCAGGCCTGCTGTACTGTGTATACTGTTTTAAGCTGGTTTCCAGATCTGTAGAAGGAAGCATGTTTTCCTTGTTCTGCTGCAGCCCCACCCTTTCAGTTTGAAGCTTAACTTCTCTAATTGCCTCCTACCACCGTATGCAGAGGCATGTGGGACAAAGCCATTTATGTGGCCAATCATCTGAGTCCAATTAGCTTGGGATCCTTCTTGTCACAGAGATCAGGAAGTGACTAGTAATACTGCTTGAGACGCTTTCTGGTGACTAGTGGTCTGTCTGAACAGGAAACATATTGCAAGAAGCTTAAGGCATGGGGACTATAAATAGTGCATGTTTTGATAATGGTTTTCTTTCGGGACAACACATTTTACAGCCTATTGGCAAGAACTCTTGCAAAAAAATAGGTCATGACTGAGAAAGAGAGACCAGAATTTCTCTGAGAAGAAAATAGAAGGAAGCTTTCTTTCAGCTCATTAAGATAGCCATATTAACTTCCAGGAACACAGTAATAAATGCTTGATTTTAAGAGCAATTTATTTTGGCAGCTGATCTTTCCCCCTGCCCCCTGAACTTCTGTTAAAGAATTCCAGGAAGATATTTTTGAAGCCCATCCTTTTTTGGGTTACCCAAGATCCTCTTGAAGTAATATGCAATATATTATAAATTGGCTCACAGATGCTAATTTTTGTTTGCCATGTACATGGGCAGTATCACTCCTACCAGGACCCTTCAGAATTATAATATTATCTGGTGCCACTTAATTCCATTATATAAGCAAGCATTACTTCCTCCTGCTGACCATTGCTAGGGAAGACATTTGACAGAAAGAGTTTCAACACATTCAGAGCAACGAGGAAAGCTGCACTTGTGAAAATCCTCTCTTCTAGAAAATGATTTAAGGTACTTGAGTTCTGACCTTCATTGCTAGTGATCACACAACCAATTAGCCCAGGTAAGGTACTAGTAACAGGTTGACAGGCATGCCTTGGTCTTTGTAGATTATGAATATTTGCCAATGCCATTTGTTCCCTGCAAGTGGCACATCTTATGGGGCTGTGAGAAAATGGAGACACAGTTAGCCCTCCACTTAAAGGTAAAGGTAAAGGTACCCCTGCCCGTACGGGCCAGTCTTGACAGACTCTGGGGTTGTGCGCCCATCTCACTTAAGAGGCCAGGGGCCAGCGCTGTCCGGAGACACTTCCGGGTCACGTGGCCAGCGTGACATCGCTGCTCTGGCGAGCCAGAGCCGCACACGGAAACGCCGTTTACCTTCCCGCTGGTAAGCGGTCCCTATTTATCTACTTGCACCCGGAGGTGCTTTCGAACTGCTAGGTTGGCAGGCGCTGGGACCGAGCAGCGGGAGCGCACCCCGCCGCAGGGATTCGAACCGCCGACCTTTCGATCGGCAAGTCCTAGGCGCTGAGGCTTTAACCCACAGCGCCACCTGCATCCCTAGCCCTCCACTTACCTACTGCTAAAGCAAGAGTCTCAATAGGGTGACTGTCCTGCAAATGTGGAAAGGCTTCCTTTGAGCCAGGGCTCCATCCTTGAATATTTCAGCACAGTTCTGAAATCTCTCTTAGGTGTAAGAGCTGAGCCACAATATATTAAATGTACCGTTTAATAAAAGATGATTCTGAGGATATGATGAGTGTTTCTTCTGCCCCCAAATCTTACCTATATTGCTCACAGGTAATGTTGAATTAGAAACATTTATAGTCTGCCTTTTGAAATATTGTTGAGTTGATTGATGTGTCTGGCCACAACTTAATTTTAAAAAACAACCATCATACAATGAACTAAAAACAACAAAATAAACAACACAGTGGGTAACCAGCAGAAAAGAAAATTCTATTTATATTTCTTCAAAAATAACAGGGGGGGGGACTAGCCTGTGGCAAACATTTGACTCATTTTCTGTATATGTGAATCTGTAATAAAATGTAATCAGAAAACTTTGGATGGGACTGGCAATAGTCCTAAATAAATAAATAAGACAGGATGGGGTTTTTTTGGTAACTCAATCTGTAACCTTGTTTAAGTATGCCCCCCGTCCCCCCCAATAACAATATTGGAGTAGACGGCATACTCCACCCAAAAAGGTATGCCAAAAAAAAAAAAATCATCTTTTTCTTCCAAAGCACACAAAGACTTGACACATTTCCATGGTGATATAACATCACTTGCTGAGGACAGCTTGGATGGCCAGATATCCCATATTTGGAAATATCTTTTGTCTTGTTTCCTCACACCACCGCTGTACAAAATGCAAGTCACAATTGGAAAGGCACCACAGTTCCCCAGTGCATGTTGTCCCTAATTTAATCTGGCAGCCTGAGACACTAATACACATGGATTTAAAAGAGTGCTTCAAATCTAAATGGGTATTTTTGTAACACTTAGAAAAACAATTTTAGCTTTGAAATTGAAATTGCAGTTCTCAAAACTCACGATTGTTTTTATTCATTGGAGCTTGAAAGGATTACTTCCTTTGTTTGAGGATTATTTGTTGAATGTTGGGGAATTTATCTATATAGATCAGGGGTAGGCAACCTAAGGCCCGGGGGCCGGATGTGGCCCAATCGCCTTCTCAATCAGGCCCATGGACGGTCCAGGAATCAGCGTGTTTTTACATGAGTAGAATGTGTCCTTTAATTTAAAATGCATCTCTGGGTTATCTGTGGGTCATAAGAATTTGTTCATTCCCCCCCCCCAAAAAAAATAGTCCGGCCCACCACATGGTCTGAGGGATGGTGGACAGACCCACGGCTGCAAAAGGTTGCTGACCCCTGATATAGATAAATCCAGTACCATCTCGTTTGCAATTCAAGCACAAGGGTTAGACAAGGCTGGCCACTCCACGAGGACTTATGCCAAGCCATAGTCTGTTTCGGTGTTACGTGTAAATCAGGCCATTTTTAAAAGATAAATATTGTTGTAAGATGCCAGGGGTTTCAGGCGCTTACCCATGGTTCAGTTTCCTACAACCTGAGCCTACAATGGGGAGACTCAAGCATCAACACACCCAACTCTGGCCTTTGTCCTTCTAACTAACAGCTAGCTGAGAGAGCAGGGGCCCACCCATTTGCCCGTCTGACATGGAACCATTTCCTTGGTTACCTTCACTACCCATACTTTAGGGGAGCACTACCTCACCAAGAAGCTGGCCTAGCTATTTCAGCAATTGAATCCTAGCTGGATCCAGCAATTAGAAAAGGATTTAGGCATACAGCCTAATCCTCCTGCCCCCAGCACGCAAAACCCCCCTCACAATATGCTGATTGTTGTGGCTATCGAATAAACAGAAATGTCCTTTCCAAATGGCTGGGTTTATGCATCTACTTAAACATTATCTGTTTAGGTTCACAATGAAACGTACATGTTGGCTCATGTTATTACTATCAACTGGATCAATTCCAACTCTTTTAGTATCTAGTAGTTCTAGAAATCACGAAGCAGAAGCTCACCCTTGTTTAATAATGGATTAAATAAGGGAGTTGAAATGAAAAGAAAAAATTGTAAGATAAAACAACCTTGGTTAGAAATACTGAAAAATTAAATTAATTGATTAATTAAAAATTAATTGATTGATTAAAAGTTCTCCCTTGTAGTCCTATACATTTCACTCACAAGCAAGTCCCACTGAGTTCACTGTGGGACTTACTTTTTTGAAGAGATCCTGAGTCTTCCTTCACATGCACACCTTGCAGCATGATCAGTGTGCTCTAGGCTTGTGGGGTATCTGTTTGATATAGCCATGACCACATGTAAAACAATTTCTGCCCTAGTTCTCTACCCATAGGGCACTCAGCACAGCTTCACAGTACAAGAAAAACAATACAAATAAAAAAAAGTAAGAGAACAAATATCAAACTACCAGAAGCAGCCATCTAAAATACAAACACTGGCAGCAGTTACACTTAAAACATTAAAAAAGAGGTTTTCTCTCTCTTTCAGGTCTGTGGTGACACTCCAGAAAAATATACAGTGTATATTGAGGTCATTTGCTTAACAGCTCAAGAGCTCACACATCGGCAGAGTTTATCATAAGGAGTTTTTCTCATAGACACTGTATCCCACTGGAAGGAAGGTGTTGGATCTGATTACCTGGGAAAGGACCACCTAACTGTCCCAGGTATCCCGTTTACTGCTGTGACATGGGATTGGGCCATGATGAAGTGGCCCCCACCTTGATAAGGCATGAGTGTGGATGAATTTTCATCATTTTGTATTCCTGACCCCTCCCAATCTTTCTGTGACTCACTGGCAGTCTCAGTGATTAATGTAAGATTATTCATGCAGCTCAATCTCAATGATTAATCTAATCTTATTCATGTAGCTGCAAGTGGGGGGGGGGGACGTAGCACAGTTGATGCAGGCAGCATACCTAACTTACAACTCGGCTGCTATTTATTAGCTGAGGAAGAAAGTCCATGGAAGGAATTCAGCATAGTGCTATGGCAATCGTTCTGTCAGCACAATTATTTTGGCTTGCTAGATGGGACAGTCTCCCCTCTCTCCTCCCCCTGTGGGGCTGTTCTGGAGGTTCTCCTGACTCTCCCCAGAGCCAGTTCAGGGGGAGGGGGAGGAGAGGGGTGAAACCCTGTTATGCTAGCAGGGCAGGACTTTCTCTGAGTGGGACTTGTTGGCCGAATCCAGCCTCGTCCCTTGATGGCAGAGGCAGGGAACCTCAGGCCCAGCCTGTCAGGCCTCTGTATCTGACCCTCAGAACTCTTCTCAGGCCACACCCCTCACTGCCTCTGCTTCCCACCCTGAGTGTTTTTGCCTGGCTGGAATGTGTCCTTTATGTGGTACCTCAGGTTACATACGCTTCAGGTTACATACGCTTCAGGTTACAGACTCGGCTAACCCCATAATAGTGCTTCAGGTTAAGAACTTTGCTTCAGGATGAGATCAGAAATCGTGCTCCGGCGGCGCGGTGGCAGCAGGAGGCCCCATTAGCTAAAGTGGTGCTTCAGGTTAAGAACAGTTTCAGGTTAAGTACGGACCTCCAGAACGAATTAAGTACTTAACCAGAGGTACCACTGTATATGCATAACGTGATTGGAGAACTACACTGCAAAATTCAGCAAACTGCAACTTTTGAAGGATGGCTATATTTCAGTTTGTATATTTTATTTTATTTTAGGGATGTGTGAATTAAATGCTAACTGATTTCAGTTTCTCTCCCATCCCTAGCAGTTAGCAGGTGTAATCACTTTGAGGCATGTACCTTTGAATGATACAGAATTGGAGACTGAGGAGGATGGATCCACCTGCTTTCCACATAATGCTGTGCCCCTTTCAGCCCCAAAGAAGGCTAACTGCCCAATCCTAATGGTATTTACTTGGATTGATTTCAGTAAGACTCACTTCCAAGTTTTCAAGAACTTTCAAGAACGCTTTAAAAAACTTCAGACTGAAAACATGGTTTGAGGAATGTTCTGTTTGCAACTGTTTCAGCTATAATATTGTCATAATAGTCTAAAATATTATCCTAAGTATGGGATAAGCTACACATGAGGTAAGGAGTTAAGTTCAGGTCATTAAGAGTATGAAGTTTAACAGGTCAGGCTTCGAGCTAAGTTTGAAATAACCCTGAAGGGCACTTTTAATAGATTCCAGGAGTGTAAATAATACAGTGATAATTCAGCCAACTAATATACTAAGTTCCTACTCTAGGGTTTCATCTGGGAATGCAGCAGTTGCCTGACAGCTTAATTTTCAGCTGTTGCAAAAACAAACACAAACCCAAATTCACTTGTTGCACTTTTGGGTTTTCCACACAGCCCACTGTTATGACCATTCTGGCAAGCTCAGAGTATCTTGGGTTCCCCTTTTGCTGGACATCTCTCATGGAATGGGATCCTAGTTCATTGGTTACTGAAATCTGAGACAGTAAGCACAAGAATTATAGAGAGATGTGAGGCACTTTGTTGACAAATTTTCAGAGTCTTGCAATGCAACTTGCCTCTGCGGAGACCAATGTTCAGCTATCTTAGCCTATTAACAGCTACATGATATATGTAACATTGTTTCCGCTGTTCTCACAAAACAATCAGATAATCGTAAGCTCAACTATTACAAACTCTGTGAAAGATCTAAGGCAGGACATAGGACAGTTTTTAAAATGTTTATTCTTGCAAGCAACAGCCTGTATTTCGAGTTCTTTTATAGCCCTGACAGGTAAGAAAGAGAAGGATTACTTTAGGATGCTACTCTAGGATGTTACTTACTTGTCATTTCCTTTCAGAGAATATGCAGCTGGGGGGAACCTGGTCACGCTGAAGGTTTTTACCACTCATCAACAAGTGATATCGATATATTGCCCAGGCCTATAAGTCACCTGCTGTTAGCTGATTTTCTGAGCCCATCTACAGTGGTACCTCGGGTTACATATGCTTCAGGTTACATATGCTTCAGGTTACAGACTCCGCCAACCCAGAAATAGTGCTTCAGGTTAAGAACTTTGCTTCAGGATGAGAACAGAAATTGTGCTCCGGTGGCGCAGCAGCAGCAGGAGGCCCCATTAGCTAAAGTGGTGCTTCAGGTTAAGAACAGTTTCAGGTTAAGTATGGACCTCCGCAACAAATTAAGTACTTAACCCGAGGTACCAGTGTACTTTGAAATTTTATGTGAATTGTTATATTCGCCTTTCTTTTGCCAGGCGGGTGAGACATTCCAGGGCTGCAGCAGCAATTACCCAGGTTTTTCTTTTGAAGGGTATCACTGATTGTGTGTAATAGTATATTTGCATGAATTTCAAATATACAGTTGAGCACAAGTAGAAGCACAGATTAATTGGGCCAACAGCTTGGCCTGGCCCACCCATGAGGCAGGGTGAAGCAGTCGCCCCGGGTGGCAGAAGCTCCTAAAGCAGCACCTCGAGGGCACCCTGCCCACCCTACTGCCTGTGCTTCTGGCAGAGAAACAGGGCTGGCATTGGTGCCAGTTTCTGGTGAGATCGAGATCTCACCAAAGTCCCACGCAATCTCACAGAGTGCACGAGGTCTTGTTGGAAATCAGCTAATGCCAGTACTACTTCTCCGCCAGAGGTGGTGGGGTGGGTGATGCTGCAGCAGCAGGGTGGGAAAGCACTTTCCCATTTTGCCTCAAATGGTGAAAAGGAACACGCTGGCCCTGTCAAGAGCCAAGTCCACTGCCCCCACACCAGATCTCCTTGGAGATGTTCAGTGCCTTAAGATACTTACAGAACCCAGTCTTAGTGCTCTCTCTCTTGCTCTCACCTCTCTTTGATGCCAAATGGCAGTTTCTCCCTTTGTTTTTTTCACAGACACCTAGGTAACAGCACCCCTGGTGGCAGGAGGAGGCATACACTTTAGCCAAAATGGTTCTCACTTTCCAGAGGAATGTCCAGCTATATCCTGGTTGATGTGGGAAACTATTAGCTATCACTTCTCTAACAGAGGCTTAACCAGGCTATTAAAGAAGTACTTCAGACTCTGTAAGCTCTTTCTTGTCTTGCCGCTCCCTCCCCCATTTTGCAGTACAATCTTTGTGGGTAGGTGTTGCAGGAGGCCCTCAAGAGTCTCATTGAAAGTCATTGTTTTTAGACAGCTACTTATCTAGCTGTGACAGTTTCACAGTCCAAACTCTGAGTTCTTTTGGAGCTGGGACAGAAGTTTATAGAGAAGTCTGCAGAAACTTCCCATGGACCCAAATCCTTATAAATCAGACTTGTTCAGGAAATTTATTATTTTTTGTTTAAATCTTTATTTCCTTTTCTGTATCTCTTGAAGAAATACCCATCATGTTGTCTATCAGGGCTGAGCTCAAGTTAATAACAGGAGCCTACTGTAACATAAGGGGGTCAGAGTTGAAGGACAGAATTGAAGTCAGAACCCAAAAGCAAATCAGGAGGTAGGATAACAGAGCATATCAGAACCAAAAGCTACAGCAGAGGCAACCAGCACAGGTAATCTGGCCAGTGTGGACAATGGGAGGGATGGTGGGAGTTGCACTCCAACATCTGGAGAGCAGCACATTGGCTATCCGTAGCTATAGGGACACACACAAACTTGGGAAGACCATGTCCATCAGCCAAAGTGTAACAGCAACTGGAAGGCCTCGATAGCAAGATTGGGTGGGTAGAGAACTGTACATAGATTCAAATACTACCAGTAAACTGGGACAACAAGCTTCTGAAATGTGCTGTTTACTTACATTGCTTTGATTTACTCTTTCCTAACTCCTCTGCTGAGTCTTGACTGCCATCAATCTGATGTTCCACTGAAACTGCCCTTACTAAATTGTTTATTGATCTTACTTCATTCTCATCCACCTTTCTGGTACCTTTCTTACAGTTACCTTCTCCTCCTTGATCCCATCTATCCCTTAGGCTTCAAGGGCTCTTATCTCAACGCACTGTCTTGTTATTTAGCAGCTTAGTCATTCAAATACAGGAAAACACACACTCCAACCTCCCCAGACTTCTCCCTCCCAGTTGGTTCAGTTCAAAGTTCTTCTCTGGACCCTGTGCAATTCTCACTGTATATACTGTCATGGGTACTTTCATTTCACTTTTCCCTGTATAAGATTTCTAAACTGTGCCACCTTCTCTCCAGTTCCTTGGCTAAAGCAACAGTACAGTTCTGGATGCCTTGGTTTCTGCAACATTCTTCTGCCTCCCCTTCTCTCAAGCCTCTCACCTCTGTCTGAAACTCTGCTGTTATAATAATTCATCTATTGCCAATTGGACCAGGTGACACAATACCACTTCTCAAATGGCCACATCCCTCTTTTCTGCCCAGCTTATTTGCCCTGTCCAGCTTTGAAGGGTTCAATGGCCCACCTTATATCTCTGCTATTATTTCTCATCATGCTCCTACCTTGGACCTTTGTGCCTCCAGCTCTCCTTCTTGTAACCATCCCTAAGTCTCCTGCCCCCTTCACCATTCTTCCTTGCTGCCATCCCAAAAACAACTTCCTTCTTTCCACTCCTTCCTCAGAATGCAACATTTAAAATCAACAGCACACTAAGAGTGATACAAACTAATAAAGTTATATAACAACAACAACAACAATAATAATAATTTATTTATACCCCGCCCATCTGGCTGAGTTTCCCCAGCCACTCTGGGCGGCTCCCAATCAAGTATTAAAAACAATACAGCGTTAAATATTAAAAGCTTCCCTGAACAGGGCTGCCTTCAGATGTCTTTTAAAGATAGGATAGCTACTTATTTCCTTCACATCTGAAGGGAGGGTGTTCCACAGGGTGGGCGCCACTACCGAGAAGGCCCTCTGTCTGGTTCCCTGTAACCTTACTTCTCGCAATGAGGGAACCGCCAGATGGCCCTCGGTGCTGGATCTCAGTGTCCGGGCTGAACAATGGGAGTGGAGACGCTCCTTCAGGTATACAGGACCGAGGCCGTTTAGGGCTTTAAAGGTCAGCACCAACACTTTGAATTGTGCTTGGAAACGTACTGGGAGCCAATGCAGATCTCTCAGAACCGGTGTTATGTGGTCCTGGCTTTGGTTTGATTTTCTAGTTTGCAGGGATCTTATGTGCCTCTATGGCTGTGACTATCTTGTTTTGGATTCAACTTTGTAATATTTCAGAATAAAATGAATATAAGAGACGGTGATTTGTTAAATACAGCTTATCTTGCAAAAGTGACCTTGATTCCTGTGCACACAATTGGTTATTTCTGTCTGGAAGTGATATTGAATACGAATGCTTCTAATCTATTTCTAGGAAGAGATAATATGAAACATTCCACAAATAGCTGGATAATTTTATCACCTGTTTCTCAGCACTGTCCACAATGAAAGCAAGATATGGATGATCACAGTAAACAACTTTGTTTCAGAGACTAGTTAACATTACTAAGCGGAAACAATGTCCTTAAATTTCATGTGACTTACAAAAAGCAAGAACTCCAAATCAAGAACATAGAGATTGGAGATGTCATTGTAACTAGTGCAGGGTACACCTAATAAATACATTTCACTGCAACACGAGAACAACACTAATGCTGAACAAAGGTTTGTTGTGACCCTTGTTTTCTCAGTATGATTATATAAGTTGGATTGATTTCTGTCACAAAGTTTTTTGGGCCATTCAAGCAATGCTATTTCAAATTCGAATAGATTCCCCCCCACCCCACTTTCATTTCAACTCTACTATCCATGTCCCAGCAAAGCGAATGTTAATGGAAGTTAATTATGATGGATTACACTTATGATTATTTGCTGTGTGGTAAGCAAGCTAGCTTTGCCTTAATGTTTTTCAAGCTGCAATTGTAAATACACATATATTTAAATGAATTTATATATGGCTGATAGACCTTCTACTCCCTAAGTACCCTTTTAGACTTTGATGGAAAATCTGTGGAATTAGACTTACACCATAATTGTGTACATGCCTCCTTAGAATTCCCAAAGAGTTCCTGTTTGGGCTTACTTTCTGAGTTACTTTCGGCAAAAGCCCATCTTCCAGAATGTCTATTTAATAATGGCATACAGTGGGACATGTATATCATCTTTGATCCAAACCTAAAGTGCTAGTGCCCAGATATGGTTACAGATAAATGATTCCCATTTAAGACTATGGTCTTATGCACACCTCCTTGGGAACAAACCCACTGCATTCAGTGAGGTTTCCTCCAGAATAAAAATGCATCGAGTTAGGCTGCACAATTGCAGCTCCTAACCACATTTATTAGTTAGCAGGGATCTATGCACTCCCTACATTTAAAGCACACCACTTCCCCACAAGAATCCTGGGCACTGTGGTTTACCGCCTAAAGGGTACACTACAATTCTCAGCATCCTTAACAAAGTCATATGCTTTCGATATGCTTTTAAATGCATGGTGTGGATGCAGCTGAGCCAGTTTATACATTTAGCAGAATCAAGTAACAAAGCTTTTCCAGGACTGTACCACTTCAGGCTACAGGTGGGAGATTATGTCTAAAACATAAGAGCAAACTACTAGGGACCATGGGGGTTTTGGCCCCCACAATAAAATATTTGAAGGGGCCAGGCCTCCACAAAGTTGATAGGCATTCCCATTCAGATAGTGTGTGTACACTGTGTCATGTGATCAATTATGCAGGGTGGGGCTTACCTGGCCCCCCACAATATTTTATTCAAGATGGCATGCCTGGTCTGAACCTTGAGGTGAGTATGTATAGAAAACTAGCTTGTCAGGGGTTTGGCCCCTGATATGTTGATTTATGGAGAAGCTGAAAAATTCAATCACGGGTCTGTAGGCTGAAGTGCTACAATCCATGAAAACATTTTCTGGATGCATAAAGCATAGTTGTCAACTATTCCCTTTTCTTGCTAGGAATCCTATTCGGAATAAGGGAATTTCCCTTAAAAAACGGGAAACGTTGACAGCTATGGCATAAAGTGGCCCCAATACACTCAATGCCTAAGAGAGGGACCACATGGTTCAGTGACACAGCACATACAGTATCTTGCATGCAGAACGACTCAGGTCCAATCCATGGCCTCTCCAGGTTCTCCTGGGAAATATTCCTGCCTGGAACCGGGAAGACAAGTCAGCTAGATCCCTGGTTCCCAACGTGGGCAGTAGCGCCCCCTGGAGGGCGGTAAGAGGCAAGGAGGGAGCAGGGTAGGTGTAAATGAATACTACCAGACTTTGAAAAGCTGGTATCGCTGGACCAAGTTCATCAGTTGGATTTTGACTACGTGCGCAATTAATGAAGACTTAGTGGGTCGTGCAAACCGCTGTTCTAAATAATGCTTTGGATCGAGTGCAGCAGAGTTAAGGGGGGCACTGGGGATGAGTTCATGGAACCGAGAGGGCGGCGCTGGCCCGAAAAAATTACATTCGGCCCAATGGCCGAACTCGGTGTAAGGGAGCCTTTTCTATTTTCTGCCTTTCACAGGCTTAGGGTTGCGCTCTTCCACCAGTCCAAGCCCTCCTTCCGGCGAACACTGAGAGAAGTCTGAAGCCCTCCTCGAGAGAGAGAGAGAGAGAGAGAGAGAGAGAGAGCAATAAAAAAGGAAGCCGCCTCAGCTCTCCCTGCTTTGCTCCCACGTGCGAGCTCGCGCTGACAGGACTCCCTCAGGCCGCCTTCGGATTGGCCGAGGGAGAGCTCTCTCGCTCGCCTGGAGCCACGCCCAGCCCCAGCGCTCTGGGCTCTGGCGAGCGAGACAGTCCCGGCAGCCAGTGCCGCGCGTATCGCCTCGCGCAAAGTCGCGCGCGCGCGCAAGGAGGGCAAGGCATGTGCGTGGCTCCCAGCGGAGCCCCCCGGGAAAGAAGCCGGAGCGCCGACGGCTTCTCCTGCCTCTGAGGGAACATGCTGAGCGGGGGCTCTCGGTAAGTCACCCGAGGGCGCGCGCGCGTTTGGCGCTTCGGTTCTTGCGTAAGGAGGTCCGGGCGCGCTTCCCGACCGGAGGCGTCCCGGTTCCCGCGGCTGCGCCCTGCCCGGAGCCGCCGGCTCAGCCCTGGCTTCCCTGGGCAATTCTACCTCGCCTGCCCTCGGTCGCGGCGGAGCAGGTGGCGTTTGGTTCAGGACTCAGGCGCCCGGGAGCAGCGCTAAATAATTCACCCGGAGTGCGGATCTGATCTCAACGCCGTTGCCTCGAGGAACCCCGGGAAGCCTCCGGCTGGGGAGAAAGGGATCTGGGATCTTGTTTCTTTAAAAAGAAAGGGCGGGCGAGGGGGGAAACACAGAACCGCTCGTCAAACAGATAAAAATGTGGCGCGTTGAAAGAAAGGAAGAAACAGGACGTGGAATAGGCAACCCCAAAGCCACATCCCTGGCAGAGGCGGAAATAAACGAAAATCCTGCTTGTGTGGGTGTTCGTTCTTTCTCGCTGTGTTACTCAGATGTGAACTATTTTGCACTCCGGCACCTTTTAGGGTCTCTTTCAATTCAGCTCTTGGGGCTTAAGAACAGGTGGCTTTCGAGACACACGCTCTGCTATAGCCTGCGCTGCTTGGACTTGCTTTTAAAACTAGGGGGAGATCCCGAGCTTTTTCGATATATATTAAAAAGATAAGTTTTTATAAGTTGATCAGAGCATTTAATTGTAGAGTTTTTCTTCCTTTCAGTTACTGATGAGGCTGGTTAGAGTATAAAGAGAGCAGGCAGTGTCGCAAAACGGATGGTTCCTCATATTTGTATTAGAGGTTTGGGTGGGTTGGGAGAGCCTGTGTACATTGTTTTCTCAGAAGTAAACCCTATTGAGCTCAGTAGTACTTACTCCCAGGTAGTGTAGCATTGCAACCCACCAGATCTGTTTTGGCATAAGTTTTGGAAGACTGCAGGCCACTGTGTCAGGTGGTGGAAGTGTTTTTGATTGGCAGGGTGTGTGTGTGTTTATGTGAATCATATACATGGAGGGGAAAATGCTAAACTTGGGGGTCATGTGGCAATTAAGTTGTGTTATGCAAGTCCCAAATCCTTATGTGACCGAAGACGTCCTGAAGTGTTAGTGGCACATTTCTTAGTGTCCTAAAAGTGACAGGTCATCCGAAGAGAGGTTTTAGAACCTAAAGGGAAAAATGAGGTGCGGTAGATGAGGAATGTAGATAGAAGCCGGCTGGGTGTGGACGGGAAGTCGGAGATTGTTTACAGACAGTTGCAAGCATGCTGTTCCCTGTTATGGGTGAAGAAGGAGAGCTTTAATAGTATACTAAGCCACAGAAGTGGGACATCCCTATAATAAAAATGTAAGCAAAACATGGCACGGAGAATGGGCAGTGTAACTCTTCTGCTGCTCCAAGGAGAATGGCTTGTGTGGGTGCTGCAAAGTCCATATAATCACCATCAATGAATAATACATTGAAGATGGAATAGTGGCTTGCAAGCTTCGAGAAACTGAACTTTAAAGGAATGTGAACAGCATTTCTGATGGCACTTATTGATGCATTTGTGTGCTAGTCTTCCTATCAGCATGCTACTTGACCATGTGTGTGCCCTGCATAGTGTGAAATTGTGTGTCTATTTAAGGAGGTGTGTGCACATGCAGTTGGGGGCGGGGAGCGCGTGTAGATTGATTCTTCAAGTCCATCTGAGTTCCTCTTGGATTTGTCTTCACTGCACTACGAGTGTGGGGATTTGTGTTTTGTTTTTTCACCTATCTTCTGGTCTGTCGTATTCACATTTTACCCACAATTCGTTTGTTTCTCAATTAATCTGTACTTTAAAAAACCCCTCTTAAAGTCGTATTTTAAAATGTGTATTTAAATTCGCATTTTCCTTATCGTTAAGTTGCCAATAAACCACCACAATGTTCCTGTAAGTACAAAAGTTGGTGGATAGTTAAGTTCTGGTCTGCACCTTCATCTGTGCAGTGTGGATCAGGTAATTTCTTGCAGGAGCTCACACAGGTTGAGTTGCTTAAGAATTTGCACTTTGGACTCTACTCCTGTTCTCCTGACTTCAGAGTTTGTGTAGATATCTCCATTGCAAATATACCTTTGAATGAGTCTTTTGGTGGATAGTGGAAGGCTGAGCAGAAATCGTGTTAAAAATCACTTTTTACTTTTTGAAATATGGCAACCCTTGATTGTTCTAGTGCTGCATCATTTAAAAAATATTGTTAGTATTTTGTGTCATGTTAATACTATCAGACTATACCTACCAATATTATTCATTCCATATACTGTGAAAAAAGCACAGATTAAGATCCTTAACAAAATCTGCAGCAGGTGGTATTTCCTTTATGCCTGCCAGTTACTTAAATAAGATCTGCTGACAGCCTTTTTTCCCTACTGAATAAGGTTAACAACAGCTGCTTGAGTAGGTGACTTTTTAAATAGGCAAACACACCTCCTTCCATGGCTCCTTGAAAGATTCATAGTAAAGTGGAGATAATTCTAAAGAGAGGCCTTTTTATTTTGTTTTGTTTTGTTTGTTTGTTTGAATGGATGATGACATTTGATGGTATTTTGTACCAATCTTTCCTCTTGGCACTGATGGCAGGAAGGTTTGCTCAATAATCTGCAGCAGTACTTAATCTGTCACAATGCTTGCTCAACATCAGGCTTGTAAATATTTTGCAAGAATGTGATGCTATCACTGACTTGTGAAATTCAGTGCGAATGGGTCTCTCTGAATTCATTGGCTCTTCAATTTGTTCTCTCATGTTGGGCTTAATTAGATATGCTACCCCATTGCTATCTACCCTGGCTTTGGAGTGCCAGTGTTTGAAGTGTTCTTTATTATGTTGTTATATGTATTGTGTGTATTTAAACAGAGATTGTTTTGAAAAATGCAAAACAAAGGATCCTGGATATCTCTCCTGAGTGACACAGGTAGGTTGGAATCTTATCTTTAGATTCCAACTTAAATTTACCATTGGCAACTAACAGTCTGATCCACCACCCAGTTAATTTAGGTTACAATTGTACAAGACAACAATTCCCAGGATTCACTGTGTGTGTGTGTGTGAGAGAGAGAGAGAGAGAGAGACTGATAAAATGGTTTTAAGTTCTAACTTTCACCCTGTTTAGGTGCTTTGTACCAGCAGAAAGACATGGGCCATAGCTGTCGGTGTGCTCAAGAGCCACATGCGGAATACTTGCATGCTAGTGCAGCAAAGTACGTAAATTATCTTTACAATTGGCATCCAGGCCAATAATCGCAGCCAAGAAGCAATTTGAGAGTGGAATTTGAATGACGTTCTCACCATTAGAGATGGCCACTTCAGGTCAGAGTTAAGAGAGAGTCATGGGAGCAGAAAACGTCTTGTTCCAATTATGAGTACTTGTTGGCTATTTATTCCAGGGTTTTATATATTAAGGAATTGGTGTGGTAAGAAATAACACAGTGGAGGGAAAAGGTGTCTTTCTCTTCTCTCTCCTTGTTTTCTACCAGCTCACTAGGGGCAAGCTTCTTAACCTGTTTGATCTGATTCCTGTTTTTTTATATATGAAAATAAGACTTGCAAGGCTTGCTTGCCTGGGATGCTAAACCCTAATTAAGGATGCAAAGTATTGTTCTCTCGATGAGAGAGGCTATGTAAGTGTCCTATTGCCCTTAAAGGCTGAGTCACTTGGTAATTGCGCTGGAAAAGTGTCTTGTATGAAGAAACAAATTATAAACAATACTTATTCAAATTTCTAAAAGCATAGCTATAGGCATTCATTGCAAAGCCCAGACGTACAGGTCTTCTTTCTTGCATTTGTTTTTGAATAGTAACTTTACTGAAGTAATGTTCCATCCATGGCAAATACTGAGTTAAAAATTCTAAGAAATCTTTAACTTATGCAATTGCAGGATGCATATCTCTCACCATGAAGGAGGTACATGAGAAGGCATCAATAAATTGGGGCCTATCTTCCTCCTTGCCTGGAGTTTGCATGCTGGATGCACTTCCTGCCTCCCTGTCCAGCACTTCCTTTTCAATCCAGGCCTGCAACTGGGAATGCACTTGAGTTTGAGGAGGAAAAAGAAGGCTCTTTGGGGCTCCACTGCAGTCTCTCTGTGCGCATGCAGCTGGGATCATAACAAGAAACATAGGGTCTACAGTGGGTAGCATCCAACTCAATCATACTCTGCGCAGATCCAGTGGCGTAGCGTGGGGGTGCAGGGGGGGCCGGCCGCACCGGGCACAACATCTGGGGGTTAGGGTTAGGGGGCGCAAATCTCTTGCCTTGCCCCGGGTGCTGACAACCCACGCTACGCCACTGCGCAGATCCGCTGAAATCAACATATTGAAGTGCACCGATTTCAGTGGGTCGACTCAGATGGGATTAGTGTTGAAATGTCAACATAGTTTCAGTTACTATTTAGAGAACATACCATACTTTTCTGTGTATAACATGCCCCCTTGTATAAGATGCCCCCTATTTTGGGGGACTCCAATTTTAGAAAATGGCTCAAAGTTGTTTTTGAGCTTTTTTTGGGGGGAGGGGAGGATACAGTAAATCGCTAACCCAACAGTTGCAATCAATTGCACTGCTCGCTAACGATCACTCGTGTCTGCTACAAGCGTCTACTCAAGTGCCAACAGTGAAAGTACATAGCAACCACAATTGCCACCGCCACAGCCAATCCTCAGCAGCCCTTGCCGCAGCCACCAATCTGCCACCACATTCTGGCCCCACACCTGAGGTTCCCCGCTTCCTATATATAACCAGTTAAGTTTCATGGAATGCAATGGAAGCAGGTGGGACGTTCTGCTGCAAGTACTGATTCAGGCCACAATCAGATAGTTGTGTGTTCTGGCAAATAGGACTACACCTCTCACCCCTCCCACACCATTTCTAGTGTAATCTTATCAAAGCGAAGTTTCCTGTAAGAAACAAATGAGAGAGTTAAAGCCAGGTACATGGGGCATGGCCTTTTCAACTCTCGGAGTAAATCTGTTTATAATAAAATTGTTCTCTTAATCTACAACCACTTTATCTAATGGAGTAAAGCTGAAAGCTTCATTTAAGCAGCCTGTTTGCTTGATCTTCTGCCCCCTGGTTCCTTATCTCCCCACTAGACTTCGGTGTTGCCATTCTTAAGCAGAGAGAATGGTGTTGCATTGGAATGGGATCCCTGACTCTGGCTATAGGCATGGGGACATGAATAACATAACAAGTTTTACTGCCATAGTGTCCTTCAGATGCACATTAGGACTTCGGTTTGGTAGTCTTTTTATCCATCCTTTCTATTTGTGAGAAGTGAAATTGGCGCATCACCACCCTGAAGAAAGGTGGCAACATTCGGGGCTTTTTAGGGTAAAGTAAGGGTGTGTGTGTGTGTAGGATTGTTCATGTTTGGAGAAAGTGGATAGGGAGAATAGATTGTTGGATGCTGAATGTTGGAAGATTCAGAACAGGCAAAATAAAGCACTACTTCATACAGAAGCAGATAATTTTAGGGGAGGTAGCAGCAGCAGCAGCGCTCACCTGACACCCTGGCTGCCAGGAAATGGGGCGGAATCAGCAGTGAGATCATTGGAGTGCTGGATTTATTCTGCTGGTGCACTTGTGTGCTGTACCAGTCATGCTGCCATCTCACCCTTCTTCCTCTACCACCCAGTAAGTAGCAGCAACATGACCAAGCAGAGCTCAAGTGATAGCCCTCCCTCCCACAACCAGCCCCCCCCAACCAGAACCATATGATTCTGAGTACCATCTGCTGGGATTTCAAGTGGTGAGAGCTCTATGGCACTCGGGTTCTGCTTGTGGGCTTCCCATAGGCATTTGATTGACCACTGTAACAACGAGATTTTGGACTAGGCGGGCCTTTGGGTCTGAACCAGCAGGGCTTGCCTTACCTTATTTTCTGATCATGCTGCATTCTTTCAATAATGGTATGTTCACAAAGAGCACTGTTAAAATGTACCGGTTAGGGCTAGACAAAACCTACTTCTGTCGACTGAGGCAGAATGCTGATACAAATATCAATGACAAGACAAGGTCACTTGATGTTGTTCCTTTCCGTTGTGTACAGGATTAGCAGTAGAATATGCCATATTTATCAGCATGGTTGTTAACAGCAGTTTCTGGTTCATGCTCAAGGGACTGCATTGCACCAATCCAGTCTTGAATAATAAATCTCTGTATAGGGGGAAATGCAAAAAAAAGTCTTTATCATGTCAGTTTTGTCATATTTTTCACAAATAATGGTGAACATAGGTTCACTTAACACTTCTGTGTTGTTGTTTTATCTGTGTAGGAACTGCCTTGAATGAAGTAGCTCAGGCCAGCCCTGATGCTAGTTTTTGTACATACCTGTGGATATGCTCCTTTCTCTTAAATGATTTTCTTCACAAATAATCCTAATTTTGTGCAGCTTCAGGAACATATATGACTAAGTTACAGAGTACTAAAGAACATGAAGGAAACTTTATAGTTGGCCTGAGAAATAGCTGAATTATGGGACTGAAGTCAACTTGGAAACAAGAGGTTGAAATAGCCTGATTCTGTAGAGATATAAGTGTGTGTGTGTGTGTGTGTGTGTGTGTGTGAAACAAGCAAATTCTTTGGTTTTGTTAATTGAAGATAAACCCTTCTCAGACTTCTTAAACCTGCAGATTATTGCTTGGCTGTGCTGGTATAACACTTAAAGGAGCTTTTCTAGTTGTCTTTCAGCATTCATCTAGCACACTTTCAGTATGTTTGTCAATGTGATCATATTGAAATATCATGAACCCATTTTGAAATTTAAAGTTGGTACATAACTGTCAACTGATAATTTAAGTCTTCATTTTATTAACTGATTAACGCATATAATAAGGCATTTGTGGGTTATTGCATGCATTGTATGCTTTGAAAACTTAACAACTTGTACACATACAGTTTTGTGTCACTCTAAATCCTTTTAGCAAGCAGATTGAATTTAACACAGCCTTTTGAAATAAGACCTTGTAATTGTTAGTTTGGAATAGTATTGTAGGTGTGTAAAGCTTTTCTTTGTGGGGCAAAAGTAACTTGCAGAAAATGTAGCTGGAGGTAAAGGGTTAAACCAGCATCATTCATAGATCCAGTATTCTGCCATCATTGTAGTTTAGTGCTTACTAGCAAAGAAGTGAAAAACATTCTCTTAAGCCTTTGAAGATGTCCAGGTAGAGTGGTTAAAAATCTTCATTTACATATAACTATCAGGAAGATCTCGATAATCCTGATTAATGACTGGGTGAGTCCATCTGTTAAAGAGAGTTATACCCTCCCTTCCCAATGCCATGATCTCAGTCTGCACACAAAGAGGATAGGACAACAGATGTGTTAGGAAGAATAGAGATAAAAAGTTGCAGAATATGCATAAAATATAACAGTGCCTATTGATTAAATAGTTTTGATTGGCTGCTGAAGCTCCCTCATTCAGCTTTACCCTACAATATCCTCCTCACAGTGGTGGGCCATCAGCAACTCTTCCATGGTTTTGTTAACCCAACTGCTACTTGCAAGTACAGAGGAATAAGGCTTGGACTCCACAGGTGTGTCTGTGAGAGTCATTTAGGGACAAAGTACAGTGAGGACTGGGACCAGTTTTTTAAAAAGGAACATTGCTTTGTTTTTTCTGGCCAATAAGAGCTGTATGCAGGGGAACAAGCACATAAGCCAGTACAGTGGCTGATATCAGGTATGATTATAATTAGGTCTCTAAGCTAGGTTTGCCACTGAACTTTGGAAACAACATCCAAGCTGAAATTGGAGGGAGGGAACAAGTCCACCTACAGATTTGCTGGCATCTTGAAGTTGACTTTTTAACATTAAGATATAAAACTCTCTTCAACCCAACCATCAACTATCTGAAGGACTCCCCCCTCCTCTCTCTCTCTCCCAAGAGTAATCTTAATATTTGTTGTTTAGTCGTGTCCGACTCTTCGTGACCCCATGGATCAGAGCACGCCAGGCACTTCTGTCTTCCACTGCCTCCCGCAGTTTGGTCAGGCTCATGTTTGTAGCTTCGAGAACATCTTAATATACACACCCTCATTGTCTGCTTTCTTGCATCTAGAGTTGACAATTCCTATTGTGACTGAGAGGGGGAAGGGACTCCAAAATATTTGACGGCTCATAAAATACCATTCTTAAACTTATAAAAATCTGTCAAGAAGCCAAAGAGTTAATTTTTTTACAAGTTAAGTGGGGACGCACTACAGTGGGACGCTCGGGTTGTGAACATGATCCATGCGGGAGGCACGTTTGCAACCCGCAGCATTCGCAACCCGCAGTGCCGTGTCTGCGCACGCGTATGTTGTGATTCAGCACTTCTGCGCATGTGCAAAGCACGAGTGCTGAAACCCGGAAGTAACCTGTTCCGGTATTTCTGGGTTCGGCGCTGTGCGCAACCTGAAAACACACAACCTGAAGCATTTGACTATATTTCCAGTGCAATCCTATGCATGTCCACTCAGGATAAATCCCATTGACCTCAATGGTGCCTGCTACCAAGTAAGTAGGAGCCTGAGCTGAATAAACGCTGCACTTGAGCTGAATAAATGCCAGAAATATACTGTTGTTTGTCACCCCTATCTCTGAGCAGTGCAAGATTCCAGGGGTTCCAGGAGTTTACCCAGGGTTTGTGTTTCCTTTTGGAATGAGGCACGGCAGAAACATTAACACCCCAAAAGTGTCTTGCCTTTCCCATAGCTACAGCCTTGGATTCAGTTAGAAATCAACCATTACTCTGAGGCCTCTTCAGCCTGCAGCTTTTCTCCCAGCTTCTGGCTCACATAACTCAACTCACATAGCTTAGGCTCCCCCCCCTCTATCCTTGAATTGAAGCTCATCCATTTGTAATCTGACACAAAGCCCCCTTTCCTTTGTTCTCTTAATGGCCCATCACCCCTGGTGATTACCTCAGCAGGAAGCTAACCTGGCTTGTATTTCAACACTTGCTGGACCCCGGAGTTCAGGAAGCTAGCCTGGCTTCTTGCACTTGTTAGATCCAGGGATTTGAAAGGTCTGGCACCCACAAAGTCATAAATAACAATGCTAAACATTATTTTTGGAGCGCTTGAGTAAGTGCCTACAGTCTTCCATCCTGTGTAGGATGTTCAGAAACCTGAATGTGCTATTTTCCTGTATCCACCCAGCCTCTGTGTGCTACAGAGGCTTAAGCACCATTCATATTTCATTGGGTGTGCTTTGAAACAGCATTTTAAGTATCTGACTGTCCATCTAAGAGTGTTCTTTATTAATGGGTGGTTCAAAAGGCACTGAAGGTGTGAATCCTCTCTACTGAAAGTGCATACCCAAAGTAAGTGAGGTTCAATTAATGTTAAACTTCTGTAATATTAAGGGTGGGTGCTCTGGAAGAAGGGAGGAGGTTTATTTTGTTATTATCTAGTTTAAAAATTGTATGGGTGGAGCGGCTACACAAGGTCTAGGTTTTAGGATAGATAGAAAGGGGCAGGATAGGAGATGAGTTTGCAGCTCAGCTTTCTTACAGTGGGGCACGTGATGGAGTTGTATGTGTGGAGCGAGGATGAGCTACTTCTTCATACTGTAATTTTGAAATAGAATTGGGCACCTCTTCATCCTATGGACATCGAGTCCAGTGGAACATGGATTTTGTAGCAAGATTTGCCACCCTACTGTTGCCTTTCATGGCTGATTTCTGGAATGCTTAAGACTTCAAGGTATTCATGCTACAAAATGGATAATGGTTGTAGTAGAAATAAGATGCGAGTGCAAGCGATTTCTATATATGGGAAAAGTGGCTGTTTTCTTAGATCCTTGAAGCAGGAAAACCCTTATACCATGTGGGCTTCTGTATGTTCCATTCCAACCAAGTGAAAGGTACTTGTCAGCATTACTTAAATAATTACCTTAAATAGGTAAACATGCCACCCTATGTTTTATTTGTTATGCACAGTTGTTGAGGCCACAAGCGCACCAGTAATTAAAAATATATTTCTGTGCCTTGAAGATTTCTTTAACTAGGGTCTATTACATGCAATAATAGGGAAGGGAGTGTATTTGCTTGATTAGTAACTGCAGTAGCCTTAACAGCAATTGGATGGATCTGATAAAGTCCCTTCCTAGTGTAAAGGAGAGTGGGCCTGCATAAGAAAGTGTGTTGAGAAATGGTGGTTCCGGCCCAGTGCCAAAACATCTCTGTCTTGTAGAATGAGGCCATCCCTTCGACTCCTAGAATGGGCTTTGAGGATGTTCTGGCAAGGGTAGCCAATAGAAAAACCTGCCTGAGCTATTGGAACGTTAGGGTTAGTAGTCTTGGTACGTTCAAAGAACAAAGCAGATGTCCTTTTTACACCTTAGTGTGTCCGTGTCTGACCACAACATGCTGAAGCAGGAATGGGCAGCTTCTCTGCCCATTCTACTCTCCAAGCAGTGACATGTTCCACAGGCTAGCTCTGTTATAAAGTCTCTAAGCAGCTATCAACTGGGAATTACTGGTACATGCAGAACTTGGATATAAGGTTAGAATACCCAAATCTCTCTTTCCACTCTTAAACTGTTTATTTTCCATATTAAAGAAACTGGTGAAATGTATCTGAACCCTGCCTGTTAATTCCTGAGTCTGGATGCAATTGCTTTGTTGGTCAGATGGGTCTGCTGGTTCCTGAAACTTGGGTTAGGACTGACCACATTAGAGGCTACATGTGTATTTCTAGTAAAAGGGAGTGATCCCTAACAGCAAGACCAGTGTATCCTATTCAGGTTGTGAAAGGACAGCAGAGTTTTGGATTACACTTAAAGGAGGACAGGGTGTATTCCCCAAAAAGAGATTGGAAAACTTCCAAAAATACAGTAATCTCACCATTCTTCTTCATACTGTAGTTTCTTGACATTTGGAAAAGTATAAATATAAGAACTAGGAAATAATCCTACCATGCTGCCTATCCCCCACCCCAAACCTTAATTCTTAAATGTTGGCATGTGATGTGGTGAAGGCTTAATTCCAGTCCATGTGCTCTTACCATGTTAATAATTTCAGCTTGATCTCCAATGTCTTTGGTGTCTGAATTTGTATTGTTAATGTGAAACCACCTCCTTAACTTGAACAACAGGAATTGCTTAGCTATTTCATCTGTTTACTCAGAGTGCATTATCATTTCAAAGCTAGGATCAAGGTGTATCTCGATATGAGCCAGCATAACTCACATGGGTCCTGCCCTCGGTTTGACAGCATATTTTTCTAGCACCTCTTTGTAATAGAGTAATTTATATGCACATTTAAAATAAAACTGAAGATGCTGTAAAGCAGTCAATAGGTTGCTGTCTGCTATTTTGTGTGTTTCATGTAGCACTGTATTCAGGTTCCTGCTTAAAAAAAGGAAAATTAATTTATAGTGCCATGATGGGAATCACCAACAAATGTCTTATTCTTTGCTTGGAAAACAACTTTATTCTTGTTTTCCCAAGACAAGCCTGCTATCCAGAGTTGTTCATGTACAGTGGTACCTTGGTTTACAACCATAATCTGTTCCGGCGGTCCATTTGTAAACCAAAACAGGTTGTAACCCAAGGCATGCTTTCGCCAATGGGGCCTCAAAAAAAAAATTATTGTTCGTAATCCAAAAAAATTGGGTTGTAATCCAAAAAAAGGTTGCAAACCAGGACACACACTTCCGGGTTTGACGTGTTTGTAATCCAAAACATATGTAAACCAAGACATATGCAAACCAAGGTACCACTGTAATCTGTAGAAGACTGACCATAGACAGACTTCAGATTTCTATGCACTGCATAGCATATATGAAATTCAAAAACATTAAATACAACCTATTTCTGGACAGCCAGAAGTAGATAATCAGTTTCTAATGAGTACAGAATGCTAATTCTGGAGCATAATGTTAGCTGGAAAAGCATAGACATCACCAGGGAGTGTGTTTCCCTGCCTCCCCTTTTGTCTGTCCATCAGACAATAGCAGAGATGGGAAGCATAGGCGTTCCTAAGAGACCAGCTGCTTTGCTCTTCCTCAGCTGTCTCCAAGCAGCAGCTATTCCATCTGGCTGCAGCAGTAGAGAGAAGGGAAGCAGGGTCCACGCCATCAGTTCTGCTGAGACGCCATCTCCTTTTGGCACCTCCTCATCCCTGAACTGTATACACCAGGGGTCAGCAACCTTTTTTCAGCAGGGGGTCCACTGTCCCTCAGACCTTGTGGGGGGCCGGATTATTTTTTTTGGGGGGGGGGATGAACAAATTCCTATGCCCCACAAATAACCCAGAGATGCATTTCAAATAAAAGGACACATTCTACTCATCTAAAAACGCACTGATTCCCGGACCGTCCGGGGGCCGGATTGAGAAGGTGATTGGGCCGGGTCTGGCCCCTGGGCCTTAGTTTGCCTACCCATGGTTTACACCCTTTCAGGTCCTTTTAAGGATGTTGTGTGAGTTTGTTCCCCCTCCACCTTTTGTGTTCCGAGGGCAGGGAAGATATTTTTTATTCATCTGTAAGCTACTTTGTGTGCCTGAAGAGCAGAATAAAAATGTTTTTTAAAACTGGGTTCAGTGTGTGTCTCCAAGCTCATTTTTAGTCAGTGTGGGTAATGGTTTTATTTTTATCATGAGTTAAATCCTGGTGAAGATAGAAGGGGAGCTTATCCAAGTGGATGGGGAGAGCATGCATTCTGGTAGCATTTTCCTTGTGTAAACTCCTGTTAATTGCACTTCCTTATTAGCCCTTGTCTTGGACAGCATTGTTCGTACAGGCCAGATCTAGGTCACTGCTTTCTGAAGTAGAAGAGCTGGATAAAATATTTGAAGTGGGTACTGGTGAAGTCAAGGTCACAGATTTCAGGAAGTGACCTCTGTAGTATCAGCCACCAGTGCTCAGATGACTGACAGTCCGTAAAGTCCCCTCTCCTCCTGTGGCACAATCTATATTCCTTTATCTGATCACAAACTTCATTATCAAATGCAATGAAGGATAAGGTGAAATCCACAGCTCTGTCCAAGCCACCAAATTTTAACATAGACATTAATTCTGGTGTAGTCATAATATAGCTAATAGCCTGGATGTTTAGAGATACCGTTAATTGTTGCAGATATATTTGTACAGTCTCATAGTACAAGTTTGACGTTGGGTGTACAGTACATGCTAAGAGGTTGGGAGGGTGGAAGGCAAACTAATTCTCTTCCTCACCTGTTAAGACTGATAATAAATGCAAGATATGTAGTGTGCCATTATTTAAGTAACTATGCATACTAGCTGATAGTATTGAAATGTCTTTTTCTATACAAAAGTTATGTATATTTATTTTTCTCCTTTTTAATCAGGGAGATTATTTCATGCCTTTGGTGTCTTGATCAAATTTCAGGGAAACCTTACGGAATTATATAGCGATACAACCTTTTAGTCAGAATATTTCAGCATACTTAATGGAGCTGATTTGTTCAAATAACTTCCAGAAGAGGGAGCCTCCTTTTATTTAGGCATATAATTGCAGAAGCTCATAAACCTTGCTCCTACTGTAATTTTTTTTTAAAGAAAGCAGTACTTCAGTAACATAATGTCAATCTACAAATACCTGTTATCTCGTCAGCACAAGAAAATATTCATTTACCTTATTATTTATTTATTTATTTATTTATTTATTTAAATTTATATACAACAAGGTGGTGGAGGCTTAACAGGTTGTTGGCTTTTCACCAATTTCTGATTGGCTTAATACTATATTACTTCACTTAGTACACTACATCCCCCTTTCAGACTACAGTGGTACCTCGGGTTAAGTACTTAATTTGTTCTGGAGGTCCGTTCTTAACCTGAAACTGTTCTTAACCTGAGGTACCACTTTAGCTAACGGGGCCTCCCACTGCCGCCATGCTGCCAGAGCACGATTTCTGTTCTCATCCTGAAGCAAAGTTCTTAACCCGAGGTACTATTTCTGGGTTAGCGGAGTCTGTAACCTGAAGCGTATGTAACCTGAAGTGTATGTAACCCGAGGTACCACTGTATTCAATTTATCTTAAAAGCTTTTCTAACTTCTGGGAT
Source organism: Podarcis melisellensis (assembly GCF_964234715.1). Taxonomy (NCBI): domain Eukaryota; kingdom Metazoa; phylum Chordata; class Lepidosauria; order Squamata; family Lacertidae; genus Podarcis; species Podarcis melisellensis. The sequence goes on along the minus strand of NC_138528.1, from coordinate 66,618,366 downwards.
GTGTGTGATTTATTTTTTGAGTGATATGAAAATTGCCTTATACCAACTTGGATTGGTCTATCTAGCTCCGTGTTGTCAACACTGGCTGGCAGCTGCTGTCCAGGATTTTCAGACAGAGTTCTCCCCCAGCCCTACCTGGAGATGTTGTGGATTGAACCTGGGACCACCTGCAAGTTTGGCAGATGCTTTACTACTGAGCTATGGCCCTTCCCTATGTTGTTAAGCTGATGTTGGACTAAATACAAGGAAGTTGGAGAATCAGGAGCCAGGAGCTGCAAGATGGGCTGGTCGTTGGGAATAAATGAGCAAATCAGGACTGAAAGGGAAAAACTAGAGGCAGGTTCAAGGAATGCACAAGTATACAGGAATAGACAAGAGCTCAGGAAGGCTTTATTTTATTTTTTGCTTGATACAGTAAAGGACTTTCTGCTCTTCCTGCACAGTAAGATCCAGCAGTCAACCTAAGTGGGTAGGGTCAGTCTAGAAGGTTCTTCACTAAGAAGGCTGCCACCTGCAGTTCAGTGCTTCATCATACAGATTGCTGCGAACTCCTGACAGTTGAGTTTGTTTTATGACTTGGCCTGTGCGCCACATTTTTTACTAAATTGCAGCAGAGGCGTTTTGTAGTGCTTTAGTATACAAACTGCTTGTTTTGTAAATTACCTCCTAATTAGTCTTCCCATGCATAAAAATACGACTTCCCTTCTGTGGTTTTCATATATGCTCTTTCCAGCTGACACAGTCTGTCATGATCCTATTAAGACACTCAAAGCAGTGGATTAGCTTCCGAGAGTGAGAATATCAGCCCTGTGTGATGATGAGCAGCAATGCTCATGGGCACAATTCAGAAAATTTGGGATGAGGAATAACTGGAGTTGGAGAGACTGTCCTGTGAGAGTGAAACTGCTATCCTATTGCAAGGCAATGAATGATTAACACTAAGAATCGAAGTCTTACATTTGGGAAATGTAAACATGATCTGTCAGTTATGCTTGCTTGGCATTTTGCCCTCTTATGCTTGCTCCGTGTGTACAGCAGATCATCAGATTTTGCCCAACAGAACATGTGATCGCACCAATCTGCTCTTATTTCCAAGGGCTGAAATTGTTGACACACTGAACTTCTTTGGCTTGTCAAAACAACTCTTTAAAAAAGAGAGAGAGGCTTAACCAAAGTCCTAATTAGATGATGACCTGGTTTGGATACCTGCCTTGCCTTGCAGGCATGCTCAGATCCAACCTTTTAACCTGCAGATGACTAACATCCAGCATGCAGCAGTGAGTGTACACATGGACAAAGGTGAACAGCACTGGGAATCCCATAGGAATAAGCCAGTGCCTCTCATACTTCTGATAAGATTTATTCATCACATCTACTCAAAAGGATCGTGCTCAGTTACTGTGAAGGCATCTTGCAGTTATCCTCTGTTCTCCTGCAGTAAAACAGAAGTAGATATTCTCTACATGACACACTTTCTCCTGCTTTTGAAACTTTTTGTGGTTTCTAAAGTTCTCTTAAGAGAAAGAAATGCCTTCAGCCATGGTAGCTTCCCTTTCTGCAGATTCACACTGATGCTGTTTTAACTCTGATAGATCATGATGATTTGTTTGTGTGTGCATGAAGCTGGTTTGATTTTTTATTATTTTATTTTTTTGCTTGGCTTCTAAGTTGCCAGAATGGCCTATCAGTGGCTCTGCTGTCTCATTTGGGTGTGTAAATGAACTTACTGGTGTTACCAGCTTTGACATTTTCTTTAGGTTTTGTTTGTTTGTTTGCTTGCTTTTTACGATTCCACTGAATGACATGTCTAAGCAGGTTAAGGATTTGATATGAAGATTGATGTGAACGTGGTCTGTGACTAACCTCTGAGCGCGCGCACACACACGCCCCTCCAAAAAATAGGACCAGTTTTGTAAGCTGGAAGTGAGCAGTACGCTTTAGTAAACTGAGTAACTGACTGAACTGGCCCTGTGCTGAGAAAACGTTATTGCCCTATACAACAGCTATGTATAGGGCAATAATGTTTCCCCAGGACCATAGCAACCCATCTAGGGTTATAAAAGTAATCTGAATTGTCCCATGCATTTGAAACTAAATTTTATTTCATCTGTTGCTGACTTGTACCTTTTATATTGTATATGCTCAAGGCTTGACATTAATTCTGTACTGGGCAACAAATGAAGCGATTGTAGTAGGGCATCATGTGACTGTGGCTTATGGTCCGATTTCTCTCACCACACTCTTATTCAAAGCTTTATTGCTAATACTTGGCATCTTTTGCTGCAGCAGAAAACAGTGAACTCATTGTAAACTGTGGTTAATTGTAGAAAAGCAGAAACAATTTGTTTTCATGATCTTGGTACTAGTACTTGTAGCAGGTACCTGGCAAATGGAACAGTGCTCTGCAGCATCCTGTTATGCAAAACCACTTCTGGGGCATTCTAAGGCCAGGTGAGGGTACAAGCCAAATAATAGACCAGGATACGTATGTGGGTGAAAATTGGCCACAGCTTTATTGACTAACAGAAATAGGTGGACCTGGCCTGGCATTAGGACAGAATCTGTTGACCAAGGAACATCTGATCTGAAGTCTGATCTTGATCCCCACAGGACTGCTGGGGTATCTTATGGGGAGTTATCCAGCATTACGGACCCAGCATGGCACAAAACAGTACTGCTAATAGCTTTAGATAGCTACTGACCAGTTGGCTGCTAAGGCCTCCTGGGGTTGTTCGCTCTCCAGGCCCTTTAAGGGGTCCCCTTTTTTACATATACTCTACCCAATGCCGCTTCTGCCCAAATTCTGACAATGAAGACAAGATGCCTAACAAACATGTTCTCTTCACTGGGAAAAAGGCAAAATTCTCCCAACCTAGAGCCAGTTGCAGTCGATAGTAAGATTCCTTTCTGACCTTGTAAACCAGTGACCACTGGAAGTCTTAGAGGGAGCCTTTAAACTGAAGGAGGGAGGACTGGGAAAGTTTGCCCTACTTGTGGTGGGGAGGAAGAAGGCTGGGCAGAATGGCAGCCAGTCCTTTTAGACGAAGGGCCACCAGTCTACCCTTCCCCAAGATCTCACTGGGCTGTGCAGAGGGCCCAAGATCTTGTGGGAGGATTATTCTTTCCCTCTAGCCATAATAGCTGCTGTGTCACTCCACAAATCAGCTGATGGTTCCAACATTCTTGCCAGGGCACAATATGTAGAGCAAGACATGCAGTTGTTCAGTCTATAACTTAGGCACATAAATAGGTATTAACTTTTTCTCTTGAGTAGCCTTCAGAAGCTAAGAGGTGTGCCTTCCCCCAGTACAATATTGTAATATGTTTAAAGAGGAAACTATTTGCATGGTCTGAAGGCACATAAGCCAAAGCTAAGCAGGTCTGGATCTGACCAGTGTCTGAATGGGTGACTGCCAGGGAGCCACATATACACTGCCTTGGAATGAATGGTGGAATAGAAATGTAAAAATGTAAAATAACTCCCTATTTAAAATTAATATTTGCAGGGTTTTCTTTTTAGACTCTTCTTTTTTTTTTCTTTTAGAAATCTGAGATTCAAAATTGGTGCTAACACATTGAATAATTGTTGCAAAATAACTTGGCTTGTCTGTAGCAAATTTGTCATTTGCTCTTAACTTCTGATCATTATCATCGTATTAAGCAGGAATGTTCACAGTACCTGCAGGTGCAAGAGCCTCACGTGCTTTAAAGGTGGAATATGGAGGTGGATGTTGAAACAGACAACTTGTGATTTGTCGTAGGTGTTTGAATGCTTGCTGAGATGCTTTAGACATTACAAGAAACAGGAAGTGGGAGTGAGTTGTACTTCCTCCTTCGCACATAATGTATTAGGAAGGGAAGAAGAAGAGTCACTGGCTGTTCTCATATCTAGAAGGCGGGTGCATCCTGGGATGGGGTGGGAAATTCATGACCCTGCCCCAATCTTGCATGCTACAGTAGAAACATATCATGGAGAAGCTCATGATTCTTTCAGCACCTCTTAGCATGCATGAAGTGCCCGGACTTTGTTGCCAGTTTTTGTTATGTTATTTCTTACGTATAAACTCAATCTTACAGGCCATATTTGTTCAAACAGCAGAGCAACATAAGAGTTTGAATGTTTGAAGGAAAAAACCTATACAAATGGAAATGAAGTGGTGTAAAATATTTACAGCAGTAAGAAACAAAGACTAAGTGTGCATAATATATGAGAACAACCTAGAAAAATAGAGCACAGTCAAGAAAATGGGTATCCATGGAGCCTTCCAAAGTCAAAACTTCATGATGCTTAAGACAGAGTGCCTCCACACACAAGTCTTTGAGAAAGTAATATGCTGTACTGAAAGACGTTTTTATGCATGTGCATGCGCACACATTGGCATGACCGCATCAAGCACTTCATTCAAAAGTAGCATTGCTTTTTAAATGCTCTCCCTGCTCTATCAAAAGGCCTCAAGCTAGGTTATCTATCATATGTGTGGGAAAATATTACTCACTTTACAAAAACAAAATACAAAATCCACAGTTGTTCCTTCAGTGGCAATGTGATAGTAGGCTGGGCTGAGACTTTTCTTAGAGCTATTGATGCTGTGACTTGATGACCATGGTGGTTTGAGAGTGGGAGGTCCAAATTAAAATCCCCACTCTGCCTAGCTCATTGGGGGGGCCTTTGATAGGATACTATTGCTTTGGTGGTTTGGATTCCTGCTTGTGTGCGACCCACGCATCAGTGGGATTCAGTATGATAAACGTATGTCCAAGGTTGCCCCCTTATTTTGATACAGCTTTGTTAAATACATGCTTGCACATGTATAGTAAGCTATAACCACAAACAAATTATACTTTACTGCCGAGTGAGCAGTGTGATAGTGCACACTGCTCAAATCGTGCCCAATCCCCACTGCCCTTTGCCAGCCAGGGAGAAAGCAGATTACAGTCCTGGCTTAATGTTACATTACAAACCTTGGCTTCCTTTTGTGAGTTGTTTGGAGGGAAACAAGCCACAGGTGCTGGTTTGCAGATAATGCTTAGTTAGTACTGTGGTTTGTTTCTTTCCTGGTTGGCGAAAGGGAGAGTGGGGGAATGATAGATTTCAACAGCATCCATCAGCATGCTCCATGTTCAGTGAAATATAGCTTCTTACATGATAGAATCATAGAATTGTAGAGTTGGAACAGACTACAAGGGGCATCTAGTCCAACTCCTTGCAATACAGGTATCATAAGGTTCCCCATCCCATTTGGAACCATACCAGACCCTGCTTAGCTTTGCAAATGTGTTAGAAGTTTTATTGCAATGAGCCTTTGTTATTCACATTTGGTAAGAGCATTGCTAGAGCCAAGCTTGTTACTTTCTAAAAATTAAATATCACTGTGAGATATTGGCCAAATTAGAAGCTGTCTTGGAATCTGGAAAGGGTAACAAAACTAGATAGTGCCCTTGCATAATGTTGACACTGCTTTGGATTTCTGAGCGTAGTTTGTTCTCTGACCTAGTTTTGCTATCATGCATGCCATGTGCTCATTAAGTGACAGAGAATTCTGGGAAAGTCTGAAGAGGAATTTAAGGTTTGTTGTCACCTGCTTCCTAAATTAATCCAACTTTTAACCACAAATTACACCTCCCTCCCACACTCCCATCACAGTGTTTACACCTATGGTCATAGCTTAGCCTTCAGTCATGTGCCTTCATCTATGTGCAGTGGTGTAGAGTTCGTTCCATTTTTGGCCAAGTGGTAAGCAAATGGGGCTCAATGAGATAAGCAGCTTAGAAGGCCTGCTGATTCTTGGGAAACTAAACAGACCCCCTGCCATAAACTGAAAATCTATTGTCCCTCATCCATATTTCTAATTGCTGCTCCTTACTTCCTTGGCTTTGTTCTCACTGGTATTTGCAGAAATTTTGGGAAGGGAACTAGATGGGATTCCATGGGCAGGGTTTGCTCCTTTCATGTTATTTAGAAGCAACGTGAATGTAATTGGCTCCTGTCGAACCTTCCTGTATGTTGAGGATTTCTCATCCCAGTTGATCTTCTGTGCCTCTGGGTGGATGTTGGGGAACCTAGAGAAACAAGCTTTGCTTGTAGGTGAAACAAATAGCTGGAATGGCTGGCAGGTTTGGGCCTGTCATCCCTGTGCTTATGCCAAACTTGTTTCTGGCAGTTGTTTAGCAATACTACAGCTGATAAGATCTTGATAAGGTTGGCTGGCTAACGTTCATGTTTATATTTTCAGTTCACATTATAGATTGGTGCTATATCAGGAGGTTGCTGCTATAAAAGGAGCTGAATTCTTTGTGTCTGTCTGTGATAGATGCATGGTGTGAAAGATGCATGGTGGATACCTATGAATGTAGTGAGATTTTCAGGAAGGGAGCCAGGGAAGTTACGACAATAATGGTGACAAGAGGAGAAGTTGTAGACATACTCAATGCAGATACCTTTCCAGGTTCAATTAGTACCCACCCAAGAGTTCAGAAATGTCACATTTTTATTCTATAAAAATACATAATTTGTCCCTAAGATTGGCCTCGTCGTCTGAGCATTGGAGTGGCCAAATATAACACCATTTTAAAAAAAAGAATCCAGATGAAATCTGGGAAATTAAATGTAAAATATTGCTTGGGTTGAAAGATTGTACACTGAATATTTCAGGCTTCTAAAATTAGAGCAGAACTTTACTTAAACAAAAAAAACGCTCAAAAGCACTACAAGCATGCCTGATAATAGTAACAGTATGTAAAGCGTATAAGTGAAAAGATTCTAATTTTCATCCCCGCCCCCCATTTTTTAAATTTACTGGTAAGTGATCAGAATATGCTGTGTACCTTGTTAGCAGAAATTGCCATTAACAATGCACTGGGAGATAATGAACTTAATCTCAAATATAGTTAATTAAAAATCTGATGAAGTGGGAGGGAGAATAATGCATAACTTGATCAAATTACTCTTGAACCTTCAAGCCATGATATTCCTGACAATGAAGGGAAAGAGTTTTGGGTGTGGACTACTTCTGGATCTTTTCCCTAGTGAACTACCAACTTGCATTTCGGTGCTAAGGTGGGTTGTGTCAAATTCTTAGTTTTAATGCCATTTACTGATAAATAAATACATCATTGTTGATTTAGGCTATCTCTTTGCCTTCAAGATTTGAGAGAAAGAAACTACTCCTTTGTCCTCTTCCTCTTTTTAGCAAGATGATGATGAAAGGGACCTATCCAGATGGACTTATTTCCTCTTTAAGGGATGCGGTTACTTGTGGCTTTTATCTCAGACTTCAGTCATTGCTGCTTAGTGATATGCAAAGCATTCACTTTATTACTTCAGCTTCAAGTTTTAAAGGGCCAACAAAGCTTGGGTGGTTGATTAAAATTGGCAGGCGGGTGACTAAAAATGATGAGGCCGTTAGTTAATCACATGCATATGGGTTGTGTCTTTTTAAAAAAGTATTGCCGCAATATGCAATGACAAAATAAAATGAAGATGGCCCTTCTAACAATGAGCAGAATCCGAAATTTAGTAAACAGCTTTCAATATTTCCACTTTCCAGAAGAAAGTGATTATTGCATGGCTCTTCTTTTCCCTGGTCTGTAAAACATACATATTATGAAAGACACGCACGCACGCACGCACGCACGCACTAACCCTGTCAATGTATTACTCATGTGTAGTGCATACGTGTATAAAGTCAGGCTGTGCTTTTACCCCTGCTTGGCACATTGCTTCCTTCTCATTTTTTGAGAAGAGTGTTCAGCATGTGAACACCTACCTTAGAGTAGGGGCTTTGGAGGACCAGGGCACCTGACCGTGTGGTATCCCAATTGTGAGGAGCCTCTACAGTGGTACCTCAGGTTAAGTACTTAATTCGTTCCGGAGGTCCGTTCTTAACCTGAAGCACCACTTTAGCTAATTGGGCCTGCTGCTGCCGCACCACCGGAGCACAATTTCTGTTCTCATCCTGAAGCATAGTTCTTAACCTGAAGCACTATTTCTGGGTTAGTTCTTGCACAGCCACACACAGTGAAAGGATGACACAACAGGGGTGGCTCTAAAAGTTCCTTACTCTACACACTTATGGCCACATGTGAGTAACATGTGACTAAGGCTCCAGTGCTTAGGTATTTGAGCTTTTCCTTACTGAGCACCAGAGCAAATACTGGCAAACCTTTTTTTTCTAAAAAAGAAAATGGTTAAAAAGCAACAACGAGCACACACTCTCCTCTTTAGTGCTCCAACACTGTTTGACTGCAGCAATTTACAACTATAGCTAGAAGGTTTTCAGAATGAACTTTGCAATCAATTAACGTGAATTTGCTTCACATCTTGGAAAGCGCTTCCCATGAGGATCATAATATCAGGCTAATTTAGTTCAATATAAAATGGTTGTGGGTAGCTTTTCTATAAAACATGGAGGCTATTTTAAAACTTTTTTAAATTAAAGGTTGCCAGATAGCTTTAAAGCTAACTTTAGTTAGCCTTACTGTGTGTCTTGGATGCGATTTAAAGCAAAGGCAGGAAATAAAGGCAGAGTGAATGCTTAGCCTTTGTAATAAAAAGAAATTGGAGCACCACATAGGGACTTGCTTTAGTAGTGCTGACAATATCCCAGGAATATAACATGGAAAAAACATTATGTCCAGGAATTGAGCTAAAAGTTAAGATTACTGTAAATGAAGCAGCACGGTGATAAAAAATATACAGTGACCCATAAATACTGTTTAGGAGAGAATATGTGTTAACCACTGAATTATGATGTTTAAATGCTTTAGGGCAGTATTTTCCAGACATTTAGTCCTGGGATACAGTCCCTCCCCCATTAAAGTTGGAGGCTCAATCCACTGTACTCTCATTAGAAAAAAGTGTATCTGCTTTCCTAGATCAATAGACAAGCATCTTCCTTAGAAATACTGCACAGGTTAGCATAATGAAGACTCAGGGTTGAGGCAGGATTGCTGGGCAAGGTGGGGATTCAGCCTGTTAGTTGCAACATGAGCTGTGCTGCTCCCTTAGTCATTGGCCATAGATCATAGGAGCATGCTGGCCCATCTAGTCCAGCATCCTGTTCTCACAATGGTCAACCAGATGTCTGAAGGAAACCTGGCAAACAGGACCTGAGCTATCCATCAACCCCCATTGTCTCTCCTAGTATTTCACTGGTTCGTAACTGCAGTCTGGGCAATATTTAATTTTCTGAGGTACACATCATCCTCTCTTTCAGCACACAGAATAGGGTTCAATACCCTAGGGGATACTCAAGGTAAGGTTGGTGGATTCTATCCCAGACAAGAGGACTGTGGTGAATTTACCTCTCTCTGTATGTGGAGAACCATATTTGATTTACCACTGCTGATTTTCCAGGTGTCTGGCGGAATTCCTGTTTTGCTCCCACTGCCAACCACTCTTGCATTTCAAAACCTCCTAACCACTGCCACCAGGCATCGAGACTATGCTGCTTAGCAAACAGTATAACGAATGGTTATTTCTTATTCACTGTAAAGGTAAAATAATGTAAATACTATATTCAGTTGGTAGCTGTTTCTTTAAGGCTTATGCAGCTAGGTAACAGCTAACTTTCAGCCGCCAATGGATACTACGAGATCCCAAGCCTGACTTTCAACATTCCATAAATATTTGAAACTTGGGATTGCTGTGATATTTGTAGCCCTTCCTGTATTCTCTGACTTGGCTGAATAGGCAGGGTGCACTAGTAGGGTTTGTACATATAGCCCTTATATATGAAGAGATTAAATTTAATATTTATGTCCTGCTTTTCTGTTAAAATAATATGCAAAGTTGCTTATAATGGAGAACAAAACACAACGTAGCAAAATGAAACATCAGAACACTAAAGTTGCATATATAATATAAAAACAATGGTGGGGATCAGAATTTCTCCCGGTTGTTGTTCCTTTTGCTGTTTCCAGCAGAGCAGAGTCTCTGGGGTTCTGACTTGGTTCCACTAAAGGATCACTCCAAAGGGTTGCTTTTCCTTTGGCAGTCACTTTCCAGGCAGCAGTTCCTCCTACTGGTGGTGACCTTCATGCTATTTTGGATTCCAGTTTTTGGCTGTGGGTTAAGTCATCCTTTGTGACCTCATAAATTTAAATTATTGTAAAATAAACCATTTTAATATCGCTGATAATTAACATCATTAATACATGGTGATTTGTGTTCCAAGACCTGCTGTCACCATCTTCAAAAGTGCACGGTGATCTTCCCTAAATACACAGAAAATTATGGGAGAGCAACAGCCCATGAGACTTCTGCTTGTTTGGTTCCCTTTCAGTCAGACAGCATTGGTGGTGCAGAGGGGATGGAACTTTTCATGCTGAGAACTAGTGGCGGAACTTAGGAAGACAAAAACATTTAGAAACTATGGCACAGGACCTCATGCATCTGGTGGCCACCATCCTGAGGCTTGATAGAATGAGACATTTTTCCTTAGAGGATCTGAAGTGGCACCAGCTAAACCTGGGAGGTGTCTTTCCTTGAAACAGCTGAACCCATGTGACTTTCTAGCTTTAGACATTGGCAGACTGTATAGCATTGGCCTACAACTCCCAGCATCCCTAGCCATTGGCTGTGCTGGTTGGGGCTGATGGGAGTTGGAATCCAACAGCATCTGGAGAGTACCAAGTTGGCCACCACTTCTCAAGGTGCTCTGTATGGACTAATGAGTTCCGGCACAACTAGAGCAGTGCAGGGGAAATGGCGAAATGCTTAAGATCCACTGGGAAACTGCCTTACTATGCCTGGTCAGACCATTGGTCCATCTAGCCCAGTATCTTCTGCTCTCAGGAAGCAACTCTCCAGGGTCTCTCCCCCTCCACTACCTGATCCTGTTAACTGGGAATGCCATGGACTGAACATGAATCTTTTTGCATGCAAACCAGGCACTGAACTATTGTCCCTCCTCAGTGTTTCCTTCCCAAGTATTCCAAGGGTTTGCCTACTAGGTTTTGTTCAACCATAACATAGACAGGTCCCTGCACCCGAAGAGTTAGCCTCAAAAATAGAAGGAAATAGATGGCCTGAAACATGTGTGCTGTAAGAAATGTAAGGCAAATTCCCATAATATTGCAGAATATAAGCACTAGCTTGCAGCGCATGGCTGTGCAAAGTGCCGAGCAAGAGAAATGATCTTTTCAGAAGGGTTGCTGACTTACTTGCAAAGCTTTGCTTACTGTATTATAAACACTGTGTTAAGAAGAAGAATAGCAGCTCATCATTTTGAAAGAAAGAGGTGATGGAGAAAGGCCAAAGCAACAGTTTCTACAGAGGTTCTGTTGTTGCTCCTGATAATACTAACTCAAAGCCTTAGGAAAAAAGAAGTTTCAATCCAATGCTTTTGGAAGTACCTATGCACAGAAGGCTCTCTAGCAGGCATAATAAATTTCCCTGTTCCTGTTTCCCTCTTTTTCCATAGTGTATGCATATGAGTGGTCAATGCAGCAGGCTATTGTGAGGATAAACCTGTTTGCACCTTCCATAAGCCCCTCCAGCTTTTCTTCATTTGGGTAGTTAAGGAGTGCTAGGGAAGTGGGCTGCTCAGGAGCTCATGAGGAATCGTAACGGTGTGACATGATGAATGCAGTTGTGTGTACCCCACAGAGCAGAGCTGGGTGGGAAGAGATACTTGTGGTGTAGTGTGGTGTAGTGGTTAAGAGCAGTGGACTTAATCTGGTGAACCGGGTCCACTTCCCCGCTCCTCCACCTGCAGCTGCTGGGTGACCTTGGGCTAGTCACACTTCTCTGAAGTCTCTCAGCCTCATTCACCTCACAGAGTGTTTGTTGTGGGGGAGGAAGGGAAAGGAGATTGTGAGCCGCTTTGAGACTCCTTCGGGTAGTGATAAAGCGGGATATCAAATCCAAACTCTTCTTCTTCTTATGGCCACTCATAATTTGTCCGTGCAGAAGCACTGTTCTGAAATAGGACAAAATTGAGACCAAAACGATGATTGTTGGATGCACACTGATGTTCTTGTCACACTGAATGGCTTTATGGAGACTGAAAGCTTTCCATCACGTAGTACAACATCCAGTTTATGTTTTGGTAGCAAATGTGTCTTGTGTGCATATCCCCTTCATTTTTGTAAAGTATTGCAATCATATAAGACCATTTGCCTCTCCTTCTCTCAACTTCAAATCCAAGCACTATATCAAGCATTTTTGTGATTTTGAAATTAGAATCCATTATAGTAATGGGGCAGCAATCTTGTGCATTTTCTTTTGCATTGCTGAATAAAGTATAGTTAATATTATGAGCTGGGAGAGTGATGGATTAGAATTCTCTGGTTAGTACAGATAAAATAATAGGGGGCTGCGCAGACTCTAGGAAGAGGGGAGGTTGTTCGGTGGAGCTCATGTTCTGTAATGAATGAAGAACAATCTTGCACAAGTAAGCTGCAGGCACCAATTTGATGCCCTCCAGATGTTGCTGGACTTTATCTTCCATCATTCTTGGCCAGTGACTGTGCTTGCTGTTGCTGATGGGAGTTGGGGGAGTCCAACAACATTTGGAAGGCATCACGTTGACTGTAGTGAGGTAAGAAATGTCCAGCAATATTACCAGTGTAGGGAGAGAGATTTTATACTTTGACTGCTCTGTTTCACTGCAATTATTTGGCAGTGCCTTTTATCCACTTCTTCTTAATTCTTTTTTAAAAGTTTATTTTAATTGAAGTTTTATATTTATAGATGTACAACATTAAAAAAATCTGACCAAGCAGAATAAAGTACCATTCATGAGAATGTCAAGTATAGAATTACCAAATAGCACCTTATAAACCCCTTCCACTTCATGACTTGAGTCGCTAGAGGTTGCAACAGTATCCCATCCTTTTTCAGATAGGCTATGAAAGCCCCCCAGATAAGCTGAAAATCTCACAACATGAGATTTGATAAGCAAGTCTCTTCAATAAGGCCATGCTCTAAAAAAATTCCAAGCCAATCTTTGATAGAAAATCCACATTTTCCAATTACCAGCAACTTCTAAATGAGTTGCAGTGAGGTAATGTGATCAACTCCCAATGAATCAACTTTTGCCTCTAAGACGATTGGATCTTTAGAAGCATCAAGGATTGATCAGGCAGAATAATTTGCCCTGTGACAGATGAAATTCTGCATCCCAAGATAGAAGTCCTCTGTGTCCTCCTGGGCATCATTGCTAAAAAACATTATGGCGCTGTTGGACAATGTTGCTAAAAGATGAAATTATGGGTATAATTAAAGCAGTTGCAATGTGTGCCATGAGGATTATCTTATTGGTATGCTCAGCCACAAAAAAGATATATTTTCATTAAAAAGTAATCAATAAATTGAGTAATAAATATTCTGCAGAAATATACATGTCACATCAGACCTTTAAAAAAGTTGTGTTAATCGTCTGAGCTTGAAAGAAACAATTCCCCAAAAATACTTAAAAATACTGAGGAGCTTCACTTTTGTGATCTTCTGTTCTGGGCAGGAATTTTATTCATGCCTTAGGCTCAGACAGCTTCACAGATGTAGGGTATCAATGCAAAGGAGAATCACGTACTAGAATACGTGGTGGAAAGGAAACAGGAATTTATTCTGTCATAGTGCAGAGTGAGCATCCTTCATAAACACTGTTGTCTATCCAAATAAATGGTGCAAAAAAGGATGACTCAAGAATGCACTGTGCATAATACATCAAGGTGTGGGTGGGTGTTGGACGAATAATCCTATAGTAACCCAAATCCTCTAACAGGTTGGATGTTACAAATGGTTAGTGAAACACAAGTTCTTGACCTTTGAAACACTTAACCATGAGTTAATGTCTGATGTGACTAGACTGTACTTTGCCCTATTAAGATGTAACCTTACATGTACTTCTAAAACAGTACAGCTGATTCAGTACAGAACGAGAAGGTGAGGGAAACCATTGCGATTGCCACCTTGTGAAGAGAGCCTATAAAGATTGTTCCCCACTTTTAATGTGATGTTTCCTGAGGATGTGTATTTTGGCAACAGCATAGCTTGTTTGGGAACTCGGAAGATTTTGGTTTTGTGTGAAATAATTTTGGGGGTAATTTTGAAGACACAAATGGTAGGAAGGGGAAAGTCAAGCAGCACCTTCGCTTGTTGCTGTTCCTGCTGTCTTACAAGAAACTATATAACTGATCAGCAAGTGTATGCTGAGCATCAGTTAATTGTTGTTAAATTAAACATATTGCTCGGATACTGCTTGATGAAATCCTGAGAATCTCAATTTTCACAGTTTGAAGGGTCAGTATGCTTACAACCCTTAAAATAAGAAAAATACTGGGTGATCTGATAGTAACAAATGCTAAGGACATTTTGAAAATCGTGCTCTAGGAAAGTGGGAAAGAAGCAGTAGGTTCTCACTGAAGAAGGTAAATCTGCCATCCTTTCTATTGCAGTTTTGCAAAAGTAAAGGTAAAGGGACCCCTGACCATTAGGTCCAGTCGCAGATGACTCTGGGGTTGTGGCGTTCATCTTGCTTTACTGGCTGAGGGAGCCGGCGTACAGCTTCCGGGTCATGTGGCCAGCATGACTAAGCCACTTCTGGTGAACCAGAGCAGCGCACGGAAACACCATTTACCTTCCCGCTGGTACCTATTTCTCTACTTGCACTTTGATGTGCTTTCGAACTGCTAGGTTGACAGGAGCAGGGACCAAGCAACAGGAGCTCAACCTATTAGCAAAAGTAGCTAGTTATAAATAAAAGAGAGCAGAGGCATCTTATTTGGGAATTCTGCTTTACAATAGGATACACAATTTGCTGAAAACTACTGTGTTCATTTATTCAGAAGTGTTTGTCCCTCAAGGTCTGTAGATTATTCCCACAATGTGCTTTGTATCCTGCAGGCTTCTTAACCTGTAGTTTGTAAGGATTTGAATCTTGTCCTAAGGTGGCACTAATTTGACCTATATCTGTCTCTTCCTAGGTGTTACATGCTTGCGAAAACCTGATAGCATATTTCAGCTGAACCCCAGCCTAAGAGCATGCCATTAGGATATTCTTCTTTTACTACTTGGAACATGGGGGAAAAGGACGATGAGAAATATAGCCAAGCTGGCCAAATATTTGAAAACTTTGTCCAAGCCTCAACATGCAAAGGTACAATCCAGGCCTTTAATATCCTCACTCGTCAACTTGAACTAGATCCTTTGGACAACAGGAACTTTTATACAAAACTTAAATCAAAGGTGACCAGTTGGAAGGCCAAAGCCTTGTGGAACAAGCTAGATAAGAGAGCAAGCCATAAGGAATATAAGCGTGGGAAATCTTGTGTGAACACCAAGGTAAGATCATAGACTTTAATTCTGATGCTATGTTTTGAAAGTTGGATCCTTGCTTTTCCTGCATGTCAATGCTGTGCTGTTCAAGTTGCAAATTGTGCCTAGTAGCCACAATTTGGACGTGTGCAACTGTCACTGCATCTGTTAACTGCTTTAATTACTCACCCCCCTGTGATGACCAGCATATAGTTCATGTTTTTTATAGTCTATTTTTGGATCACTTCCCTCATCTTCGTATGTTTTTGGAACGTTCATTGGCTTATCTCCCCTTGCAAGTAGTCTATCAGAAGTCCCCTTGGTTCACTCCACTGCCAATTCATATCCATAGTCTACCATAATCTACAGGTTGTGTGCATTTGTCTTTCATCATCGGATATATATATATTTATGTGTGTGTTTCTAATTACTTTAATCTTTACAGTGGTGAAGCAAAATGCAACCACAAGAATGTGACGATTTAACACTTAAGTTTGTGATGAATTAAAATCTAATGTGCCTGTCTATGGTTGCCTCATCTATACCTCTTTCCAAGAGGCTTATCTGCTTGTGTTACTTCATTCAAATCAAAGCCAGGAGAGGAAGGAGTGTGGGAAACTCATCTGGCTGATAACCCACAGCATCCCTGTAGTTTCTGCTAGTTGGCCTGACAGGAAGTTGTCAGTGAGTTTATATCATAGCCTAAAGGAAGCATCTTGTCAAAAGGCTGAGCCTCTGGGGGATTGGGGAGGCCTTTCAGTCTGTTAAGCTTTGATATTTCATTCAGCATCCTTCTGTAATTTGCAGGACTTTGTTTATTATTGTATTTGTATAATATATGTCCTCGAGCTTTGAGCAGTGAATATGGGATTGTCCCATTTCCCCCTGAGGAATTGCTCTTCATGATAGTAGGGGGCAGAGGTGGAGAATGAGAACAGTGGACAGAATATGAATAAATGAAACAAGCACAATGTTGGCTAATATATTAGCTGTATCTGTCACTTAAACTAGCCCATAAATGACCCAGATTTGTTTTTACTGCTTATCGGTGTAAGCAGCCTGAATATATGAAAATGCTTAATCTGGGGAATGCAAATGAAAACACTGGCTATGGTCTGCAGGCTTACTGTGGCTATCTAGCAAGCATTCCTTGCTTATGATTCATAGTCTGCTGTGAAAATATATCTATGGCACATGAATGATAGGAAGCGCATCCAGACAAGAGCAACTCCCCAGTGATTATGTTGACGTCATGCTGTTTTTGGGAGGTTAAACGTACCAGCCTGTGAACTAGCACCTTAATAGATCCATCATGGTAAAATGACTTGCCAGCATAGGAGTAATTGCAGGGAAGCGGGTGGGCTTTCAGAAATGGGATGGAATATATTTGCATATTGAACAGGGAATGAGTCTCACTGTGGATTCAAGAGTCAAGGAACTGAACCCAGGCCAGTGACTGGTCTAGTGTGGAAAAGCCCAGTTCAAATCCTTGCAGTGCCATGAAGATCAGTGTGGTCATGTGCAAAGTAAAGTCTCAGTCTAACCTACCTTTTGATACTTTATTATGATGCTAACCAATGTATGTTAAGCATCTTCCAAGTATTAACATTAGTGCAATAAAATAATGTTATAAAAATTATACTTCAGGCTTTGTGCTAGAGAGAAAACATAAAGAGAAGCTCAAAGGTGTCAATACAGAGGGAAAAGTAGAAATGGAAACAGAGCACTCACTTGTATTAACTACTGAGGCTTTTTCCCCTGGCATTGCAAGTCGAAGCAGCAATGATAGCTTTAAGCCTCACATCTGAAAAGTCTCTTGAAAACTGATAACTTGTCAGGCAAAATGTAAAGTTTTTAGCTGTCTGTCCAAGCAATGCCAAAACCAGGAGGAGTTCTCAGGAACATAGAAAGCTACCTTAAACTGAGTCAAACCCCATGGTCCTTCTAGCTCATAGAATCATAGAATCATAGAATTGTAGAGTTGGAAGGGACTCCAAGGGTCATCTAGTCCAACCCCCTGCAATGCAGAAATATGCAGGTGGTCCATATGGTGATCAGACCTGTGACATTGTCATTATCAGCACCAAACTCTAACCAGCTGAGCTAACTGCTCAGTATTGTCTACACTGACTTGCAGTGGTTTTCCAGGGTTTCACACTGGCGACATTCTCAGCCCTACGTAGAATTGAAGCTGGGTTTTCTGCATTGAATGCAAATGCTCTTCTCACTTAGCTACAGCCTTACAGTTTGTGGATGGTTTAGTTGATAGTAAACTATGAAACCTTCAGAAAGCTAACTTGACTATGGGTCATCTACAGGGGTCAGCAACCTTTTTCAGCCGTGGGGCAGTCCACCATCCCTCATACCATGTGGTGGGCCGGACTATATTTTGAAAAATAATAATGAACCAATTCCTATGCTCCACAAATAATCCAGAGGTGCATTTTAAATAAAAGGACACATTCTACTCATGCAAAAACACATTGATTCCCGGACCATTCGCAGACCAGATTGAGAAGGTAATTGGGCTGCATCCGGCCCCCGGGCCTTAGGTTGCCTACCCCTGGGTCATCACATTTGTGCAGTAGACTTCCATTTGCCTAAAAAGACTTGCCCTTCCTTTCCTCTTCATGCAGCCTGCATGAGCCTGCTTAGCTTCAGCAAGTTGATGGCCTCATGTGTCTTCATATCATACTCAGGCCCATTACATTTCTTGATTCAGGAGGACTATGTGTAGGGTACAGGGGAGGTAGGGACTATCTGGATGGTCCCACAGAGCACTTCAATTTTATCATGGCTTTTATGAGATGATGCTTCACTGAATTACTCATATCCTGAGTAAGGAAGAGTATGTAGGAAGAGTATGTAGATTACTTTCCAAACCAAACTAGGTGGCAAGCAGAGCTTACTCATGTCTGTCTGCTAGTGCAATTAATTCTATGCTGATCTCGTAACATTTCTTCCATCCACCTGATTATTACTCAGGCCGTTTTGTCATGCTGAACAATTAGAACTGCTGTGCTAGGGGGAAAGTAAGCTGTCCTCAGTTATTTCATTGTGTTAATTTTTCTTTAACATTAATTACTTTTCAAGAAGGTTAGCTGAGGTGTGTCTATAGAAGAAGACTTTTTTTGATTATGTGATTCTGGTTGGAGCTGATCTTTGCTGACAAAGTCTAGGCAGGCTGTTGTCGATCCTCTCAGAGTAGAAAGAAGTGAGGGGGACTTGTTATAAGTGTTGTCCTGATTAGTGCTGGCAATTTCATTCCTTCTCCCTTTCAATAGTGGTGGGGTGAGACAAGTAACAGGCATGCTGTGCTACTGAGGTAATTCCAGATGTCTGGAGTTGGTATGCTAGTTTTAGCTTCTGCTGTGCTGTCTCAGGCCATTGTGATCTGTACTGTATAGAGGTGACCCTTCAGTTCTGTGAAAATGACTAGGGCAAAGCCCTGGCTTAACTTCACAGGAAATGTGAAGGCGGGTGACTTTAAAAATAACAACAACATTGACAAACATGCTTTGCAGTGGAGCAGAGAAAGTCAACTCTGTTTGTCCAGGCCGAACATCATCCAGAATGATAAAGCAAAGTAAGATGTTCTGAGAATAACAGTGGCATTAGCTTGTTGCTTATATGAAAAACTGATGCTGTTGAACTAGTCCCAGAACACAGCTGTTAAAGGCAATATATTACTTCTTGTTCCTTTTGGCTTCCTTGCTTTAATTTGCAACTTTTAAGAATCTTTAGTTATCAATGTATAATTGGGAATTCATATAGGCGTGCCTTTTCTCTCTCTATCCAGGTAATATAAAAGTGTTGTCACATTTTAAAATATTGGTATGACAGCACACCTGTAGTCTGCCTTTTGAGAGGGAAGAGAGCCAAGCGAACTAGATAAACAAACCATTCCTACTTAACTTCACTCCTGCCACCAAGTAGATACCTTATTTTTTTGTTTGGCTGCCTCCACTAAATATTACTTTTATACAGTGGTACCTCGGGTTACAGATGCTTCAGGTTACAGACGCTTCAGGTTACAGACTCTGCTAACCCAGAAATAGTACCTCAGGTTAAGAACTTTGCTTCAGGATGAGAATAGAAATTGTGTGGCAGTGGCGCGGCGGCAGCTGGAGGCCCCATTAGCTAAAGTGGTGTCTCAGGTTAAGAACAGTTTCAGGTTAAGAATGGACCTCCGGAACGAGTTAAGTTCTTAACCCGAGGTACCACTGTACTTTTGGACTTTAGGTGCCATAACCTACTCCCTATATTGGCTAGAGTAGTATGGTGCTGAAGTGTGGCGTGACTAACAAGACTTCAATCCATGTTTTCTTTATGCTTTTATTAAAGGTTTTAGTAAAGCAACAAACAGTTTTTGATAAAATTATTTTAGGAAGAAACCTATTTCACTCAGCAGAAAATAAAAGGGGGTTGGTATCTCAAGAGTGACGTTGAAACCATCCACACTATATATTGCTGACAGCAAGCTATGAAGTGCTTAGTAAGGAGTAAAGCAAGATGTTTAGTGAAGGAGCTCAAGCAACAGGAAGCATTGTATAGCATCAAGGGTTAATTTCAGGCAGGAGATGCCATGATGCTCAATAGTGGAGCAGAATGTAATGGCCAATAAGTAGGCTGGAAAGCAGCCTATTTTAGATGGATGTGATGTGGTAGGAAACTCAGAACTTAGAAGGCAGAGGTTTTCAACCTGTTTGAGTCCACGGCTCCCTTGACAACTACATTCTGTCTGCAGCACCCCTGTGGGGCTCGGGAGCCCAGTTATGTCACTCCTTCCCTGCAGAGCTGGCAGCCTCTCACCCTTTTTTGAACACCTTCCCTTGTGGTGTGTTCCCTTAGCATCCTTTCATCTCCCCTCTGCTTGGGAGTCCTCCAGGCAGCTGCTGTTTCTGTCCCTGACCTCTAAGCTACCCCTCCTCCCAAGAGAGGTGCCTCACTGAGGCACCATTTGCCTGTGGAGATTATAGCCAGGGCTGCTGCAATAAACAGCTTTGCAAGCCATTGGGAGGCAGAGACGTGAGAGGGCATCAGAGGAAGGAGGGAAGGGAAGGGACAGTGGCCAGTATTGCCTATGGCACCCTTGACCATCATTCAAGGCACCCCAGGGTGCCACGACACACTGGTACCATGAACCACTGTCCTAGCCAACTAGAGAATGACCTGTCTCAGCAATGATTTGACTCAAGTTTGAGATTCTTTCTTACAACCAAGTGAAAATATAAATTGAAGCATTTCTGGGCTTGGTAGGATAATGTCTTGGTAACTTTTTAAGTCATGATTCAAATCTGGCAGCACACTGTTAAAAAGAGACTTGTTTGAGAGATGTTGGTATGATTGGACTTTACAGTTGGTGGTTTATAACTGAGATGTTGGTATGACTGGCTTTTATAACTGAGATTATCTAAGCACACCTTTTGTTCTGTATCTCTATATATTTTCTTTTCTGGCGGTTGGTAGATCGAAAGGCTGTTAAGTCATTTGAACAAAAATGTTTGCAGAAGGACAAAATCACACCACATTTATTTTTTGTGTTTAGATTGGCTTGTGGCTTAGTTTTCATGCATTAGGGTGTTTTTTTTAAGGAGCTAGTTCTTGTTTTGACAAGTATCAGTGATGAAAGGATACATAGGAGACTCAATTTTCTGAAAATGGAGTGATGTATTAGACTCTTGGTACATATTGTTTTAAAGCATTAAATTAGGTTAAATTACATCAGTGAGAGCAGTTTTTTCTGGCATTTGATTATTGCATAATGAGACCACTGCAGATCATGCATAGCACAGATGCTTTGTAAGTATATAATTTATATCCTACCAACTCTGATTCTGTGAGGCAGTTGGCTATGGTTTCAGACAGTTCAGCTAACTTTTTTCCAGGGGGTTTTAAAAATAGAATAAGTGGGGTTGATTTTTGAACATCAAAACACCATCTACCAGGTGTTACATAGAAAACACATTCTTTCTAGAAGGGAGACACAGCAAGGTCAGGTGATGAATGAAGTCAATAGTGGAGATGGGACATCAATGTATCATGTGGGGTAAAACTTTGAGACTGGGGAGGTGGGATAAATGCAGTTTGTCTTGATTGTAATGAGTAAATGATGAGGGAAGTTTCTTGCTGGACCAATAGTTAAAACAAGGTTTAAAAAGTGTGGTTAGAACAAACTATAGTTCCTTGAGTCCACTGAAAATAAGTAACTTCTCTTCCCTTCTCTCCTTCTCCCGTTTACTTGCACCTCCTGAAATTGACTGGGAGGGGGTTGTTGTTCAGGAGAACTCCCCCAGAACAGCATGCAAAGGGGGTGTTATTGGGCCTGGCAAACTGATACACTTGTGCAGATAGAACATTTGCAGTAGTGTGATGTTAAATTCCACCCAGTGCCCATGACATATCTGTACCTACAAATGACAGTCATAAAGAGGTATGCCTGCTAGTGATTTTGACCTGTGTAGTAGTTGCTTGCATTTATCGCCAAGCAACAAGGTGGCAGTCCAGGCAGGAAAGGTTTCATAAAGTATCAAACAAGTTGTAAATGCGTAAAACAGATTCATTGATTTCTTTGTAGTAGGATTATTAACGTAAATGATTTGTTGTCTGATACCCTAAATAGTATTCAAACACTGTTATGTGTTGATGAATCTAGTTAGATTTGTTTTTGTTTAATTGTGTCTCAAAGAAAAACTGATGCGCAGCTGGTATTAGTAATATTTAAAAGTAAAAATAGATTCTTGAATTATCTCTCACATTATATTAAGCAATTATATTGTATTTTAGTTCACTCATGATAATTCACAGTCTGCTACTGACTGGCTTAGGTTCTAAAATAGAAGCATCAGCTGAAGGAGCAGTAAGTCTTATGAATCTTTTGGAAGAGACTTTTGCCAAAAATTCTTCAATTTCTACATATAGGGTTAAAGTATGAAAAGGCTCTCTTGTAGGGCAGAGGTTAGAGACTTCTCACTGAAGCATTGCTTAACTGCCTCCTTTTTAGTTGCTGTAGCAGCTGCTGTTCATTGGAAACAAATTGGATTAATTCCATGGAAGTCTCAATTTATCCTGTGAAGTAATTGCCTTTTATCGTGATGGTACTGAGTACTTAGGCTGGAAGTCTCTCCAGAAAGTGTTTGCCCAAATTTCTGTATTCTACCATCATGCAATAAAAATTGTATCAAATGATGGCAACTTGTGAGAATGCAACGCTTTCCCGTCCATTCTCTGAAAACTCCACTAGAGCTAAAAGCCTTCTGTGGGTGAAGGGACACAATTGTGTGAAAGCTTACAATAGGCTTGATTGTGCATGCATGTTTCATTCTGGGTATTGGTTTCTAAATTAACAGCAAAATGCAGGATTTCCCCCAAGGGAAATAAAAAGGAGGTTCAGCAATGCAAATGTTAATTAGAAAAATATTAATCAACATAGTTTCAAGCTTACCTTTGCAGTCTATGAGGATTAGAAACCTGTATACCAAAATGAAGTATGAGATTTTCAGGATGCTTAGCTTTGTACTGAATATCAAATTATGGATTTATATGAAACTGGAATATTCAAATACCTGCAGGGGAGTAGGAAACTATCATGTCTAGACCACTCTGGATGGCAAATGGGTAACAGCTTCCATTCAGACCCAGCTCTTGTTCTCTTGAGGTGCAGCCTCTGACGTGCTTGACATCTGTAGTTCTCTCCTATAAAGAGGGCCAATGCAGAGAAATAATGCCTGCTCTCCTCTCCTCTCATTCTCTGCACCCTCTAAATCTCTGGAGGGTTGAGCAATTTATATATTTTTAAAAGCCAGCAAGATGGGGACACCTCTTCAGTTGTCTGGCACATGCAGAGGACTTGAGCGAGGGGGAGCCATGGTGATGACAACTTTTGCAGGTCTCTCATCTCCCAGCGTCCCTTGGGAATCATATAATGGGTTTTGAACAACATATATGCAAAAAGCCCTATAGGAACTAATTTGTTTGCTTATTTGGGGGGGAGGGAAGCTCAACAACTTTTCACTTTGACAACCCTAGTATCATAGTAAATTCACAATTTGGGGGTTTCATAGAGTATGGGGGATTATCTGAGTGATTATCTAATGAAGATTATAAGTGGGTAGAAATAGTTAGGGCTTGTGAGTACTGTACTAAGTTCAGCTGAAATCAGGAAGTGAAATCTGTTTCTTTTATGTTTTCCCTGAGTTCAAATCAAAAATTAGATCCTCTATTTTTGCCTTACTTTTACTAACCTGCGTTAAGAAATACATTGAATTGAAATGGATTATTTATTTTATTTTGGATTATTTCTAATCTTACTCAAATAATATCAAAGTGTTGAACAATATACACTTAAAATACACATGAAAAGCAGCAGTATTTATAACCACATCAGAGAAAGAAACTATATAACCATTTATAACCACATCAGAGAAAGAAACTAAATAGCCGAATACATGGCAGTCACTACAAATGAGTAACAAATCGGATTCCATATTACCTCTTCAGTACTTGTGTATTACCTTTGTTGTGCTCAGCAAACATGTAGGTGGGGGGAGCAGTGGGGATGAGTATGCTGTCACCTCACGGTCCAACTCATGAAAGGTGACCTTCTGAAGCAGGGAGCCTTCTGTACGTGTGAAATCTAAGCATTTTAGAGCCCTGCTTTTCCCGAATCCTGAAATGGGAGTAGGGAGTCTTCTCAAGTCTTCCCATACCACACAGGTGTCCTCAGTGAGTTGAAGGATGATGGAAACAATGATGAACATAGAGTGGAGGAGTGCAGAGCTCGGTTGTTTGCTCCCACTGCCCCCTTCATGCAGTTGCTGAGCCACACATGGCAACACTTGAACTGGACTTGTGTCTAGTTGTGATCAACATGTGGATGGTCTTTGTAGACCAGAGATGGAAACCTAGTGCCCTCCAGCTGGCTTGGGTATACCAATAGCATAAATATAACCATAATTTAAAAGCCAGCAGGTAGTTTTCAAAGCCATTCTTAAAATGCCTTTCTCTTCTCTGAATTCCAACCCAGCAAGCAGAAGTGAGTGAACTGGTGGGAGGCAAAATCTTCAGCCAGAAGCACTGAAGCCAAAATTCATTCCCACCTCAAACTGTTGGTCGAGGCCACTAGGAACCAGAAGGCTGCGTGCACAGATCCTAGGAATGGTGCTGGAGGGGATCCAGCTGTTCTGCTTTTTGCAGGTTGCTTTAGCATTTTATCTCTACCCTACCACTACTTGTGAGTGGACTCAGCTAGGATCAAAAGAGGAACTCTGGCATATTTAGCCTAGTCCAGAAGTTTCTAAAAAGCACAGCTCAGTGGTTGCATTTATTTCCTTATGTAACCTGAGTTCTAAGGGCTTGGCTTCTTTCCTCCTTTCGCAATTCTTGTTCTGTCCTTTTCATAATTTAATATAGGTAAAAGTCTAAGCACTCCTGGATTCAGTGTTGTCAAGAGCCCTGCTGCTTTGTCTCCAGAATATTTAAATATCAGCGGTACATTGCCATGTGTAAACTGTGCTTCAATAGGAGATCTTCACAAATAAATCAAAGAGCAAATACATTTGAAGCAAAGATAAATACGTTGCTAGATGGTAACCCCAGATTATGGCTTTAAAAGGTTTTGTGCCTGAAGTGCTTTGGAGCAAATAGGTGGGGCTTTTCCTCTTGTCTGGAGGGATGAAGACATTATTCACTGGAAGGCCTATGTTTGAATGAGTCGCTTTTGGTAACTGCCATTGTTTATATACATAGATCTTTGTTTGCTTGGGGACTCAAAGTGGATGAAACCATTTATGGTATGCATTTGTTGAGTACAACAAAATACTGTGTACCACTGTTAAGCTGCAAATGCATTAACTCGGAGTTCTCATGTTAATTAGAAAGAATTTACTGCAAAAACTTCCTAAACTCCTGCCAACTGTCCTGCTTTTCCCAGTCTTGATAGTATCCTGGACTCAGTCTTGTCCATCCATATAATTGAGTCATTTGCTACCTTTTCTTACGATAGAAGCTGACACCCCTGCTCTGAAAAGGAGAGCCTAGAAAGTTCTCTAGAATTAAGCCAAGCCCGCTTTGCATTTTAATTATTTGTGTAAGATTCTTTGCCCTGCCCTTCTCCTTAAGGTCCCAAGGAAGGTTACATGAGAGCAATCATCCTTAAATGGACTAGTTAACCAGTGTAAGAATATTTTGACCCTTTGTCTTGTTTTTTTGTTTGTTTGGGACATTTCTTTCATCATGGAACTCAGTGGAAAGGCTGAGTCTGAGAACACAACTCTGAATTGATTGACCAATTTTTGATTAAGTTTGTTTTGGATTGAATGTATGAGAAGATTTCTCAAAATCATCTCCTGATTGTGGAGCATCATGAATTAAAATCGTATCAAAACATGTATAAAATATTTTCAGATATCTTAATATCTTCTCTGTTTCCTCCTGCAGTGTTTGATTGTTGGAGGTGGACCCTGTGGTTTGCGGACTGCCATAGAACTTGCCTTTCTAGGAGCCAAAGTCGTTGTTGTGGAGAAACGAGACACTTTTTCAAGAAACAATGTGCTTCACCTCTGGCCTTTTACTATTCATGATCTTCGAAGCCTAGGAGCAAAGAAATTCTATGGAAAGTTCTGTGGAGGATCCATTGATCACATTAGTAAGTATCATTAACTAAGAATGGATATTGCACGAACGTTCAGTGTGAATACTTCTCTAGCTACACGGCAGGAATATTGGCTGTAGGTCACTACACAGCTGTGTGCAGACACCTTCTGTTGAATTCATTTGAGCTTGTGCAGGGTGGTAGCTCTTCTCCTGATATGGTATACCAGTATATCACAACAGATTTAACCTATGAAGCCTGTATCCACTGTAGGAAACAGCCCATGCTGGGTATTTTTGGAAGAAGATGAAAGAAATGTTTCAGTATATAGAGAACGGAACATGGCATCCCACTCCTTTTAGCAGGTGTCCCCTACCCATATTTTTAGCAAGTTTTGTATAAATTGAATGCCAACACATTTCTTCAAATTTTCAAGAAGGTTAAGTTGACAGCCCTCATTTTTCAAATTTATGTTTTATTATTTATTTATATATTTATATCCCATCTTTCCTCAAGAACCTCAGCTCAAGGCAGGTCACAAAAAACAATGGATAAATCAGATAGCTGTATGTGAGAGAGAGTTGGTGTGGAGTGTTCATGCTCACTTTTGCCATGGCGACTGCTGGTTTGTGGCTGTTAGACTGAAAAAAGTTAGCTACCTTTTTTTCTATTTCTTAAGTGCACACACACAGACAGACACCGAAATAAGCTGAGAGCTAGTGAGTTGTGATCAGCATGGATTAAGGTATCACCCAATTAATTTTTTAAAAAACATAGAATTATTCTAGTTAAATCTCTTTCTCTCTGTGTATTGCAGTTGCTTAGATTTGTATATAGTGGATTCCTGGTATCCTTTTACCCTGCTGGTAAAGTTATCCAGGATACTTAAAAAAAAGAGAAAGAAAACCACGAATTAGCAAATCAGTTGGCTAAACTGAAAATAGCAACATTGGAGTGCTTTTTCTTCTGAAGGCCTTCACTGTATTAGGAAACAAGTATATCTGCCACTGCAATGAAACGTACGTTCAAATGTTGACTAATGCACATCCTAAAATAACCCTATTGTTTCTCTTTTGCAGGTATTAGGCAGCTTCAGCTCATCCTCTTCAAGGTTGCACTTATGTTGGGAGTTGAAATCCACGTGAATTTAGAATTTGTGAAAGTTTTGGAACCTCCTGAAGATCAAGAAAATCAAAGTACGGCATGACTTTCGTTAAGAAAAGTATTGCACAGAAATAAGGCGATCAGTTTAAACCTTAAGGAATTGGGTATTCTGCTTGGTGTGAGTGAGCGCATTTAATTTAAATCTGTTTGGTCTCTTTCTATTGGCATTTTGGCTATACCTTATGCCAAATAAACTTCAGTTCAGTTTGCTTTGATGGAGTTTGAATGTTTTCTCCAATACGTTCAAGGATGCCTGGAGCAAGGTTTTCTGGGCAAGAGGGTGATTGCACTGCCTTGGCTTTGCTTCCACGGCTAGAAATTCTCCTTCAAAATTAGTTGAAAGCTTAATTTTATTTTAGCAACTTTTAACTTAAAATAAAAAATGTTTAGCATCCATGGACCACCTAACCTAGTATGCCTCTCTCTGTGGAAGGGCCCCTTTCCTCAGAACAACAGGCAATGACAATAGGGATGTGAGCTGCGGTTTAAATATGCTGTCCTCTTGCTACCTGAGGTAATTTTCTCAGTTTACCTCATGGTAGGCCTGGCCGTGCTGTGCAGTCCTTACATGGACTTCTCTCGTGTTGCTTGGAGCTGATACATGGAGCCCACAGGTGTTGACAATGCAGTTTGAATTACTCACTGTTTGACCACTTGTGTGGCTGACTGACCTACTGCTTTCAGAAATAGGTTGGCGTGCTGAATTTCTCCCAATGGATCATCCTTTGTCAGAATATGAATTTGATGTCGTTATTGGTGCCGACGGCCGCAGAAACAGCTTGGAAGGTATGTTGTAAAAGTTGTAGCAAAATGCCTACTTGTTTTCTTACTACAGGAATGGCAGTAGAGTGGGATAATGACTGGTTTTAAATTACTGCTTTTTTAGTTTTTTACAGAAAAGTTACGTTCTTGCTTTTAAAAGTCATTGTATTGTCATATATACTGCTTTTATTCCACTTGCCTTCAAACAAAACCAGAGCAGCTAACAATGTTTATAAAATGTGGCATTAAAAACCAAGTTAAAACACAATTCATCATAAAATACATTAACAGCAATGTATCACATTGTGCTTGTGGATTTTTATTTATTTATTTTTTTACATTGTGGAATAATACCTGAGAGAAAGGTTTCATGGTTTTATCAGGAACGGCACAAGCAGTCAACAATCGCCTACATTTTGTGTTGTAGGCCATATGTATTCAAAATAATCATCACCTACAGTGCCTGCTGGGGATCTGATGAAGATGTCTGAAGGAATAATTAGGAAGATATAATTTTAAGAACAGTCACTTAGGGCAAGGATTTGAGGAAGAAGAAACAGCTGAAGGAAAGGAATATTCTGTTGCAATAGCTGCAAAATAATAATTAGGGAAAATTCCAAGCCTCTGAGTCGGCTTCTCTCAATGAGACATTAGTTGAGCAGTTCTTGCTAGCCATATCACATGAACCAACCTAGTTAAGTATGTACTCCCATTGGACTTAATTAGGTGATTTTTTAAAAAAATTTGGTTTATCAAGTAATACTAGACTGCATGTTAGCAGTTAACCAAATGATTCTTTTGCTGGGAGATGGTATACACTCAGGCACAATACAGCTACATGTGCAGCCCAACTAAGGAGGAACATTGATACTTATACTGAGCAACAGGGTTGAGAACTTAGTGGGTCAAAAGATAAGAATCAGGAGAACTTTCTGTGACAAATGCCAGTGAAACACCAAAGGCAATGGGAGTAGATGCCATGGGGAATTGTAGGACTCTGGTGCATGCTGTTTCATTTTTGAGAACACGAGTGTATCTCCTCTCTGTCCTTTATACACTTAGGAAACATTGGTGCACTGAACCTGTTGAATAGTTCTAAGGGGTTCTTAAGCCCAAGTGACTCATGAGGCTCAGTTGTATTCCATGTAACTTTCCTCCCCACTGGTGAGAAACCAGATTGTGGGAGGGGAGCATTTTGTGTGGGCAACCAGTAAGGGAGTCAGGCAACTCTGTTGAGTTGTTGTTCTTCATTCCAAAAACAAAACCACTTGGGACAGGGGGAAGAATCATGCGGGTGAACATCATGAGAAGTTTGGGTCCCTGTGTCGTGGGAAACATGACTCCCTTTATGGGGGCCGATGCACATTTCATTGCATATCTAGTCCACAGCATCAGTGTTTTTTTAAAATTAACACTGAATGTGGACTTTAGGACTGCAGCATGGAGAAGACGTTTATCTCCCCGCATGAAAATCACTCCTAATGTGGCTCTTACTTTTAAGGAAAAAAACCTCTCATCAGCACTCATGCTGCATTGGGTTATGCGGAAGCAAAGGAAGATAGACAGGGCTGGTTTCAAGGCGGAGGATGGAAGAAAATGGGCAGAAATGGAGGCACAAAGTGTTAAGCAGGAAAGGGGAACCTACGGACCTGCAGGTGTTGTTGGACTCCAGTTCCCATCACTCCCAGCCACCATGACCAATGACCAGGAATGATGGGAATTGTAGTCAAGCAATGTCTTGAGGGCCACAGGATCCCCATCCTGGCTGTTAAGTGGGTTGTAAGTACAACATTCACAAAGGCTTTGAAAGATGAAAATATGCCTGTGGTGGAAAAGGAGAGGAATTGAGGTTTGGCAAGATGACTAACATGAGGAATCTGCCTTGGGTGATAAGGCAACTACTTTGTAGCAGGTGTGGTTTCAACTAATAAACAGGTAATAGGGAAGCAGAAAGGAGGAACTTGAAATAGGTGAAGCAGGATATTATTATACAATGAATCAGAATTTGGCTGGGATAATTGAATGAGGAAAGTGCGCACAGTAGCAACACCGTAGGAGTTGATGTTAATTTATGATCCTCAAAAACAATATTTGGGGTGGGGGATGAGTTTTTCCCCAGACAGGTACCAGAAAGACATAATCTTGGACTGAGAACCATCAACCAGCTACTGCCAGAAGTTTGTATTTTTACAGTTATTAGCTAAGAGTTGAACAAATGGCTAATTTAAAAATTGCACTGTGAGAGATGATGCTTTTTGCTTTACATCTTAAACATATGAAAATACTTTGGTTAGAGCTGAGCAGCAGACGAATGATGGTTGGATTGCTTTTCTGTACTAGGCTTTAGGAGGAAGGAATTTCGTGGAAAGCTGGCGATTGCAATCACTGCCAACTTTATAAACAGAAATACAACAGCAGAAGCCAAGGTGGAGGAGATCAGTGGTGT
Source organism: Podarcis melisellensis (assembly GCF_964234715.1). NCBI lineage: Eukaryota > Metazoa > Chordata > Lepidosauria > Squamata > Lacertidae > Podarcis > Podarcis melisellensis. The sequence goes on along the minus strand of NC_138528.1, from coordinate 66,588,144 downwards.
TGCTTTCATCTTCAATCAAAAATTCTTCCAAGATCTGAAAGAAGACACAGGTGGGTTATCTGATCTTTTTTCCCCCTCCATGGCAAAGGAAAATAAAGAATAATAAGAGAACCTAACTCACTAGCAGCTCTGTACCAGTTACTAAATTGAGTGATGGCAATTACTGCATTTCAGACTACTGAAAGCAGATATATTTATCCTTATCCTTCCCCAGTTGCGTCTCTTACATGCTTTTTTCTTAAAGTGTACACAAATATTTTCAATAGCACAGATTTTTTCCCCCCTGAGTACCTAAGGCCTGTGTGGTGCGCATGGAATTTAGCCAATGTTTTATGGCTTATTGTTGTTTTTCTTGCTATATGATTAGCTATATGCTGCTTGACTCTGTTAACTCTCCTGTTAACTCTGAGAGTTGAAGAAACATGAGCCATGACTGACCGGTTTTGAACTGGGTCTGGCCATCTTTCAGCCCAATGTACCTTCGCAGTGTATCAACTTCCTGTGAAAATGCAGTTTAGGAACCAAGAGGAAGTCTCTTGTTGTTGTTGCTGCGGCTGCTGTTGTAAATATATCTCAGTTACTCATACTCGTTTTTGGCATCACTGTAGACATTTATTAAATGTACAATTAGGAGCCTGGTAGATGTGAGCAAATTCAAACCAGTTAGAGCTAAGTAGAAGTGTAGACCATTGTTTTGATGACCTTTATAAAAGCTATTAAAATACACAACTGGAAAACCATACTGATTAGCTGCACAGGAGCTAATTCACAGTATTCTTTGAAATAAACATGAGATGGATACAATTTGGTTGTGATCCAGCTGCATTGGAGTTTTGAAGTAAACAAATCATTACAACTGTTCTGTTCTCCTAAAATAAGGAACAGGTTTGTGCCAAAAGTCAAGTAGATAAAGGAGAAATTTGCATAGCTATAAGCCTGCCTGAAATTCAGAATTGGCACCTGAGAACCTGCTGCTTGGTATGCAAGTAAGAGCTGTTGGATCAACAGGTGCCAGTGGCAGAGCCTTTTTGGTGGTGGCCCCACATATTGAGAACTCCCTTCCTAGGGAGGTATCTATGGCTCTGTAATTACTGTTTTCTAAGAGAATGTATAAGGTGGGAGTCGTATAAGGTGGGAGTCACCTAGCAAATATTGTGAGCAGAAGCAAAGTGCAAGGCTTTCACACTGGGGCTTTTCCTCATCTTCTCATTTTGCACTCCCGCAAAATTGGCTCCAAAGAGATCAGGAGGAAACCCCCCCCCCACACACACACAGCAGAGCATGAGGAGAGGGAAGAGAATTATTTCCTCTGGCAAGCTGATATGCTTGTGCAGATTGTACGTTTGTAATAGCATGACATTTGTTTGCAAGCTCTTAACCACTGCTGATTTTAATTATGGTTTAAACTGTCATTTGTTGAATGTATTGTGTTTCTGGTGCTTTGTGTGTGAAATATCTTTCTTCCCTAGGAATTGACCTGGAGAATATTGTTTACTATAAAGATAGCACCCACTATTTTGTGATGACTGCAAAAAAGCAGAGCCTTTTGGAGAAGGGCGTCATAATCGATGTAGGTATTCAAATGTGGGTTAAGGCCTTTCTATCATATGCTAGTTTGGAGGGAGCCTATAAACCACAGTTTCCTTCTTCAGATGTCACAGGAAACTGTGGTTTAAGAAAGGTAGCTTCACTTACCCCAGGGGCACAAGAGGAGAGGTGAGGAGTGAGCATGCACTTGGCTAGTATCCAACCCAATAAACCATGTAATCATCCCAATCAAATAAACCTTTAAATATATACGTATCACTCACACTTTGTATTACCGCAGGAGTGTTGAACTTACATCCTGCAAACCAAATGTGGTCCACCAGGCCATTTTCAGGAAGCCCCACCCATTACCCTATACCTGACACTGTATGTGAATGTGTAGGGGTAGGACTTCAAAAGAACAAGCTCAAAGCTCCCAGTTGTTCCTTGGATCCAGCAAGGTGAGTTCCCACCAATCCATCAGCTGATGGGAGGATTGCAGCACTCTATTGGGTACCCTGAATTTCCTCCTTCGAATCGTGGTGGTTTGAAGGAGGAGCATAGAGGAGAGATCATTCGAAAGCACACTTCCATTCTCTCATCAGCTGATGGGTGAATCTGATCTTACCTTCAATCCTTTCACCTGGATTTAGTGTGAATAAACAAACATGCAGGTTTCCAGGGGTGTGGTTACGACCACAGCACTCTTTCCCCAGTTCTGCTGCTGCTGAGCTCCACAGGGCTAAACCATGGTTTGGCTTAGGATTACATCCAATCCAAGCCTTGTAATCTGCTTTCCCCAGACAAATCATGAGTGGTAAGCCGAGATCAAACCTTGGTTCCAGGTTCATGGTTTATTTGGCATGAGACACACAATAGGGTCAGGTTCAGACATAACTAAGCCCAACCATGTTTTATCCCTAGGTAGCATGACAGCAAAAGGATCCATGGTTTAATCTAGTATTGCGTGAAAGCCAGATCATGGTCTCTAAACTTGACTTAAATATACTGAGTAACATAAGATAAATACATCAATACATTTTTAAAAGAAAGAAGTCAGAATATAACCTGAATCTTATCAAACCTTCAGTTCTTCCCATGTGGAATATCATAATCTTTTTTGTGTAGCAGTTGTGCGAACATCCAAAGATCTCTAATGATATAGTTTTGTCTTCCAATGTAGGATTATATTGATACTGAAATGCTACTCTGTGGGGAAAACGTAGACCAAGACAATCTGCTGTCCTATGCAAGAGAAGCTGCCGATTTTGCAACCGATTACCAACTGCCTGCCTTGGATTTTGCAATTAATCACTACGGTCAACCAGATGTAGCCATGTTTGATTTTACTTCCATGTATGCCTCTGAAAATGCTGCATTAATACGAGAGAGACACAGACACCAGCTGTTGGTTGCTCTTGTTGGAGACAGTTTACTAGAGGTAGTGTGTCGTTGTCACCCTTTTTTTTAAAAAAAAAAAGTTTAGGCAGGTGGCTTCTTTGATACCATGGAACACCTTGGAGATTTTAGCAATTACATATTCAAAGCTGTGCAGCCATGAGAGCTCAAAACTTATTTTTTATTTAAAAGCTGGAGTTCCAGGATCTTATGTAAATACCATGGCTTGCACCAAATCATAGTGAGTTTAATTTTAAATAACATGGAACACAAGATCTTCATTGGGTTGTATCCAGTGCTCCACACACATAGTTCTGCTGACCCAGTGGGGCTTCAGTTTCCTCTCCTTATCTCCATGTGCTCCCAAATCTGCTCTGGACGTTTCCCCAACTCTCCAGAGCTGATTGATTGGGGTAGTGGGGTGGGGAGCTGGAGGAGAAAAGAGAGGTGAAGGAGGCTCCATCATGCACATGGAGGTTTGTTTCGACAGCAGAGCTGGAACATTGGAGAGGGTCCATTGTTCCAAAGAGAACAGAAATAGGATTTGAATTTTGCCTGTTCAGGCTACAATGAAAAACAATAGGTTTGATTTAGAAATGTTAGCTCACATCGGTAGAATCCCTTACATTCTACCAGCAAATGGATATAGGCCCTGTGGATCTAGAGCTTTTTATTAACTCTCCTACATTCTGTGGGCATTTGTCTTTTCCATTTGGCAGGATGATATCATATGTGTCTTATAAGTGGATACTTTAACCAGTCACCACATTAGGGGACATATTGATTAAATGTTTTATGCCAATATGGTGGAGTTGCTGATTTGAAGTATCTAAGAACAGTTTTCTACCATTCTGAAGAGCACAGTAATAGCTGTGTGGTCATTTCAGTGTGGTGTAGTGGTTAGGAGTGGTAGTCTCCTAATCTGGAGAACCGGGATCGCGTCTCCGCTCCTCCACATGCAGCTGCTGGGTGACCTTGGGCCAGTCACACTTCTGTGAAGTCTCTCAGCCACACTCACCTCACAGAGTGTTTGTTGTGGGGGAGGAAGGGAAAGGAGAATGTTGGCCGCTTTGAGACTCCTGAAGGGGAGTGAAAGGCGGGGTACCAAATCCAAACTCTTCTTCTCTTCTTCATCATGATGTTAGAGTTCATCTAATATGTTGATGTTATTTCACAGCCGTTCTGGCCCATGGGCACTGGTTGTGCAAGAGGGTTCCTGGCTGCGTTTGACACAGCGTGGATGGTGAAAAGTTGGGCCCAAGGAAAGCATCCACTTGATATCCTTGCAGAAAGGTTGGCATCTCTTGTTTGTTCTTCCCATGTATTACAGTGAAACCAAGCAAACTTCGATTTTCCTGGGGCCTGGGTTGATCCATTTTATTTATTTATTTAAATTTATGTACTGCTTCATTGTAGAACAGCCTCAAAGTAGTTTACAAAAAAAAAAAGGTGAAACAGTAAAATTGTTATTAAAAAAATTACAACCATAATTTAAAACACACAGAAAGTCAAAACCAAAATAGACATTATGAACATCTGGGTAGGCATGTCTAAATAAGAATGTCTTCAGCAGGCTTTGTGTTTTTCTGTTGTGAAGAGCCCTGAGGCCTTTGGATGAAGGGCAGAATACTAAATAAGTAAGTAAGAATCAAAGAGCTGCTGAGGATTTATTAGGATGGCATTTTGTGTGTTGAGTAATGAAGGCAAGAGTCTGGACTTAGAGAAAGGGCATATAAGGGCTGAGAAAGCATGTTTGTGGATGACAAAAAGAGAGTACAGTCGTACTTGGAATCCTCACTGACTAATAATGATTGGGTGAATCTATACCCGATGCTGTTTTGTGGTTGAAGGAGCTGCTTCCTTGTGTGAAGGGGGAAAAAATCAAAGCCATATGATCTTGGGTGATGTAATCTTATTTCTTCCTAGCTATTTTCCTGCTTGAGGAAGACATACTTAACGTCTGTCTCAGTTGTTCCCACCCCAGTCATTTATCATGTTTAGACAATGTTTTCAAGTATTGTGTTCGACATTCTAAATATATGCAGGGAGCACATAAGGTAAAGAAAACACTGTAAGATAGAAAGCACACATACACACACACTTGCAACCTTTTGTTTTTATCTTCCAGAGAAAGCATTTATAGGCTCTTACCTCAGACAACACCTGAAAATATCACTAAGAACTTTGACCAGTACACCATTGATCCTGCAACACGTTATCCAAACTTGAACTCAAGTTGTGTTCGACCTCATCAGGTAAGCTGGGGTACATGAGAAATGCCTGTCTCCAGCTAAGTTCTACTCAAGAGCAGGCCAATTAAAATTAATGAACCTTAGTTACGTCTGCTAATTTCAAAGGGTTTACTCTGAATATGACTAACATTGAATACAACCCACAGGCTCTAGAAAGCAGTGTGAATGCTTACCTATGCTCTGTAAATGACTGACTTTTGTAGAAAGTCACTCAGCCTCCAATTCCCTAGATAAAGCAATGTTTGTATAAGCGAAACATTTGAGAGATTTGGAGATACGGACCCAATTAGGATGATCACATCAGGCTTTATAAATCATGGTGCTCCTGGTTTATATTCCAGGTTTGAGTCAGAAATTTTGATAACCTTTCATGTTACTTGATGGGAAAATGTTGGTATGACAGGCTTATTTTGTGTCTGAATAATTAGCAGATTGAGAATTCAGGGTTGTTATAGCAAGTATTGTATTTTATGGGGTGTGTCTTTCCTTAGGTGAAGCATCTGTACATTACAAATGAGCTTCAGCCATTCCCTCTAGAAAGAGCAGACTCCATTAGAAGATCAATTGGACTTTCAAGACATGGTATGAAATGCATGTTTTGTTATTATGCTTTTTACATCCTATAAATGGTGAGGGGAGGGGAGATTTGTAGCTTTGGACAAGTAGACTATATATATATATATTTAAAATCTGCTATTTCAGAATCTGATATAAGGCCAAACAAGCTTTTAACCTGGTGTCAAAAACAAACAGAAGGGTACAGGAATGTTAGTGTCATGGACCTCACTACTTCATGGAGGAGTGGCCTTGCCTTATGTGCAATTATGCATCGCTTCAGACCTGACCTCATGTAAGTTCTTATGTCTTTTATATGTGTAATGCTAGCTAATTGCAGGTTCTGCCACCTACAAAAGTATAGACTTGGGTAAAGCCAATCAAAACAATGAGGAGAGTTTGTTTCCCTTTTTAACATCTTTTTTTTGCAACTAAGCATGTATTTGCTCGTTTTTTCCTTCGTGAATGTCCTTGGCTCAGTACTAAAAAAAGTAAAAATGCAAGGTATACAGTTTCCAAGAACTACTACTTGAGATTTTAACTGTATCGTTTTTGCTTACTTTTGTCGGAGTCTGAATTGCTTTTTTTTGTTTTTAAAGCAAGAAACCGCTATAATTCTTTGCAAATATACATGGGAAGATGATATTTGTGGAAAAAAGAATCCCATAGCTTTACTAGGTCTGTGCCAAAAGGGCTCACTGCAACACAAAACATTCAGGATATATACACTACCAATTCTTGAATTGGTATTGGATGGCCAACTTGATATGACTTCTTATGATGTTAAGGATCCGAACCCTGGGGAGACATCCAACAGTTGGTTCTATGGGTGTTTCCTTGCCTGTTACGCACAGAGTAGTGTGCTACACCATTACCTTCACCAGGCCCTTCAAGAATGAGTGTTCATCCTTCTCCTGATGATTTGGCCAGTTTGATTTGCCAGGGACTTGGAAGCATTGTTACAAATGTAGAACTTTGGATTATAAACCCCTTCTGGAAGCTGTCTTTGTATTCCTGCCGTGACTGTATCAGCTCCCAAGTTGGGAGTGATGCAGAAACCATGCAGTTAGTGCCATATGGGGATTTTTTTGGGATAGCCTGAATAAAAGACATTTTAGAATCTGTATGTTAAGCCTCAAGCTCTGTTTTGTATTGTTACCCAAGCCAAAGAACGTGATCTGCCTAAGTAACCTTCTGCCCAGATTATTTAGGGGGCAGCAGAAAAGAACTCAGGGTGGTCCTACACCTTAAAGCCGTTCCTCCCCATGGATTTGTTTTGAGGTGCAGACAGTGTCAAAAATATCTGGTCATGGCACTACTAGAGAAATAGTCCTTATTAGCAGATTTAAACACTGTACATCAGGCATGACCAAACTTGGCCCTCCAGCTGTTTTGGGACTACAACTCCCATCATCCCTAGCTAACAGGACCAGTGGTCAGGGATGATGGGAATTGTAGTCCCAAACGTTTGGCCATGCCTGCTGTACATGATTGGATGGAGGTGGTTTTGTGGGGGTTTTTTTGCCTTACTCCTATGAAAGTACACCTTAGAGTTAAAATGGCTGCTTCAGTAAGTAGCCACAAACACCTGAGAACTAACTGGAGGAGGGCTTGTGCTCCACTGTTGTCCCCCTCCCCCTCTTGTCTTTATTGTTGCTGCTGCTTGGGGCAGGAGCAGCCAGGGGCTTTCTAAATTGCTATGCTCTTGGACTTGATGGCAACACTCCTTAATTCTGAGGGCCTTCTGACATTTTGTTGAATCTCTTTCTGTTCTTGCTTTCTGATAGTGCTGACAAGGCACTTAGAAAGGTCTGGCTTACCATTTCCCATGGCTTTTATCACCAGTGTGAGAGGGAATGGTTGGAACCAGCAAATGGTAAATGCATCTCTTTGGGAGATAAGGTATGGTGCTGCTAGTTGCCTTGAAGGGGGCAGTAGCGAAGTGGAAGTGGTGAAGGGGGAAGCCTCCTTTGACACTAATTGATCTGTCTGGCTGCAACCTCTTCAGGTTAAGGTGCTCAAGCATGTAATTATTCCTGGATGACAGAGATTACCTAGACCCATTTCAGTCATCATTTGGCATGGCTTGCGAACTGAAACTGCCTTGGTTGATGACATTTGTTGAGAGAGGGTGCAGTCTAGCTCTTGCTAATTGATCTGGGCTTCTCATTGCCTATCTCATGGACCATGGTATACTTTTTGGGTGGCCTGTCCTGTTGAACGTGGGAGATGCTGTGCTCAAGGACTTCCATTTCTGTTTGAGGGGTTGAAAGTGGGATGGAGTTTTCTTCTTCATAAATCCATTGCATTTGTTATGGTGCTCTGCAAAGTTCTGTTCTGCCCACCATACTATTTAACATCAACATTAAACTGCTAGGAGAGGTTTTCTGGAAGCTGGGGTTTAGGTAGCATGAGTATGCTTCTGCAGTCTCACTCTGCCTTTTTCATCTAATGTGGTTAAAGGTTAGATGAGGATGTCTGACTCTGAATTATCCATAGTGAGATGAATGGGGCTTAGTATACTGAAGTTGAATCCAGATAAGAGAGGGGCACTGTTGGTTGGTGGTTTAACCAACCAGGGCTGTGGAAGTCATCTGCTTTTGTATAGCATTGCATCCTCTCTCAAAGATCAGGTTCACCACTTAGGGATCTTCTTCAATCTGGCATGGTTTGATTTATCAAGTTACATGTTGAATATCACCAGCTGTGTCCCCTTCCTGAAAGGAAATCATAAGTATAATGGCTAAATCCTTTGAAAGGTGAGGGGAATTCATTCATGTGTAATAGAGCTCAGCCAATGGCATTTCCTTGTTTTCAGAGCTTAATTCTCTCTGGCTGTAAAAGTGGAGAATATTGCTGCAGTTTTTGGAGGTGAGCTGGAGAAATGGTTAAAAATCTTTAGGGGTGGAAGATTTACACTTTGATTTGACAGTGGTGGATACTCCAACCCTGGCTGCCTTTTAAAGACTTTGCACCACTGTGGCAAACATCCACTCCTAGTGTGCTTCAGGACCATTTCTGATTCCATATCTGTGTGGAAGGATGCGACATCACAAGATAGCACCTTTTCAGGGTCTGTGCTGGTGGGAACAGGGATTGGTATTCTTTTGAAAAGAAGAATATAGCCCTTTTCTCCCCCCCCCAAAATATGACTGAAAAAGTTCATCAGATTTTTTTTTTGGGGGGGGGGGGAGAGAGCATTGTGTCCAGACATGCTGTTGCTATGTTGCAAGCATCAACCTTCCCTGCTAACATATGCCATGTTTGCACCAGGGACAGAAATACCTACCTCAATTCCTAGGATAGGAGTTTCAACATAGTATTGTTTGGCACATGTTGTTTCATATAGGTTTTTTGAATTGTGAATTGGTTGTCGTCAGCAGAGAGGTGACCCCTGTTCCACTCACAGAGCTACAGTTTCCAGAGTTGGTTTAACAGGCAATCCCTCTTGCCAGGGAACCCTGGAAATTGTAGCGCCGTGAGGATAATCGGTTTCTCCTAGCAACTCTCAGCACCCTTTACAAGCTGTAGTTCCCAGGAGTCTTTGGGAGAAGGCATGGTTGTTTAAAGTGGTATGATCCTGATTTGAATGCCTATTGTGGATGGGACTAAGCCACAATTCAAGGTTGTTTCTTTTGCATGACTGAGGATTGAAGATGAGATGGCAACCTTTCAAGGCCCACCCAGTGAGTTGAAGGCTGAAGTGTGATTTGCACCAAGGGTAGCACTTGGCTGATTCCTAGACCACACATGTTCAGTTTTGCTCAAGGAGGCAACTTTTTCAACCGAATAGAAGTATTTAGATTTAACTAAATCGAAGTGCTTGCTTACTTTCATGTGTTGTTTGGTGGGGGTGCCAATTTTCCTAAACAAAATTTCTCTGTGGAGGATTGCATCAGGCTTCTGAAATGGTTGCTTATAAAATGTTTCCGAAATAGAAGATATTATTGAAGGGGCAGGGCAGGGGAACTAAAATATCTACACTTCTGCAGACTGATGTGCCCCTCTTTTTGAATCCCCAAGTGACTTTGACTCCCTGAATGAAGAAGATGCCGTTGGAAACAACCAGCTGGCGTTTGACATTGCTGAGCGAGAGTTTGGAATTCCCCCCGTCACTACGGGGAAAGAGATGGTGTCTTCTGGAGAGCCTGATAAACTCAGTATGGTCATGTACCTCTCAAAATTCTATGAGCTATTTAGGGGAACACCTCTGAGAGCTGTGGGTAAGTCAATCTAGGTTGCTCTTAAGTCTTAAGAGAAGCCAGCCTTTCACTGTTTTACAGCTTGCCTGATTGACCCTGAAGCCGAGCCAAAGTTTGCCTTGCAGCTCCAATATAACTTGCTCTGGAATGTCCAACTGTAATAGCTGTGTTCTGTAGTTATCCCAGGCTTTAAAACGAAATGGGGGTGTAATGTCTAATATTGTGAATGGCTTATGCCGGCTTAAATATTTTATCTAGAGCTGGGTGACATGGTCATTGCCATTCATCTGTACTTAGTGTCGCTGTAATGTTTCACACAAAGTTGTTGGTTTTGCACTCATTTACTCCATCCTAACAAGTAAACAAATCTGACTTATGTACCAGGCACCAGGAGTGCTGGGGCATGAGGTTTCTCAGTATAGTGGTATCTGTCAGTACCATACCAAAAAGAGAGAGACATATTCCAGTCAACCTTCCACATGGTCCACAGCCACCAGGATTAGAAAGATCTTCCTCCAGTCCACCAGTTAAGGGAAGGGAAGGGAAGTGGTGATGGGAGTGGCAAGGCTGGAAGACATCTTCCATGTTGATTAAAATCTGAACTAGAGAAGAGCTAGGGCAACAGTACTTGATCTCTTAGATTACAAGCTGCTGAAACTTCTATTTACAGGCCAGGTAATACAAATTTCAGTGATGCTTGCTGACACAATAGGGAAATCTTAGATTGGCTTACAGGCAAATGAGTGCAATCTCAGGCACACTCAGCTTGAATAAGACCCATTGAATATAGTGATATTAAAAATTTGATAAATAGGAATAAGATTGTGCTATTTGGCTCAGACAGTGATGTTATTTTAAAATACAGTTGAGTAAAACAGATCTTTTTGCATTTCGAGGTTAAATTTCAAAACATGCTTTATTAAGAGGAGTATTTCCTTAGCCTAATAAGAATGCTCCAGTTGCTGGACAGCATACTTTATATTTATTTCTTTATTTATCCATGTTTGAACAGGTGCTACGGATAAGCGAAATGGAGAAAGAAAGGATCTTTGTTCAGCAAAATCATCCAACTTCAATAACTACATGAATTTAACTTTTCCAAGGAAGAGAATACCTAAAGTAAGCATCCTATAACTTCAGTAGCTCTGTCCTTTTAAAAAACCCCAATTATAAACCAAATTAATATATGCTTGTGTTCATCAAAGAGCTATTAGTTATGATAGCCAAAACAGAATTTTGTATTCGGGGACATTATGTACAGTACAGTATTCAGCTGGCCTTTGGTTTGATCCAGCAGGCTTGTTTGCAGGCTTGTTTGCAGAATACTTTCCTCTAGGAATTCACTGCAGCATTTGTGGGTGGTGAATTGGGGGAGGGATTGTGATCAATTGGCAGGGGAGTTATTTGAAATTTTAGAGATCTTACTTATTAGGGGCAGTCGTTACTGGCTGTGTCTTTGCCGAAGTGGCCTTTGCTAAAAGCTTCTGTAGCAGCAGAGTTCCTCTCTGGTTTTTTGCTGGTATTTATCCCCCCACACACACACACATTGCCCCATTGAACTGTGAGGCCACAGAGAGCTTCCTTATATTGAGCCAGATGATTTGTCCATCTGGTTAGGTGAGATTATCTTGGTTATTTACTGGGTCAAGTAAGATAAACGTCATTGTTTATATTCCAAATGTGAAGTTTCTTAAGCATGCAACAAAATGTTCTGATTCAGTAAAAAAAAAAATTGTCTTTTTGTGAGGGTATTGTTTTTTATTGTATCAAATCAAATGCACACTTTCCTTTGCTTTAATTTCCACTTTTTGGGTTAGGATTTTATTATTTGCTGTTTCCGTGGCAATCTCAGAATGCAAAACTGAGACTTAACCTTAATGGTGGAAGAGAAATGGGTAAAATGTCTCTGTTGTTTTAAGAGGGTCATAGATGAAGCAGGAAAAGGTTAGGAAATATTATTTTGCCAACTTATAAAATCCTTGTCTGCATTTTAAATCACCTCAGCTGGGTCTTTTGAAACACACTAAATTGTTCTAGGAAGAATTTACTCAGAACTAAGTATAAGATCATTCTTATGTTGCCCATTCTATAAATAACATCCTCAAATCATATGAACACTTAGCTACCAAGCAGTTACCTCATGCCCTTTTTAGGAAACAGCATTTCTTCGCTCAGCCATGCAAACAGAGCTGGCACATTTACTCAACAGAAGCCTAACTGACAAAAATCAAATTTTCCAGGAGAGAAAGAATACCACACCCTCTTAAAGCAAACTTCCAGCAGATTGTTTTGCTAAAAACTTGATATGGTATTTTTCAAGGTGTCACTTAACAACTTTTTTGTTCATGGACAATTCAGTCATTACAACACTGCATACTTGTGCCCTGTTTATATTGGTGCTGGACATTAATAATAACCTGAATTAAAAATTCATATTGAACCCATATTCATTATCCCCCCCCCCCAGTTTTCTTGTTCTTAACTGGACAATAAAAATGTAAATAATATTGTATTTATTAATTCAGAAGGCCTAACAGAACTAATTTCATGTAAAAGATTAGAATTAAGCAAAATCCTTCTCAGAGCCTTACAATTTAAATCTAACTTTATCGCCTAAGGGTTGTTGGATCCAGAAATCCCTTGGGTAGAATGCTTACTCACAAAACAATCACACTAATGGAAAGTTTGGCGGTGGGTTTTGTCAGTTTCTTTCCCACCTACAGCCACTTGCACCCCCTGAAAAAATTATTTGGTGGATTGTGTGTTGGAAATGGATGGAGCTTGTAGGGGGAAAGGAGAATTGGTGAAGATCTTCCCTTTCCTTTCAACAACGAGAGCTTTTGCTGGATTAGAGAGCACTTTGTATCCTAATCCCATGTATCTACCAATAATCATTTTGATCCCAACAAAATCTAATATGGGTCTAGGAAAATGAGAACCTTCATTTTTAAGGAAGTCTTTTTTGGACCTCTGCAATCTCAGGGGCATTAAGTAGAAAGAAAAAATAATGGCATGGGGTGGTATCTAACTAAGCCCACCTTTGCACAATGCCTTTAAAACACTCTGATACTGCTTTTTAAACAGCCATGGTTTCCACCAAATGATTCTGGCTGCTGTAGTTTAGAGATGCAAAGAGTTGTTAGGAGACCCCCCCCCCATCAGCCTCACAGAGCTACAATACTTATAGTTACCTAGGAAGAGATTTATTGTCAAACCACTCTGGGAATTATAGGCCTGGGCAGGTACTAGGGGTCTCCTAACAAGTCTCAACAACCTTCACAAACTATAGCTCCTAGAATTATTTGGGGGGGGGGAGCCATGACTGCTAAAAGTGGTATTGTCGTGCTTTGAATGTATGGTGTTAAGGAGGCCTCAGTCATACTCAGAGTAGCAACTTAAACCCATGGATTTGGTGCTGTGGTCTAAACCACTGAGCGTCTGGAGCTTGCCGATCAGAAGGTTGGCCGTTTGAATCCCCACAATGGGATGAGCTCCCGCTGTTCTGTCCCAGCTTCCGCCAACCTTGCAGTTCGAAAGCATACCAGTGCCAGTAGATAAATAGGTACCGCTGCGGTGGGAAGATAAATGGTGTTTCCTTGCGCTCTGGCTTCCGTCACAGTGTTCCATTGCTTTTAGTCATGCTGGCCACATGACCCAGAAAGCTGTCTGCAGACAAATGCTGGCTCCCTTGGCCTGAAGCAAGATGAGCGCTGCATCCCATAGTCACCTTTGACTGGACTTAACCGTCCATGAGTCCTTTACCTTTATCTTATTCTGAGGATGACTTAGTTGAATAGCACCCATTGTCAATAAGTTGATAAAAAGCATGACTGTAGAATAGTTCAAGGGACGCAGGTGGCGCTGTGGGTTAAAGCCTCAGCGCCTAGGACTTGCCGATCGAAAGGTCGGCAGTTCGAATCCCTGCGGCGGGGTGCGCTCCCGCTGCTCGGTCCCAGCACCTGCCAACCTAGCAGTTCGAAAGCACCTCTGGGTGCAAGTAGATAAATAGGGACCGCTTACCAGCGGGAAGGTAAACGGCGTTTCCGTGTGCGGCTCTGGCTCGCCAGAGCAGCGATGTCACGCTGGCCACGTGACCCGGAAGTGTCTCCGGACAGCGCTGGCCCCTGGCCTCTTAAGTGAGATGGGCGCACAACCCCAGAGTCTGTCAAGACTGGCCCGTACGGGCAGGGGTACCTTTACCTTTACCTTTAGAATAGTTCAACCGAAGCATATGGTCTGGAATACTACCTAGTAATTATTTAATTTTGTCAGTATCACCGATTTTTAATTAACCATTGTTATTGAAACGGCTATCATAAGCACCACTTGTTAAAAATGTAGACTGGCATCTGTGGGGAGAAGTTATTCAACTCTTGGCACAATGTTAACAGCATTTGTTATACATAGGGGGAAATGTTTCTACCTGTTCCACCTGCAGCTTATCTCTTTGTTTTTATTCATTTGTTAGCAGGAAATCTTTTCCGTACTGTAGAAAGATCTGAATTTTCTAATTCCTATGTCAGTCATATTCAGCAGTAAGGGGAGACAGAAATCCATTTACCAAAGCCTCCTGTTCAAGACTCCAGATAAGAAGTGTTCTATTGTCCCGTGAGAGGGAACATACAAACTCCAGCAGAACAAATTGTGCCACCGCAGTGTTTAGTCTTGTTAGGCTGACTAATGCTTACACCGAACATGATGCTTTGTTAGTGAGAGCCGGTACTTGGAAGACGTAGTACTTAACATACTGTCATCCGTTTCTCTTTCTTTGGGATCAGCCCAAAAGTTAGGGCTGAGATCATTCTTGATTCCTTACACCATGAGTTATTATAAGCAGTGGAAATGTAAAAAGGAATCCCTTGTTTCTTTGATCTTGCTCTCTCCCTCCGCCCCTGCTCAATGCCAGCAGTGCAGATTACAAGGCTGAAGCCTGTGGTTGGTCTTGACATTTGCAGGAACACAGACAGGTTACATATTTTTTCCCAGCAAAATGTTTGGTGTGTTTCAAGAAAAGAAAATTGAAACACAATACCAGTCAAGCCAGAGCCTACAACATGTTTGTTGGGTGCTGTAACGTTTTGCTCACCAGTTCATATAGTAGATAATTTCTCATGTCTGCGAATTAAATCTGTAGATCCATGCAGGCCCTCAATCAGGCAGCACTGGAGTTCTAATCCTCTGAGCTCAGTTACCACAACTGAATGATGTGCTTAAAAGTTATGTGTGCTTCACTGCCACAGTACATTTTGCCTCCGAAGTCCTGCCTAAAGCAACACACTCAGATGCTTTGTAGCATTAGAAAGCTGAGGAGTCTAGACTTCTATAAGCGTTGGTTATTATGAAAGCATTTGTTATGTAATTCTGACTCGTTTGAAAGAACTCTTGGCTTTGGTCTGAACTAATGTGTCTGAGGCCTCTGGCGTAGCCTTTAATCCACTGATGAGCCTCGGACAAAGTATTTCTCCCAGCCTTTATTTCCTTTATTTATACACCAAGTGTATAGGACCAGCCTATGTTAAAGTTACATGGAGGAATTGAAGGACCAGTTCAATGAATTTGTTGCACACATGCCTAATGCTACTTGAGAAATCTCAGATTCCAGCTGTCCCTGGTGGAATGTGCTGTTGCTCAAATTTGACTTTTATGATACCTGAAAATGATGATCTAATTTTTATCGATAATTTTTTTTATGGCTGCTGTCCTGGCCCTAGGTAGCCATTCTGGAAGTTGCTAGCCTAAAGCTATTAATGAGGCCTGTTTCACAAGGAGCAAATATGTTTGGGCAAAATTAAATGTGACTGGGCATCCATGTTTGTCTGGCCGTCCGTGTATACTAAAAGGGGCACATGGATGAAAGAATTTGCAATATCTGGCCTTCCCATGGCTTCAGGCAACTGTTCTTAGTTCAGTTTACTTTGGGTATTTAAGCCGCTGGTGGGGAAAGTGCCTGTGCTGACAGAATAGTTAGGCAAGGGGCAGGGAGGATTCGGATCTGACCCCATCCACCCCACTTTTTATGTGAATGGAGAGACAGGAATAAGCAACGTATAATAAGCATTGCTGCCTCATCAAGTCTAGCTTGGTTTCTCCTAGATAACATTTTGCTGAGGATAGGGAGATGCTTATGGAAATAGCAGAACAAGCCTCAGCTAATTTTTATGATGACTGAAAGTGGCCTGGAATGAGTTCTGTAGACATATGTCAGTGGAAACATTTACAAACTTATTTAGTAATTAAATTAAAGCTAGTGCCTAACCTCAATTCCTCGGTCTGATCAACCCATTCATTTTGTCACTGACCAGTGAATTTAGTTTTGTGGGATGTCTTCATTTTAGCTGCCATTCTCTGTTAAGTTGATAGATTCTGAGTGTGTATGCCATTGTGAATTATATGTTTTGCTTCCTCCAATTGTTTTTAGGCAGAAGAAAATGAAACCAGTAAAAGGCGACGTAAAAGTCTCATTAATTTTGAAGAGGTTAGTACTAATTGTCATGATTAAATTTGCTATTGGTATATGGTTTTAACTGATCAACCGTTTTAGGCAAATCAAGTGTCCTGATCTATTATCCTTAAGTCTTTAATGTATAAGAATTGTTGAAAAAAAGTTCTTCCTTTCATATTTGCGAGCATCTATATTAAATTGACTTCTGTTTGTTTAAATGATTTTGGTATAAGAAGCTGCAGCTGGATTCGCAGCCTGGCTTCTGTTGAAGATGTCGACTCACAGACGCAGTGTCTGACAGGCATTGCTTTAATTTCTCTCCGCTATTCTCTAAAAATAGAATCTACATTATAGATTATAAACATGCCAAAAAAGTTCTGATCCATACACAGACAAGTGTGTGTGTGTGTGTGTGTGTGTGTGTGTGAAGTTACCTTCTTCATCAAAAGTGAAAACCAACCACCTATGCTTGGCTCCACCTTTTAAAGTGGGAGATGGGACCAGATGCCATGCCTAGCACCTTACTATCCCCAGTCTACCTTCTTTTGAAGCCTGACTTATGAATGAATATATATATATAGAGAGAGAGAGAGAGAGAGAGAGAGAGAGAGAGAGAGAGAGAGAGAGAGAGTATGTTTCCATAGACTTTATAGGCTGAACATGGGGAAAGTAAAGTAACCTTCTATTTTTCATAGGCTTTCTGCTTTCTTCCATTACTTGCATCTGTGTCTCAATGCATGCCATTGATTGAGTGATTGATTAATGGCATTTCTATCCCACCTTTTTCTCCAAAGAGCTCAAGTTGGCATACATGGTTCTCCCTCTCCTCATTTAATCCCTACAGCAACCCTGTGAGGTAGGTTAGGCTGAGAGGCAGCGACTGCCCTAGGTCACCCAGTGAGGGTCATGGCTGAGTGAGGATTTGAACACAGTCATAGGCCCACATTCATTTTATCTGAATTTTAAATCTGTTGAAGATTCTATTTAAATTTTAAAGTTGGTTTTACTTTTCATGCATTCAGTGACACTTCTGTGGCCTGTGGACTGGTCAAGATGCCATATCAGGCTGTCCCTAACCTTCTCTCTGAAGTGGAGTATATACATTTTCCTTCAATTGTTCCATTGCAGTCTTCAAGTTCTTTGAATCGAGGTACGAATTCTGGTAACCAGCTGGGGGACTTGAAAGAAGGAATGAATCAAAACAAAGTGAAGTCTATGGCAACTCAGCTCTTAGCCAAATTTGAAGAAAATGCTCCCGGTCCTTCACTACGGAGGCAGGTGAGTAAATAATAATTGTAAAATTCTTCTTTGAAAATGGAGGTGAGTTCTTTCTCATGAGTAATCAGCTGTTATGAGCAACATGCCTAGAGCCCAAAGCCTGAAATACTTAAAATGAAAACTGGTAGTTGGAGCTCTTTGGATACTTCACACATGTCATATTCACACGGTTGTTCGAGTATAAGGAAATAATTCACAGCCATTTCTAGTCAGTAGTTTTGAGGAAGCTTTTCCTGGGTTTGCACAAGAACAGTTCTTCTGGGCAGTGGAGTTCCATTTAAGCTTCAGAGTGTCCACATGCATAGGAAATGGCTAGAATGATCATAGGCAGCGCAGACAGGGAAGGCTGCCTACAGATAGTTATGGTAATTCTAAGATGTGGGAGTAAAAGAAACATCCATTTTGCATTTCCTGTACAGTGGTACCTCGGGTTACAGACGCTTCAGGTTACAGACTCTGCTAACGCAGAAATAGTACCTCAGATTAAGAACTTTGCTTCAGGATGAGAACAGAAATCGTGCAGTGGCAGCGCGGGGACAGCAGGAGGCCCCATTAGCTAAGGTGGTACCCCAAGTTAAGAACAGTTTCAGGTTAAGAACGGACCTCCAGAATGAATTAAGTTCTTAACCCGAGCTACCACTGTATTTGGGTGGAATGACCAAACGGCCAAAATGAGTAGCTCTGTTAGGGTGAAATGCACATGGAGTCACTTTAGACACTAGAAAATCTGATAATATTGGTAATGTCCAAGTCACTGTCTGATAACTGGATGTTAGGGTAAAATTATGTAATAATACTGGAATATTGTAACAGATTTTTGTTTTCATGCTGCCTTGAGTAGCTAACAACTTGTATTCATTATAAGTCAATAAAAGTTCAATTGCAGGTAGTATCCAACTAACATAGAGTAGACCCTCTGAATTACATGTGGAAATGGCTTTTAAAGGTTTTTTATGTATTGCTTTCAAAGGTATGTATACCTCCACAGTGATGTGAAGGCCACAATCCAGATTCCACAGACCTAGATGGCTTTGATATGTATTTCACTGAACAACCTGTGCACTGGTTAGCAAACTGCTTTGAGACTCAAGATTTTCAAAGAGTGATGATGGTTAAACAAAATTAGTAGCCCCAGTGGGCACTCTGAAATTTTACACTGCACCAAAATGAGCTAGCTTGAAAAACATTTAAAATTCGACAGACACCTATGTACATTTGTCAGGCTATTTGCTGGGACATACCGTATTTTTCTGTGTACAGAGGTACATCTAGTTACAAACTTAATTCGTTCTGGAGGTTCGTTCATAACCTGAAACTGTTCTTAACTAGAGGCCTGCTTTTGCTAATGGGGCCTCTTGCTGCTGCTGTGCCGCTGGCACATGATTTCCCTTCTCATCCTGGAGCAAAGTTCTCAACTTGAGGTAACTCTTTCAGGTTAGCGAAGTTTGTAACCTGAAGCATTTGTAACCTGAGGCGTTTATAACTCGAGGTACCACTGTATAACACACCCCCTATTTTGGGGGACTCAAAATTAAGAAAATGGGGGTTGATTGCCCCCATGTATAAGATTACCCCCCCTTTTAATATTATTTTTAAGTAAAAAAAACCCTAGTTTTATACACGGAAAAGTATGGTAAATAGTTATGCTAATTTAAAAGCTGCCTCCCTTATTCTGAGCTGGAGTTGTTCTCTGTACATAGGACTTGTGGATGTTATGCTTATGGAAAATGTTATGCTTCTAGCAATGGGAATGGTGCTGGCTATTCCTCCACATAGAATGAGGATGGTGCTTATGGATAAAGCATTCAGGAGCTTTGTAGGCTGCTTAACACTTAGATCATCTTGATCACATGGTGCGTTATAGTATCACAATTGCACTTCTTGGCCATTGACATGAAAAAAAATGACACAACCAAGTAAATTCACATGGTAGGCAGTTAGCAAACTTTAAAGAACCCTCTTGTATTGGTCTCCCAGGGCTCAGATCCGAGCTTTTGAATTGGCTCCGTCTCAAGCTAATCATTCAGCAGACCAGATACGGAATCTATTTAGACCCTTGCTAGATTTCGGTGTGATAGCTATACAAAATTGATGTGGGCCACATACACGAACCTTGTGGGGTTATTATTTATTTAGTTAGTTAGTTATTGTTCAGGTAATGTTTGCACTTCAGGTCTGCCTTCCTAGTAAGTTCACAGAGCATACAAGCCAAAAACATGTTTAGTAACCACCACCCACTACATATAACATAAGTAATTTGTGGCACAAAGATGACTTGAAAATCATGAGATCATCTCCTATTTGCACTCATGTGTGCAACATCTAGTTTGCCTGTAGCTTGCTCTTTAAATAGTCACATTTAATGGTGCATTTCACATACTGTTACATCTGTGGGTGTCAAAAGTACAAACTGCGGTATGGTAATAAATTCCAAATGTGACTTGCAGAAACCCTAACAAAGCACCTTTATTAGCCTTCAAATGTGTTTTCTCATTTCTTCTGCCTCATACTGTCTTTCAATCCTGTTCCCAATCTTCCTATGATCTTCCTTTATCTCCTTGAACTGTTCTGCTTTTTACATTTAAGGATCTAGTAAATAAGCCAGCTTTGCACCTTTCTTCTGACCCTCCTGTAAATCCTCGCTTTGCTAAACCCAAGGAGCCAACCTGTAACCTGCCACCTCCACCAAAAAGTCAGGTAGGAATTCACTAGGGAGTGACTGACTGTTCTTTCTAACATTAAGGCTGCAAAGCATGGTGGTTAACATCAGCGAGAAACATCAGGAGCATAGAGATGCTTAGCTGCCTTTTTAAGTCTGCTATTTGATAGGAGAATGTGAAGAATGAAGGGAGTTGAGATCGCATGGGGCTTTGCTGCCATCTTTAGACTTTAATGAAAGGCCTGGTTCACACAACCACCATAGCATGTTGGTGGATGGGTTGATATGGTTTCTACTGTTGTTGTGCTGCACTGCACTTCACTCTGGATCATAGTTTACCTTGCCTTTTTAAAGTAGAAGACGTGTGGCAGTTTTGCCATTGGACAAAGGCAGGAGACAATATGCTCCGGTTGTAGCAATACTATAACAAATAATACAATAGCAAAACCCCATAGCTCCTAACAAGGCAGAGCCCAACACACGGGTAATATCAATTGTAAATGATAGCATGTGTTGGGCAAAGCAAAGTTTAGTGTGGCATATTTCAAAGCATGCTGTCTGTTATAATACTTAGGCAATTAAAGGTTTTGTTCCAAGGGATGTCTTTGGTATGGTTCGTTGACTCAGAAACCAATAAAAGATCTAGAGCACACCTTTGGGAAATGTTTAGAAATAAACATAGTTAGCCTAGTTTCCTAAATCCCCTGAAAGAGAGTCTTGCGGTTACAGCTGTCTGAAGAGTTTCCCATGCATTTCAACCTGCCTCTGAGCCTCCTGCTTTTGAATTGCATTCTGGGCTTGGCATATGCCACAAACCAATGTGGCTTGCTAGAGAATGCGAGCTTGATTCCCAAATTCTCCACTTCTGAGGAAGAAGGACAAGTTCAGCTAGGCCAACATGGGCATTTTGAGCGGATAATCAGCTGTGAATTTTAGATTCATTCCACTCCCCCACCTATGCACATGTACACTCTCTAGAGGCAGGCTTATAAACTTAAGCATGGGTAGCTGTGCTGTGAGCTACTGTTGCTGAAAGTTTTATGTTCTTATCTCTTCCCTGGCATATTCACTGAACAGAGGAGACTCTATGGCAATACTAGTATAGGAAGACCTGTTAGCAACTATCATTTTATTCTCTGTACTGGAAATTTTTGCAAGTCTTAGAACTGGAAGACAACCCCTAGTCCCCTGTCACATTCCCCTCCCCAAATAAAGAATACCCTGTGGCATATAAGAGTACTTTTTCTTGTAACTCTCCAGCTGGAGATGGACATCTGCATTTAAATAATTGGTAGTTTGTTGCCTGTTGGTTGCAGTATAAATTAGTTGATTATACAGTGGTTTGTCTTTTCTGAAATAATATGTTGAGATATCCTGCCTTGTTCACCTAGTGAACTCAATGCAGTTTTCTGACACAGCCTCATAACAGGATAAAAATCAAAATATAATATTCAGATTGTCATGAGACTTCACTGAGGCTTCCAATAATACTTGGTATTTATTGAGTACTGGGGATGCTTAAAGCATTTCATAAACATTTTTTCAGTGATCCTTGCAACAACTCTATGTGAGTGCCAGTATTATTTCCCTGATGTGGCTGAGAGAGAGGGGCCTGCTTAGGGCCACCCATTAAGTTAATGGCTGAAATGAGGTTTTAATCAGGGACTTAGGGACTCCTGGCTTATTCTCTGTAATAATAATAATAATAATAATAATGCGTAGAACTCAAAGGGCTGCTGAACTTCCAAGCTGTTAAGACTTGAATCTACACTGTCCACTTTATAAGCTACAGTCCACTGATAACTGCTTGAGTTTTATGCACCACTGCTTCATAAAGGGAATATTCCTATGCATGAGATGCCTGTTTGTATTGCTGCACTCTGACTTTGGCACATGCATTACTTAGGCACTTTTAATTGCAGAATGTGCTTTGATGGAAGAAAGATCCCTTTTTTCATTTCAAGTATTTCCCAGTTTCAGGCGGTAGCTAGGTCTGAACACATGGCCAGGGAGCCCGGACAGTCCTTGCCTGGTCCTCATCCAATGGCCAGGCATTTGAGACACATAGAACGGGCAGAGCTGGAGTCCAGGCTTTCTGAATCCCTTGCGTCTTCCTGTCCTGCTGCATTTGCCCTGTCTGGTGTGCTTCAACGCCTTCAGCATGTGGAGGAAAAATATAAACAGGTGATGGCACGTTCTTCCTCTCTTTCCCCTTTCCCACCATCTCTCCCTTCCCTGTTTCCTTCCTTCTCTTTTAGCAGAACCGCTGATAATCTCCAGGACAATTCTGAGCAGTGAAAATGTGGGCAATATTGCTTTGGTTCCTACCATATAACTCTTTCAAGCATACTTACCACATTTATTTGCCGAGGACTGAGGTCTGGTTGAAAGCCTCCTTACAGTATTCAGTACAAACATGCCCTTCTCATTCTAGAGTGGAGCTCTGGGGTAAGGGGATTTTTGCGAGTGTCCAGCCAAAACTGTTGATGAAAGTCACTGGCAATTTTGTAAGTGCTGCAAGTATATTTATTTGCTCATTTTATGTATTGAATTATTTTTATATTCCACATTTTCGTCAGATGGCACTGAAGGCATCTTACAACACAAGTCCATAGAAAGTGGGAGTAGACACATAATATCACCAAGACAACTCCCTATAATTCCCAGAACAGTTTTGCAACTAAAAAACAGAAAAAAAGGTTTCCCCGTCTTAAAATAAAGGGGCTGGGTGGGAAAAATGGACATATAAATGAATAAGTGTGATTGTGCCACTTTACAGATTACAGACGTGTGGGCAGCCTGCCCAAGCAACTGGGGTGGAGGGTGGGCAAAGCTGGTAGCTGACCTGGTTCTCAACCTGACGGAATGTGCAACATGTCACCAGCCCAATGCATGTGGTAGGCTACACTCTGTATCTTGTTTTTTCAACTGAGGAGGAAGAAGGTGTTCTGAAAGCGGGGGATATTGACATCAGTCCCTTGTCAAGGTCAGATCACTTCCTGTTGAGATTTAGGCTTTCAGTACCTTTGCCTATAGAGGTGGGGGGACCTATTAGGATGGTCCACCCTGGGAGGCCGATGGATTTTCTGGCTGATATGACTGGCATTCCTCACAAAGCCCTGGCTGACCTCTGGAACGTCTAAATTGCTCAGGCTGTTGTTACAATTGCCCCTGAGTGCCCTCTCCCTCCCTGGTATATCCCAGAGCTTAGGACAAGGAAACAAGCTGGGAAACACTGCTTCTGAAGATGGTTCAGGAACGTCAGCTGGTGCAGAATTCAGCGACCTGGTTGCTCACTGGGGCAAGACGGTTTGAGAATATTCTACCAACTCTGGCCCAACTGCACTGGCTGCCAGTTAGCTTCCAGGCCCAATTCAGGCTTTGCCCCAGAAAGCTTTAAATGTCTCAGGACAACAATGCCTTAAGGACCACCTCTTCCCATATGAACTGACTCAGGCCTTGCAATCATCAGCTGAGGCCCTTCTTCATCTGCCTTCTCCACAAAAAGTCTGGAGGCTGGCAACATGAGAACGGGCCTTTTCTGAGGCGGCTTCCCGTTTGTGAAATGCTCTCCCCAGGGAGGCTTGCCTGGCATCCTCATTCCATATCTTTAGTCACCAGGCAAAAATGTTTCTGTATAACCAAGCCTTTGGATGATTAACATTCTATGATATTTTTAATGTGTTTGTGGGAGGTGGGTTATTGGTTTGTTTTTGTTTTATTATATATTTTTTGTTCTCATTTTGTATTTTTATATTGTGAACTTCCCTGTGTTCGCCAGATGAAGGGTGGTATACAAATCTATTAAAATCATGATAATCTTAATCATTGTATACACACTCAAACACTGAAGTCTGTCGCCTTTTTTTCTTCTCACTGCTAGCATTCTGTTTTCTGTCCTGCCTGCCTCTTCATAAATTTTAGCTACTCCCTGCCCCCCCCCAACTAACCATTTTTCTGATTAGCGCTATTTCTTCCTTTTCTCTGTAACCAAATTCTTTCTTCTGTTTCCTTTCTCTCCCTTATGGCTGCAGAAGAGAGCTCAGTCCATAGCAAATAGAGAATTTCATAAAAAGAGCATTAAAGAAAAAGCCTCTCATCTTGCCTCAATGTTTGGCTATGTCGACATCCCAAAGGTGAATACTTGTGTTTACTGCTGCAGGTGCAGAAAAATAGATCGTGTGTGTGTGTGTGAGAGAGAGAGAGAGAGAGAGAGAATGTTGGTTTTTGTCCTACTTAAGGGGGGAAAAGGCTTGTTCATGGCCAATAACCCTTTTGTTTTATTTCACCAAACAGAAATAGAAAACTGAGGAGCAAATGAGACATTAGTCCACATTCTAACACTATTAGTTCTGTTTAAATCTAACTGTAGTCTCAGAGTGTAGTTTTTTCTTCAGTAATTTTAGTGCATGGTGGTGGCAGTGCCATAATTTTAGCAGTCATT
The DNA here is from genome assembly GCF_964234715.1 of Podarcis melisellensis. Lineage (NCBI taxonomy): Eukaryota > Metazoa > Chordata > Lepidosauria > Squamata > Lacertidae > Podarcis > Podarcis melisellensis. The sequence continues at coordinate 66,563,387 of NC_138528.1, read as the reverse complement.
AATATGAAAACCATCTGGGATAACTTTCCTCTTTCTGCTCTGTACAGAATAAACTTCCTCCTACTAAAGGTCTCTCCCATTCTCAACTCCCATCTCCCTCTTGCCTTTCATCTCATGATTCAGCTGCTTCTTCTCCATCATCCACTGACTCCGCTTCCCCTGCTGTTCATTCTAAAAAGGTATTCCTTAACAGGTTTCCATGTTGGATTCATGTTGGCACTAAAAACTAGGCAAGGCTGGCTTTGACTCACGAGACCTAGCTTTGCTCAGAGGCTGCGATTCTGTCTCTGTGTGTTCATGCTGCATTTCACTTGAATAAGGTCTGAGCTTGTTAATTTGCATGGTAGCAAAAATAAATAAGTGACAGTAATTCATGGCCAGCAGGGAATTACGCCAATTCCAGTTTCACTCTTTCTTTTGAAATATCAGAACTCAGGCTGCTTTTCTTGTTCAATATGATTTTTAATTTTTAGACATTTAAAAAAATTAAAATGGAAATTTTAAAAATGTGGAGCTAGGTCCTGAACTATAGGGCTGACAAGTAGTATTTGTTCCCAGCCCCTACATTCAAACAGGATCTGCTATTGGTGGGCTAATGGCATGTCTTCCAAAGGCCTGCCTCCTGAGTTCACATGCTCTGGCTGTTACCAAGAGTCCCACACAGTTTTAATATAATTTTCCAAGCAAACCTCCAATACTGCTTCATGAAACAGGCAAGAATGGCTTAAGAACCAAGTAAGAAATTAAAGGAGCTGCTTTGTACTTTGCAGAGTGTGAGGTACTGTAGCAGTTGGTTTATCAAATGTTTGTGGGAACTACGCTAGTTTGGAATGCCTACTCCTTATTCCAAGGTGTTTGAAGGAATTAAACTTTTCACATGCTCAGAAGTGCATGTTCCAGAGCCTTGCCTTTAAACCCTACTTTGAATTGTTTATTTTGGCAAAGTACCCAAATCCTTTTGTGTATTTGCTGGTTCCTTTGGAACAATCCTGTAAAAACTATGTATTTATGCTAAACCAAGACTTATGGCTTATGGGATCTTTCACTTAAAGTAGGAGTTTTCTGAGGCTTTATCTGAAGTAAAGCTGAAATATCCTTAGGCTTGTAGACTGAATCATTAGTATGGTCTTGCCACTCTTGAGAAGGGGCCCTATTTTTATTTTTGGTCTGTTGCTTCTGTCAAATGCAGCATTTTTGTTTTGCATTCAAAAGAATGCAGAAAGAACCCATGCAGTTTAGGTTTGAAATGCTGTTCATGTTGTCCTAAAACCCAAAGCATCCACAAATGAACAGAAGGATATATTGGTCACTTTTAAAGTAATCCGTCTGTCACCTTGATTAGCTATGCACCAAGAGTTGAAAGTAACCAAATTCTGCTCCAATATGACTTAGATTTTATTAATCCATTAAAAAAATGGCTTGTAGTTGCTATTACTGGAAAGGCAAGGATCTGTGTAGAAAACCTCTGAGCATGAGGTCTTCCACTGATAATTATAAATCCTACTCGGTGTCCCAACTTCAATCTCTGAGCAGTGAGAGGTGTCAGTTTTCCCAGCATATTTCTTGGGTTAAGTTTCCTTGGAATGAAGGTGACTGGAGACAGTGTTTCTGTGACATAATGTTTCATTTACACGTTTGTATTGGCTGAGCATAAGATGGAAAGTTGACAAAACTGCCCATCCAACAGAGCCAGCTCCGCACAGCTTTGGATTCTTCTAGAGAGCAAGTCAGGTTTCTGTCTCCCTCTGCCTCTTTCAGAAACTGTTCCATAACTTCCAGTCTGTTATCTCTTAAACACAGGCAACCTTGACGACATCTCCTCCAGACATTCACCCTTCCAGAAGGAGCTCTAGCTATTTTGTGTCTGTGGCAACACATCACCTGTTACTTGGACATCTTTTTACTTATGCAAAGGCTTATTTTCTCAACAAATAGAATTTGTCAGTCAGTGCTTGTCCACCCTGTTTGCCCTCTTTAGCAGAGTCACAGGGATGCCCCCCAAACCCCATTTAATCTAACCCTAAACCTTTTACCTTATTACACAATATTAATTCTTAGCAGTTTTATGAATAAACAAAGTATTTCCATGCTGTTTTGGCCAGTCAAGTTTCCCTTTGGGTGGTACCTGATGTGAGAATTTTGGAGAGCCGGATGAAAAACCTTCCATCATAACCAATTGCCTTTCCTTTACTCGTGTTTGCTTACTACTTCTGTTTTGCTCGTTTCCTGGAAACGTAACAACCAGCTTCCTTGGCTTCATTTTTCCCATTGCCTTTCCCCCCATCTTATCTTGCCCAGTCCAGTCTTCACACTTGACATAATCCCACGGGAACTTTGTCTGCTTTAAACAGACCAGAAACACAGTATCTTGTACCTAATTTGTATTGGGTTGAATCCAGAGAAAAGAGGAGCATGAGGAATGAGACTCCTAAAAGTTGGCTTCCCTGCCAGCTTCCCTCTTCCCTCTGGCAGCCTCTACCACAGGGATCACCATGTTCCTTTAAAAAAATAATAATAATGCATACATACAGAGTATTTGTTAACTAGGAAAGTCAGCATATTATTTTTGAGGAAAGCCAGTTTTCCAATTTGTTTCTTGCCATTTATTTCTCTTGGCTTATCCATTCAGGTTTATCTAGCCTTTGTAAAGACTGCTTCTACACAGAATGAAAACCAAGTTTTAGTTTTCACAGGCAGCAAATGAGGTCATGTTGCTCTACCAGCTGCCATCATGATTGATGACATTTCATGGGTGGGGCAGCTAATTGACATCAAAGGGTAGAAATCGACTTCTGTTGCCCATCCTTGTTTAATCGTGCATGTCTTTTAAATACTTGCTTAAGCATATTCAGAAAGATCTTGCCTTATATGACTTTCCTTGCAGATGTCATTCAGGATAATACTTTAAAAGCTTCTTTTTTAAAAGTATGGAAACATCTAGCAAATTTAAAAATGTATAAGGCATTTTTGAGGACACTAACTTCAATCGGAGATGGACATTATGACTCCATTATTGTTTTTATGACTTAGTTTAATGTGCAGAAGGTAAAATAAGGCATGCAGAACATAACTGTGTCAAAACAACAATATCAAGCAAATTGGCTGGTATTTACATGCACCAATGACAGTGCTGGTCTTGCTATCTGTGGCAGGAAATGTGTGTATGTGTGCACACGCATGCATTTGTGTGAAATACGTAATTATGTAATATTACTTCATATACATCTATCCTGGTTTAGTCAGTCCAAATATGGGCTCTTGCAGCAGCTTACACAAAAGTAATATCCATGCAAATATTTGTGCTATGGATCGGATTCATAAGCTGTGGTCTGCAAATCACTAGTGATCTGTGAAGTCCATTAATGTGGTCCACACAACAGTGAGGAATTCATCTGTACTTGGCCTTACACCTAAATAAAATTTTATATCTATGGAGTTTGAGGTTGGATTACTGAACAAGCTAACAAGGTCCTGGCCATGATTTTCATATCATGGCCCTGGTTCTGACAAGGATGTCACTGTGAAAGAAAGAAAAGTTTGCTTCATTTTGTTTATAGAAAGAATAAGGCAGGGATACCTCCAGCATAATTACTACATTGGTTTGGTGCTGCCGAAATCTGAGAAAATCCCATTTTGTACATGGGCATGTGGCATTCAGAAGTCAGGTGCAATTAGAAACTTTACTTATATCTTATTCACAAGAGAAGTTAACAAGAGTGCAGATGATACAATAAAAATCCAAACACAGCAGTAATTGACATACTATTCTCTGTTCTCAAAAAAACCTTCTTTTGTTAGTATTTATTTCTGAAAACAACATAGTATGTTTTGTGCCGTAATTATTACAAAGGAAAATGATCATCTGTGGATGAGAAAGTAATCAAACAAGATTTTGGTGTTCCCTGCTCCATCCCTGCTCATTCATACAAGCCTGGATCTGTTTCTACAAGCTTTGATCGATTTCCATAAGTATTTGTGGAGAACTAATTGAAGACATTATCGTATGCTAACAATTTTAGAACAGAATTTTTGCACTGCTAAACGAAAAGCATAGGCGGTGTGGCAGAAGTGGGGAGAATTGTGCTTTATAGTGCATGAAATTGCTCACAGCTCTTCTAGCTGCCTGTGTGCCTTTCAAAACTTCAAGCTAGCTTATCACCGCTTTGTTATGTGTCTTGTCTGTCGTCTTGTTTATTTCCCTCCCTTAAACTGTATTCTCACGTTCATTCTGTGCCTCCCATCTTTTCTCTCCCCCTTTTTCCTCCACTTCTTTGCTGGATGGTAGATGACTGTAGGGAAAGTGTCACGTGGCATAGGGGCCGTGGCGGAAGTTCTTGTCAATCTGTACATGAATGATCACAGGCCCAGTCCATTGTCCAACGCTTTGCAACCGGTAAGGTTCAAACCCACAAATACTTGAATTTGTGCCAAGTTTATTTCTTACTTTACCTGCAGTGCATTTTAAGAGCCACATTTCTGGGCATGTCCTTATACCTTTTCAGGGGTGTGGGTGTGTGTACACACACACTTTGTCACACTGAGGATGTGTTACGGTGAAGATACACCCGTTCATGCATTTATTGCTTGTGGCTTAAGCACAGCGTAGGCTTTGGTTAAGTGTAATGATAGCTATGCAGTTTATAAGGGGCCATGATTAATCTGGAGTGGCTTTTCAAGCAAAGTCTGGGACCCGAAGGTGCCTGGGCATGGGTGTGTGTTTGAACATCAGTTTTCCATGTCTGGGGAGGGAGACTGCTGCTCAGAACAAAAAAGAACCAGTCCCACTGGTTGTGCTTAAGTCCATGTGCACACATCCAGGGACTCACTCACCAGATGCTAGCTAGTATTCATAAATGCTGCTGTTGAAGCTTATGCATTTTTTTCCTTCTTAAATTGTTGCACCAAACTTATTAGAGCGTTTTGTTGCATTCAGAGCGAATCTTTGGATGGAGGTGCAGCTGTTGCTTTCCCTTCTTCTCCTACCTCTCAAGCTTTGTCTTCTACTGCTCAAACCTGTCAGGTACCACAGAAAAGTACTGGTGCACGTGGTGTGTCTTCAGAATAGCAAGAAAAGCTATTGTGGGGGGTGGGTGAGATCCCATGTTGTACTGGGGTTCCGCCTTCCTCTTCTCCCCACATCCTTGCACCCACATCAGTTCTGGATGGTTCCCAACCTTCTGCAACAGCTTTAGGAGGCATGGGGGTGCAAGGGGAGGAGAGAAAGGGGAACCCCCCATTTGTGCAAACAGAGGTCAACTGCACAAGTAGGATTTCCTGTGTTTGTTGGCCTCGAAATGTATTCTGTTCATAGTCTTTTTGTTTTCTAAGACTTTTTAAGCTATCAATCAGATGGATTCTGAGTTTATTTATTTTTAAGATTTCTCTCCTGTATGTTGCTGGTATTTAAGTTGCTTCAATATACACATCAAACAAATTTCAGATAGAGATAAACAGTGTGCCAAAACAAGTAATTTCTGCAGTACACCTTAATATTTATAAAAAGGCAATTTTCAACATTATTTTCACTGCTTAATCATAGGACAAAGAGCTACTTGGAAATTCAGTGACTTCCATCTGTCCATATTTTGGTGTGGCTTTTCTTCTCTCTTTCCCCCATCTTTCTGTTTTCTTAAGTGTTCCTGTAATAGATCACAGGTGCTGTTTTATTAGGAGACGGAAGCCATTGGGCATTCTAAAACATGAATGTGTTTATTCACTTAAATATACATGAATGGGTGGAACCAAATGTTATGCATACATTTACAGAAAACCTAAGTGTGTAATTGGGTGTGGATAACAATGTTCACATTTAGCATGGTTTATAATAAAATTGTGAAGACCAGGGTAAGACAGGGATGGAGAACTTGCAACCCTCCCAGTGTTGATGAACTCAGTCTCAGCCAGCAAGGCCAATAGTCAGGGGTGATAGGTGTTGAAGTTCAGCTTTGTCTGGGTACATGTTCCCTACCCCTTCTATAAGATCAGCTCCTCACATTGGCTGCAGTCCAGCCCCGCTAAGATCAATGGAGCTTTTGCTGTTAGATTACACCCATTCTGTGTTGAAGTCATTAGAAAATTCCTGTGAGTCACACCCATACTTACAAAGAAGATTCAAAGATTAGGAAGGAATACATTAGATTGGCTTTCCCATGCTCTATATAGTGCAGCACCCGAAAAGCATTCCCCATTGATCCTGGAATGTGTCTGCCATGTTAGCACTATTTCCTTTAGGTGTTCCACACGGCGTTTGGAGTTTTCCTTGCATGTTGAGGGAGGTATGCACAACTTGTTGGCTGTCAAGTGAAGCAAAGACCAACCAGCTGTGTATTGAGACCTGCTAGGTGCTTTCTACCCCTCTTGTTTTTGCAATAAGGATGTAGTAAAAAACCAAACTTACTATGCCTGGATGAGCCATACATATCCACAAAAGATCTGTTATCCAACTGACTTTGGGCTGCTGCAGGTGCATCTCCTCTGCTCTCTTTTTATAATCTAGTAGGGTATTTAATCAAACTGTTACATGTATGCTGTACCATACAAATCTTACAAATGCTTGTTAATATTATTTGCAGGGTTCTTTGAAGAAAGTATTTCCGCAGTCAGTAGGTGGGAGCGACATTTGCTGTTTCTGTCAAAAAAGGGTGTATGTCATGGAGCGCCTGAGTGCAGAAGGCCGCTTTTTCCACCGGGAATGTTTCAGATGTGCCATATGTGCTACAACTCTCCACCTGGCAACGTATGCCTTTGATGCAGAAGAAGGTAATTAGGAAGTGGAATACGATAGTTAGGATTTCTGCTGTGTAATATGCAACTGGCATATTTCAGCCTCATATTTCAGCCTCTTCTTGCTCACAAATGCTAGAATCAACCAGATAGTGAAGGCGGTTCTCACCTGGAATTGAGAGGTGTCAAAAATCCAATGTTTTCCAAGTTGTGGGGTTTTTTGCTGCCTTATTCTTGCAGATGATATCTAGTGTAAATAACATCCTTGACCTCTGCCAGTAGCACAGAGATCTGGTACACGTGATTTCTCTCCCCACCCCCCACCCTGCCACCCTAAGAAATAGGTGAGGAGCGATCACATAAACCACAACACTTCACTATGAAAACTTTGCTGCGGTGCATAAAGAAAGCACTAAGGCTTAAATTTCGATTGAAGCAAAAATTCATCCGGAATGCCTTATATGGCATGAATGTGCCCTGTTCTACAGATAAACAGGTTAAGTTGCAGAAGCTTCCTTGGTCATCCTCTGTTTATTGTGTGAGATAAAACTGACAGAGGAGTTAAAGAAATAACGTTAATAGAAATTAAGCAGGTACAAGATTGAAAGCACACTTTGCTTCACAGCATATAAAGACATTCTCCCTGAAGCCCAAATCAAGAAAGATGCAGTAAAGTGTATGCACAGCACCTGTGGTTTCTGTCACTGTTCATTTCCAAAGGGAATGAAGTGATTAGTAGAGAGAGGACGCAAACAATGTCATTCCTCCTGTCCTTGTGTTTTCCAGGTAAATTTTACTGCAAGCTTCATTTTGCACAATGTAAAACAAATAACAAGCACAGAAAAAGAAGAGTTATGGTAAAGAATCATGAAAAGGTATGTGTGGTGGTCCAGAGTTTGTGTAGTTCCACTGATCTGCCAAAGCCTGGCAGTGAGTGGACAAGGCATGCTAAGAATTATAAATTCCATCTCAGTGAAAGTGATAAGCATAAGTCATGCAGTTCAAGTGTCTTGTGGAACCCAAGTGATCTGATCCTTTTATGTACCCGGCAGTCACTTTGTAGAGGACACTGTCCTGGAGCTGTGGGTATATGATTTGTGGTAGTCCAAAGCTTGTTGCTTCATATTTTAATTTATTTGTTTCTAGATATTCTGGCTACTGCTGGAATTGTTATATACTTATGGTATATTGAAGCATGCCCAAACTTACAGTTTGGCACACATTTTAGGGGTGTAGATGCCATGGTTCATGTGGGAGGTGCTGCAGGAGGATGGCCAGTGGTCATTTTGGAAACTGGCTTCTGCAGACTTGTGTCAACCTGCGCACAATGTCTGCTCAACTTTTCCCCCCATTCCAAACCAGGTCTTCCATATAATCCAAGTGGAAATTGCTGTTACCGACTTCCATTGGAAAGTCATTTCTACTATGGGAACAATGTCCTCCTTAAGTTTGCAGCAATGGTATAATGTTAGCTACCTGCTAGGTTTCCATTTGTTTTCTAGCTGTGCCTTGAAAGAAACTTTCTTACGTTTGGGGAGATGATGATGGCACAATGTTAAGCTGAGTGTCTCTTTAAAGGAGGAAGCGAAACCGTGGCGGCAAGAAGAGCCCATGTCTTCAGAAACCAGCCCAGAAAATGCTTTTGCTGCAGGCGGCAGCTCAGAAGACCGGTCCCCAGGTATCCTGCCTTCATTCTTTAGGAAAACGCTAAGCTGGCCTCTTAAGGTGACAAGGGATCTGCTTGACCTTCCAAGACGCCTCTCTAACTGGATGCATGGTTTCCTGCACGCTGCCAGACTTCATTTCAGGGACAATGCATACAACTATACCTACTTGTATGAACTCCTAAGCTTCAATATGCCATTCCTTTTTGCGCTTCAGGAGTTACTTGGCCATATTTACCGGGAAGCGGAGCTGTCCTATGAGAACATGCTTGAACTGGTGAAAAAATTCTTCAGGGTTTAAAGTTCTTCTGAATCTTTTTTTTTTTTTTTTTTTTTTTTGGTCGTGCCTTTCAGATTTCCAAAACCAACAGCCTTCTCTGATTACATGTGTACGCACAAGCAAAGATATTTCAATTTAGTATGTGCTTTAAATGAGCCCAAAGCTCTACTCGATAACCATGGTGCAATTCTTTCGATCATTTCAAACTTCTTTTGGATCACGAAGGTCAGTGTCCAGACACATTTCCAAACCATGGAAAATATATGAAGGATGTTTTTATAGGTTAAAAAAACAAACTGGTTCTATTTCTAGTTATGACCAGATATTCCTCTGAGTTTACATTTTATTATCCTTATTTTAAAGACTGTGAAAGACGGTCCTTTCAGACATTTCTAGGCCAACAGCAAAAGCTGTCTGTCTTTTTGAAAACTGAATATGGCACATACTTCATTTCTTCCCTTGCCCCTCTTGCTTTAACTCTGCTATGGGGCTGCGAGTTTGTTCACATGTGTAGATTTTTTTTTAAGTGAAAAAATATGTATTACTAGCCCATATATTTTCATTGACTTCTCTTTGGTATACTCTGTAAACACTGGGCATTTCCTGTTATTTTTATGAATAAATTCAAAGAGCAAATGTTAGACATTAGTTAATTACAATCAGTTCAGAGAAAAGTATAACACTTGCCTATATTTATTTCTCCAAATTGTGAGGTATGTCATAGTATGTACCATGAGAGATGACTTATAGCTAATATTGATGAGGCATATCTTTTGTGTTTATAAGCCCCCTTCCTTCCCCCCCAAATGCCCCTGACAACTTTAGATGTGTTAGAATTATTAATATGTGAAATTAATACACATTTGAGAGATTCTGGTATCCACTTCATGATACACTTACAAAATGTTTTCAAGTGTTAGCAAGACCCAAAGAACTTAGGATGCAACTCTGGGAGATTTGAATGAGGACTGGGTGCCAACATGCACTCAGAGTTATCCCCCTCAGTTCAAATAGTCACATACTTTTAAAGCCATACTTGACTAAAACAAGATTTTGAATCTGTTTTGCCATTATGACGGTTTACAGAAGATATATGTGGTATACACTTAAGCACATAACTACTTGGTACTTACGTTCCAAGAACAATATCTTTTTGCCAGGGTTTATTACAGCTTGCCACTCTGAGGTCATTGTAGCACAGTCGTAGAATGCATGTTTTGCATACAGAATGTCCTGGTTCAATCCTCTGGCACCTACAGCTGGCTAAGAGAGAATTCTTCCTGAACCACTAGAGAGACATTATGTAGGCCATACTGAACCAGATAGGTCAATGATCTAACTTGGCAATAAACAACTTCCTATGGTTGACCTTTCTCTGTGTACCCGCTGTGTTGCGATCTTACATTCCTGCTGCTTCAGAGACAGGGTATGCTAAGACATTAGTATTATAAACACTTTGCAACATTTATTTCTAAGTAGAGTTTAGCATGGCAAGTGTATACAGTGAGGTTTCTGACACTCTTGTTGACCACTTGACAATATTTTGATGAGCTCATTACTTTCTAATGCAGTTTGATGCAATGTGGGAAACTGCTGTAAAAAAGAAATAAAGTTCCACTGCATGATTGCAAGGCCTTGTAGGTGCTTGACATCCTGCAGATAACAGCTGCTAGTTTTTTAAAAAACAGCAACCATTTTGGTTTTCATTGACAGAAAGATAGATTGTCTTTCTGCGGATTTTCAATTGCCTGAGTTTTATTTGCATTGGGGAATGACAAAAATGGATCGATACCTACTTGCCATTAAATATATACATTTGCCTTCATGAAAAACCCTGAGTTTATACTTGCATAGAACCATGACATTAAATTTCATGCTTTCTTAAAAGAGCCACTTGGTTGATGGGTTCCTCCCCCCTAATCTTCCATTCCATTTTACACCTCAATCCTAATCAGACTAACATGGAAGAAGGTCCCATTTGTGGAGTGAAACTTTTAAGGTTTAATACAAAGCACACTTAACTTGATAGTACGTAAGCTCAGTTTAAAATGAATTGGGAAGTAAAGAATTTTCGGGCTGCAGTATTCTTATTTATAGTTGCAGCCCTTTACATGACTATTTTGAAGTCAGCCTCGCTGAATTCAATGGGGCTTTTCTCCCAGGTAAGTGGTTATAGGATTGCGCACTTAGCCTTTGATTCTTACTGCACTGCCATTAAGGATTTGTTTACGGGCAAGAATTTGTGTAGGCCTGTTGGGTTTGGAAGGAAATGGTTGTATTTAGTTTTGTCACTTGCTCCTTTTAGTTAAAAAGTGAGCTATTTGGCACACAGAGTAGCCAGAGAAAGTCTCTTTAAAAACTTATGCACATGCTGTTTTCCAGCTTGTGGCCAGCCATTGCAATTCATTCACTGCTGTGTGCAGCACTCGGCATTTTGTGTGTCACCACAAACACTCAGGGAGAGAAAACATAAAGATTTTCAGTTGTTTCCTATGCACCCAAACATTTGTGAATCACCTTTACAGCAACATTAAGATGCAAAAGTAATTGGAAGCCCAAGTAGCTAGCACTTCCTGGTTTCATAACATCTCAAGTGTCTGAGCAGTCTCTGAGCTAAAAGAAAATAAGGTGGGATTGCTTCAATCTGCAAATCGTAATACTTTTTTAAAAAAGACAACTCTACCTGTTCAGCTGTGAGGTCATTAATATCCTTAATGTTGATTAAAGTTTAGATCAACCTTTAAGACCCTTTGACAACTGTTCATGTAAGGCAGGATTCTTACTCTTACTCTTAAATCTATTACCCACCCTTCACCTACAGGTCCCAGAGTGGGTTACAAGAAAGTTAAAATTCAGAAGTAAAAACCCCTGTTAAAATATTACGTTCATGAGACTAAGGTGAGTCCTGAAAACACAGATCTCTGGTGTCAAAGGCCAGTGCAAAGAAGTGTGTCTTCAGTATATGGTGCCCTCCAGATGTTGTGGATTACATTTGCCATATCCAACCATTGGCCATGCTGGCTGGGGGGGGGAGTTATGGGAGTTGTAGTTCACAACAGGAACAGGAAAGTTACAGGGAACCAGGAAGAGGGCCTTCTTGGTAGTGGCGCTCACCCTGTGGAATGCCCTCCCATGAGATGTCAAGGAGATAAATAGCTATAAGACATCTGAAGTTTTTAATGTTTGATGTTTTATTATGCTTTTATATTTGTTGGAAGCCTCCCAGAGTGGCTGGGGCAACCCAATCAGGTGCACAGGGTAGAAATAATAAAATTATTATTATTATCTGGAGGGTACCATGTAATCTACTCAAATGTAACTCTATGCAGTTGATGAAAATTAATGGCGTTCTTTTTTAAAAAGCATTATACACCCTGAGAATAGTGTTGTAGTAGGAACTGTAATATATGGTGTTTCATGATTTTCAGCGTAATGGGTTGCTGTAAAGAGCAGAAAGGGTTGAGAATTAAACCTAAGATTAGCAACATCTCAAGCAAATCAGATTTTGACAAGAGTGTACCATATAACGGCTTAGTTATACGTACAGTAACTTGCGCTAGTATTTTAAAACTATCAATGAACTTGGAAGGGGTCTCACATTGGTGGTAGACAATTCTGCCTTATTTATCCATTCACTTTTGGTCATAAAATACTTGGATAATCAAAATTTCTGGGTCATGCACTTCACCACTTCAGGAGGCCACAGTTTTCTTGGTGCAGTGTTTGGCATCATGATGATCACATGTCCACCCATGATGATCACATGTTTGATCACTTTGGTGCTTCTGAGTCAGCTGCATATTAACCTAGAAGCAATGCAGGTTTGAAGATGGGTTTGGAAAACAAAAGGGGCTCCATATGTGATCAATGTGTGTCCAAAGTCTTGCTCAGATAAATTGAGTCATGTTTACTTTATGTCAAGGTGATGGTTCAGAGTCACACTCATTTTCAAAAAGTGATTTGAAATAACAGAGGGTCTTCTGTAACTGCTATATATTTGATACTTGAAATGTAGCTGATAATGGTTGTTAAATATTCTTCTTTTTATCAGTGAAGGCAGGCAATTTCATTTCAGCATACTTTTCTCTACTTTGCAATGTTAGATTGTGTCTAGCAATCTTTTCTTTCAAAGGCTTTATTGTTAGCTAGTTTTGACTGCCTTCTTTCCCAATCTCTTACCTTGTCTTTAGTTCATTTCAACATTCCAGTGCTACATCCTCTCATTGGCTGAACCATTTCTGCTGTAAGATGATTGTACTGTTTTGCTATCATTTTTCGAGTGCTGTGACTAATCCCTAATATTTTCTGCCAATGTTACAAAGGCCATTTGAAGTAGTTTGTGTGCTAACTAAAAGAGAAGTTTCTGCATAATCATTTAACCTGCCTTGTAGTTGACAATTTGAAAAAAAAAATGGTTTATTTTTATCCCTTCCCCCATAATTTCTCTCATCTATCTGCATGTCTGTTGGGTGGATTTTTATTTATTTTTTTAAGTTTCATAAATTGACTCATAAATAGGTTTTATTAAAGCTATTTTCTATTTGCAGTAGAAAAAGATTAAGTGTGCAAGGAAGGGTTTGAGTCTGCTTGGATCTCACTAAACTATAGTTCTAACTATAGTAAATACTAGAAGAGAATAGTAAATTATATTCTAGCTTTACAGACTACTTTTAAAGGCTCAGAACCAAAAGTAATTTAGATGTGCAAAGGTATTAAATGTATTCATTTGATAAGCAAGTAAGACATTTCAGAGTCCTTAGTGTTTCAAAACAAAACCTTAAAATGTGAATCCTTAATTGTTTCTAACATCAAACTGCAAATGCAAGGTTACCTGTAATATCTGTAAGTCAGCTTGAGTCCCGTCATGGAAGAAGGCAGGGTATAAATAAATCTTAATAATAAGAATGTTGCTGTATCACCAGGATAATGTTCCTGTATATGTATTGCTGGTGCATCTGTTGAAATATACCATTCAAAGCACTTCCATGCTAATGCAGTACAGACGATGACCGTTTAGTGTGGGGGTTCCATTCCTGGCCCCCACATGTGTCAGCGGAGCAGGCATAAATTTGCCCCGGCCCATTTTGCCATGCCCCCCTTCTTCCCTCTTCCAGGTCCAAAACGACCTGTGTGTTGGCAATTGGGCATCCTTTGGACGTGCCTGAAATGGCCACCACATGTATGTATTTTTCTTAGGGTGCACCCATGACACTGACTTTGCTGCCTGGTTAAACTTCTATTATTAGCCAAGAGTAGCTTTGCAAATAGCAAGAACGTACCAGCCATGTCTTAGACATGCTAAGAATTTGGCCAAGCAAGATAATGGCTGCTAAAACTCCTGTCAAGAAAGGAGATGGAGGAGAACTTTCACTCTTCACTGACCTCACCAACTTGCTCATAGCAAAGGCAGTGCCCAGCCATCAGTGTCTTGAGGTGAGATAGTTCTGTCAGAGAAGCTCCACCCAATTCCAGATCTACACATGATAAACTTCTTGTTGTGTTGTCATTAGCACCTATGGGACAATGCCTGTGACATCATTCTCAGAGCCCCAACACCCTGTGAGAAAGAGTGACTATTTAGACACTTGAGCATGTAGCCATTTTTAAAGATTGAAAAAAATGCAGGGTTTGCCATTTCTCACAATAATGTGCTGATACTCCAATATTTTTCTCAAAATATTACATTCTTCCTCTATCTTTTGAGTCGTTCTCAGAAAGGGCATTCCTCCCACCCCTTATAGGAAAGCTTTCTCTTGCATAATCACGTTACTATTGCAGGAAAGCAACTAGTTGTACAGTAGGACTAAGGGAGATGCTTCTCCTGTTCAGAAAAAAATGATATATCTAGTACTTAAGTAGTAGATTCTGCTCTTAAACTATCCAAAGCACTGGGGGGAAAATTCACTTAGAGAACTGATGGATCTTGTTTTCTAAATTTCGTTTCTCACCACCACCCAAAAGAAAGGTTGTGAAAGAGTATCTACATTTATTAACAGCATGATTCTTGTTTGCTGTGACTAACATAAGCTCCCTGCATGTTTCATCAATGGGATTTCTGATGGCAAAGTCTCTATCTGTTTCTTGCTATACTTTATTCTCTTTTCTGTTACAGAGCCTTCATTTCTTAAACAATGCCAATGAGGATTCTGTCCCTCTTCTACTCTTTCAGACTTTTGATTTATTTATTTTTTTGCCTCTGAAACTTAACTGAACATTTTTATTAGGGTGTTTTCTTTCTTTATTTTCTAAAATAAATAAATAAAACTATCACATGGAAATTGTATTTTGCACACGGTGAATGTTTAACTTTTTAGACTGGCTGTAAACAAATAAATGTAGTTCTCTATAAACATGATTGTTTCCTTTCTTCCTTTGAAAACAAACTCCGCTCTGACGAGGCACCGTTTCGAACTCTGCCGCTGTTTGGGTTCTCATATGATGGAAATCATGCTCTACTTTGTATTTTCCTACTTTATGGTTCAGGGGTTTGAGGCACCTGGAGCCCTATAGATGTTTTTGGACTCAAAACTCCTATCAGCCCCCACCAGCAAGACCAGCGGTTGTGATTGATGGGAGTTGGAGTTCAACATCCATGCTGTAGCATTTAAAATGTTGCTGAATGGTAACATTTTAGAATGCGGCTCAAAAACCTAGAAGCTGCAAACCTTCATTAAGCAAGAAACATGCTCACTTGCTTTTTGCAGCTCATCCTCTGGGTCTTGAGAACATCTTTATCGCTGCATTTTCATTTTGTTTTGTGGAAGCACATCTTTCTCTCTCTTTAATCGGGGTGAAATAATGTTTCAAATGACACCATTTTAATCTGTTTGGAAACAAGCCTCCAGTGCTCATTTTGAACCCAAGATAGAGAATACTTGACTAGTCTTAGCCGTGGTTACAGTGAGTACTGATGTAATACTAAACTGTGGTTACGGACAGTGGGAGAAAATATGTGTAGTGGAATGAAATATGGGCTCCAGAAGGGAGCACTTGAAAAGAGTACCCTGTGGACATAGTCCAGTCTCTACCGTTGGTAGATCTCTTGAACACCAGGGAGTGTTTGTACTCTGCCAAGAAGAAACAAGGCCCATCTCCCTTTCATCTGACCACAAAACCTTCTCCACCCTAGCAGACCAATGCCTAGCACCTGGACATTGCTCTGTGCTGCTGGGAATATCCCCTGGAGATGTGCCTACCTTTACAGAGCAATGAAGGTGTCAACCTTCCTAAATTGTGAATTGCCTTGGTGCTACAGAGGGAATATATTTGGCTGCAGATGGTGGGTGCAAAGGTACTGTTTATTAGTCTGAATTGTGCTGGAAATCTTGCTCCAAGTTTGCTTCCTCTTGGCCTAACTCGAGGCCCAGTTCAGAGGCTCAGAGAAACTACACCATGCTGGTTTCTCCACAACTACACCAGTTACCATTGGGGGGAGGGGACAAATGGAACTGAGCAGCCTCAGCTGCCCTTTTGAGATCAGGCAACACCTTAACTTTACTGCTAAAACATTCCTGTTTAGACAAGCCTACCCAGATGTTTAGAAAGTTGAGGTTGTTTTAAACCACTTTAGTATTTTAACTTTTTGTATGTTTTAGAGCAGGGTTGTAATCTTTTCTTGGTTTTACTGCTTTATCTTTTGTAAAAACTGCTTTTTACAAAGAAGCGGTGTATAAATTTTATGAAATGAAGGAATAAATCTCTGGAGTGATACTTGGGAGGTGCAGGGAAATCATGCTGGAAGGAGCGTCACTTTTCTCTGAGGCTGTTCCCCTCTCAAGCAGTTGGTTAATTTCAGCGGGAGGAAGGGGAGCAAATTCCTTTTGGGTTCTCCCTTTCGGATTAGTCTACTCTTTTAAAAGCAGGGTTTTGCCAAGTATTTCTGCTATAAGGCAATGGCAAACAACCCATGACTCCAGATGCTGCTGGACTCCAGTTCCCATTAAACCCAGGCAACATGGTCAATAAATAGTCGGATCTAAAGGGAGTTTGGTTGTTTTGTTTCTAATCTAAGGAAGTTGGATCCTGGTCTTCAGTCAAACAGGCTCCCAGGGTGGCTTATGGATCACTTAAAAAAGAAGAGACAGTTGTACTCTAGCAGCATCTAGATCAGGCATAGGCAAACTCGGCCCTCCAGATGTTTTGGGACTACAAGTCCCATCATCCCTAGCTAAGAGGACCAGTGGTCAGGGATGACGGGAGTTGTAGTCCCAAAACATCTGAAGGGCCAAGTTTGCCTATGCCTGATCTAGATAACCCAAGGTTCTCCACTGCTGCAAAGGTGTCAGTAATAAATCCCACCTTTTCCTCAGGGCTCTCCTTGTTGGTTCCAATCCCTGATATGCAAATGATTCATACCCTATTATCTTTTTGTGTAGTTTCCCAATCAATCCCTACTGACAGTCTACTCGCTCCCAAACCACTTATTGAAATCAGCTGTGCTAGAGCAAGAAGCAATTGAACATCTGGATGACTTTATCAAAGTTATAATTCATAAGCCCTGACTAGACCACACTGTAGATAACTCTTGTATACATTGGATTTCTTTCCATAACTATTTTCTCCCCCTTTCCCTTGTCCGTGAAACACTCCACCCTAAACCTTTGCTTACATAAACATAGAAGCTCTTGGACAGTTGGAAGTGAACTTGGAGAATTTGGGAGGTATATGCATTTTGCCTTTATAAATAACCACAAGCACTTTCAGCAGGAACCAGCCTTATTACTGTTCCGCCTTCAAATGCCTCAATGTCTTCTTTATTATTACATTCCTTTTCCTGTCTTTTGATCCCAAGGAGCCCCAAGGTGACTTTAAGAGTTCAGAAGTAACAATAAAGTTGTATTGAGAATTAATACACCACCACTTCTCGGCACACAATAATAAACTATAGCTATGTGTGCCTTGGTATTGAAGTTAAGTACCGTATCTTATTCTTTCACACAGGCTATCTGCTCAGTATTACTTGAAAAACTTGCCATCTCCCTCTTGTCTCTTAAATTGCTTTCCAAACAGAACTTTGAGTGCCCAAGTGTTTTATGCTTGGTTCTCATATTTCATGTGCTTTTAATACAAGATTTCCCAGTGTTTCTTTTAATTTAATCACAAATCGCATGGAGCAGCTTTTAAGGGCCTTTATTTCAGTTCTCCATGAATTTCTGGTGCTCTTCCTGTTAATATCTTTGGTGCCCTCTGAGGTCTGGGTGGCCACTTTAGTCCTCTTTTCTTTTTCTTTTTACTGATCCATTTCCTTCCTGCCAAAGGGCCACATGAATTATGCATAAAATTTGCATATGCTGATATATGTACCGTATTTTTCGCCCTATAGGACGCACCGGTCCATAGAACGCACCTAGATTTGGGGGGGGGAATAAAGGAGGAAAAATTATTTTTCCCCCCCAGGCACAGGGCTGGGGCGGGGGAAGCCTGAGCTTCCCCCTCCCCCAGCCCCCAGAATGGGACCCAGAGCCATGCCGAAGCTGCATGCAGCTTTGGCATCGCTCTGGGAGCTTGCAGGGCTGGAGGAGGGGGAAACCCTCTGCCAGCCTTCTAACCAAGTCGGAGGACAGCGGGAAAGGCGCGCTGCACCTCCCGCTGTCCCCCGAGTTTGTGGGGCTGGCGGTGGGGCTCTCCAGGCTTCAGCAAAAGCCTGCATTCACCCCATAGGGCGCACACACATTTCCCCTTCATTTTTGGAGGGGAAAAAGTGTGTCCTATAGGGCGAAAAATACGGTATATGCATGGATTCAAATTTTAAGATAATCACTATAAGTTATTACTATAATTAAGCAGAAATGCAATATACTTCACCATAGTATGTTGTCATGCCCCACTGCTTTTGAGATTGCTAAGGCATTTGGCTGATCACAACTACACACCGAGTGTACTGGACTAGACAGCTGCTGCCTAAGACCACAAGCAGAGTGCAAGGCAGAAGTTGAATCTTGTCCTCCAGTAGTGAACCACCCATTTGGCCCCAGATTTGCTATTGCAACAAAACAGCAATGTCTCAGTTTCTTGGAAGGAAGCTTACTCACACCAGCTTGCCTTCTGAGTATGGCAGAGGCAGAGTGTCGGAGCCTCAAAACACTAAAACACTCATTTAATTCCACCTGTTTAACAGAAGGCGAGCCAGTTCATTTCCCATCCAAATTAATCCTCTAATAAATATACTTTGATTCATCCATGAATGGTATAAAATTAAATTACAAATTAATATCTCGCCCAGATCAGTTAATCTTCAATTAATTCACCCACAACTAATTTTCTGCGCAAGTTCTGCTCCAAATCTATTCCTCTTCACTTAATTTTGCTATTTGTTGTTCATGTATTTCCCTAAAGTAAAAGCCTTCCCAGATCACCAAAAAGCAATTTGTTGTTTTTTAAAAAGAATTCTCTGTGTTAGAGAAGAAAAAGATCCAAGCTCTTACAGCAGCATTGTACAGAGAACAAGAATAGTGGCTTAAACAAAAGTTTCCTCAGTGATGCTTTGAGACAGAAGCCATGTTCAGTTAATTATCTACAAAGTAGTATTGTTATAAGTTCAACACATCTGTTGGTTCTTGCATGTGTGCCTACCACCTATGTGGTCCTCTAAAACTTGCCTTCTATAGTGGTGCTTGCTATACTATATAATAATAATAGTAATAATAATAGTAATATTTTTATACCCCATTCATCTAGCTGGGTTTCCCCAGCCACTCTGGGCGGTTCCCAACAGAATATTATAAACACGATAAAAGATCAGACATTAAAAACTTCCCTAAACAGGGTTGCCTTCAGATGTCTTCTAAAAGTCAGATACAGTGGTACCTCGCGTTAAGTACTTAATTCGTTCCGGAGGCCCGTACTTAACCTGAAACTGTTCTTAACCTGAAACACCACTTTAGCTAATGGGGCCTCCTGCTGTTGCCGCACCGCCGGAGCACAATTTCTGTTCTCATCCTGAAGCAAAGTTCTTAACCTGAAGCCCTATTTCTTGGTCTGTAACCTGAAGCGTATGTTACCTGAAGCGTATGCAACCCGAGGTACCACTGTAGTTGTTTATTTCCTTGACATCTGATGGGAGGGCGCTCCACAGGGCGGTCGCCACTACCGAGAAGTCCCTCTGCCACATGAAAAAATCACTTCCAGCAGGGGCCCACAAGCCAGAGTAAGACCCTTGGATCGTGCTGCAGAGTCCCAAGTTAGAGACCCCTTGTGTGTTACATTGTCAATGAGTTTTGGTGTTCCTATAGTGTTGAGTGATGTGGCTAAACTGACATTTCTCGGTCCAGTAATGATTGATGGCTCTTCCTTGGCTTCTTATCATGCACTGGCTGTAACGGCCTTGGATGCTGCAGTTCTATGCTTGTTAGGCTGTGACAGCAGCTATTAACGTCCCAGACTAGCACAGATTGCTCTGATGATTATGTATAATGGTTGTGTCTGAATGAAAGCAGCACGTTAAGTGTGTGATTATTTATCCTCCTTCACTCCGGCTTCTAATAACACTTTGATAAATGGCTGCTGTTTAGGAAATGTTTAAATTTACTGCGGTGGACGCTTCTTCTGTTTTAGGGTAAGTAGAGTGGCTGGTGTCTACTATGTATTCAAGAGGAAAGGACCCTCATCTAAGGGAATTCCCCACTCCAGCCTCTTGTGCCCCCTAAATCTTCACCTAAGAGTTGGGGGCAGCACCCAAAAAAAGAGAGAAAGAAATGGGAGGGGGAGAGTCAATAGTTCGCAGATCAGGCCTGCCAATTTTTATGGGTTAGACTTTGAGTGAACTAATTGCACAGCGGTGAAGGTTTTTAGAGTATCTTTCGCCCCTGATTCTCTGCATGCTCACCTGCATAAACATATCTAGAGTTACAAACCACAAGTGTTCCTTCAAATTGCAATAAGGTAAGTAGATGCTTCCCTCCCATTGTAAATAAGCTGGGCGAAGTTTTACATCCAAATCGAGGTACCCCTGGGCAGTGGGCCAGCAGGGGCTAGCCAAGGATGGAAGCATTCCTAAAACTGGGGCAAGGGGGAGCTCAGCCAACCCACAGTCATTCTTTCCCAACCATTCTTCTTCTAGCGGAGCTGCTTCAGATATTTGAAGGGAGGAGGGGACACGATTTCAGTGGTGCCCACCTCTGCTGGGCTTGATCTTTCTCCTTGTCCTGTCACTTGATAGGGATCTGGGCAGCTGGCCTGATTCTGCACACAGAGCTGCTGCCATCACATGCAGTTTAGCCCTAAAAGAAGGGTGGTTTGGTCCTCCGCCTGACTGTGGGCTTCTCTCAAGGTTGGGCAGTGGCCAACTACTTGATGTCGAGAAACTGCTTTGAAAACATCTATGGAAAGCCAGTGCTTTGAAATGGGGAGGATAATGTCAGCCTCGTTAGATGTGTACACTTGGGGCCAGCATAACACTTCTCGAGTTTCCAATTCTTTCCCCCCACTCTTCTTTTTTGTAAACAGAATCAGCCAAATAGGAAGTAAAATTCGGCAGGTCTCTCTGGAGTCTTGATTCCCGACCCTTGTCTGACATTAAAAATACAGCTAAAAAGCTACTTTTCCCTCATTGTGGCATGCTATGAAATTAACTTTTATGGCAATATGCTGGTTCAGAGACCGCCAAGCTGTTTGGGCCCAAGGGCTCATTTGGAAATTGGATAAAATTACATGAGCAACACACACACAGAGAGAAAGAGCAACCAAGCACATACTACAACTGTGTTGGGTACCAAAAACTGTTGCTTTCAAGCCTCTTTCATCAAGCAGAGGGGGGACATTCCCTGGTGGACACTGTGGGTGCCGTGGGTGTAGCCAAGGGGGAGCAAGGAAGGGCAGCTGCCCCCACTAAATCAATAAAAATCAACAAAAATACATAGCTAACTGAGGTTTTGCCCCCCCTAACAAAAGGGCTGCCCCCCCAATCCTGGCTACGCCCATGGGGGCACCTGTGTGCCCGCAAGCACATTAACAACCCCTGTACTAGGTATTGCTCGTCGTTGTGCAATGTACTTAGTTCGCTTCTGTTAAGAGTCCTAGGCAATGCTGTACAGCTGTTTCTTGAGTTATCACTTAATTACCATTACAAGGTTTCCAGAAAGATCAGAACCTGGGGGGGGGGGGGGAGAGTGTGACAAATGAATTAGGAAGGTAAACATTGGCCATCTGTTGAACAGCTCTTAGAACAACAAGAAGAAATTATACTTCTACAACCAAACCTGTAAATAAGAATCCAGAGATTCTGGTGAGAAATGTGCTGTCGTGGGGATATTTTCCTCCCTCTATCAATAGAAAAATAGGATGCCTTGATTTTATGCCCAGCCTTTCCTGTCTTCAAGTGCTAGTTAAAACATTAGATTACAAGAATGGAATATTAAAGAGTCATTTAGGGGTGGTTGTTTTTTTCTTGTCAGTGCTAAATTACTGTGGAGTAACACAAGCTAAGGAGGTGGTAAGTGGGCTTGTATGTTTGGCTTTTCTAGTTCCAGTTGGCTGGCACTCTAGGAGCAGATATTCTTGGAATATGCCATCTGGCAAACTGGCAAACACCCTGACCACGATTAAGCGACCGGTTTGGCTTGCAAAGTTCCACTCAAGGATTAACGCCTTCTATCTTCGCAGCATGCCTGCAGCCTCCAGGGTATAGTAAGCAGCATTTCTGGCAAGAGATGAATATGAACCGCTATTCATCCTGCAGCCTATCCTAGAGATCTTTAGCTGAGAGAACTGGAAAATGAAAGGCAATTCCTAATTTTTACTGTGTGTATGTGTGAACAGGTGTCCCATTGGACACAAAAGTGGCTCGATATTTTGGATACGGTGGAGAGAATGCCTTCTTTTCTTTTGGCCTCTTATTGTCAATTTATACCGGTAGATAAATCTGCAGTTTTAAGTCCTCTTATCTGTAAGCAGCTGGCAGTTTGAATGAAGATTTTATTCCAGCCAAAACAACAATAAAATTTGCTTTCAGCCCCTCTCTCCATTTCCCTGAAAAGTTGCACCAAGTCTTTTCACTGACAGGAAAGGGAGTTTCTCCCCCTAGTGCTAATTTCTGCATGGGTGTGTGGGTGTGTGGAATAGACAAATTGCAAACGCATTGTGGCTGGGAAGGGAAGTGTTAAACCTCCCCTCCCCATCTGCTATGATCTTGATAGAAATTGTGCCTGACATTTAATTTACCAATCACAGTGCATGTGATTTAATCACATTGTTAACATGTAGTGTAGTTAGGCCCTTAGGGAGGCTTTCCCCCTTACATTGATCTTAAACAACCATCTGGCCAAGTTTTGTGATTTTAGTGCAAAGCAGAAAATTCCACAAATAGTGGCAAAAGTCTCTCAAGGCAGTCCGGAGCACTGTGGGTAGCGTAATCTGGGCTGGCCTTTTTGTGGGATTTGGTGCACAGCCACGTGATAGGAAGGGACTGGCTGTGAGATGTTGTGTTGAAGTCTCCAGTATGGATGGGCAAATGTCAATGTTGGTTTCTCTCAATTTCTATTATTTCTAATCTCAATTTCAATTTGCCACTTTCAACACCAGTTTTGCATTTCTCTTCCCCTCCCCAAGACCCCATGAAAATTGTTCAGTCGTTTAGTGCACTTTTCTCCTACCTATACATATTTTTGCAAGCAAATTCCTCTAAAGCATTGCATTTTTGTAGATTCAGCTGGGCCAGATTCAACTAAGCTGTGCAAGCGGAAGCCAGCGCAATAAGCCGTATTCATGCAATGGGACTCCCTGCTTCTCCTCTCCCCACATACCCCAGTGCCCTCCCCAAATCGGCTTAAAAGGATTAGGACACACACACACACCCCACACACACCCTCCAGAACAGCATGAGGAGAGAGGAGAGGAGAAATTGTTTCATGGGGCAAGCAGAAATGATCTCCTTTGTGTGGTGTTGAATTCCACCCTTTAGTTGTTTGGAGAACTCTATCGCAAAATTTAGACAAGTGTGAATTTTGAAGGATATCTGTGTTTTCAGTTGGCATATTCGTTCATGAAGTACCAATTAGCTAAGTTTAGATTAAAATGTGAATAGAACTGAATTGATTCCCCCCATCCCTAGTTTCTAGGAATTTAATTAATATATTTCTGGGACTAGTTGTGTAGAAGAGAAGAACATTCCTGAGTTTATTTTGATTTTGTTTTTACCTCAATATATGTATTTTTTATTTTAAATATTCCTTTTCCTTTCAACAGCTGGACCTAAGGGCAAATGGCTGCCATCCAGATTAATAGCTAATTTGATTTATTGTTGTTGCTGGGTTGCGTGTAGATAAGGATTTCAGATCTTTGCAGGATCCAACCTTTTGTTTAAGTTGGCTAAGTTGCAATGTTTACAAGAACCCGGCATCTGTTCCATGAGAACTGCAGTTCCCCTTGCTTGGTGTATTCCGCAAGTGTTTAGCTTGAATCTCCTGGCTCTCCCAAAGCAATGCCTTGAGGGTGAAATTCTTAATGGAATAAGGTTGGACTAAAGATTTGAAAAAGTAGGTTGTTTTCTCAACATGAAAGGGACATAAATCTGGGACCTCTTCAGATGTTCTTGGGACTTAGATTGCAATCCTTACCCCCACATACCCAATGGAATTTGAAATTACTCCTCAGGAGACAAAGTTCCATAGTTGTGCTGGTATTTCTATAGGCCTATCTGCCTCCAATGAAACTTATTCATGAAGGAAAACGTGAAAAAGTCAGGTTAATTATTAGTTCACTCCGTTCTTTTTCTGCTTCTGTGTTTCCACTGTCAGCTGTATTGTCCATCTTTGATCGGGTTTGCATAAAATATCGAGGCTCTGTTTTTTCCTAAAAGGAGGAGGTTGTGTCGTGATCTCTTGACACAGCTAACAGAACTTTGCTTTGGTTATAACACCTGGGTAGCAAAACATACCTTCTTCTCTTTGAGCAAAAACTCCTATATTGTGGCCTGACAGTGTGACAATGGTGCAAAGGAATCTCCCGGTTGAGTAGACACTTTCCCCACCCTCACCCGTGAAGCCCCTTTATAATAATAATGCTCTGTTATGGTGTAGCATCATTCCAGGAGTGTTTTAGATGCAAGAAAGAAAAGGGTGCCCAGTCAGCCATCACTGAAAAGAGGCAATATGCTTCTGATTACCAATTGCTGCGAATCGCAGGTGAACAGAGTGCTCTTGTGTTCAGGATATTCTTATGTTCCTTATGAGTTGTGCTATAACAACAACAACAGCAACAACTTTTTTTCCAAGAACAGCAAGGTTGTCAATAACAAGAGGCATCTCCCCCACCCCTGAAATAGTGTCAAAACACAGTGGTACCTCAGGTTAAGAACTTAATTCGTTCTGAGGTCTGTTCTTAACCCGAAGCACCACTTTAGCTAATGGGGCCTCCTGCTGCTGCTGTGCAATTTCTGTTCTCATCCTGAGGTAAAGTTCTTAACCCGAGGTACTACTTCTGGGTTAGCAAAGTCTGTAACCTGAAGCGTCTGTAACCTGAGGTACCACTGTATCTTCCTCCATTCTTGCCTTCATAGTGAGATAGAAAATGACGGGGGGGGGGGGGCAATGACAGCATTTTATCCCAGCCCTGTTGCAGCCTCTTCATTCAGTGTTCTGGCGGTTCTGCAAAGTGTGCTCAAAGTGATCTGCTTCCATATTTCATGCTGCCACAGAAGAGTCACAAACTTCATTTTTTCCAGTGCAGTAAAACATTGCTGTCAGGGAACTGACATCTAAAGCGCCGGAGGCGCAAAGGCTCACTGAGGGTGAGAGAGCAGTAGCAGCGGAAGAGGGAACCAGTAGAGGGCGAGCAAGAACTCCAAGGGAAAGTGAGTCGGAGGGATGGCTCAGAGACGCTTCAAGCGAAACCAGTGGGGAGGTCTCAGGACCTCCTATAGGGACACCCACACCTCGACGGAAACTGTCACGCCGAGAGGCCAGACGACGTGTTTCCGTTAAGGAGCTTTTATGTTGGAAACGTTTCCGAAAGCAGCCACTTTCGGATTCTACTAGTGATTGACGCAGCCATGCTGGAGGGGCTCCGTCACAGGCAGAGGTTTGAAAGCCTGATCAAACTCTGAGGGACTTGCATTTTACGCACAAGCAGCTCATCGTCCCATCACAGCAATCCGAAAGTCTCCGAAAGCCAGCTTGTGCAGGGAGAAGCATCATGAGCAATCCAGCCGGAACCGGGGAAGCAGGAGCAGCTGGAGGAGGTCCAAGCCTGGAAGAAAGGTACAGGGCGTTGGAGATCCAGTTGGCGCTGCAAACGGCGAGGCTTGAGGAGAGGAGGGCTCAGGATGCAGAAAAGGGAAAGGAGAAAACCACCCCGCTCGCCAGAAAGGTGCCAGGATTGGTGCAGACATTCGGGGGGGATCCCAGGAACTATCATGCCTTTAGAACAGAGATGCAATACGCTCTAAACTTGCAGTTTGATGACTTCCCCGATGAGGAATCGCGAGTGGCGTATGTGATTGGCCATCTCGAATCCGGGGCGAAAGATTGGGTTAGACCCCTGATGGCAGCGAATAATGAGATCTTAAAGGACACGAGGAAGTTTTTTCGTGCCATGGACCTGATGTTTTCCAGCGATATTGAGCAGGGGGTGGTGCGAAGGCAGTTAATGGCTTGCCAGCAAGGAAGCAGATCTGTCCGTGAGTACTGGACTGAATTTACCATGTTGATTCACAAATTGGGGTGGGACCTATCGGCGGAGCCCATCCAAATGCTTTTCGAAGAGGGGCTTTCTTCAACCGTCAAAGATGAGCTTTCCCGGGGCCCCAGGGCGGAGTCTATGGACCAGTTAACCAAATCTGCGCTGGCCATAGGAGCGCGCCAGGAGGCGAGGGCTATGGAAAAGCGGGAAGGGAAAGGAGACCGTTGGAGGGAGTTCCGCATTCCAGACATTCCAGAGCCATCTTTCCCGCCGGCAGAGCCGATGGAAGTTGGAACAGCGCGGGCGCGCGCAGTTTCAAATCCCAGTGAAGGGCGGAAAAAGGAGGGAAAGAGCGCCAAGAGATGTTATCTCTGCCAACAGCCAGGGCACTTTGCCAGAGTTTGCCCACAAAGAAAGGAATGGCAAGGGATGGCAGGAGCTGTTGGGGGAAAGGAAGAGGAAGGCAAGGAGCAAGTAAAAGCCAACGCCTGGCTGCCACCGTTGGGGCACAGCAGCCAGGCCAAAGAGCAATGAAAGTGCCCATGCCAGAACCCCCCAGACCCGCTTTAGTGATAGAGGTGTTACTAGAACTGCCAAACGGACACCCACTAAAGGTCAAGGCGCTTTTGGATTCAGGCAGCTCCTGTAATTTCATGAGTAAGGAGTTTGCAGCTGAGCACCAGATACAGACTATCCCTTTAAGTAACCCCTTGCAGGTGACTACGATTGACGGCAGAGAGCTGTTGGGGGGAGAAGTTAGCCAACAGACTGTCCCGATGATAATGAGAGTGGCAAGGCACACCGAACAGATAGCGTTTAATGTGGCCATCCTGGGAGGAGCGCCCATCATTTTGGGGATGAGCTGGCTGGCGCTACACGATCCGCTAGTGGGCTGGCATCAGAGGGTGGTCTCCTTTGGGTCAGCGCATTGCCTAGAACACTGCAAGGAGGGGAAGGTTTCGGGAGGAGACAGAGTCACCCTAGCGGGGATGGAAGTAATGGACAAAGGGAAGGTGCCCCCGCAATACGCAGATCTGAGCAACGTATTCAGCGAAAGGGAAGCAGACAAACTGCCACCGCATAGACCCTTTGACTGTCAAATCAACCT
The DNA here is from genome assembly GCF_964234715.1 of Podarcis melisellensis. Classification (NCBI taxonomy): domain Eukaryota; kingdom Metazoa; phylum Chordata; class Lepidosauria; order Squamata; family Lacertidae; genus Podarcis; species Podarcis melisellensis. The sequence goes on along the minus strand of NC_138528.1, from coordinate 66,535,999 downwards.
ACTCCCAGGGGCCCAACTCCCAGTAGGCAAGCTGTACGCCATGTCAGACAGGGAGATGCAGGAGCTGAGGGAGTTCATTGACAAAAACTTGAAGCGAGGTTTCATCAGAGAGTCCCGAGCGGTGGGGGGCAGCCCAGTGTTTTTTGTGGACAAAAAGAACACAGACAAACCGAGACTGGTGTGTGACTTCAGGGCCCTCAATGCAGTGTCGGAGCCCCTGGCTTTCCCTATGCCCCGAATTGATGACATTTTGACCAGAGTAAGGAAGGGAAAGATTTTTACAAAACTGGACCTGCGGGGGGCGTACAATCTGATACGCATAAGGAAGGGAGATGAATGGAAGACCACCATGTTTACCCCGTTGGGAGCCTTTGAATACCTCGTTATGCCCTTCGGTCTACAAGGGGGCTCCGCGTGTTTTCAAGCTTTTATAAACCACGTTCTGGGACCTTTGCTCTATAAGAATTGTGTGGCCTTTTTAGACGACGTGTTGGTGTATTCGGAAAATGAGGAACAGCATGTGAGGGACGTTCGAGAAGTGTTGGGCAGGCTGCAAGCCAACCAGCTGTGGGTGAAACTGGAGAAGTGCCAGTTTCATACCAAGGAGGTGGAGTTCCTGGGGTACCGCTTGTCAGACAAGGGATTGGCCATGGATCCAGGCAAGGTCCAAGCGGTACTGGAATGGAAGACACCGAAGACCAAGAAGGACGTGCAAAGATTCTTGGGATTTGGGAACTTTTATCGGAAGTTCATCAAGAACTTTGCCCACTTGACGGCGCCCATCACCGACTGTCTCAGCAGCAAGAAGAAATTTGTTTGGACGGCAGAGGCGGATCGAGCCTTTGAAGAACTGAAAAGGGCTTTCGCCTCGGAAGAACAACTTCTGCATGTGGATTTACGAAAACCCATGAGAGTGGAAACAGATGCATCCGACCGGGCGGTAGGGGCGGTCCTTCTTCAACCGGGGAGGAGTGCGTCGGAGTGGAGACCGTGTGCCTTCTTCTCGCGGAAGCTGAATAAGTCCGAGAGGAATTACACGGTGTATGACAGGGAACTACTTGCCATTCACGAAGCATTCCGGAGGTGGAGACATTTATTAATTGGGGCACAACACAAGGTGCAAGTGTGCACCGACCACAAAAATTTAGAGTATTGGAGAACAGCTCGAGTGCTCAACCAACGACAAGTGAGATGGGCACAGGAATTCTCCAAATTTAACTTTGAGATTTGTTATGTGCCAGGCCCAGAAAATGTCAGGGCGGACGCGCTCTCACGCAAACCAGAATATTGGGAAGGGGAGGGGGTGATCGAAGAGAGACATGTCATCCCGGAGGACCGCTGGGTGTGTGGGGCGGCGATGGTGGGGCAACGAGAACTGGTGGAGGAAACGGAAAATGATGAATATGCCCAGGATAAGCTCAGAGGTCTCAGGGGGGAGGGCGAGAGCCCCGGAGGTTTTGAGGAAAGAAATGGGGCATTGTATTACAAAGGGGCACTGTATATACCCGAAGGTGAATTGAGGGGGAGAGTACTCAAGCAGTTGCATGATAGCCCCACGGCGGGACATTTTGGGCAACACAAGACCATGTGGTTGGTTACCAGGGAATTTTGGTGGCCTAAGGTGAGGGAAGATGTAAGGGAGTATGTAAGAGGGTGTGACCAATGTCAGCGAGCCAAAGGGGAAAGAAGGGCGCCGGCAGGGTTATTAGAACCTTTACCCACACCAGAACGGCCTTGGGAAGCGATATCAATAGATTTTATGACGGATCTGCCAAGGTCCAAGGGGAAAACAGCCATCATGGTAGTAGTAGACCTGTTAACTAAGATGTGCCACTTTGTAGCATGCTCACATGCAGTCACAGCGGAAGAAACGGCGAAGTTGTTTGTGGAACATATCTTTAGGTTGCACGGGGCTCCCTCGAGGGTGATCTCAGATCGAGGCAAACAATTTACTTCCAGGTTCTGGAGGAAGCTCATGAGCTTGTTACACGTGGAAGTCAATTTTTCAACTGCCCGGCACCCTGAAACCAACGGGCAGGCGGAAAGGGAAAATGGCATTCTTCAACAATATCTTAGGTGTTATGTCAATGACAGAGAGAACGATTGGGTCGAAAAGTTGGCGTTAGCAGAATTTGCCTACAATAATGCGGAGAATGTGTCCACAGGGATGAGTCCCTTTTTGGCTAATTACGGGTGTCACCCCAGGGCATTTCCAGGGGAAGGAGGGGAGAGATGGAGCGTCCCAGCGGCTGAACATTTTGTAGAAGAGATGGAAGCCATCCATCAGCAGCTCCAGCTCAACTTAGAAAGGGCTAAGGCACAATATAAGAAGCAGGCAGACAAGAACAGAAGGGAAGGTGAAACCATAAGGGTGGGGGATCAAGTGTGGTTGTCAACCCAAGGGTTGCCGTTCAAAGGGGGTTGTAAGAAACTGAGGCCCAGAAGATTGGGACCCTTTGAGGTGATTCAGCAGGTCAACCCGGTAGCTTTCAAACTCCGATTACCCAATCACATGAAATTGCACCCAGTGTTCCACAGGTCGTTACTGTCACCATACAGGGGAGGAGGTGAAGGGGAGCACGTCAGGGGACCAGCCTTGGAAGAGAGGGAACGCCGCAACCATGTAGCGGAAATCCTCGATTCCAGGTGGAAGGGAAATCAGGTGGAGTATTTAGTGGCGTGGGAAGGGGAACCGGAGTCAGAAAACACCTGGGTAAGTGCGCAGGAAGTCAATGACGAGGTTTTAACAGAAACGTTCCATCAAAGGTTCCCGAGGAAACCTCAGCCGATAGCAAGGTTTAGGAGGGAGTATTTCGGCACCACCGATGAGGAAGAGGAAATGGAAGGGTTCGCGGAGTCGGAGTTGGAAGAGGGAGTGGACTCTGATGACGAAGAGTACCTAGAGAGTAGGAACAGCAACAAGTGGAAGGAAGTGTTCGCGACGTCGGAAGATGAGGGAGGTTCTTTCAAGGGTTTTACCTCCTCACCGCCAGTAGGAGAGGAGACGGGAGGGGGTGAAGGGGGCCCTGGAGGGGAGGTGGATGTCAGGGAACTGACATCTAAAGCGCCGGAGGCGCAAAGGCTCACTGAGGGTGAGAGAGCAGTAGCAGCGGAAGAGGGAACCAGTAGAGGGCGAGCAAGAACTCCAAGGGAAAGTGAGTCGGAGGGATGGCTCAGAGACGCTTCAAGCGAAACCAGTGGGGAGGTCTCAGGACCTCCTATAGGGACACCCACACCTCGACGGAAACTGTCACGCCGAGAGGCCAGACGACGTGTTTCCGTTAAGGAGCTTTTATGTTGGAAACGTTTCCGAAAGCAGCCACTTTCGGATTCTACTAGTGATTGACGCAGCCATGCTGGAGGGGCTCCGTCACAGGCAGAGGTTTGAAAGCCTGATCAAACTCTGAGGGACTTGCATTTTACGCACAAGCAGCTCATCGTCCCATCACAATTGCTTTGCAATGTTCTCCTTTTGATGGGAACAAAATATGGTGCCTCTTTCAGTCCCTATCCTGCTCCAGCTTGTTCTGTACAAGAGAACATTTTGCGCTGTGATTCCTTGTTGTTGGGTGTGCTTGGCTTCTTTTCAGTGCAAAGTAAGCAAAGCTTGTGTGTTAGCAACAGGAAAACAGTGGGGACCTCAACCCAGGGGATGAACAAGTGCCTTAGAAACCAGTTGAGTTGATGTTCAAAGCAGACAGAATGTACTTTTCAGTTTCAAACTGAATCACATGTGCAAAGAAGAATAAAAATCCTGTGAATACTGCCATTCTTCCACAGCCTGGCACCTTCCAGCTGCTTTGAACTACAAGTCCCATCAGCCCCAGCCAGCACACCTGTAACATAGGAATCCGTACTGACTTTGGTTGAGGGGAGTTGTAGTCTAGAAAAGCTGGAGGGCGCCAGGTTGAGGAAACCTGCTCATACTGATACATCCTGTCTGACTTATACAAGTCTCTGTTGCAAGTCTCCTGATATATAGTTTTGCCTCCATTGGAATGGGGCTCATTCACTTTAGGTTACATGTATGAGGATTCCTTCCTTTCCTGCTCTCCGATGTTAATGGAGAAGTGACATTAGCAGTCAATATAATGCATAGAAGGAGCACAAAGGAAATGTTTCTCCTCCACAAACCTAGAAAGAGGAAAGTTGGAAGTCTGGCAGGAAAGACAATCCATGTGCAGCACAGATCTCTGTGCATCACTCTTGCACCATATTGCTTCCTTTCCCATCTAGATTTTCCTGCCTTCAGTTGGGCTTCCTCCGTTCAGCTGCTTGATTTATTTCCTCTTCCCTTCCCAACACTCCATTCCCAGCTGCATCCTTACACAGAACTGTTTTCCCCCTGCGAGTGTAGAATTGAAGCGTGAACCTGCCTGTGTGTGAGAGAGAGGGAGAGAGAAAGAGAGGGAGCATCTGTCTGGCATGCAAAAGGTCCCAGGTTCAGCACTTGGCATCTACAGGTGGAACTGGAAATATCCTCTGTATGAAGTCTTGGAGCATCACTGCCAGTCAGTGTAGACAATTCACAGTGCAAACTAGATGGGCTTTGGTCTCCTTTTGAATGAGAATTATTAAAAAATCTCGGGCTGCCCTGAAGATCAACATATTTATTTTGGGATAAACCTTTGAAGACTACAGTTCACTTCATCCATGTTATTTTGAGTTGCAGGTGAGGTGTAGACAGCAAGCAAAAGGGTAATAATAATAATAATAATAATAATTCAATTTAATTTATATCCTGCCCATCTGGCTGGGTTCCCCCAGCCACTCTGCTTTGCTTACATCATATATAAAAACACAACAAAACATTAAACATTAAAAAACAAAATATCCTATACAAGCAACAAATAAACCAATAAATCAATAGAAATCAATAACAATAATAAACAATTTACAGTTATACCCAAATTAAGCTGGAATGCTTTGCCAAGACTATTTACAGGTCCCAGGTATGCTCAAGGCAACCTGCCTTGATAGAAAGTGAGAATGAAGAATTACTGCCCAGTGAGTGCATTCAGTCCAATCCCAGAGTAACATATTTTTGCTGTAACTTGAACATTAGTTTAAGACACCAAAGGTGTCATGGACTTTGAAGACACTCGAACTCAGAATGCAAGGGAGAAACATGCTAAGAGGAAGGCACGCTTGGCAAATCCACACTGTGATCAACCCCCGCCCGGGAACCAATGTCCCCACTGTGGAAGGACGTGTGGGTCGAGAATTGGCCTCCACAGTCACTTATGGACTCATTGTTAAAACCGTGTTTATGGAAGACAATCTTACTCGGCTACAAGTGATCGCCAAAGAAAAAGAAGTCATCTTCTATGCATTTTACCATTGGCCAATCTCTGCATACAGTTAGTATATTCTGCACTCTTCCATATCTGTTCTGCATATTAGTGTAATGCAAAAATTCACAGTCAGTCTGTGATTTAATGCAACCTTCGCCCATGGAATGTTATGTGCAATTTGCACAGCTCTCTTGGTAATCACCCTGTCTTTGTAAAGTAATTAACAATATCTCCTTAGCACCCCAGCTTGTGTCTGTCCTGCTGGGACAAAGATATTTACAGCTTTGTGGATTCCCTCCCTGCAGAGAGATGTCATCTCTCATTTATTCACCATGTTTACCCTGGTCCTGAAAGGCTTTATGGCAGGAGGCAATAAAGATCTCATTTCAAATTTCCAGTGTCGCTTTTAGTGGGCGGAAACAGCAATACTGTAGCTAGTAATTTTATGGACAGACAGGCTTCTGATTCTTTGTGTCTTGTGCTCTCAAAAACTACAAAAATTTGGCAAAATCAGTATGTGCACACATGTGCATGGGTGTGCAAGTTTGCCTAATTTTGTAGAATTGCAGCACAGTTTGAAATTCCTACTTCTGAAATACTTGGTTCTCACTCTGTTCTCTACTCTCATATAACTTTCTTTTCCTTATTTACTAACACAAACTCTCAGAAAGGAACATGGACTTTCCTTGTTGGGAATGTGCTCCAGGCTTCTGATTATTTTGGCTGTCTGTATCTTTTGCAGCACTGCACTATTCTTTTCAACCAGACCTGTACAGTGTTCCACTGCAACGCAGATTTATATGAGTGTTATGATATGCCCATAAAATGAATGCATGCAGTCTGAATAACTGAATTTCCTATCCTTGAAGTTCTACTCTATAGAGTTTAATCAATTAAAGAGATACTTGGGTTCTTTAAGGAGTACCGTACTTGGCCATGTGTTTCCTAATCTGGATCTCTCTACTCCAAATGCTCTGCTAGCAGCAGACTCACTGAATTCAATGAGGTTTATACTACCAGGACATAGGTCCTGGTACGTGTCCCATGGTGTGATGTGAGAGCACATGAGGCCTCACCTTGCTGAAGCTAAGCAAGTCTGTGTCTGCTATTTTATGAAATCACTTACACACTCATTCACTCTACCCACAAAACAATACTAGTCGGTTCCTGGATGGTTGACCTCCTGGGATTCACATGCGAGGGGACCACCTTGGGTTCTGTGATGGAAGAAAGGCAGAATATAAATATAGGAATGACTATCATGGTTCTGTAGAGGTTTAGTGTTCCATCCATGCAATCTAGGCAAAGTGTAGGACACACTGAGCACATTGAACTCAATGGAACTGAAGTGTGCAGGTATATTTAGTTTCTTGGCTATGTTTTTATCCCACCTTCTGACAATGAATGTCTCTCAAAGACCCTCCTAAACTCTTTCCAGCCTGAATCAAGTTCATGCTCAACATTGGTGAGTGAGGCTCCTTAATTGTGTTGGAACAGTAGGTTATACTTTTCTTGAAAATCACATCTGCCACTGAGAATTGATTTCCCCCCCTTTTCTTCTTCTTCTTCTTTCACCTGTTTTTATAAACTGAGCCCTTTTATGTCTCTCTTTTGGAGGGAGAGGCCAGCAGGAAGGCATCAAAATAACCAGCGATGGGGAGGGGGTTTGTCTGTGACCTGCTGAGATTTTCTGTACTTGTAACAAGGAGTCTGGCTGCATGAGGTCAGTGAACAGAAGGACCAGAGTAGCCATACCACAGCCTGTTGCGATCATGACCTTTATTTCAATAGAAACTGGTAGCGAGAGGAAGGATGAACGATCTGAAGGGCAAGTCAGTGTCACAGTTGCAGTTCGGTCCCAGATGATGGCTCTGCTTATAGATAGGCAGCTTGGCAATAGGTTTCCATTGTCAGTTGCAGAGCTTTTCAGGAGCTTGCCTTTTGTGTATGGGCCAAAAGATATGTAGGGTGGCAGTTTGAGAATGCAAGGGGAGTGCTGTGATAATTATAGGCAGGGAACAGCTGCTCAAAACAGTCCCACAGGCAAACATTTGAGCTTGCGTCATAATCCCTTGTGCACAACCCTCCTCCCTGCCGGTTACGCTTCTGTTTTCTGCTATTTGGCTTTAGCCTGTCTTCCGTGTGCAAATGTGCAATTAGTTCACAGTGCATGTTCTAATATGAACACACACTGTTTCTGAGGACGTGTTCTCCAAACCACCTTTTGAGCATCTTGACATTTCCAAAGAGTTCTGACCTCCTCTGTTGGTCTTTGAAAAACCATCAACACGGAGACAGAGGCACCAGCTTCTTCAGACAATGCAACTTCAGGCAATGTCCTCTGAACATCGAGGGGACCTTGCTCCCTCAAAATGAAAATATTTGGGGGGCCAAAACTGCCTCAGCCCTTAGGAGTCAGAGTCTATATATGGGAAGCTTCCAGACACCCTGTTTATTGAGCATTTGTTCTGTGTACAGAGAGGTTATAGGATGTTGTGTCAAGCAACTGTTTCCCCTCATTTTCTAGTTCATTCCCCATTGCTTGCCTTGTCTCCAGAAGTCTGGTGTGGGGGCAGGGATTGGGTTTGGTCACACAAGAGTGCTAGATGAATTGGAGCTGTGAAACCTGAATTTGCCAGAAGGCAACGATGAACAGAATCCCCACCCCAAAATAGTCTGCAGGCCTCCATGTGAGTAAGAGGAGACATGACAGGAGTGTATAAAATTATACATGGCATGGAGAAAGCAGGTATGGAGAAGTTTTTCTACAGAATACTAAAGTCATGGACATGTGATGGTGCTGAATGTTGGAGGGTTTGGGCCAAAAATTAGGAAGTACTTCAACAAAGGTGCATTGTTGAACTACAGAGTTTGCTCTCACAAAAGGCAGTGAGGCCACCGCTTTAGATGGCTGTAAAAGCAGATTACACAAATTCATGGAGGTGAAGGCTAGCAGTAGCTGCTAACCCTGGTGCATAGGAGCCAACTCCTAGGGGCTGAGGGGACTTCGTCCCCCCCAATAAAATATTAGAGGGGGCCGGGTACCTCCAAAATTGATGGACATTGCTATTCAAATGGTGTGCGTGCACTGTGTCATGTAGCTGATTATGCAGGACAGGCCTTACCTGCCCCCCGCCCAATATTTTATTCAAGTTCGCACCCCTGTCCTGATGGTTATGTTCTACCTCCACTCTCAAAGACAGCATGCTTCTGAATACCCATCTGAACCAAAGTCATTTTGTTGCATAGCTTTGTTGTTGTAAGTCAGTCTGAGTTGCTTTTGCAAGAGAGAGGAGAGAGAGAGAGAGAGAGAGAGAGAGAGAGAGAGAGAGAGAGAGAGAGAAGTGACAGAAAGAAAGAAAGAAAGAAAGAAAGAAAGAAAGAAAGAAAGAAAGAAAGAAAGTTAGTTCTAGTGGGGCTAAATTTATCTGATTTAACCTTTGCCTCTCAATTTTTCTGTAAAGAAGCCCAACAAACTACCAGTTATTTCAGTCGACCATATACCAACTTTCTGCACAAGCAACATATTCTAGGTTATTGCAGTCACATAAATAGCACCGTTCATATCTATTGTGGGCCAATTCCATCACTCAATGAGATTTTCCATGCACTGACTGTCCCTAGGACTCTCTTTGAACTGAGAACGTTTGGTATTCTGCAAAACTGTCTGGCTTCCCAGAGTTGATTTCTTCCAAAATGGAAGTGTTCGAAACATTGCACAGTCTTTTACTGTAGCAATACCATATCTAAAGAAATGACTCAATGTCACTAAATACATTAATACAATGTGGCATATTTTCATTTCTTTTATCTTTCCTGTAGATTGCTTTAACTATCCAAAAGATGGACCAGCATCTCCAAAGAAGTTCAAGAACGTCCCTGAGCTTGACTTCAGAGGCAGGTGCTCCTCTGTCTCCTCTGAGTGGGCCTTGGTAAGAGTTATCCCGGAGGAAGAGATGACGGAAAACAACCTTCTGGCTGTCCGGGTTATGGTGACCAGTGATGGAAGCAGGTATTTTGGGATGCTTGGATTTGGGAACTGAAACCAGCCTATTTCCCAGCAGGAAGGAGAAAACATGGTTCAGGAAAACCCAGGCATTGTAAAGTCTGTTTGTTAAAATAAACACAGGAGGTGGTATGGGGGAGGAAGGATGAAGCACCAGGAACATTTATTTTTTACAGCTGCCTTGAACCTCTTGTGGGCATGTGATTAACTTGCAGGAAATATTTACATCCTACACAAAGTTCTGAGTCAGTGCTTTGGGGAGAGGGATTTAATTGAATCAAGACTGGTTCTGCCTCTTATAAAAATTACACTATTAGAGTTTTCAGGGAAGTAGCACATTCTAGGCCATGGTTTTCATCGCCTAAATATGAAGAAGTCCTGCCCTGTTTTGCACTTTAATTACTTTCGCTCAAAGGTGGCCGAAGCGGACTAAAACTCACATCATCCATCACCACTGGCTGGGACTGATGGGACACAGAGTCCAACAACATCTGGAGGGGGGCACACTAGGTCCATCTATTGCAGCTCTCCTGGTCTGAAGAACCATCCAAAACCCAAAGATAGCAAAGTTTTATGAAAAAAGGGATCGGACATTGGCTAAAATGCAGAAAATATGACTAGGAGCAAAAAAATGGGGGAAATAAGATTTTTTAACTTAATAAATAGCCCCTGAGAACAAGCAAAACTTGTGTACACAGTTTTCATAAATAATAATAATAATAATAATAATAATACTTTATTTATACCCTGCCCATCTAGAAGCAAATGGGAGGAACAATTATTGTAACTGGTGAGACACCAGTTTGGACTTTCTGAAACAACAGTGAATTAAAACACAGACATCCTTCAAAATTCACATTTCTCCAGTGAAGTAATGTGTACAAAAATGCATGTATTTGAGTAAAGGGGGGGATGCATATACTAATTAAAATAGCATAGAAAATAACGTAGAAAACACATTAAGGGAAATTGACTTGCAAAAATGTGTGTATTAGGCAAAATTGCACACAAAAGCGGGTAAATTAGGAGAAGTTCACACTGAAACGCTGATCAATTTTCTTGAGTTCTTTTAACACCCCCCTCCCAAAAAAAAAATTGGGGGAAAGAGAAGCTGAGAGAAACAGAGGCTGACAGATCCATGCATCTCTAAGAGAATGTATCCTGTGGCATAAGAAAAGCCCAGCAGTACCGATGAAGAATAGCAGTTCGAAAGCACCTCCGGGTGCAAGTAGATAAATAGGGGCCGCTTACTGGCGGGAAGGTAAACGGCGTTTCCGTGTGCTGCTCTGGCTTCCGTGTGCAGCTTCGTCATGCAGGCCACGTGACCTGGAAGTGTCTCCGGACAGCGCTGGCCCCCGGCCTCTTAAGTGAGATGGGCGCACAACCCCAGAGTGTGTCAAGACTGGCCCGTAAGGGCAGGGGTACCTTTACCTTTACCTTTACCGATGAAGAAACTCATGGGTTCCCATCAAGCTTAGTAAAAATATCTATGGCATGAAACAGATTTCTGCATTAAATTTAGACTGCCTCAAATTCCTGGAAAGTGCTAAAAGTAATTGAAGAAGCTAGTGCCTTTGCAATCAGTGTTAAGCTACTGTGAATATTTAAGTTGCAACTGCTCAGCACTTTCCATTGACCCATGCTTATGAAGACAGAAGTGCAGCTGTGAAATATTTGACGGGCAGTTTTGTTCCACTTGCTGGCCATATGCTATTATTGTGACAGGTCTTTCTCTTTTTTGCTTCTTAGCTCAGATCTAGAGCCTGATTTTGATGGGGACGCATCTATCTCTGAAAGTGATGAAGGGCTGTCCCCATTGCCTGAGCCAAGGACCAGTGCCCCATCCCTACAAAAGCCTCTGTTGCGGAACACAAGCTTGGGGAAGAAGGAAGAAGGCCATGAAAAGTCCAAGGCTGCAAATGGCAAGTTCTGTAACAATCCATTCACGCCATCAAGGGGTCATTCAAAAGCTGTTGTTGTTGTCCAGAGAGTGATTGGATTTAACTGTGCAACTTGTGAATGTTGGGATTCCAAATTTCCCAAAGCATTTTAGCTTTCAGGAGCTTGGCCTTAGCTTGCCCACAGCTACGGTAGCCAAGAGGGGAAGAGGCTGGAGCTCCAGCACCTTTAATAGTTAGAGTAAGTTGGAGCTTCTGAAATGCCTAGCTCCAGAACTATTAACAGTTCGTGATCCTGTCATCTTTGGTAACTGACCACTCTAACCAGATTCCACTGTGACACAGCCAATGGCGGCCAGAGGGACTGTTACTCTAAAGCACTGCTGGGGAACCCTAGGCCCTCCAGGTACTTCTGAACTACAGCTCCCGTCAGTCCCAGCCAATATGGCCAAAGGTCAGGTATAATGGGAATTGTAGTCCAGTAACATCTTGGTGATCATAGGATACCCACCAATACTCAAGAGCAGAAGTAGGGAACCTGTGACCCTTCAAATGTTGATCATCACAGGCCACTGGCTGTGCTTGCTGGTGCCAATGGGTGGTGTAGTTCAGCAACACCTGGAGGGCCAATGGCTCCCCACACCTGCTCTAGAGAGTGGGGAAGGGATTGTGGAATTAAAAAGAAAAACATCACGGAATACATCCAAACAACTGAACGCAACACTGCAAAAATGCATAGGCCTGAATTTGCATGGTTGCAAGATAAGTGTCATTAAACACAATAATACTGATAGAATCCTGAATAGGTTTCATTCCTTTATTTTTCCATTACTTCATTTTTATCCTTGTTTCATTTCAAAAGACCAAGGTTTTTCATTGTGACCTGTAACCACTCTGCAACCACAGGCTTCTCCAGTTGCCTTTGATGTGAAATTGTTCAGAGAAATATCAAGTGGAGGTTAATTCGGTTTTTTGCTCTGACAGCACATTGCAAACATAAATTTGCAGAACAATAACTTGATAAAAAAAGGCAATATTTTAATCCAAGCACCCCAGGCAAAGAGCCTTGTATGAATTAAATTGCTGTTTGAATAACGATTATCTTTGGAAATGCAACAGGGAACTGAAGAGGTGTCCAGCTGAAGAGGACCATGTGTAATAACAGCAGAAGCCTTTCTCTTCCCCTTACTTTGTTTTGGCCAAACAAAGCTCAACTTTCCTTCTCAAGATCAATCTATGTTACAAATGTTCCTCTTAGCTTGCTGTTATCTTACCTCCAAACTCTTCATTGTCATTGACAGGGTCACATGGTACATCATGTATTTTCTCCCTTTTTTGCTCCTTAGTTGCCTTTTATATCTCTGTTCCACCCCCGCGGCTCTGTTGCATATGCTTTCTTACTTTCATTGCTTGTTTGCCTGCGCAGTGCAACTAGCTTTTTCCTGAAGCATATTGGAAGAGTTCTGTTTATTGTGCTCTGCATATTCCCATGGGAATGGTCATGGTGATAAATAACTTCTGCAGAGAAAGACAAATGTTACATTTTCTCCCTCAGTTATATGAAAGCCTACAAGGAAGAGAAACAATAAGAGCCATAGAATCTGCAGTGCACAAAACAAGCTCTTGTGACGCAGGATTCTGTGAAAGTTAATCATTTAAAAGTTGAACAGCAATTCCAAGGAGTTGAGAAGTGGCACTTTCTGAGAAAACACTGGTTGGTGAACGTTGCCCTCTAGTGGTTAATAGGCACTTTCATATTGATCTGCATGCCTGCTTGGTCTTTCAAGTTGCTGACTTAAATCTATGCTTGAAAAACAGAAATCTTAACTGCCGTATTTTTCGCTCTGTAACACGCACCAGACCATAACACGCACGTAGTTTTTAGAGGAGGAAAACAAGAAAAAAAATATTCTAAACGAAATAGTGGATATATGATTTTTGTGGTTCATGTTGTGGCCACAGACATGTGATCTGACAGTGAGTTTGGAGTAGCCCAATGCAAAAATCCTGAGGATCCATGTGGATCCATGCTTTGTAACCACGGAGGAGGGAAGGAAGGGGAACCATGGATCCTCTGCTCACGACTGCAGCAGATCCCCCCCCGCCACCCGCAGGCATTCACTCCATAACACGCACAGACATTTCCCCTTACTTTCTAGGAGGAAAAAAGTGAGTGTTATGGTGCAAAAAATACGGTATATACTCTGCTGGCAGGGATGAGAAGCAGAAGCTGTGCCTCTCTAGATGGTGCTGGACTTCCGCTTCCATCAGCATCACCCAGCATCACCCAATGGTCAGGAGATGGTGGGAGCTAGTAGTCCAAAAAATATCCAGAGGCAAGAAGGTTTCCTGCCTCTGCTCTACTGCTTAAAATGAAGGCCTTTTCAGATGACACTAAAGATGCAACCAGTGCTGTTTTTCTGGGGAAAGGTGTGCCAGAGGTCACTCTTGCTCTCTTAGAATGGGAATGGTGCCCACCTGAGAGCTGCCGGAACTGAGTTCCGGCTGGAAAAAAACACTCTGGATGCAACTCTATACAGCAGTACCTTAGTTCTCAGACTTAATCTCTTCTGGGAGTCCATTCGACTCCTGAAACCATTCGAAAACCAAGGCGGAAGCTGCGTCGGATGTTCGGCTTCCGAAAAACGTTTGCAAACTGGAACACTTACTTCTGGGTTTGCGGCATTCAGGAGCCAATTTGTTCGGCAACTAAGACATTCGGGAACCATGGTTCCACTGTATATATTTATTCAGAAGTAAATCCTATTATGTCCTGGAAGACTTACTCCCAGTGTGTATACTGGATTGCAACTGAAAAGTGCTTTAACCCTGCTGTTTTTTTGCATGTATATAAGTTACTAATGAGAAATATCTGATCTAGATAGTGCAGATCTAAAGATTGTTTGGTGTTTGATTTGGAATTGCCAATGTGTTACAGTAGCTCAGGGTGGGGGGTGGGGTGGGATATACTATTCTTGGAACCATGGAATTTCACTTCCAGGGCAGGGAATGGAAGCACAAAAGGACATACAGTTGCTTGACCCCTTAGTGAAACCTCTATTCATTCAATATATTGTTTTAAATCTTTTTCAAATGGACCATTTTAAAGTGTCCTTTTTCATTTCTTTAGCTCTTCAACGAGCCCAGAGTCTTCGAGAACCTTCTGCATCGAAAAAGTATCAAAACTGGAAGAAGAAAATTCAGTCAAGTAAGATTTAGAATGGGTCTTAACTGTTTTCCTTTCCACTGGTTCCCTGCTCCAAATCCCTTTCCTCGTGAGGTTTTCCCCTGCTGGGGTTTCAAATGAATGATAGTCACATGATTGGTTCTCCCTTCTGGCCCATCCTGCGTCTGCAAAACATACACGTGTTAGAAGTTGGAGTCCAACAGCATCAGTGGAGGAGCATCTGCCTTGCTTGCAGAAGGCTATCCATGGCCCCTAATCCTGATGCCTATGTTCTGCTTCCACTAGCTTCTGAATGCCAAGTGCTGGAGGGGAGAGTGTTGCTGTGCTTGGGTCCTGCATTTGGGCTTTCCGGAGGTATCTGATTGGTGTCTGTGACAACTACCTCCTGTGCTAGATGGGCCCACTGGCCTGATCCTGCAAGACTCTTCTTATACTCTTACAACAGAAGGTCCCAGCTTCAATTCCTGATATCTCCAAGTCAGGTTAGGAATGTCTCCAGTTTGAAACCCCAGAAAGCTGCTGCCCTAGATGGGCCAATGATCTGATTTGGTGTAATACAGATTCGTGTGTTCTTGTGATACTGCTCAGGTATTTCTTGCCTGTGGTCTGTCTTCTACTATGACATGTGGACCTCTCAGCATCCAGGGACACAATTGGATCTTTGAGCAAGTGGCATGCCCATTTGGTTAGCACAGCTACATACAATCTCTGAAGCTGTTATTCGGCTTCTGCAATGCATTCTACCTTTGAAGGTGACCTGGAAACTACAACTAATCCAGAATGCGGCAGCTAGACTGGTGACTGGGAGTGGCCGCCAGGACTATATAACACCAGTCCTGAGAGATCTGCATTGGCTCCCAATACATTTGCAAGCACAATTCCAAGTGTTGGTGCCGACCTTTAAAACCCTAAACGGCCTTGGTCCAGTATACCTGAAGGAGCATCTCCACCCCCATCATTCAGCCCAGACACTGAGGTCCAGCTCCAAGGGCCTTCTGGCAGTTCCCTCACTGTGAGAAGCGAAGCTACAGGGAACCAGGCAGAGGGTCTTCTTGGTAGTGGTGCCCGCCCTGTGGAACGCCCTCCCACAAGATGTCAAAGAGAACAACAACTACCAGACTTTTAGAAGACATCTGAAGACAGCCCTGTATCAGGAAGTTTTTAATGTGTGATGTTTTATTGTGTTTTTAATATTCTGTTGGGAGCTGCCCAGAGTGGCTGGGGTATAAATAATTTGTTATTATTATTATTATTATTATTATTATTAGGCACAGTAATTGTGAGAACTTGCCAGAGCCCACTTCCTATAATAATAATAATGCTGTTGTTAATAATAATAATAATAATAATAATAATAATAATAATAATAATAATAATGGCATTAAAAGTAATAATCCTGACTGCAGTTTCCACAATTAGTTTCTATTTTCTTCTCCTTTTCTGTAGTTTCTTCCTCTTCTACTGAAGTTTGTAAGACCTGTTTTTGTATAGCTGTGCCTTCGCCTACTGGTTAAAAACCAACAAGAGGCAAAACTTTAACAATCTTTTAAGGGTAGGTGGGGAGCAAGCCTACTGCCAGGTCCTTTTGCAGCTTGCTCATTTACACATTTGTTTAAAGCTTTGCCTATCTATGTGTGTAAACCTCCCATGTGGGTCTGGTGATGAATCTCCAGAGGGAGCTAACAGCCCACCAGAAGGAGATGAGTGAATTTTAAGAAAATAGCAAAACCCATCTACTGACAGAAACCAGCTCCTGCCCCAACCACAGTATTTTGATTCACCACCTCCACCTGCCGTTGTCTGAAAAGCTGTGGTTTTAATATCTTTATAAAATTCAGTGTGTTTAGAAACCAGAATCTTCAATACGGACTTGTCACCCAGGCCAGTGTGTGCGTGCGTAAGTTCAGTTCACTCCCCTCCCCCTTAAGTGAGCGTATTTCATGATGTCAATGTAAAAATAAGGGGACCTGTACTCTCTTCCAGAATCTGGATAGAAGTGCAGTCACGTAATATTCAAATAAGCCTTTAAACTGGATCAGTCAATCAAACAAACGAACAGGAACAGTTTTTCTGTTGGCTTGCGGTGAAGCCGAGTTCCTAAGGTTCAGGTGTGTGTGTCATCTGAATTCATTTGCACCTGTTCATGCAAAACTCATCTTTCTCTCCACTAAACAATTCCATGGCTTCCCCACCTCCACAAGCAGCCATTTGCAAAAGCTAATCTGATGCAGGTGTGCTTCAGTGCTTTTGTCTGGGTTTCCTGCTTTTGGCACTAATTTGGGTGCCATGATCTAATGAACTAATGAAGGGAGAGGAGGGGTGTAGCTGAAGAAAATCACATGTTGCTGCTAGAATAGCAAGGTGGTGCAAGTGTTGAAGTTTGGCATATCTATTGCAGCAGATTGCAGAAATAGTCTGTTAAGACTGCTGGTTGAAAGAATAAAAAAACTTAATTTGCTGATAAGCAAATCAAATTCAGAGTACATACAAGCTTATACAGGAACAGATGGAGCTCATTAACCTGCAAGGTAGCCCATCTAAGAGAAGAAAAACCCTAATCCAGTGATGGCCAAACTTGGCCCTCCAGACTACAACTCCCAGCATCCCTAGCTAACAGGACCAGTGGTCAGGGATGATGGGAATTGTAGTCCCAAAATGGCTGGAGGGCCAAGTTTGGCCATCACTGCCCTAATCCTAAACCTCCACTGCCTTGCAGTTATGCTCATTCATAAGAAAGGCTTCAGGAATAAACCCTGAGGAACAATCTGTATCCATTGCCTTGTGGAACTTCTTTGGGAGAAGCAAAGGCT
This sequence comes from Podarcis melisellensis, assembly GCF_964234715.1. Classification (NCBI taxonomy): domain Eukaryota; kingdom Metazoa; phylum Chordata; class Lepidosauria; order Squamata; family Lacertidae; genus Podarcis; species Podarcis melisellensis. The sequence goes on along the minus strand of NC_138528.1, from coordinate 66,518,804 downwards.
AAGGAGTAAACTCTACACAAATTGAGAGTGGAGTCCCTAAGACAGTCGGATGGCATCTTGTATGTCTCATTCCAGCAACTCCTGCAACCAAGCTGGTGCCAAACATGTTGCTCTGCTTTCCTTTGGACCACATCCGTGAGGCTGATATTGTGTTGTTGTTTTTAAATAATTTTTATTAACAGGCCAATCAAATCACATTATTTCCAAATCACATTAGTTCCAAATTATACAGCCAGATTTTAAAATTTTGTTGGGGGTACCCATACATCAAGCTCCGAACGAGTCCAAGAATCACTTATATTGCTGCTTTAATAATAATAATAATAATAATAATAATAATAATAATAATAATAATTTATTATTTGTACCCCGCCCATCTGGCTGGGTTTCCCCAGCCACTCTGGGCGGCTTCCATAGAAACCAGAAAACACTAAAATATCATACATTAAAAACTTCCCTGAACAGGGCTGCCTTAAGATGTCTTCTGAATGTCAGGTAGTTGTTTATCGTTTTGACATCTGATGGGAAGGCGTTCCACAGGGCGGGCGCCACTACCGAAAAGGCCCTCTGCCTGGTTCCCTGTAGCTTTGCTTCTCGCAATGAGGGAACCGCCAGAAGGCCCTCGGTGCTGGACCTCAGCGTCCGGGCAGAACGATGGGGGTGGAGACGCTCCTTCAGGTATACTGGGCCGAGGCCGTTTAGGGCTTTAAAGGTCAACACCAACACTTTGAATTGTGCTCGGAAACGTACTGGGAGCCAATGTAGATCTTTCAAGGTGTTATGTGGTCTCGGCGGCCGCCCCCAGTCACCAGTCTAGCTGCCGCATTCTGGATTAGCTGTAGTTTCCGAGTCACCTTCAAAGGTAGCCCCACGTAGAGCGCATTGCAGTAGTCCAAGCGGGAGATAACTAGAGCCTGCACCACTCTGGTGAGACAGTCCGCGGGCAGGTAGGGTCTCAGCCTGCGTACCAGGTGGAGTTGGTAGACAGCTGCCCGGGATACAGAATTGACCTGCGCCTCCATGGACAGCTGTGAGTCCAAAATGACTCCCAGGCTACGCACCTGGTCTATTCTGAATAGCAGCTGCTATAGAGCAAGCAAATGGAGAGGATGTTGCCTTCATGCAACCCTGTAGCTTGCAAAGTAAAACTAAATATAAAGTATGGTGATGCTGACTAGGGAACCTGTGGCTACAAGGCTCCTTTCAAGCCCAGCCAGTTGGCTTTCCAAGAAGCATCTAGTTGACCACTGTTGGAAGCCGGAGGTTGGATTACGGTGGCTCTTTGGTCTGAATCAACAGAGCTGCTCTTACCTCCATTCCTTGAATGCTAGGATCTGAAGGTGAAACTAAGAAGTTTGGGGAAGAAGCACATTACAAGGAATCTGCTGGCAATCACTGGGACAGCAAGGCTATCCTAGTCCAGAAATGGCCATTGATGGCAAACTTGCTGGAGCTGGGACAACTTTGCTAGGAACCTTGGGGGCAAAGGTTGTTCATATTTGCTCTGGGGTGAGTGTCATTGGGGTTAGAGTATGCATGAAAGGGTCGAGAGCACTCTCTGTTCCAATGGTATTGGTTTAGTTTCAGTTGCTGAAGCGGAGATGAATTAAACATTAGGAGAGTCCTGCTCTCTGGATATCCTTGCCTATGAAAGTTAGCTGAAGGGAACTGGTCAGTCAGATAGAAGGGGTAGCTAATGCTTCTTTGCAGGAAGGGGGGTGGGAGACAATGACTCTGAAGGAGGTGTTGGTGTGCCTTATCCTCAAGAAGCCCTACCTAGCCCGGACCTATTGAACAACTACAGCTCAGTGGAGAAAACTGTCTGCCACCTTGTTCTCCTAAACATTGTTATTTAGACAAGCCTACCCAGATGTTCGAATCCCCGCAACGGGGTGAGCTTCCGTTGCTCGGTCCCTGCTCCTGCCCACCTAGCAGTTCAAAAGCATGTCAAAGTACAAGTAGATAAATAGGTACCACTCCGGCGGGAAGGTAAACGGCGTTTCCGTGCGCTGCTCTGGTTCGCCAGAAGCGGCTTAGTCATGCTGGCCACATGACCCGGAAGCTGTATGCTGGCTCCCTCGGCCAATAAAGCGAGATGAGCGCCGCAACCCCAGAGTCAGCCACGACTGGACCTAATGGTCCCTGTACCTTTACCTTTTACCCAGATGTTTAGCAAGTTGATGCTGGCTTCAATCTGTTATTAGTCTATTGTTATTTCAATGTTTTGAAAGTATCAGATCATTATTGATCATTTTTCTTATTGATAATTTTATTGTTTTATCTTTTTTACAAACTGCTTGGAGGTTTGTTCATTTTTTAAAAAAAAATCAAGCGACTTACACATTTTATGAAATAAAACAATAAATAAACTATAGCATATCAGTCAATAAAATCCAGAGATAAAGAATTACACAACTTTTAGAAAACATCTGAAAGCTGTCCTGTTTCGGGAAGTTTTAAATGTTTGACATTTTGCTATGTTTTTATATGCACTGTAGGCCTCCCAGAGTGGCTGGGAAAACCCAACCAGATGGACGGGGTATAAATAATAAAATTATTCTTATTATTTATTATTATCCAGGACATCCCTTGCTTGTTTTAAATTTGCAGGCATCAGCTGGAGTCATTTTACTTGCCTTCTAGGACAATGAACTGTAATAACACTTATATTAATAAATGTGTTGATTTATCCAAAGCTGTGCAAATATTTCCTGCATTTACTATATTGGAGAGAGAGAGAGAGAGAGAGAGAGAGAGAGAGAGAGAGAGAGAGAGAGAGAGAGAGGGAAATACACATTCGATATTAAGTTATGTGATCCAAGAATCCATATTGGAATAAACATTGTCTCCTACGTTGCAGAGAACAAAAACATTTCCTCCATTGCCTCTGAAATAAAAGATCTTTGACAGCTGCTGCTCTTGTCTCCTGCTGTGCTTAATTGGCACCACCAGGAGCAGAGCTCAGCCATTCAGTCAATGAAGGGATGGGGCGGGCGGGGGGGGGGGGGGCTTGAATTCCATTGTGGAAAAGTTGCCATTTGGTGGGGAAATGATGGAACAGCGGAAACTCTGCCACACAATTCTTAAGGTGCGGCTAGGAAATTACTTGATGGCAAGCTGGTGGTGGTTTATCTGGCAATATTGTTAGCCAGTGAGACTTTCTGTTGCAGGGGTGAGAGGAGAAGCTGACAGGACCCGAAGACTGCAGTCAGGGAATCCGAATGTGGCAGCCAATTTGCAAAGCCATGGTAGAACTCAATAGTATTGAACATCCAATTTGGTGTTGTTGTTTTGAAAGCCCTAAAGCAGTTACATAGAAACAGTATCCTACAAGCTTCTCTGAGTGTGGGTAGTTTTCTATAATATTAATTGCACCAGAATAATTAGATTTCTTTTTTCACTCAGTGGCACAGGCTGAATTGTTGATTTTAACTATTTCATGTTTAGTTGAATTGCGTATTTTATGGCTCCTTTACACTTTGGGAACTGATGAAACCTGAAAAGGGGATTGATTGCACATCTCTGAATAAAATCGGGATGCCAATATATGACTGGAGCAATGTGTAGGCACCTCCTCCCACACCCACCAACCTGCATGCATGCTGAGGTCATCAGGCTGATGCCTTTCTCTAGAAACCACCTCCTGCAGACTTGAGGATTGTTGCAACAAGTAGCAGCAATGCAGCTATGGAAAGCCCCTTTCCCTGCAGGTGCAAAACGAAGCTTTATTTCACCTGGGTCAAAGACTCCTTTTGGCACCCCCCATACACATGTCTGGAAGCCTCAATGGTGCCTCTCTGGAGGCTTTCCCGGGGCAAAAAAACCCAGCTAGCCGTCCCCATATCTACGGCACTGTTCACTGGATTCTGTGTATCTGAAGAAGTGTGCATGCACACGAAAGCTCATACCAAGAACTAACTTAGTTGGTCTTTAAGGTGCTACTGGAAGGATTTTTTTTTTTGTTTTGACTATGGCAGACCAACACGGCTACCTATCTGTAACTGGAACTGTTCACTGGGTCACCTTTCCTATTTTTTAGAGCCAGGGCAATTCCCCCCCCCCCCAATTAACTGGGCATTTAAAAACATGTTTACTATTGGGCGTAGCACCCCAAACATAAGAACATAAGAAGAGCCTTCTTGACCAGGCCAATGGCCCATCTAGTCCAGCATCCCCTTCTCACAGTGGCCAACCAGATGCCCGTAGGAAACCAGCAAGCAGAAGATGAGCACAAGAGACCTCTCCATCCCCCTGGTTTCCAACAACTGGTATTCAGATGCATTGCTGCCTCTAACTTTGGAGGCAGAGCATAGCCTGTTGGGATTTTTGACTACATGCCATTCTGTGCAGCTTCACACAGACTCAATTAAGCATTGGCCAAAAGCCAAGATGACTGAGCAGAGAGGAGTTATTCTGCCTGGAGATATGAGACCTTGGATACAGCTCTACCATTGGTTGAGGTCTCACGCAGGCATGATGACTTATGGCCTTGCTGACTGGATAGTTTTGTTGGTCAGTGTGGTGTTCTGAGTTCTGAGAGTCGTTTGGAGTTTCTTAAGAGACAGCTAGTTAAGATGTGTATCTGTTCTTTTATATAGTAACTTGTAGAGTCTGCTGTAAATAATTATTATTATTATTATTATTATTATTTATTATTATTATTTGTACCCCGCCCATCTGGCTGGGTTTCCCCAGCCACTCTGGGCGGCTTCCAATAAAGATGAAAAATACACTAAAATGTCACATATTAAAAACTTCCCTGAACAGGGCTGCCTTCAGATGTCTTCTGAATGTCAGGTAGATGTTTATCGCTTTGACATCTGATGGGAGGGCGTTCCACAGGGCGGACGCCACTACCGAGAAGGCCCTCTGCCTGGTTCCCTGTAACTTGGCCTCTCGCAGTGAGGGAACCGCCAGAAGGCCCTCGGAGCTGGACCTCAGTGTCTGGGCAGAACGATGGGGGAGGAGACACTCTAAGTAACCAAGTTACTGGTAGCAGCGTCTTGATCCTGCTTCGTCCATCCTGCCTGCAACTGATTGCTTTCTGGAACTCTGTGTATGCTCTGCTAAGGTCCTGCAACAGGTCAAAGTTGCAAAACACCATTATAGCCATCATGGCTTGTAGCCTGGCTGGGGAGCAGAATGGAATGGTGGATACAGGAGAATATCATCATCATCATCATTTTGCTATGTCACTGTTGTTGCTGCTGCTGCTGTTTTTCTGTGCCACCTAATTGATTAAAATGATTTTTAGAAAACAAAACACAATGCTATACTGTGGCAGGGAGCTGGATAGTGACCTTCAAGGTCCCACATGGTCTATATGGGCGGCATTGGTTGCCAGTTGGGTACCTGCAGTGCTTTTTTTTCTGGGGGGATGCAGGGGTACGCATAATACCCACAAACATTTTGTGAATCTAAGTTTGGCCTCATTGAGGGGCAGTATTTCAATATGAGTGGGAAAATGAAAGTACTCCTAAACATTTTTTTTAGGGTGGGGGAAGCACTGGGTACCTGTAATTTGGAAGGGTAGTTTCAGTAGCGTGGACTCCATGGATCTATTCCAATGAACTCACTTTTATGGGTCCACTTTCCCTTTGTAGATTTTCCTCTATTGTACAACAAGAAAAACGGGTCGTCTTCAAAGGATACCTCTGCCTGTGTTCAAAGTGACTTTAAGGATGAGGTCTTTCAGACAGAGGTATGAAGCAACACATTTTTAACAGTATGCTTTGTTGAAGAAGTGCAATATAATACTACAGTATAAATACTACAGGGTATTGCTGTAAATATGTATAGTTACATATGTATAGCGTTTTGTGTTTTTTGTTGTATTTTTACAATGAGATGTATGGATGAAGGGTGGTTTGCAAACAAATAAACAAAATGTTTAGATTATAAATTATTTGTAGCTTATGCTTTCTTCAGTGGATTAGTGCAACCATGGATGGGAGGGTCACTGTCTAGATCAGACTGAACTTGCCTCCTAGTGAATAGTAGTTACACAAGCATAATACAATACAGTCGTACCTTGGTTTTTGAACAGCTTAGTTCTCGAATGTTTTGGCTCCCAAACACTGCAAACCCGGAAGTGAGTGTTCTGGTCTGCAAACTAGTTTTGGAAGCCAAATGTCTGGTGAGGATTCCATGGCTTCTGATTGGCTGCAGGAGCTTCCTGCAGCCAATCAGAAGTTGTGCTTTGGTTTGCGAACGTTTTGGAAGTCAAACAGACTTCTGGAACAAATTCTGTTCGACTTCCAAGGTATGACTGTACTATGTCACCATCTTGTTGTTGTTTTAAAAAAATGGAAAACTTTTTTTAACCTACACTAGCTGTTTGTCTGCTGCGTCTATATATATATATTGCAGTGAACTCCTACAGACATCTGAATATCTAAATATCTTGATTGTCTCCCAGGGATATTTGGATAAAAGCAAGACCCTACAGTTCTAGTGTATTACTTTTCCATTTTATTGGAATGTTTTTGTGAGGCTTTCTGACATTTTTATGGGGGAGTGTATTTTCTCATGTAATTGTTTGAAAACACTCTCTAAATAGAAGCAAGGATGACCTGGCTGCATTTTCCTCTAAAAATAATCATTTTATGCATTCCATACAGCTGACATCTCCTGACAAGAGTCCAGAAATTACAAGAGGACATTTCAAGCTACACAGCCCAGCATTTCAAAGGAAAGGAAAAGCCAGAGATAAACCCAGTGAAATTGCATCCTATGTTCCTCACTATTCACTCCACAACTGCCCTGATAGCTTTCCATTGGCACATAGCAAATCCACTTGTCACTTTGATCTGACTTCACCTCTCAGTTGCCCTCAGCTTGAAGGCAAGGATTACAGAACTGAAGATGCACATTTAGGAAACTGGGTGATGAATAGTGAGCCACTGATCTCTCAGTTGTATACAAAGAATTCAGGGTTGTCCTCTGCAGACCCTGATGACGGAGATAAGAATGCCGAAGAACAGCATGATAAACATTTGAACAAAGCTAAAAACAAGATAATGAGGAGGTTGACACTTTCAATGGAGCAGAAGCCCAGAAGACCTGCTCTGGATGATGCTGAGCTAGATATTACAAGAACGGAACATGACTGCCAAGGAATTCCAGACCAGAAGAATGCTTATTTTAACAGATATGAGAACATACCGAAACAATCCAGTTGTGGTCAATCTCAGAAGTTCTCAGATAACCATTCTCCAGTTTTGTCTCCTGGACAGACGCTTTCAAAGAATGTTGGTGATTGTCCCAAAGAACACACTGCCACCCAGCCGAAATCACCACTGAGGCTAATTGCCAAAGCTATAAAGAAATCCATCATAGAACCTCTTACTTCTCCTCCAGCAGGTTTGAAAAAGGCCCAGGACGCACCTGCCAAATTTCCTTTGGAAAGCACATTTTTCAATTTCCCACAGGCCCTGGTTCGCTCTGCCAGTCTCAGATGCAGCAAGAATCATGGAGACTATAACGTACAAACACAGGAGCTCAGTGTGTTGGATGATGCAGAAAAAAGACTTGGAACGAGGAGTTCAAATGGGTCTCATTTTTCCAGCAGTCCGAGAGAGGAATATTCATGTGTTGACAAAGGCACATCTTTTCCTGTTTACAGTGCGCATAGCAGCCCTTCCCAGAGTCTTTATAAACCCGAACATTCCTCTTCTACCAATGCTGACGATGTGCCAACACTTCTAGAAAGGTTTACCCTTAAAGAGAACCTCTGGAAGTCTGCCAGAGATGAGTGGTGTGCTCACAATCAAAAGAACACCCGCTCTTCATCTCTAAGGCACAGGAACAAAAACGCTGATGCCGTTTTGGATGGTCCTGAACAGAGGAACAATGTGTGGAACCTATTCAGCAGCTTTAGGAATAAAGCAGATGTCAAAGTTAAAAGCCCTGTGTCACCTTGTACCATCTTTGATGTTGATGAAGTACTAAATAGTTCTTCCAAAGGAGAATACTTGGGTAAGCAAACTCCCTCCTTTAAGATTTTTATTTCCAGTTGTTGTTTTTTTAAACAAAGTGTGTATAGTGCTTTAATGCAAGATTAAATCTTTAAACAATTTGCATAAAATAGTGTAAAATCCCATTTTGGGATTTTCTGTGGGCTAATGCCAATAGGTCCCCCTGCCCACCAGGACCTTTGGCAGGTGGAACTGGGAGTTTTGTGGCAGAGAAGTGACACCAGCATTGCTCTGTAGGCAGAGCCTGGCTGAGTGGTTTTGGGCTTGGGAAAATAAAACCTCTGCCCCCTGCAACCCTCCCAGCATGGCAGATCAAGGGTGCTGGGTTTTAGCCTTCTTATGTTTAGCTTTCCCCTTACTACCTTGTTGTATACCATCCTGGAAATGTTTCACATTGTAGGATGGGAAGTGTTTCGTTTTTAAAATGTAACCTATAAGAGCAATATGGTCCAGAAGAAAACAAATCCCAGTTGCCATGGCAATGCCTTTGACAATGATGTTCCAGCTGTTTGCGATATATAGAACAAATGCATGCATTTCTGCTATCTCCATGCCCCCGCTCCTTGTTGCTGGTGGAAAGGTGAAGACTCTTGACACATGGCAGGGGCCCATGCAGTTAAGTAGTTCATATATATTACGGCTCAGAGTCAATGACATCCCCATGGCAACTGTAGTGTGATCTGGTCTTCTGCTATAGTATGTGTGCTTCTACCAGATACATTCAATGCCACTTTTTTAAAAGGAGGAGGAGGAGAGGGGAGGGGAGGGGAGAGGCAGGGAGCAGGTGGCCTTTTTATATCATATAGTTTTATTTTGAAATGAAATAAATAAAATAAAATCCCATCAATAAACAGGCACACTCTTAACAACTTAACAGTACAAAACAATCACTAGATGAACAAATAAAGTTGCTAATTACAGTCCTTCATATATCTGTAGTTTGCAGACAACTACAGTAAAACCAGCAGATGATCACTATATATAATATAAATAATAATTGATAGGAACATTAGGATGCTACTCTCTACTGCTTTGTCTCTTCTCTCATGGTAATTGTACAGTCTTTACCAGGGCTTTCCCCTCCAGCCAGAACTTGTCAAAACTAAGTTCCAGCACCTCTCAGGTGGACGCCATTGTTATTCTAAGAGAACAAGAGAGGTGTTCATTGTGAGTTCCAGCACCTCTTTTTCAAGAAAAATAGCACTGGTCTTTGCCAATCTGGTGCCCTCCACAAATCTGATCAGCACCAACCAGCACTGGCTGGGGTCAATAAGTGCTGTCCAAAACATCTTGGAGGACACAAAGTATAATGAAATATACTGCTGCAGTTGGCTGTTTTACTCTTCATGCTTAAGCGTGGTCTCTAGAATATGAATCCTGGTACATCAGGATGTGCTTTGGTGCTACAAAATACTTCCTATCATGGGTGTAGCAAGGATTTTTGTTAGTCTTTTGTTGGGGGTGCAGAACCTCAGTTAGCTATGTATTTTTCTTGATGGGGGGGGCAACTGCCCCTCCCTGCCACCCCCCCCCCCCGGCTATGCCCATGCTTCCTATCCTTGTAAAGCATTTTAATTATTGGATATATGAAAGGGAAGGGAGGGAGGGAGAAGGTTCTGGAGATCTCCTCTTCTAGAGCGGGAAAAGGGAATCTTGGTTCTGTTCCAAAGGCATATCAAGGTAACTTGAGGATTATAGCTTATTTCTTTAAATATGCTTCAGCAGCTTTGAGCACAAGGGTGTTTGGAGAAATGCCCATGTAGGCCCATCAAATTCAGTGCTTTTCAGAGTAAAAGAAGCTGATAATTAAGCAGGGTAATGATACGTGAATGCAACCGTTTTTTATATAACACACACTCCGTTTGTCAAGCCTATTTTGCTGCAGTTGTTAACAAGGGGATGTTCCCGTTAACAACATGTCTTTGCCCTCATTGTTCAGTTGCTCATAATTCCAGTAGTGCAATGCTGGCTTAATAGAGCCAGCTGGCCTTCGAAGCCATCCAATGGGAATTGAGTCACCGCCTTCAGCTGCACACTTGGCTTTCCATCATCTGGTCTAGCTCCACTACCCTGGGGACACGGGGGATTTCTAGCCGTCCTGGATCAGCAGAGCATCTTCAAGGGGTTGTTTCAGTTCGTTGTTTTCCCTTGATTCCAAAGATGGCAAAGGAATGGAATATCCTTGGATATTCAGCCCATAACTCAAATTCACTAGCGCTATGAGTGCGTCTTGGCACACGTAACTTCACATGCCTAGCCAATCCCAGAATGTAATCTAATAGGCTCACTGAGCTGGGAGTGTGCTGGGTTGTTTGAGCCCGCATTTGTGAGGGAGGTGGAAAGAGGTTCCTCTGATCCTCAAGGTATAGTTGAAATACTGAAGGGATCCTGCCAATGTTTCTTTTAGGATGTGGGTACCACTTCAGCACATAACAGCGCTGTGGCTACATCATGGACCCATGTTATGAAGAGTCCTGCAGGGGCTCCAACACCTTAAAGGTTACATCAGGTTTTATTGAGACACAATAAGACCCTTGGTGCCATTCTCCTTTTGCCCAACTGCCCATGAGGCTGCTCATGGACAATGGTGGGCTTGGGTACGATGCTCAAAGGTAAAAATCTGCCCCCCCCCCCGTGCTGCTTTCCCAAAGGTGAGTAAGGAGGCGCCTGGCTTTGGCAAGGAGGCACAAGGTTCTGGCAGGGTCCCAGAGCCCTGACATCTCTTTCCCAAGGCCCATTACCTTGCTTACTGGGTTTTGAGACAGTTCCCCCTCAGCTCAGTGCCCGGTGTGGGCATACCACTCACACAGCCCTAAATTTGCCCATCATGGACTGGGGGTTGCAGTGTGTCATCCTTCCAAAGAGGAGAGTTCCAGGTCCTTTAACAAAAGAGCCTTCCCCCTCTTTACATCTTTTCTGATCCATGAGCAACATGGCTTCTCAGTTAATGTTTTCTTCCTGCAGCTCCTTGCCTACTCCAGCACTTAGTTTTTAAACTCCTTTTGGTGTAAAATGCAGCCAGGAAGGTGAAAAGGCACAGTGAGCCATGGGTGTGTGCCCACTCTTACTTGTGCATACACAACTAACCTTGCAATCATCATCTAGTAAGTAACCTGTGTGTGTCAAAGGACACTTAAAAAGAAATGTTTTGGCCCTCAGGGCAACAGGGGACAGACTCTTATTTTAGTTCTAGTTATCCCCAAAATCTATAACCTTCTCTACCAACCACATTGTCCTTCTTCCTAATAAATGTTGCATTCATTCAATGGATTATAGTAAATAGGAACATACATAGCCATATTGGGTCAGATCACTTGTCCATGTAACTCAGTATTCCCTACACTGACTGACAGCGGCTTTCTAGGGTTACAGGCAGGAGTCTCTCCCAGCCCTACCTGGGGATGCCAGGAATCGAACCCAAGACCTTCTGCCATGCAATGCAGATGCTCTACCACTAAGCCTCCCACTTCCTTAGTTACATCCTACAGTTATCCTGCTTGTGCCAAGAAGCCTTCAGTCATTTTAGGATGCATATGTTTGCCACTCACTGTCTGACCAGCGTCTAATCCAGGTGTTAATCATTAATCCTGCAGCAAGTTAAGTGTATCACCAGATGTTCCCTGTACCCTTTCTGTTTTCTTAGAGAGGAGGAAGAAATGAATTAGCCATTAAAAAAAAAATCATGTGGAAATTTACAGGCCTGTTAAAACACTATGCTGATGAAAAGAGAAAAAATATAATTTGGGGGCCCAAAATTGAAAGCAATTTGAATCTCTTGAATACAGGTCTCAGCCTGAACTTTCGGTTTGAGCGATATCTGTGGAAGAATGCATCATTGTGGTGTGTGTGTTCATTATGTACAGCATTTACTGTTCAACGCACAGTGTGATAATCTTGAGTGAGGGAGAGAAAATATATATGTGACATTTGTTTAGGCCTAATTAATGAAATATTTATGTTGCATGAGGCCGTGTGATAAAACCTCCTCCGTGAAGCCCATTTGCTTCTGATTATATTTGTGACTTTTTTTTATATGACCAGACATTCTGACGCCAGCTCTTTTACACTGAGCAGATGTCACAGAGTAAAAATGGGTGCCAGATGCTACAAACCACATAAGGGTAATTTGTTTAAGAGCTGGCTCAGACTTGGTGCATTCAATTAGCCCGCATGGTGAGCCTTAGACAATCATTTAGATAACACGGCTAACTTCAGATATGCATTTTAATAACAGATCTGATTTTTTGAATGGAAGCCTGAGCCAACATACACGGCTAACTTCAGATATGCATTTTAATAACAGATCTGATTTTTTGAATGGAAGCCTGAGCCAACATACAATGGAAGTAGGAGTTAACTGATTCGTACATAAAACTTGATATGTTTGCAAGGGTAGCTGTGGCCAAGGACTTGCCAGGCAGTGAAGGCCTTGAACAGTTGCCAAAAGCTTAATTAATGTAATTAGCCAGTGTTCCAAATTGCTGCTAGGTATAGCCTTGCAAAGCTGCAGGCAGGTGCAGTCTCAGAAGCTATGGGGGGAAATCCACTTAAAGCCCAGGTTGAGAATACTGCCTGCGCCACTGAGCTTTCTGTTCCTCTTTCAGGTTCTGAACAATTACCTGCCAGAAAGCAAGTTGTTGACTATTGCTCTTCATCCTCTGACAGCGAATTAGAAGGCAGGTCTTCATTGCCACGCAAGGTAACGTTTTCAAGGCTTCCCTCCCCATATTGGAAATAGTAAAGGTTCAGTATAAAATGAACTCTGTGATTTACTACTGAGTGTCAAGAACCAAAGGGCATTACAATAGTTCCTCTCATCCACAGAACTGGCACGAGAGGTCAGGTATTTGCCTGGAGCCCCACTTCAGAAAATGGGGTCCCCAGGGAATAATCACAGCTAGCCAAATGACAAAGGGAGGGAGAGAGAGTCTGGAAGGACAATGTAATAAATGAACAAGTGCTGGCAGCCACAGTGAAGAAATCGCAGCAACAATTGTTGTTCTTATTATTTATTAATTTACAAACTACTTAATGCCAAAATAAGACTTCCAGCCTCTGCCAATGACACTGCTGAGTTGCCAACTTCTTTGTGGTGTTGATTTTTTCAGATGTTTTTAGTGGTTCTTGTTTTTATCAATAAGCTGCCTCATGTGCCATTAGGGGAAAAGGTGGGGCATAAATAAATATATTATTGCAAATATTAATACTGCAGAGTTTGAAGCAACTGGATGCATAAAAACTGACTCCTTTTGGAATGAAACATTGTCCAGACCCATTAGATATTATTCAAAACTTTACCTGCAGAACTTCTTCCAAAACAAAACAAAAACATCAAAGATACATCCAAATAATTCTATATGAGATATTGTGTTGTCCAGCACAGGCTCAGCATCTTAAAAATAACTTTATCCAGGATTCCCTTACAGCCTCCATTATAGCCTTAGGCCATGTGCTCCTGTAGAGCTTCATTTACACACACACCCCTACCTCCACAGTGGGTGGCACCGTGGTCTAAACCACAGAGCCTAGGGCTTGCCGATCGGAAGGTTGGTGGTTCGAATCCCCACGACGGGGTGAGCTCCTGTTACATAGTCCCAGCTCCTGCCAACCTAGCAGTTTGAAAGCACATCAAAGTTTAAGCAGATAAATAGGTACTGCTCTGGCGGTAAGGTAAACAGCGTTTCCGTGCACTGCTCTGGTTTCGCCAGAAGCGGCTTAGTCATGCTGGCCACATGACCCGGAAAAACTGTCTGCGGACAAACATCGGCTCCCTCAGCCAGTAAAGCGAGATGAGCGCTGCAACCCCAAAGTCGTTCGCAACTGGACTTAACTGTCAGGGGTCCTTTACCTTTTTTACTTCCACAGAGCCTGGGAACAAAGACTAAAAAGCAACTCCCTTTCAAGATGTGATTTGCAATTCAGTACCTTAATCATCTGATCAGAGGTTAAACACTCACGTTAGCTAGCAGAAAACAACAATAGTTAATAATCAACTCAGCTACAGCTCAGTATTGCTTAGAATATTGCAGTGAAATTTCCCCAGAGTTAGCAATACACATTTAGACATTTTCCATTTCTGTGCCAATTAAATAATTATACTTAACATATACAACAACAACAACACCACCATCATAAGAACATAATAAAAAGCACTTCTGGATCAGGCCAAAGGCCTATCTAGTCTAGGGATGTGTTTCTAACAACGGCCAGCCGAATGCCTCTGAGCCCACAAGTGGAATATGAGAGCAACAGTGCTTTCCCCAATTCTGGTTCCTTGCAAACTGGTACTCAGAGGCATGCTGCCTCATATATATATATATATATATATATATATATATATATATATATATATATATGAATGAGAGGGTTTACATAACATAGTGTAAATAAATGTAAAATACTTACTTAAATATACAGATAAAATTAGAAACCAATTATGCACAGTGGGTGGATTTCACTGTTCCCCTCTTTCAAAGCTTTTGTCTGCAAACATTTCAACTTGGCAGATGGAACAATTCCCCTCTCTTCCCTTCTTGTGCTGTTCTGGGGGTTCTCCTGACCCCACCCCACCCCCACCTGAGCTGATTTTAGGAGCACACAGGGGAGGAGGGGAGAGAAACCCCCACTGTGCAAGTGGAAAGTCTTTGTGCAAGGCTTCTGCTGAAAGAGCTCTTTAGTTGAATCCCACCAAACCACATTGCTTGTCTGGGTAGGCTTGCCGAAATAAAGTAAGTTTTTAGTGGGCATCTAAAACAGTACAGTGAGGGTGCTTGTCTGGTGATAATATAGTCAGGAGTTCAGAGCATGGTTGCCGCCACACTAAAAAACTAGTTTCTTATAAATGAGAAATGAACATTACGTGGCACTTGCAAATGTGAATATTTTGCAGATTGTTGTGATTGAGAAGGTACATATGAGGCAAGGCAATCCTTCAAGCAAACTGGTCCCAAGCTGTTACAAAATTAATAAACTAATAGTTTCAGTAATATGGCTTTAACGTGTATATTGGTCCATGTGGCAATGACATGTTTATTGGAGTAACAAGCAGGAGAATAAAATTAACCAAACGTAGATTGGAAGAGTTAAAACCAGTTATCTTCCTTATTGCTGTAGGCTGGAAAATAATTAAGCCAGATAAAAATGCATGGTCCCCCAGCTGGAATTGAGGTTCTAATTAAGTCAAAAAGTAGTATAAATCAAGTGATGTAAAGAGGATTGCTTCTGTGTGATTTTGTAGATACTGTTGTATTTTTCTTTTTGGATATATTTTACTAGAAAATTAATGAAAACAATGCCAAAGTGATGAGTATGCTGCACATACTGTAACTGATACTAGTGCAAGAAGTATAAGAGGATGCATTTCTGCCAAGATTCAAGATAGGCCCTGACGGCACAGTGTTTCAACTGTGCCATTGGAGAACAGGGCCTTTGAGAACAAGTTCTTTGCTGGTGATGCTAAATGGGCTGAGTTTGGAGCCAGGCATGCACTTTTTGTTCTTGCTGATATTTGCAGTGGTGTTCTATCTATGGCAATCTTCTCCCAGCTGGTTTGTCTCCCACCTTTTCCACTCCATTTCCAAGCATCTCCTACACAAATATGTGTATAACGGCTATGTTCTACCTCCACTGTCGGTGGCATATGCTGGGAGCTGCAGGTGGGCAGTGCCCACTCATGTCCAGCTTGCAGGCTTCCCACAGGCATCTGGTTGGTAACTGTGGGAACAGGATGCTGGACTGGATAGGCCATTGGCCTGATCCAGGAGGCTTGCCTTACATTTAACAAATGCCAAGAGACAATTTTGGAACCCTGAAGGAGAAAAGCAGCCAAGAGAGAGAACTTTGCTTTATATATTGTTATGGGCTTGTGGGAGGCCAGATTCCCCTAAATTCC
Source organism: Podarcis melisellensis (assembly GCF_964234715.1). Classification (NCBI taxonomy): domain Eukaryota; kingdom Metazoa; phylum Chordata; class Lepidosauria; order Squamata; family Lacertidae; genus Podarcis; species Podarcis melisellensis. Next base: position 66,502,937 of record NC_138528.1, on the reverse strand, counting down.
TGAGGGCCAGATTCTCCCCATAATTCCTGGATTTAGTAAAAGTTAGACTTAATCAAGTGTTGATTAAACATTGCCAAATTTAGATATGCTAATGAGCCAAGCCAACTCACAGAGCTAGCTGGATAGGCTATTAGCCAGGGACAAAGGCAAGTCATGGCCTATCAAGGAAACCATCAGAGGGCAAGACTTCTTTGCTGGGTGCTAATGGGCAGATAAGGCTACGTCAGACATAGGCAAACTCTGCCCTCTAGATGTTTTGGGACTACAACTCCCATCATCCCTAGCTAACAGGACCAGTGGACAGGGATGATGGGACTTGTAGTCTCAAAACATCTGGAGGGCCGAGTTTGCCTATGCCTGGGCTAGGTTTATGGTTTCAGCTTTGAATGATGTAGGCTGGGGGGAGGTCCTTTGAGTCAATTAGCAGCAAGAAGGAGAAAGAGAGGCAGAACTCCATATGAGCTGAGGATAATGGGTTAGAACTAAGAGACACAGAAGATGGCTTGTTGCTGTCCTTTGAATCCAATGCTATCCTTAAGGGGGAAGCCAGACGCTCACAGGATGTTATCCCTCCATCTAGATGCGGGTTGTATATAAAACCATATATCATAAAGACACCACAGTCTCTGCTGTGCCTAATTCCTGAAGGACACACAAACCCTGGACCCCTGGAATCTCACAACACTCAGATATAGAGATAGTGTGCAACAATATGTAAAGGGATAGATACATGAAAAGAAACATGTTTGGCACAACCATGCCTCTGTGTGTTTTGGAAAACTCTATAAAGTTATAAGCAGCCTAGTTATTAAATTGCAAACAGTCTTTGACCTTCAGTTTGAAAGCTCTTCATGCTCTATCTACTGTTTCACATGGTTTTTTCCACAATTATCCTACTTTCAAAATAGGTATTGCTCTATCTACACCTCATTCTTGGTGAGAGTCTCCATGCATGGCAAACTATCATCTCATAAACCTAGTAGGCCAAACTGTCATCTGAATCCTGACTGCTTTTCTCAACAAAATATATGCTTCTCTTCTTCCACAATGGACTGAATTATTAGCATTTTGCAGATATAGCAAGTAGGTCAAGATTTGAGTGGCAACTTTGCACTCCCTAGAGTTACTTTTTAGTCACCAAGATAATTTGTCTTGGTCTTGGTCTGCAGTTTCATCTTCATTGATGGAACATTATTGACAGAAAATGCTAATGCCTAGCTAAGATTGCAGCAAGGTCCCTATTGATGAGGACAAATGGCTCAGAATGTGCCTGGCCAACACAGTCAAAAACTACTTAACATCCACATTAAAAGAAAAGTCTATGAAAAGCTGTGGCTAAGTACAAAGTATTGATTACCTCTCTCTTTTTTGTAGACAAAAAGAACTCTGAGAAGAAACAGAAAGTTGGAAAAGGAAACAAAGCAACTGGTTAAACAAGAGGAACTAAAGAGGCTCCATAAAGCACAGGTCATTAGGAGTTCCTTTCGATAGAACCATTTTTTGTCATGGTACTCACTGGTATAGTGTATTTACTGCGCATTGCACTCATTTTGTTTTGGCACCTGTGGCATTTGAATCAACATATGAGTACTGGCACCTCATTTTTATTTTACAAAAAAGAAGCACTGCATAAAACTGGCAGCCAAACCAAATGCATTTCGTGGTGTCTGGTTGGTAAAACCTTGTGGGAGAAACCAAAATACCATTGCCTGAGGCAGATACACCGCCCATAGTCCTCTCTGACTCCCATTCCCCTTCGTGTGCCTCCATACAGTCATCTATGTTCCTTGTTTTCACCCGTATAACTCATGGTGGTTACAGCCACATATTCTTTTATTGGAAACTGTGATTTTCTAATATGCAGCCCCTGTCTCTCTTGAGCTGGTGTGGCGGATGAGCATGTTGTATTTCCCAGACTGAGTATAAGTTTACCATCATAGCTACATATATAGTACCCCAAAAACACTTATGCAGGGTGGAATCTGGTAATGCTGCCAGTCTGGGACAATGCAGGTGAATTTATAAGATCCCAAATCCTTTCCTGCCATTCCTTTTTCTCCCTGGCATCAGATATGCCAGAGCCATTCAGATAAATTCACTTGCTTTATTTAAAAGGAATTTTTGTTAGGTGATTAAGATGATGTTGGGGAAATGGCAGTGATGCCTAGAGCTCAGTGACCGACAAGTGTTGGATACTGTATGTTGTGAACTACCCTGTGATCACCAGATGAAGGGCACTATACAAATTTAATAAATAATAATAATGCTGAAGCTCCAAAGCAAAGCCCCCAAAATTTCCAGTTTACCATTTCTTGGATGGGACAGTCAGTCCCTGCCTGTGACTTTCATATGCCCAATCAGAGTAGAAAACACTGACTCAGACAGACCAATATGGTAGCTTCATATATTCCTATGTACTCCTTTGACAAATTTGTTGCTTGAAACATATGTATGAATCTGTCCAGGCTATCCAGCGACTACTGGAAGAAGTGGAGGAGAAGCAGCGAGCTCTGGAGGTGTATGGTGTTCAGCTCGAGAGGGAACTACGAGGAGAATCAGGTAAACAGAGCAGGGAACCTGAGGATATCTGAAGAATATGCTAGCTTTCCTGGTGATTATACATCTGGTTTTGAAAATTTCATGGAATTTAGCATTCTATTCAGTTTGCAACTTCTGGTATAGATCTGATGGGCAAAGTATGGAGCTGGGATTGAGGAAACTACTGTTAAAACATTTCCCTGGAAGCTATAGTCTGATGCATGTGACTGCAAGCTGACCCTGATCACAGAGTTGAATTTTCAGCCTGCAGTGAGGTAAAATTTTTAACATTCAAGAGCAGCCTGGCCACAAGAGGGAGATCCTCAGACAATTTCTTTGATTTCAGTTTGCTCAGCTCAGATTTTCTTTTGTGAGTTAGCCCTTAGTATAAAACTCATGCATTATCTATGATAACAAATGTGTAAGAGCACAGATTTTGGTTACAGTGCTTTATTTAATCCTGGAAACAGAATCTTCATTTTTTCCCTTCTTCTTCTACTGCTTCTGCTTGCTTGTTGTCTTGTTATTGTTCAGGCAGACCCTCATTGTTCCATTGTTAAAGTTTGTGTTGTGCTGGTCGTCAAAATAACACTAAAGGGAGCAATCCCCCCCACATTCCCTACCACCCTGCTTTTTCTGTATTTGCCTGAGAACCAATGGCAACAAGTACTCCTTGAACACAATGACAACAGAAAAACAGAGCACTGGTCTATTGGCACCTGACACAGGAGCCAACTTCTAGAGGCTGAGGTCCCTTTGGAAACTCCCCAATAAAATGTTTGACAGGGAATTGCCATTCAAATGCTGTGCGTGCACCACATCATGTGATCGATTATGCATGGTGGGACTTACCTGCCCCCTCCCCAATATTTTAATCAAGATGGCACCCCTGGCACCTGAAGACTCCTGGTCCACCAAATGTCATTGCCATGTGCTTTGTGTGTGTGTTCACTAGGGCAAATGGGCCACTACCCCACTAACCTCAGCCTGGATCCACTTGCCTGGATTTTACAGCCAGTTGAGTCCTCATCCTCCTGTATTTCAGTATTGCCCTTGTAGTACTCAGCAGGGAAGAGGGTGAACTCTGCCCTTCACTGGGTCTTGCTCCCCTACTGCTGAGCTTCCTGCCTTCTGCCCTACCAGCCCCAATGGACACCAGCCATGACCGGTGTGTGTGGACAGGGGAAAAAAGAAACTGCTTGCCACACAGAGGGGCCACATGGCAAGGGATGGAGTAACTGCATGTGGATAGCATCACATTCAAATCAGCATTAAATATCTCAATGTCCACTGGGGCTCAATAGTAGGCAATCAATTACTTTGCTTCAGAAATGTCATGCTCTCACCTACTTGGTGTGTCTGGAGAAACTGAAGCTCCCGTTTCCCTTCCCGATCCGTGGTAATTTAATTCCTTTTATTAAGGTTGGGCCCTCTCCTATTTATATTGATTGGTAGACAACTACAGAGGGAGCTGTTTTTGGCCAGAGTTTGTGATTATTCCTCATCTGTAAGTCTCCCGTGCACAATCTTTTCATAAGTTCTGCAAACCACTCAGGAACCCTATTAATTTTGTGGGGTTGCTTATTTATATTTATGTTGTCAAATGGGCAGTTCCAGCTGTTACATTGCCATTCACTCACTCTTTTAAAAATAATGTGCATTATTGCTTAATGAATGACCAGCCCTTATTAGGTTAAGCTGTATTTAAGCAGGGCTGTGCTTATGGAGTTCAGGCGATTTAATAGGCATTATTACGGTAATTAGAAAATCATCACAGTTAAGCAATACTATCGAGCTGCAAAAGGTTCTGAATAACTGAATTTAGAGACAGGCCTGCAAACACTAGTCTTCCGTGACATTAATGCATCTCCCCTCTAATAATTGCGAGAGTGTGGAATGAAAGGCTCTTTTGTTGGTGGGAGTTTATTCATTAGCTACTGGACTGAATAAGGAGAGAACATGTATTGGGGCGAAACAAAGTGCTCCAAAGGCTGATGAGCAAAATGAAGCTTTGAGGATCACACAATTAGGGCAGCAACAATTCATGCATTAGAAGAATCAGAAATAATCTCAGTCCTATGACTAATGGGGACTCTTACTGGAAAACAGACCAGGTTGATGGTGATCTGTACCTAAGCTTGTTTCATTTTTATTTATTTATCATTATTCTGTTTGCTTTCCAAACATGTGGGCAGTGGTTTAGATCCATGCCCACTGAGCTTCAGAAGTGCTATCGTACCAACTGCTCCAAGACTGCTCCTGACCCTTTGTGGGATTTCCCAATCTGTTGGTCTACTCACTACTGCATTAACCATTTTTTGGTTACATATTTTAGCTGACAGTTTAGCAATTTTTCATTAAAGTGTTTGGTGCTTGTGTAATCCATTTGATTTTAAAAAAACCGGTCTCTGCAGAATATGTTTTTTGGGGGGACATGGCAGTGTTATCACCGGGAGGAAAACCAGATATTGCAAATTTATTTTTTTAATATCTTAAACAGATTCAAGCACACAAGATGAAACTCAGCTGTTACATGAATGGTTTGAGCTGGTATTGGAGAAGAATAAATTAATGCGCTATGAATCTGAACTGCTGATCATGTAAGTAAGAACGCACTGTTTGCCATTAGTGGCGAAAATATCAGAGATGGGGAGAATATTCGCTTGTTCGAGGCAGAGGATTTTCTTCCTGATGCATGCAGATGCCCATTATTGAACTAAATTGCTGCATTACGCCTTGCATAGCATATCGCCATTAAAGTACAGAGATAGAGTACTGCTCCTTCTTACATTATTGGCATTTGCAGGTGGAAGTGTTTTACAATAAATGAGCGCAAAAGCTACCATTGGTTTTAAACATATATTTACTGTTGAGCTAAAGAACTGTTAGCAATGGAGAATATGTTTTCCTGTGATGAATCCTTATGGGCCTTTAGGCACTTCATCCTCTGGAAATTGGTAAAAGTGCCAGATAACCACCTTGGAGGAAAAAGACTCCCACCCGCGCACAATTTGTCACAACTTGAGGATATGCAGATGTATCATTTTGAGCATGGGGGAAACAGTTTCACTGCTCAGTAACCATTTCTTTATATCCCACGCTTCATAGGATACTCAGGGCGGGTAACAACGATATTAAAACAACCCAAAATAAAATATAGTAAAAGAAATAAGCATCTAATAAAACAGCCAACAGCATCAAGAGATAATCAGCAGTAAATTCAATTATAACCATTAAATATTAACTATATTTAACATAGCTAGGATTTAAGTTGGGGGGGGACAGGACACTCACCTGTCATTATCCTCTGTCTGGCTCTGTCTAGCAGATTTGGAATGAAATGTTTCAACAACAGTTGTTTTAAATTACCTTCTTTTGACCCCAAGTGCTCAGAAACACCTGTCAAAAATCTTTCTACAATTTTTACTTTTAGTTAAGATTTTTTATTTATTTATTTATTTATTTATTTACTTGATTTAGGAGGCCATGTATGGCCATGCATACATGCCTGAGCAAAATAGGTGGCTCCTATACTGGAGCTGCAATTCTAATAAGTTTTGGTGCCATGCACACCTCTTGGAAAAAGGCATTTGAATTCCGGGTGCCACCACAGAGAAGGCCCTAGCTTGCGTCAGCACCCAACGTGGTGGGACAATGACACAAACCTCTCCCTTGAACAGTGGACAACACATTTGTATATATTTATTTTACATTTTTATCCCACCCTTCTTTCAGGATATATAGGACCATCTCATTTTCTCTTCACAACAATCCCACAATTAGGCTGAGAGGTGGAGCCTGGCCCAAAGTTAATCAGTAAGCTTCTGGGCTGATTAACTACTGTACTTCAAACACTGCATTGCACTGACCCTAGGGAAGGGCCTTTGCTCAGCTGCTTTGCATGCAAATGGTCACTGATTCAATCTTTGGCATTTCCAGGTAGAGCTGGGAATGTCTCCTGCCTAAAACCCTGGAAAGCCACCTCCGGTCAGTGCCGACAATACTGAGCTGGATAGATCAATTGACCTGACTCAGAGTAGGGTGATTTCCTGTGCTCCCCTACATAATGCGTGGAGCAGCCTTTTACTTTCAGTCGTAGATTGTTAACCTTTCCTGCCATTGGTCTGATATTAATATTTCGGTGGTGGTAGTGATTCAGAAGAGAATGGAAGGCACTTGACCACATGGACCTAGTTTGCCCAGCTCTTAATCTTGCTGAAAAGGGCAAATGCTTTGATGCCACCTGTTTGATAATATTAATGTTAAAGACTGATTGGTTGTCATAGCTGAGCCTCTGTTATTCTCGTGCTCAGAGCCAAAGAGCTGGAATTCGAGGATCATCAGAACTAACCGGAGAAGAGAGAGGGAGAAATGACCTTGATGGTAAGCAAAGTACTGAAGCTAACTGCATTGCAAGAGAAAGTGGCAAGATATTCTTGCCTACTGAGTCAATTGATTTTTAGATGCACATGTCCCTTAAGAATGTTTGGGCATGTTAGAGAGACATGCCATCCCTATGATAGCCAGAGTTATTTTATTTATTTCTCACTGTTGAAGCCCAGGAAGGGGATTTCTTTTTCTAAATTCCCCAAAATTTAGAAAGCAGTTTGAAAGTTGTATTTGGATCCTGCTGAAAAATAAACAGACCACAGGAGTGCAACTACTGAACTATGATTTAAAAAATAAAAAATAAAATAAGCGGATGGATTTAAGAGCAGAGAAGGGCAAGCGACCAACAGAAAGGAGGGTCTCTTCTGCCACCAAATAATTCCAATAAAGGTTTGGAGGATACAGTCACCTCTGGTTTACAGGCACAATCTTAAATGAATGCTGCTGAGCCAAACTCTGCGCACACCCCATACATTTAAAACACATCCACACACCTAAGAACTCTGCGCACACCCCATACATTTAAAACACATCCACACACCTAAGAACTCTCACAGAGGAAATGATGATGATGATGAATTTTACTACAGTGGTACCTCGGGTTACAAACACCTCAGGTTACAAACACTTCGGGGTACAGACTCCGCTAACCCGGAAGTAGTACCTCAGGTTAAGAACTTTACCTCAGGATGAGAACAGAAATAGTGTGGCCGCAGGAGACCCCATTAGTTAAAGTGGTACCTCAGGTTAAGAACGGTTTCAGGTTAAGAACAGACCTCTGGAATGAATTAAGTTCGTAACCAGAGGTACCACTGTATTTGGATCCTGCCCATCTGACTGGGTTGCCTCAGCCACTGAGCATTTTCCAACAGATATGACAACATAAGCAAACATTAAACATTTAAAACTTCCCTATACAGGGCTGCCTTCAAATGTCTCTAAAAGTTGTATAGTTGTTCATCTGCTTGACAACTGATGGGAGCACAGGCCCTCTGCCTGGTTCCCTCTGACTCCATTTCTCACAGTGAAGAAACCGCCAGTACACTTAACAAACTATAGCTCCCAAGAATCTGGGAGGGAGGGCTTTAAAATGTATGTTGTGTACACAGCCATAATTCAAGGTTTCTGTGTCAATTATGATTTTTTCTGAATAACCAAAAGATGAAGCTTTCAATACTTAAGTTGTTTTGTTTACTAAAAAGGGGATAGACTACAAAAGGCTGAATATATCTGAAATTTCTACTCAGAAGAACTGAATTTCAGATACCCAGTGATCTGTGCACTGGAGCAAAGGCCCCATTTGGTCATTCTCACATTACATTATGTGCAAGGTTTTGGTGATTTGAATGCTAATTTGCATATACAATATGAAGCTGGAGTTATAAATGAATATAAGATTCATTCCCCGTAGTTAAAATTTTATTTATTCTTAACAGACTGACATATGTTCTTGCCAGCTTCAAAGAACTGTAAAATTAGCTGGACGCATTCCACCACCCCATACATAGACAATTTCTTTTGAGTCCAAAGCAACTCCCTAAAGCAGTTTGTGATATATCATTGGAGACTCTGAATAGAAAAGATTAACATAAAATAAAATAAAAAACACATCTCCTGACCAAGGCCTTGAGTATGTTGAATGCTGCTATTTGAATCCCAGCAGGGCCACCTCTATCCTTTAGCAAAATGAAGCAATTACCTCAGGTGATTTTTCTTTATTTACCTACTGATTTATTACATATTCTTCACCCTAAGGTTCCAGGACAGAATGCTGGGAGTGGCCAGATTCATTGTCCACCTTGCCAGCCTATGCAAGCATCCAGCTGCAGCCACACCCCACCTGACAGAGATGTATTTAGGAGCTGTGACCAGTGGAAGAAAAAGATGAAAAGCAGTACTTGGGGAGTTTAAGAAAGGGAATACAAATTCTGAATGTTGTACACACTGGCATCAGGCAAATATTTTCCTTTCCAGCATAGTGACCACCAGCACTGCAAGATCATGTTTAAAATGTTGTTGAAGAGGAAAGCCCCGCATGCTATGACCGCCATGAGAAGAATGGTGTTCTCCTTACATGTTCTAAAAATAGCTCTTCATTCACATCAACATATGCAAAACGAATAAATGAGTTCTATGCCTGTCTTGTCTGATATGCATCCATTGCAGATGCTCAAAGGGTTTGTTTTTCACTTCCTGGAATTTAAATTCTGAGTGCTCTTGAAAGTCATGGAACTATAGTATTGATTTAGTTGAAAGCAAAACCAAGATTGTATCATTTTTCATTCGCCTGTCTGTATTTGTGATTGTTCCTTCTGCATGCTTTACTTTATGAATATGTCACAAAGCAAAGTGTTACAATTTTTAAAACAAGCATCACCCGTATAGCAACACATTAACCTTAAACAGCATTTCTTGTAGTGGAAGAAGATATTCTTTAAATTACAGATTATATGTGTACATTGTAAGCAGCAGAAAAAGTGTTAGTGCATTTTTTAAGCAATACAATTCACAATATGTTTGTACAGAATTGAAGGGACTGTGTCTACTAAATAAGATTTAATACTGCACACTGGCAAATATTTGCAATTTGTGCCGCTAGTTATCAAAGGGATCATCCCAAACAAAATGTAGAGGGATCAAGTGAAACTTCTACAGCTTCTAACCAAAGATGGTAATGGAATACACTGGCAGAAATGTACTGTATTGCAGTGGATTTTACATGGTGCTTTCACACCATGAATTGTACCACCTTGTGATCTTTAGTTTTGTGTAAAAGTCAAATACGCAGGACACAATCTCAACACAAAGATGGGTCACCTTCTTGTAATGACTGTATTCGCTAGAAAATGGGGGGGGGGGAATGTTTTTGTTGCCGCTCAAGATACAGATGATATATTCCAAATGAATGCTTTGACAAATCCCCAGTAAAATCAGTGGAAGGTTCTGCACACTGAACTGTTCAGAGGATTGCAGCCCAGCTGGAAAAAACGATGCCTCACATTACGTTTATCACTTTATTTGAATACTGTTTGTCATACCTGATTTTTTAAACTTGTAGGAAAATTCAGTATGGGCCTTAACACAAAGATGTGTCCAGAACTCAGGGATTATTTCTGAATTATTTTTTTAATTCTAACTGGAAAGACTAAACTATGACTTAGCTATGTAAGAGGTGCTTAAATGCTACTGCTGAATTCTGGACAGTAGTTTACACACAGCATACACATAAAAGTGTGAAGGGAGTGAAACTCCAGAACCTGGTTGAAAGGGTAAAGAATAAAATGGATTCTGTTACAATGCATAACTTAATTTTATAAAATATAGCTTATTTAAGGCCCATGGTGTGAGCCCTGCCATAAGCACTCTCCCTTCAGCGCAAAAGGGCAAGAATTAACATTTACTTTACTTTAGAACAAACTGTGGTTTCCCATTACATATGAATTCAGGGAACTGTGATTTGTCATAACCAAATATAGTTAACAAACCAGAGTATCAAACCATGGTTTGATCCAGATTTATTTTTCACTAGAACCAAGGACAGTCTTTTGAGTTCACATGCAATGTTAGAACTGCCTTTTCTTCTAAAGTGAAAGTTTTTATTCTTCTCACAGCTGCAAGAGGAGATGATAGAAAGAGGAGAACTATTACGAAAAATACAGAATATAGAAATGTCTTGGAAGGTGGTAGGAAAAAAGGATGGGGTCTCTTCAGTATTTATGTATTTATTGCATTGTGTGGTGTTTACATAAAATTGTAACTTGTAAACATATTATGTTTGGGGTTTACTCTTCTGCTTTGGTCAGTAACTGAAATTCAAATCATGAATAATGTTTTGTCAAAGCCGCTTTTACTGTATAAGGCGGAACGATACCAGTTCCTTTTTTTAAGAGAGATGTACAGTATCTGAATTTCTCATTTGCACTTGATAATGTATGTGTACTGTGAGTTGCACATCATCATTGTAATATAAGCTACTCTCTTAGTGTTCAAATGTACTTAAATGTCTTATTTGGATTATTAAAAAACTTACTGGTGACATGGCACAATGCTATAAGTACAACCCAGATTCATTTTTAAACAAAGCTGCTTAAAGCTTCTGAACCATAAACTTTTCTGTCATAGAATGTTGAATTATTGGAAATATTTATTGGAATTACCTGTGACTGTTCAGTTGCACAAAAGCCTGGCTCCTAAATTAAAAAACAAAAACAGAGCCCTGCACATGAACACCAGAACTACTGAGTTGTTTCACACACCTGGTTTCAGTGGCGTAGCGTGGGTTGTCAGCACCCGGGGCAAGTAATTTGTGCCCCCTAACCCGTGGATTTGCACCCCCTAACCCCCAGATGTTGCGCTCGGTGCGGCCAGCCCCCCCTGCACCCCCACACTACGCCACTGCCTGGTTTGTTTGCTCAAAACCCTTTTTTACTGGAGGAGGCAAACCTGAAACAGAGCCCTAAATATGAGGTGGAAGAATTGGAGCAGGTTCAATGACACAGTCATCATTTCCCTGCCTACTGCTTCTCATATTCAATTTCATAATCTCACTCCACTTTTGCCCCTAAAAGAGCAAACATTGGGAACCAACCCTGAGGAAAATTGACATTAGAAAGTAGTTTAGAGAGAAGCAGTGTGAAACTTCTCTACTCCACATTGTTTTCCAACAGTTTTTCTTTTAAATGTCAGGGCCCACAAACATTTCTATAATTTAGTTAGTCCCGGAGTTAACAAATTCAGAATATTTTGTAATGTAGCTCCCAAATGGAAATACTCTCCTCAGCCTGGAATTTGGGTTTATTATACCTGTGCAAAAAGTACAAAGCCCTCCAATTAGCAAGATTTGTATGCTCAACCTGTGTAGATGCTGTTTGTCTAATAGTGACATCCAGACCAATCACTGTGTTCAAAGTTTTCAGGACTCATCATAGAAAGAAAGCAATTTGAGTAATTATGAGGTGAACATTTTAATGAGAACCACAAAGTTGGAAGTAAAAGGAATTTTGTCTCACCCAGTGTGCCTATTTAGCCATTCTGATGTTCAGATATGATGAATAATTATGTTTTAAACACACTGTCCATGTCCCAGTCCTGTAAATGGACCTTCTATATCCATCAGGGATCTGTTGTTCTACTTTGTACTATTATTGAGGCATGAAGCACATGAAAGCACATTTCACAATCTGAAATGTAATTTTTGTTTACTGTAAAACAAAATGTATGAAACCTTTTTTTGAAGAATTACAGCTAATTAGTTCTTCAAGTCCCATTAAACGTTTTCTATATATACTCCTGTCAAGAATCACATGTGATAACACTCTTCTGACATCATTTTAAATATTACTGGTCTGCATATATATATTCTGGAAACTCCCAGAATACTTATGGGAGGGTAGAGGCGGGGGGGGGGGAGTTCTGCTGTGCAAACAGAAATCCTTGTCCTGATGGAACCAGTTAGTTGGATAGCACCCTATATATTTAAACCAGGTCACTGAGACTTTTTTCCAAGGTATCCTGGGAATATGTTTCCACAAGGACTTCTAATTCAGAATTTTCACCTTCACAAAACCACAGTTTACAGTGTGGTTTAAGAGAAGTTATGGGAATGTTATTAATTACCAAGCCCAGTGACCAATATTAAAAAGCTAGTTTAACTCAACTAAGGCCTACTCATTTTCCCTTTGAACAGTGGACCCATACCGTAACAAAAAACTGTTTTTGAAATTGCCCTCGGATTCAAAAGATGTCTGTCTCAGATTCGAAAGAGAGGAGAGGGGAAAACATGCTAAAATTGCCTCCCATCCTGTTCCACCAATGGAGCTCTTACCATCAGGTGAGCAACACAATTTATTGGATACAAAGCACTGCAACCAATGGACATTATTTCAAAGGCTCTACTCTGAGCATGACTTACCGGTAATCGGGAACAACTCAACTTTTTTGAGTAAAGGTTTGAGTAAAACTTTGTAAAAGGTTGTCCTTGTACAAAGTTGAAAACATGAAGGTAAAACGGGAACAAAAAAGAAGATATAAAAGATTTTAGCAGGTACATCTGCTGCGTGTCTAAACTATTTCCGGAGAGGGAGAGGGAGAGGGGAGGGTGTATCTCCAGCTGAGATGAAATTGCAGAATTGGTGTTGCTCTGGTGCCAAAGTATTTTTTACATCATTCACATGACATTATCACCAAAATACCAACCCATACTTTGTTTGCATTTAATCTGAATTAATCTGCTATATGTCTACAATCACTCCTGATGAAGTTCATTAGGGCATATATTATTATTTTTACTTCTGGTGGGTGGCCTCTAACATCCCATACTTCCACATCTGAGTACATGTTGTTTCTAGTAGAGGAAACCATGTGAACATGCCTATTTCCACCAATTGCTCAATTGCTGCACATTTGAAACTCAACAACCCCAGAGAAGTTGTTCTTTCACTCTCTCCACACTGTACATGTAGTCCGGGGATTAACTTGGAGGCCATAACAGCAGTACATTGATTGAGAGGGTTTTGTAATATAACTTTTTAATGTAGAGGTCTTGTGCAAGAACTCTTTATCACTACAGGGTGGGGGCCACTACCGAGAAGGCTCTCTGCTTGGCTACCTTGCGCAAGATGCCATATCAAAAAACAACAACAAACTGAAATGGATTTGACCTCCACCAGTACATAAGCCTCCATTATGTCCACTGTGAAGCATGAGCACTAAGGCTATTGCACACTTTCTGGGATTTTTTAAAGTGAGCACACACAGGTACAGAAATACATGCACCTGTGCCCAAAACATAGACAGTGGAGGACAGGGAATACAATTTACAGATACATTCCATCAACTTCTGCCCATTGGTGTGGACACCAGTAGAATAGCAATGATTAGCCATTGGGGTGGGAGGAATGGGTATGCCAAATGCGCACACAGAAAATGTGATCTGTTTGACTTTTAGGCGATATAAGGCCCAGTCTGGAAGCACCCATCTGCAGGGACTATTGCAGAAAAGCAGCTCAAGCAGAGCAAAGGATAACAAGGATTTTGCTATGCACAATAAAATCACATAAATATCATTACTGAAAGCTGAGGAAATACTGTGGTAGAAGGGATCTTGGCTCTGATGAGGTTGAAGGACTTTTGCTTTAGAATCCCTTTAATTCTATATACAGTGGTACTTCGGGTTACAGACTCCGCTAACCCAGAAATAGTACCTCGGGTTAAGATCTTTGCTTCAGGATGAGAACAGAAATCGTGCTCCGGCGGCGCAGCAGCAGTTGGAGGCCCCATTAGCTAAAGTGGTGCTTCAGGTTAAGAACAGTTTCAGGTTAAGAACGGACCTCTGGAATGAATTAAGTACTTAACCCAAGCTACCACTGTGTTTACACTCCAAGCCTCTCTTCCTATGCCTATTTACTTGACCGTCCAGGCCAAAACCATCCCTTTCACACCCTCCAACATTTATCCAATGAAAATAGGGACGTCCCACTCCATAATGACAATATTACTATTTAGACCCCACACATCTTATTAGGTTACCCCAGCATTCTGGGCATATATAAAAACATAATAAAACATTTCAAAAAACATTCCCTATACAGGATTTCATTCAGACTTCTCAGGGGTCGGATAACTCCACACCCTTCAACATTTCTCCAATGAAAATAGGGAAATCCTAAGGAAAAGTGGAACATTCCGGGATCAACTCAGAAACCTCAACGGCGTCTCTAAATCAGGAACTTCCCTGGAATACAGGGGCACTTGGAGGGTCTGCCCTTTACACCCTAGGAAACACTGGGGCTTCAATCCTGGAATACAAGACCCTTCCATTAATCAAGAAGCCCTATTATAAGAACGCGAGAGGAGGGGGGGGGCTGTTTCGCAGTGTAACCCTGCTTAGGATGCCAAAGGCGCACGGCTCCTATTTCCACGTTTTGCGTGCGAGCAGTGGCGTAGCGTGGGTTGTCAGCACCTGGGGCAAGGCAAGTAATTTGCGCCCCTGCCAGGTAGGAGCAGAGAGCTGCGAGTGCGAGCGCCCCCCCCCCCATGTTGCGCCCGGTGCGGCCGGCCCCCCCCTGCACCCCCCACGCTACGCCACTGCGTGCGAGACTAATGGCAGGAGCAACTTGTGTCCCGGAGAGGTTATTACAGTATTGTAGGGCCTGAGGTGGGGCGGCGTTGGCCTGCTGAGTCCTATCTGCCGAGTCGCTGCTCTGAGCCCATGTGGGTAGGAGCGAGCGAGGCAGAGAAAACCCTTCTCTGGGTGCGCGCGGGAGGGAGAGAGGCAGAGAGGGAGGGAAGAAGGAAGGAAGGAGGGAGGGAGGGAGAAAGAGAGAGCAAGAACAGCCTCAAATGTTTGGAATAATTCCGCTTCCGTTGGGAATAGGGACCAGCCGCTTGTGAGCGACTCCAGCGGGGACTCTCCTCCTCCTCGGCGAGGCTCCGGCGCGCTTTCCCTGGGACCCCCAGCAGCACCTCCGCCATGGCCACCTCCCCTCAGAAATCGCCCTCGTCCCCCAAGTCGCCCACTCCCAAGTCGCCCCCATCCCGGAAGAAAGACGACTCCTTTTTGGGCAAGCTCGGAGGCACTTTGGCCAGGAGGAAAAAAGCGAAAGAAGGTAAGGGGGGGGGGGACAGAGAGAGAAGTGTGTGCGCTGGTGTGCCAAAGGTTTCCCACTTTTTTTCTGCGCGGCGCCTTTAATGAGGCAGAGGGAGGGGCATGGAGGAGAGAGGCAGGCGAGACGGGGGGGGGGGGGGAGAAGGAAAAAGTCAAAGGCTCCCCACGCTTGCCCTCAGCCAGAAGCGCCCGAGCCGGGCTAAGCAGGGACGGGGGTGGCTGGGCTGGGTGTGCCGCCTCGGGGAAAGCGTCATGCTTGAAAAATGTAGCCTGGAGCAGCCGCTGCCGGGTTGGGCTCCTTCAGCTGTTTATCTAGCCTTGTTTCTGTCAGGAAGTTGTCCTCCCACAGTTGAGAAGTCTCCCCCCGCCCTCCCCAGCCAGTTTTCGGCCTCTCCGCCTCCCTCGACGGGCTCCTAGCTGGGGCTTCGCAGACCCCGCAGGGTCAGCAGCGCGGGCTGGCGAGGTTCCCAGTCAGAGCCTTGTTTTCGCACGCCTTGGAGCTCTGAGGCCTTATTGTGCGCTGCGCTGCCTGCTGGGAAGGAGTTTCTTCCCAGAGTGGGAATTCGAGGCTTTCAGTATCTTTACAAGTTGCCTAAAGTGAAGAGGGGAGGGAGGCGCTCCTGGCAACAGCGGGGCACACACCGCTCTCGCTGGGAGCGCAGGGAGGCTGCTGTGTCTGTATAAGGAGCTAGAGCTGGAGAAAGTGTAGTATGAATTAGGCACACTTTCTGGTACGCACATACAGTGCTTAGTTGTCAAGTTCTGAGATACAAGTAGTTCTCTGGACAGGTGCTCACACCTGAAGGAGGCACATCTTAGGCTTGTTCATTTATTTATAGCCAAGGTTCACCTAAGAGGAGCTGTAAGCCCTCTTAATACCCCCCCCCAAAAAAAACCTACACACAGAGGCAGCACACAACTCCATAGAGTATGCAGGGCATGCTTCTGAAGGGAAGAATGGGCAAGCTTCAATTTCAAGACCCTCTGCCTTGGGACCGGAGGCACAGTGCCCCTCCTATGGCTGTGGGATGCTATATTTTTGGTTCCTGCATCTACCCCTTCACTACTTCCTGCTGCACAAATTCCCTGTGTAAGCTCTGCAGTAGTGTTAATTGAATGCTGTCGCATGAAAACCTGACCTGTGCATAATTAGGCACACCTGAGTCCCTTGAACCCAATGAAATGGGCAGGAGAACATTTCCACCAGGAACAAAGAATTTTTTTGAGGGGGGTCCTCCTTCTTGTTGCTCCTATTATTTATTACATTTGTACACCAGCCTTCACCCATCAATCTCAGGGCATAAAAATACAAGATAAAAACACAAAATACATAACAAAAATAAGAAAAAAACAAAACAACTCCCAAACACATTTAAAAGGCTATAGGATGTTAGTCAGCTAAAAGCCAGGTTGAAGAGAAACATTTCTGCCTGGTGCCTAAAGGTGCATAATGAAGATGCCAGCAGAATTCCGCTGGGGAGAGCATTCCACAAAAGGAGAGCCACCACAGAAAAGACTTGTTTTTGTGTTACCACCCCCCCCAGAACTCTTGTGGAGGAGGCACACGAAGAAGGGCCACAGGTGATGAACTCAGGTTCCAGGTAGGTTCATATGGAGAGAGGTGGACCTTCAGGTATTGTGGTCCTGAGCGGCTTAAAGTTTTATAAGTCAAAACCAGCACTTTGAATTTGGCCCAGAAACTAATTGGCAATTGGCACAAGTTGGGCCAGGATTGGTGTAAGATGCTTAAACCATCTTGCCTCGGTGAGCAACTGCCCACCAAATTCTTTACCATCTGATGTTTCCAAAGAGTCTTCAGAGAAAGCCCTACATACAGTGGTGCCTCGCAAGACGAAATTAATTCGTTCTGCAAGTCTCTTCGTCTTGCGAGTTTTTCGTCTTGCGATGCACGGTTTTCCATAGGAATGCATTGAAAATCAATTAATGCGTTCCTATGGAAACCGCCTTCCCCCGACCTCTTCTGGCCGGCGGCATTTTAAAATCGCCCAGGACAGCGGAGGACTTCTCCGCTGTCCGGGGCGATTTAAAAGCCCCTGGGAAGGCAGGCAGGGGGGACAAAGACTTTTGCCCCCCCCCGCCTGCCTTCAGAAGAGGTCCAGGACAGGCTTCGCGGACCTCTCCGCAAGCAGCGGGAGCGCTCCTTGCGGAGAGTTGCCAGCGCGCCCAGGCTTCGCGGCCCCGCCGCCCGGCTTCGGGACATCGTTCCGAAGCCTGGCGGCGGGGGGAGGCTTTCCCGCCCGGCTTCGGGACATCGTTCCGATGCCGGGCGGCGGGGGGAGGCTTTCTCGCCCCGCCGCCCGGCATCAGGACGATGCCCCGAAGCCGGGTGGCGGGGGGAGGCTTTCCCGCCCCGCCGCCCGGCTTCGGGACATCGTTCCGATGCCGAGCGGCGGGGGGAGGCTTTCTCGCCCCGCCGCCCGGCTTCGGGACATCGTTCTGATGCCGGGCGGCGGGGGGAGGCTTACTCGCCCCGCCGCCCGGCTTCGGGACATCGTTCCGATGCCGGGCGGCGGGGGGAGGCTTCAAAAGCCCCCGGTTAGGCAGGCAGGGGGGGCAAAGACTTTTGCCCCCCGCCCGCCTTGGGAAGAGGTCCAGGACCTCTTCCCAAGGCGGGCGGGGGGCAAAAGTCTTTGCCCCCCCTGCCTGCCTTCAAAAGCCGTCCGGGATAGCGGGAAGCGCTTCCCTGCTATCTCGGACTGCTTTTAAAATGCTGGCGGTGGGGAGCAAAGCCTTTCGCCCCCGCCGGCCTTCCTGGACCTCTTCTGAAGTCCGGAGGGGGGGAAAAGGCTTTGCTCCCCACCGCCAGCATTTAAAAAAAGGTCCCCAAGATTTCCCTATGGGCTTTCGTCTTGCGATGCAAGCCCATAGGGAAAATCGTCTAGCGAAGCGTCGCAAAAACCGAAAAACCCTTTCGTCTTGCGGGTTTTTCGTCTTGCGAGGCATTCGTCTTGCGGGGCACCACTGTATAACATACTGTGATAATCTAACCCAGAAATTACCAGAGCATAAAAAACAGTAGTTAGCCTATCCCTGTCCAGAGAGGGGTACAGCTGGGCCAGCAGGTGAAGCTGATGGAAGGCACTTTGCACCACTGAGGCCACCTGAGCCTCAAGCGACAGACAGCAAAGGAGTGCCCCCAAGCTACATACCTGCTCCTTCAGAGAGAGTGTAACCTCATCAAAAGCAGGCAACCTCCCATCCACCCAGCTTAGAATTCCGTCATCAAATTCTCTGGTTTGAGAAAAATACAAAACTGGATTGTAACATACTTTGTTGGACTTAAATCAGTTGTGATTTAATTATAGGAGGCATCATCAAGTTTGTATGCCGCTTTTTCCAAATTATTGTAAAGACGTCTCAAAAGAATAGTAATCTACCAGCAAATGCACTTCTTAACAGGTTTGATATTTAGATGCTTTTTAGATCATTATGATAGCGTTTATACTTTGTAAATACTTGAATGTGTATAATTGAATTGTGGTTGTTATTTGTTTCTTTTATTTCAAACTGCTTTAAGAAAGCTATGGGTTCCTTAGAAACTTTTCAAAAACTCATTAATGGGAAGATTAGTATTAGCACAAGGTTCCCTGAAAAATAGGTTGCTCACCGCAAGCAATCTCTCTCTACAATATGCAACTGCAGGGGAGTGTTTTGCATGTACTAGGGTTCAGTATTGGTTCATACGTGGCAAAATGAACTGATTGTATTTCAAATGTGTATTTTGGAATGAGTATTGTTAAATAGTTGATACAGATGAACGGTGTGGGGTTTTATAATTGTTGCATGATTTCTTGTAAACTGTTGTTGCTAGAGGTAACTGACTGGGGGTTGGCCCTACACTAAGCAAGTGAAGTAACCCATTTTGGAATATTTAGGGGAAATGAGGTGTTAAGAGCTGGACTGAACAATTGGAGTTAAACAATTAAAGAGGGTTATGAAGAAAAGCAAGGAAAAGAGATATTGGTGGCAAGAGGTTTAGAAGGGAGTATTGAAGATTTAAGGAAATGTCCTAGCTAAAACAGGTAACTGTGGCTTAACACACCTGGCTAGTGCTCTGAATAAACTTGTGTACACACCCTAGAACATGCCCCAGAAACCTGTGCAATTGAATTAATTGAATTACTTAAAAATGGCAGTTAGATCACATGCATCACATCAATCAATACAGATCTTACCTGTAATTAGTTTTCATTGTTATTGAATAAGTGTTTTCCTGTTTGCTTTAACACATATATATTGGCCTTCATTTAGAAATGTATCCAACACATATAATACTTTTCAGCTCTCGAAAATGGTTCAGCTCAAAGGTTGTAAGTTGCACTAATGCACTAGCTTTGTCTGCCATGTTGTGTGACACATTTTCCCTCCTCCCAATCCAACTGCTTCTGGACAGGCCTTTCTTGCACTGCGTGACAATGAGTCACAGTGTACAATGGACAGGGTTTCACATAAAAGGTGGTTTCAGTGACTGCGAAGACATTCAGGTTCAATATTTAGCACCCAAGATTATTTGTCAGCAAAATAAGTTGTTGGCTTTTGTTTTATTTGTTTTTCCGAAAGTGCTGTCTATATTGTATAGTCTCAAAGTTGGCCTGTGCTATCAACCAGTCATCTCTCAAAAAACAATGGCAGCAGACTAAGCACAGTATCAGATCCCCTGAGTATGTATGTGTAATATGCATGTAAATATAGGCCAAACTCCACTGGTCATCTCTGGGTAATTTTGTAATAAAGGTATCAGTGAACTTAGGTAATGGAGTTACTATGTGAGTAGACTAATGCGTATGAAAAGGCATAGTAACTCATTCACGACATTAGATTAACACAGGCTCCATTCATGCAACAAGAGGGCATGAAATTATAAAGCCCATGATATTAGCAGTGATGGTTTCTGGCAGCTAGAAATACAGTAGTCTAAAAACCTCTTTTTGGTGCTAGAACCATTAGCAGAGAAGTCTTTGAGGTAATGGTAAGAGTGAATAAACACCCTCCTTTCCCCCTTTTCTTGGCGTATTTCATTATCTTATATTATGGGTTTCCAGGGTGAGTAAAGCTGCATTGATTGTGCTCCTTCAGTTTTCCTGGGCTTGACTGACGGACATCAAAAATCCGCACCTTGTAATAACCTGCCTTAGAGAATCTTAACAATTGGACCCTGACATTCTAATAAATCTGTGATACATTCACCAAGGGAGAGCAAAGTTCAAAATTGCTTAAATTGGTGTAGGAGCAGATGGAAAACAGACAGTTTGGGCCCATGAATTTGATGGAGGGCAATTATGGTACAGTGTATGGTCTGAGTCAGCTTCCCAATTGATATGACTTCAATTGAAGTAATTTGCCCACTCTTCTCTTTGGCTTATTTGGTTTTGATGGTGCAAGAAAAACTAATCTTGCTCCAGCTTTGTAACATTCTTTTTCTCTATCTTTGGCCTTGTTGTTGTCTTGCTGCTGCAGTTGAAAAAGCTTGCATTTTGACCTCTCCAAGACGTAAGCCTGGGGTTGCTTGATAGGATCTGGTCTGTAGGTTATGAAAAATACTGAATATTCAGAAGGCAGAATAACTTGGGTCTCTTATTTTCTTAACATTGCAACAATGGGTGGCACTTTTTTTGAAGGGGGAGGGTGGAATTAGTAGCTTATGCTTGCTTACTGTTTGCTCTGGCAACTTATCTAAGGGTAATAGTACTTTAAGCACTTGCAGAAACCAGACCATTTCAGGTAATGGATCCTTGAATTATTTAAACAGTATTCAATATAAATGACAGTAGTAGAATTTGACTTGCATTGTGTATTTGGCAGAAATGAGGCTTACATTTTCACATCTGCTGCTTTTTTGTCATTTGGAGGCAGTCATGAGGAATGTTTTCTTTCCTCCCCTCATATACCTCTCTCTCTCTCTCTCTCTCTCTCTCTCTCTCTCTCTCTCTAAATGGCCTGATTTTTATTTTTTTTAAATACTGGGTTGTATCCAAGGTAGCACTAAATTAAAGTCACATACTGTAGCAGTATACTTGTTGCACTGGCGCAAGGAAAAACCCAACTACATTAGCAAAGATTGTTGTACAACAGATTGTGCAACAACAATCAGCTGTTGTGGAAAAATATCCACTAGGGCAACTGTTGCATTGGATTCCTTTCGTTGCGCAACCTTTAGATTCTGGCATCCACTTGCGTGTGGGCTCTTGCCGTAGCAGACAGAGAACATTGGATACAGCCCATAGTATCTGATGATGGGGGAATGTTGCTGCCTTAGCAACCCTAACTGGCCCTAGTGAGGGAGAGGGTAGTGTTAAATCTGTGTTCCTATCACTAGACTCTACAAATTTCTAATTTCCCATTCCAAGGAAGTGTCAAACCCTTTTGTTCTGAATGTGATGATGTCTGGAGAGAGTGGACTAAAGGTGGATTCCCACATTCTCCTTTCGGTCTGGTCATTGTAAAATGATATTCTATGAACATCTATACATATGGTGCTCACTGCAATCTGTCAGAAGGTCTGATTCCATATGACTCTCCACTGAATAGGGACACAGGTGGTGCTGTGGGTTAAACCACAGAGCCTAGGACTTAGTGATCAGAAGGTCGGCGGTTCGAATCCCCACCATGGGGTGAGCTCCCGTTGCTTGGTCCCTGCTCCTGCCAACCTAGCAATTCGAAAGCACGTCAAAGTTCAAGTAGATAAATAGGTACCGCTCTGGCGGGAAGGTAAATGGCGTTTCCGTGCGCTGCTCTGGTTGGCCAGAAGTGGCTTAGTCATGCTGGCCACATGACCCGGAAGCTGTACGCCAGCTCCCTTGGCCAATAAAGCGAGATGAGCGCCACAACCCCAGAGTCAGTCACGACTGGACCTAATGGTCAGGGTCCCTTTACCTTTACCTACCTCCACTGAATATTAAACACAGTTTTCTAATGGTTGTAGGTAAATGCCTGTGAAATCCCACCTTCCTTCCAAGTGCCCTAAATAGCATCCTAAGAAACTTCTCTCTTTGTCCTTGCCTTTCCTGCCAACGCTGGCGATTGAATTATACTTGCAAGGCACAGGTATAGGTTTCATTTGAAAGGCGGACAAATTGAATTTGACAGATGCAGATAGAGCTGTCTCATGATTAAGACGCTGGTGAGATGCATGAGCTGCCTTTTCAGACAGAATGTGATTTTTAAAAATAGCTGTATGTGTAATTCTGCTGGCTTTTGATTTTCATTCTTTGGCATTGGCTGATCCATTTTTGAATGAGGACCTGTTTAATCCCTCTTGAGGTTTCACTAAGACTTATTTGTGGGAGACAGTTGCTTGAGCCATTCTGTTCATATTTTCCATAAATCTGCATAAGAGGCTTTAGGATTAGCGTAAGTAAATTCCTTGGAATGGAGCTTACTAAATTAGTCATGAATTAAATGGGCAAGCTGCCTTGTGTGAAAAAGTATGGGGTTTTGGTTTTTTTGGTAAATGTAGAAATTATTTTGTCTTCTTTCACGGTCATTGATTTAAAACCAGAATATAATGGCACGGAACATACTCAAGAAGTTGGAAATATCTTATACAGAAAAAGTAAGATGCTGAGTACACAAATGGATAGAACTTGCTTCATTATGAATTAAATATTTAAAAAATGTCATGCTAAAGCTCATTATAGGAATGGCTGAGAAAATTAGGGTGCAAACTTGTGATCATTGGGAGGGTCATATCATATTGCAGATGTCCCTCTCTGAGGTTTACTGCTGACTTCCTTGATGATGGTGGAGATTTCTGACACCTCTACATCTCAGTACTGTACCCTGGAGATAAGACAAGGAAAGGGCTCGAGAATAGATCATGGAAGACCTTGGGATTGGCACACGCCAGAGTTCTCCTGTATTCTGCCAATGGAGGGGTCTTTCTTTTTAAAGATCTGACCAAAGATTAACAGGACCAGGGGTGAGGGGTGGGGGTTGGATGAAATCCCTGTCACCCTACCTTTCACCCACCCTAGCTGGCATTGAAATAGATACATCTGATTGGTTGGGGAGGTTCTTCATAGTCCTGACCTAATGCTGTGGAAGTTGCAAGCAATTCTGAGGTACTCCTCAGTGTACGTAGAGCTTATTTAAAAGGAAATAAAATCAAAATTTGGGTCTTGAGGAGTCCCCTTCCCTTCCTAAGCCTCCTCTACTGGAATTTATTATTTTAAACCTTTTTTTACCTCTGGAGAAAGGGGTGGGACCATAGGGTGCTGTCCAAAGATGCTTGGGCATCACAGGAGATGGACAGAAACAAGCGCAGAGTGTCTCTGCATATGCAATGCTGTATTGAATATGAATGTAAGGAACAGAGAAGGGACTGGGCTCTACTTTTGGGGGGTTCGGACCAGCCTCTACTTCTAAGGGATTCTTCCCTATTCAAAACAGGAATAGTCTGATATCAGTCTCGTTACAAAGAGTAGTATGTGTGTATTGCTATAGCTATGGTGTGGGTGAGGGGATATGTACGTACAATGATTGCAAGTAGGTCTACTCATAAGTAATACCCACTTAGTTCAATGGGACTTGTTCCCAGGTAAGTGTGCATAGGATTGAAACCTTAGAGAAGAAGCAAGGGAAAAATAGATGAAGACCAGAATTGTTGCTCAAATAGTGCAGGAAGGCTTTTTGAAGTGTTTGCTATCTGGGCTTTGCATCAGTCAGAAAAATATCTGGAGAAGGCCCTGTCTCCCATTGCCACCTGATTTGCCTTAGAAGGTATGGGCGATTTGCCCAAAGTAAGGCTATACAATGTGCTTCATGGCTGAACTGGATTTTAAGTCTTCCCTATCTTTTTCAGGCATTCTCTCGGCTACATTGGGTCTCTGTTGGCAAATGGGATAGAAAGAAAATGTTTGGGGGGCTATTAACTTTTGTGGACTTACTTTTTAAGGTCAAATCAAAGCCTCTTAGCCTATTCAAAAAATAATTACTGTATAGCATTAGTTAGACTAATTAGCCCCTTTTGTTAATTCATCTCTGTTAGATATATTCAGGTCAACAAATTAAAATAGCATTCTCCTAAGGATTTGTTTTATAGGCTATCTGGAGGTTTGGGAGTAATCTCCCTGATTATGGAAGGGAAATTACGGTATATTGCTCCTTAAATATGTGAAAATGATATATCTGCTTACAAATACATTCTGTTATGTTGCTAAAGTGCCAGAAAGTAAAAATAATTGGAAGAAGATAATCCACTAAGAGACCAGTCCTTGCATACTGCTGGACCATTTGGAGTGGCTGTGTTGAAGAGGTCTTTGCTGTAGCCCTTCAACAGGTGCTCTCTGTTAAGTCTGATTAAATATCTGATTCAATGTCTGAGGATAGTCTATTGTGATGGTCCGTCCATCTTAACTTCCTCCCAACCTGTATTAGAAATTTTCAGAAGAGCTTTCAACTATTATAATTTCTTTATGTTGTATACTGCCTTGTTGTGTTTTTTTTATGAAAGTGTGGTCCATAAATATTTTAATTATTAAATAAAACAAAACAAATTTACTTAAAAAAATTACACCCAGAAATAATTAAGCTATTGTAAGAATAATATACACTTTTAGTAAATAATATTATTCTGTTCCTTTTGATGTTTGTTTTGAATTCTTTTATGTGTATTTTTTATTGTAAGTTGCTTGGAGAAATTTAATTAGCAAGCAACTAATATGTAATAAATAAAAAGAAAAGAACATGGAAAGCAACAACAAGATCCTGATGGGTGTTTTTTTAACTATTCATCTATCAAGATTTTGTCAAACAGTATGCATGTGAATGTTTACTCAGAAGTAGATTCCCATTATGGGTTACAGCCATAGATTCTTGTGTATAGATTTAGGTAAAACTCGTCACTTATGAAAAACATTAAAACCTAAAGGCAATGCTCTTTAGGCTAACCGTTAAATTTTACAAATAAATAAAACTGCCAGACTCCTTGTGTGTTAAAGGAAAGGGGAATTTGCTTCAGAGATTGTGGCCAAGACCACCTCAGCACCATAACCAGGCCTGAAGCCAGACTGAATTGTTCCAGATAATAGGTAGCTTCCAGAAATTCCTGAGTTGAGTCACCACCACACACTTGAGCGCCATGCTTAAAGAATGTTGCTGGGACACGTTGCCCATAGGGTGATGAAACACTATTCTCTCAGACTGCTGAATCAATGGCTGTGATTGCTACTTGACTGAATGTGAGGAAATTACTAGACAAATTGAGATTTAATCCTGATAAGACAGGGGTGTTCCTGATAAGTAGAGCTGCCAGTGGATATAACGATTCTGCCCATCTTGAATAGCATTGCGCTGCAGTCTGGGCTCTGCTTTGTTGTTGGCTGTTCATATCGCGGCTCTGACAGGAGCCCTTCTGCCCAGGTTAAGTGCATATATCAGCTGTGTTCATTTCTACATAGTGTGGATCTGGCTACTAGTGGTACATGCCTTACATACCTTACTTACATCAGGATTGAATTCCTGAATAATGTGGTACCTAGGATTGCTTTCGAAAAATGTTTAGAAACTTCAGTTGGTTTGGAATGCAGCAGCTAACAGTCTGGCTGGAGCTGGTTTTCTAGAGCAGTGTTTCCCAACCTTGGGCCTCCAGCTGTTTTTGAACTACAATTCCCATCATCCCTGACCACTGGTCTTGCTAGCTAGGGATGATGGGAGTTGTAGTTCAAAAACAGCTGGAGGCCCAAGGTTGGGAAACACTGTTCTAGAGCATTTGACTCCTCTTTTTCAAAAGGTTTACTGATTTCTGGTCTATTTTGGGGCATGTTTTAAAGCACAGTTACTTTTAAAGCTCTACCGGTAATTTAAAAGAGGACACCTTAAGGCCCATATATTCCACCAAAAGGCTTGGCTGTCTATTAAAATCAACAGGGGAGGCATTCTTGCATGTCCAAATTGCAGTTGGTTGAGACCAATGAGATGACCATTTCTGGGGTTGCCCCATGGCTCCTGAACTGCCTGCTATAGATGCCTGCTCCATGATGGGGTTTTTAGGGACCCTTCATTTCAACTTGGCACGTCAAAGTGGTTGTTTGCCACTGACTCCCTGAATACCACCTTTTTGAAGTTTGATCTGCTTTTTAATGATAATAGTTGTTTTAAATTTTGTTCTAAATCACCTTGCAGTTCATTAGACAGAAAGGTGAGATGATGTCTTTTCATAAATAAGAAAGAAAGAAAGAAAGAGAAACAAACAAACAAACAAACAAACATGACTGTGGCCTCTTGCTAGCATATAGAAAACTAACTTAGTTTGATCTAGCTCAGCTGAATTGCTTTGCAGATGTGACATGCATTCCCCAACATGCATCTAGCTCACTTGAAATTCACAAGCTTTACAAGCACCCACACCAGGTCTAATTTATAGCACCCAAGCAGGCTTCGGAAAGACTCGTGTCTGAAATGCTAAAGAGTCATTGCCAGTTGGAGCAGACAGTACTGTGATGGATGGACTAATGCAGCAGTTCTCAACCTGTGGGTCCCCAGATGTTGTTGGACTACAACTGCCATCATCCCTGAGCTCTTGCCTTGATAGCTAGGGATGGTGGGAGTTGTAGTCCAACAACATCTGGGGACTCACAGGTTGAGAACTGCTGGACTAATGGGTCTGACCTGGTATGAGGCAGGTTTCTGTGTTCCTTTGTAACAGAGGTAGCAACAGTGTTGTGGAACTCCAGCTCCCTTTATTATCCCTGTACATTAGCCATGGTAGCTGGTGCTGATGAGAGTTGTAGTCCACAGAAGAGCACCACTTTGGCTACTCATCTCCTGTATGCAGGTTCCTCCCCGCCCTGCCCCGCCCCCCATTTACATATTTTTATAATTTATTTCAACACATTTACATTATCTTAGAGTTTTCACTGAGATCTTGGTTTGTTATTTCAGTGATTATCAGTACTAAAAATAAAAATATGATTGTGCTAATACAGATAAGCAAAATATAGACTGCTCAATGCATTTCCTGGGGACAGAGGGAAGTGGGCACTTGTTGTTTTCCATGTCATGGTCCATGCAGTTCCTTAAGTTGTCCCAAACAGTCTTTCATCATGTTCCAAACTGGCAAGAGAACCACACTTTGGATATACATGGTATATATAATAATGTGGATTCTATTTTGTCTGAATCAACTCCCTTTAGACATTTGAATTCCTAAAAACTTTAAACAGTTTCGTGTGCCATTAGGCTACTATTCTGTATCCAGTTCAGTTGAAATCAGTGAGGCTCATAAATGTGCTCAGGTTTCATTATTACTGTGCATTTGAAAATGTCAAATATATCTAATTATGTCCAGTAATTTTTTAAAAAACCAGAGACTTAGTGGATACTTGACATTAAAAAAACACAAAGTGCTTTTCTGTAGTTTGTTTAGAATATATGCCCTTAGGAAAGTACTGCTATTGCCAGACAGATAGACAAGCCTAACACTAGGAAAACGAATGAGCACCTAAAAGTCGATTCATGTTTGTCAAGTGTTAAAAGAGTTAATGTCAAGCTATCTTGGATATTAATGTATATATATCTGCGTTGTGGCTAATTCAGCTGTAGGCTTGGTTAGTAGTAGATGAAATTAAGGCAATATTGAGAGTAGATTGATTCAACTGGGCAGGAAACTGATGAGTGTTGAAAAGGTACATGAGATTTCAAAGGTAGAGACTGTTTTAATTCTCTCATTTGTATTGGGTGCCCAAAAGCTGAGGAAATTTTTTATTGAGGTTAATATGGTAAATTACCATATATAGATTTAACTGGTTATTAAATTAAATTAGTAGTTATCTCAGCAATTTGTATTTTAATAAATATTTTGTTTTATTCTTTTTTAATCTTTTGTGGTTATTTGTAATTTGGTATATTTTAATGCAAATACATATTTTGGTTGACACAATATACAACATGGCATTAGTGTATATTATTATTTCTTTTTTCTGTGGTTGTTATGACTAGGATGGCCAATACAACAAGTATAAATAAACATTTAATTCCACCCCCACCCCCGCCATCCCCTCTTGTTAGCTACTTTGGAAGAAACTAAACCAAGCATCTGAGCAAAGGATTAAAAAGCCTGTTGTGGACATAAACCATTCATTTATATGTAGGAAGTATTAAAATACTGAGAGTATCTTTGATTTTAATATTTTTCTCTAATCAGTTCAAGATTTTCATAAAGCATAATGGTTGATCTAAACCCAAGATGGTTCTGAAGCAGCCAGTAGGATTAGTGAAATATTGGCATAAAAAGCTCTAATGCTGGAAATGGATAAATGCTAAATAATTCAGATTATTCATAATGAGAATAATATTACAAGAATTGTAATAGCTGCTAGGCAAAAGTACAATTTGAGCTGCAGTATAATTGGAAATATTTTTTTAAATCGTCAAATTCAAAAGGTAAATATCTTTTTTATGCAAATACATGAGCATGAAGGCTAGGAAGAGATCAGAGGACGGTCTTGCATCCTATTCTACAGGGTATATTGAGACCTTAGCAATGACAGCCAGTAATAGAGAACATTTGTTCTCATATCTCTTGGGCCAAACTGGAGACCAAGGGCTACAGCCCATAAGAAATTTGTCAAATCTCTCCTGGCAGCTGGATTGTAACATGAACAGTAACTGAGGCAGGGGGATGGATCCAGGAGTCCTCCTAGTCTCCAATGAGTCCTTTCCTGAGCGTTCTTCTCCTTGCATGTCTGCAATCTTTATTGAAGTTTTACCTGAAACCTACTTCTGTTGTGTGCCTGTGTTCAGCTGCCTTCCACCTTATCACTCCATGTCCAGAAAATAAATAAGCATTAAAGCTGCAGCACATTGTTTTGGCCAAAAAAAGGAGAAAGAGGATTCGTCCTGAATTTCTACACCATCTCCCCCAGTCATCTTGTACACTGGACAGAAATCAAAATGGGAACTAGAGAAATCCCACAGGGAGCTCCAAGAGAGAATGTAGGACTGTCACTGTATTTTTTAAAATTTTCTTCTAGGAATGAGTGGACCCTAATTTCAAGAAGGTTCTTCTAGTAAAATCTAGTGCATAGAAGGGTTGCCAGACTCACTTTCTCTTCTGGGTCATCAACATTAGAGTGTGATTGGAGTATATTGAACGAGTTAGGCATTGATACATCTTAATACCAATTCCCCATTTCTGTATGGGTGTTCTGCCAATTACCTGGCATTAAAATAGTCACTGGCCAAAATACTCAACCAGTTCAGATTCAGTAACAGTAACATATAAGCAACATTAGAGACCATATCCAGAATTATTATGATTTAAACAACAACAACAATTCACTCCAGCATAAGATTAGGAGCCTGGTGGTATAGCAGACAATAAAAACAAAGGGGAGCAATACAGTTGGGCAAGCACTACTTGCACTCATAGTTCTTATTCTAAAAACCTTACGATAATTTTCACAATAATTCACTTCCAAGGAGCAGTGTTGCCTAAAGGGGTTTTGTTGTTGTTTAAAAATGAAGGTTGCTTCCCAGCCACAGTTAGACAATGTTCTTGACTGACATGCTACCAGATTTAAGTTCTTATAGGTCAGGCATAGGCAAACTTGGCCCTCCAGATGTTTTGGGACTACAACTCCCAGCATCCCTAGCTAACAGGACCAGTGGTCAGGGATGATGGGAACTGTAGTCGTTTTGAGACGCTGGAGGGCTCAGTTTGCCTGTGCCTGTTACAGATCCATTCTGATGCTACAAGGTCATATTTTATTTTAATCTACCTCCAAGAGTGTTTGCAATTTTTGAAAAGTTTTTATTGCATGGAGCATTTCATGCCATTGCTGCAATCTTATGGATGTTTACTCAGAAGTAAGCCCCACGCAGGTGGCGCTGTGGGTTAAAGCCTCAGCGCCTAGGACTTGCCGATCGAAAGGTCGGCGGTTCGAATCCCTGCTGCGGGGTGCGCTCCCGCTGCTCGGTCCCAGCGCCTGCCAACCTAGCAGTTCGAAAGCACCTCCGGGTGCAAGTAGATAAATAGGGACCGCTTACGAGCGGGAAGGTAAACGGCGTTTCC
This sequence comes from Podarcis melisellensis, assembly GCF_964234715.1. Lineage (NCBI taxonomy): Eukaryota > Metazoa > Chordata > Lepidosauria > Squamata > Lacertidae > Podarcis > Podarcis melisellensis. The sequence goes on along the minus strand of NC_138528.1, from coordinate 66,472,374 downwards.
GTGTGCGGCTCTGGCTCGCCAGATGCAGCTTTGTCACGCTGGCCACGTGACCCGGAAGTGTCTCCGGACAGCGCTGGCCCCTGGCCTCTTGAGTGAGATGGGCGCACAACCCCAGAGTCTGTCAAGACTGGCCCGTACGGGCAGGGGTACCTTTACCTTTACCTTTACCTTTAAGCCCCACTGAGTTCATACAGATGGGTGCACTGTGTGTCTTCATTTTCAAAAATGTTAATTTTTTTAATGGTGTTTAATAGGTGATTGCATTTTAGTGTTCTGTTGGAAGCCACCCAGAATGGCTGGGGAAACCCAGCCAGATGGGCAGGGTCTAAATAATAATTATTATTATTATTATTATTATTATTAATCGCTTTGATACGGTTGTAAATCAAATGTGTTATTGAATGGAAACAGTTTTCACATAATCATTTCCCACCTTTAACAATTTTTCTAAGTAAAAATACATAAATTACCTTTTAAAATTCCAGTCTTGAAACTACTGTTCGGTTTGCTAAGTGCCAGTAACAATTTGTTTAAACTTGTTTGCTTGACATATCCTGTTCTGAGATGGATTTTCTAGTTCAAGATTTATAAGCTGCAGGTGCTCTGCAGAGCACAAGGTGGCTCCAGTAACCAGAGCACAAGGAGCATCTTGGTGGATTGGAGTAGTAGGGGGAACAGATTTCATAGGAAATGAACAGATACGTCATGGAAAGAGTAGGGTTGTTGTTGTCGTTGTTTTTACAATGTTCATTTGGTTTCTTTGGAAATGTAATACATATGATGACTTAAATGGGAACAAGATTTTTTCCCTTTCAGTTTTACATATTTCTGTAGTTTGCTATATAATTGCTTATCTGCACTTTGCGCTTGAGCTTTTTGGCTGCATTGTTTTTAGCTGGTTGGTGTCTTAAATTTAATTGTTAGCATATTTGACAATCCAGTGTGTTTTGGGGAAGGTAGGTTCCTTGCCTCCATTTGTTGTCGTTGTTAAACAAAATAAGCCAAAAATAAAGAACATGAAGTAGTTCTGTTACGGCAGGTTGAAAGCAGCACTAAGGCTGGACATTATCATGGAAATTGTTATTTCAAAACTTAGGGTGATTTGTGTTACTATGGTCCAAATTTTCTCAATCCATTCAGTAGGAGAAATGCTCCTCACCTCCAATTTTTAGCTATTATATTAGCAGCAAATTAAAAAATTGTCCAGTAGCACCTTAGAGACCAACTAAGTTTGTTCTGGGTATAAGCTTTCATGTGCATGCACGCTTCTTCAGATACCAAAAACCCCAATCTTTAGTTTTTTTCTGACTGCGTCAGACCAACATGGCCACCTACCTGATATTAGTAGCAGTTATCAAGTTATTTCTTGATCTTTTTCCAAACTAACATCTTTTAGATAACCAAGCAGAAATACGTCCCAAGGGCATATGATATCCTAATATATGAGAGATATTAGCCTGAACAGTTTTCCAGAATATTTCAATGACTTCATTTGAGGCTTCTAAGTCTCTTACCACCTCCATTCTTACTCATATGTAGCCCATGCAACTCCACATGAGTTAAAGGTTCTTACAAGTAACTTGGTAGGGAGACTTAGGTTAAATAAGGATGCAAAGGCCTATGGATGCTTAGTAAGATTCCCCACTATGTTTACTAGAACTTTTCTCAGATAAGTGTTTATATTCTAAGGCTCAGTACTAAGTCAAGCGTTCCTGAGAGTAAATCCCACAGAATTCAGTGGGGCTTATAGTGAATATACATTGATATAGTTACGCTGTCAATATGAATTTGCAATAAGCATCTGTTTTACAATTGAGGCATATTCAAGAATTAGTTCAAGGGAAGAGTTGGGGCTGTTACCAATCCAACTCATGCACTAAAAAGAACAGATGTTGTAAACTAAGACTGCTGTTACATGACAGGCAAATGAAGGCGGGAAATATTCTTCCGTCTAACTTACTGTGTGCCTTTCGATCCTCAAGGTGTAACCTTGAGCAAAGTATGCACTAAAAAGCAAAGTATGGGCATATGGAGCCTAAGACCATATAACACTGGTCCTGAAAGACCTACATTGGCTCCCAGTACGTTTCCGAGCATAATTCAAAGTGTTGGTGCTGACCTTTAGAGCCCTAAATGGCCTCAGCCTAGTATACTTGAAGGAGCGTCTCCACCCTCTGCCCAGACTCTGAGGTGCAGCGCCAAGGGCCTTCTGGCACTTCCCTTGCTGGGAGAAGCAAAGTTACAGGAAACCAGGCAGAGGGCCTTCTCGGCAATGGCACCTGCCCTGTACAACACCCTCCCATCAGATGTCAAGGAAATAAACAACTATCTGACTTTTAGAAGACATCTGAAGGCAGCCCTGTATTGGGAAGTTTTTAATGTTTGATGTTTTCTCATGTTTTTTATATTCTGTTGAGAGTGGCTGGGGAAACCCAGCCAGATGGGCAGGGTATAAGAAATTATTATTATTATTATTATTATTATTATTATTATTATTATTATTATTATTATTAAAGTTGCAAGTATGACCAGAAAGCAGTCAGTAGAACCTCTGCTTATATGGTACATAGGTGAAGGCAGGAGTCTTAATTTACAGTGTCATGCTGGAAAGGGCCTTAAATCTTTTATTTAATCAGGTGGCTAATTCACAGTGGCAGTCTAGCTATAGAATATCCTCCCCAGAATCACTCCACACACCTTATTTATAGGCTTCATGTGCCACATGAAGACGTTTTTATTTTCCCAGGCTTTAAAAATCTGTGTTAATACAAAAACTGAATGTCATCCCACCGATAATATACCGCACATTTTTGTTATGTGTGAATTTGTTTTTAAGTCTCCACTTGTAATGTTTATACTGCAATTGTTTTTAATTACCTTTTCAGTATTTTACTATTTTATCTTTATCAGCTGCCCAGAAAACTGGGCAGCCACCATAAATCCCGTAAATAAATAAGTAAAGCTAAAGGTAATTTGATCCTAGAAAAGGAAATGTAAGTCAAATCATTGTATTAGCTTAATTAAGCATGTGCTTGCTTGCTTGAACTTGTACAGTACCAGTCTCTTCTCTGCTTTGGCTTTTGGGATGCTAAAAAACTCTTGCCTCAGGAGGAAGGTGTTGAGAACACACAATTCTGACAACTGCTGTTCTAGACATAGCAATTGCATCACATCTCATGGCTGGCAATATCACCCACCCCAGATGTTTTGGATTACAACTCCCTTTGGACCAAAATACTGTATATTAATGGATATCAATGTTTTTAAAAATTGTATTTCTGTTTTAATTAAATAACAAGTTTAACCATTTCTCCCTTTACTAACAGCTAATACACCTGAATTAATCAATATATTTTCAAAAGTTCTTTCTTTACAAACACATTAATACAACTAAAGCACAACCAAAATTGAATTAAAAATAAGAGAATATATATTTTCCTTTATATAATAGGTATTTATTTTCTCAAAAATCAGTTAATGAGGAGATACAACAAATATGAAGGAAACTTGCTTTCAGCATCTTTCCTCAAGTATGAACTGACATTATCTATTTGAAAATCAGGGATGCACCACTTCGTTCTTGCAGTTTTAAACATTTGCTTGACCAAATGGAAAAACAAATGGCAGTTTCCTAACAACTGTTCTATCTAACAACTGTCCTAACCCTGAGGAGAACCTCAGCAAATCTGCTTTCTGTCTTTCAATTGTTCAGTATTGAACACAGAACGCTGCATTGATCTGGATTGAAATGCTACACAAATGGCAAGATGATCTTAAAAAAAAGAAAAGAACAAGAACAGTGGAGAGTCTTCTAAAGGGTTTATAGATTTTGTTAACTCAATTAGTTTTAAGTTTGTAAAAATGAAAACAAACATAACAAGCTGCTTAACTCAGTTCTTCGAACTGCCTTTTAGAGGAAATTTCCTTCCAAAATAGTTTAAAAGGAAATTTACTGGTTTTTTCATACTTTTCCCTGTAGACTTTCGACAGTACTTCTAATGGGCCTTTATTCATCAGAATCTCAAACCACTCAAGAACGCCATCTTAGTACTGTTGTTTCCGTTTTAAAATGGAAGAATATGTGGAAGCTTCCTGCAGCCAATCAGGAGCTGTGTTTTGGTTTACGAACATTTTGGAAGTCGAATGGACTTCCGGGACGGATTCTGTTCGACTTCCAAGGTATGACTGTACTTTCAAGTAACGTGTGTCTAATGGCCCATTGCACCAGTGCATAGCTGATGCAGAATGCAGTTTCCCCAGCTCTTTTGAACACAAGGGAAACCTGATCCCACAGAAGCCAGCCAGATGCCTGTGGGAAGCACGCAAGCAAGACCTCTTACAGTTTCCAGCAACTAGTGTTCAGAAGCATGCTGCCTCTGACAGCGTATGTAGTACCCATTGACCACCTATCCTCTGTGAATTTGTCATGTCTCTTAAGCAGAGCAGCTAGAAAGGATCATATAACTCCAGGCCTTAAAACACTGGCTGCCTATGAGCTACTGGGCCCAGTTCAAGGTACTCGTGGCACATGGTGTACAAAGTCCTAAACGTTTCAGGACCCAAGTACTTAAAAGAGCAGCTTTCCCACAAACCTGTGCTTTGATAACAGGGATGTTCTGTGCATGATTCTACCAGTGGGCATGTGCAGTGACTTGAGACAGGGCCTCCCTGGTAGTAGCACCAGGACTATGATATTTCTTCTCTGGGGAGATGTGATTGTCACCTATGCTATTTAGTTTCATATATCAATTAGTGGATATCTGTGTTGTTTCTCAGGGGTTTTGTGTCATGATTTTTGTCCTGGGTCTTGTTACTGTTGGATACCATTATTATGTTGCTGCTTTTATAAAAGGTTTTAATTATTGTGTACATTTGCTTTATTTGTTCTCATGTTCATCATCCTGAGTTCTGTCAGGAGGAAGGGTGGTAAATAAAAAACCCTGATAAGTGATTTGGATTATCATAGAGCAAAATTGCATTGCCACGTTTATAACTTAGTAATCCTTTGTAAGATTCTTGCATTTCATTATAAATATAAAAGCCTAGTAATGTCTACTGTATGGTATTAAATGTTTAATAATGGTACTATATTGGGTAGTTATTATAGGAAGATACAGAGAGAGAGAGAGAGAGAGAACTTTACATGATATGTAATGTTGTGAGATTTGAAAAGATTCTGGCAAGTTCTTACATCTGTCTTCTCAGTATTTATTAGCATTTGTGGTTGAGAAATGAAAACATGAAAATATGTCTTCAAAAACATTTTTATGTTTTCATGAATAATGAAGAAAATACAATTAATCAAATGGGCTGGTATTTTTCTAAATCTGGAAGTACAGCATGAGAAATCTGGGTTGAAGAGGGTTCTTAATATTAACTTTATTTTAATTAGCTGGCTTCCATCTGGACTGTCTAAGCTTTGAATGAAGCCTTATGGAGGATAATACATAATCTGCCATTTTGTCAAAGGAATTAATACTGCAGATTAAAGATCAATGTTCTTTTCAGAATTTAAAGAGTAGGTGCATAACATCTGAAGGCAAGGCACAGCAAGGGCACTGGCAAATTGACTAACCCCTAGATGACTGGAATGCAGGCTAAACTTCAGCTTTCGTCTCTGTCTTTTGATTAAATAATAAATCCAAAGCATTTAAATTAATCTGATGGTGTAGATGAATGTTGTGTTACTGAGACTGGGAAAAACATGAGGAAGTGTCGTCCCTTCACAGTTCATTTTTAAGGTTCTAGGCTTAGACAGGCATACAAGTAAGCTTCATTAACACAGTAGATCTTACTTTTGAACAAACATGCATAGGATTGCAATGTTAGTGTGACAAACTCTGATTTTTACTTAATTTAGAAAAGGCCAGCAAGGAGGAGGAGCATTGTGGTCACAGCCTCCTGGCTATGGTGAAACGATTGTAGTAGTAGTAGTAGTAGTAACAATAACAATAATACTTTTTTGTGAAGCAGGATAGTATGAGGTTGGGGCAATAAGGTAAAAAGGTATAGGACACCTGAACGGTTAAGTCCAGTCAAAGGCGACTATGGGGTTGCTGCGCTCATCTCGCTTTCAGGCCGAGGAAGCCAGCGTTTGTCCAGAGACATCTCTCTGGGTCATGTGGCCAGCATGACTAAAATGTTTTTGGCACAATTGAACACCATGACAGAAACCAGAGCACATGGAAGTGCTGTTTACTTTCCCACCACAGCGGTATCTATTTATCTACTTGCACTGGCATGCTTTTGAGCTGCTAGGTTGGCAGGAGCTGGGACAGAGCAACAGGAGCTCACCCCATCACAGGGATTCAGACCGCCAACCTTGCGATCAGCAAGCCCAAAAGGCTCAGTGGTTTAGACCACAGCATCACCCGCTCCAGTTGGGGCAGTGCAGGTGCACTGGCAGGTACACTCTCTTTAGTGTGTCCACACCACCTTAAACTTGCTGCTGCCCCTCCATTCCTCCCCCACCCATGAGCTCATTCTCAGTGAAAATGAGAAAAATCCTGTTGCATCAGACCAACGGCCCACCTATTCCAGTATCTATGGTGACCAATATATGTCTGGAAATCCCACAAGTAGGAAATGAATGCAGTAGCCCTCTCCCCCTATTGCACTCCAGCAAGCGATATCAAGTGGCATATCACCAATGAATCTTTACATTCCAAATAGCCACAAGTTCTAGTAGCCAATAATAAATAGGTCCAGTTCATTAAGACAAATCTTGGCTTACCAAGAAATGAGCAAAATGTGCAGGTTCTTGGATCTAGGCTTGTGGCTGCAGCACCCCTGTTCTGGTCCTGCTGCCACTGCTGCGCTACCTGGAGCATCTCCTTAAACCTGGGATTGCAGTTTTTCTCAGTCCAGACACTATGACCCCTATAACCAAGGATGAAGGCAAACGGGACTATCAACTAATTCTCCATGAATTTGACTAATGGAATTAAACACATCTTCTGGGCAGGCAGCCCTATAAATTAATTATGAATCGCCTGATGAAATGTTTCCTTTCATCTTACTTGAGTTTCCTTTCGGTTGTGTATTGGATGATCTTAATTTTTAGTATTCTCAGAGAAGGAGGAAAAAAACATGTCTGTATCCGTGTCCCACACAGCATATACAGTTTTATAAATCTAACATATCCCCCATTAGTTGCCCTTTTCCCAGTCTGAAAAGCCCACTATATACTTCCTTTTACAACAAAAAAACCTGGTTATATTTGTTGACCTTCTCTGTACATTTTTTAGCACTTGAGATGGGTGACCAGAACTTTGCACACTGTAAAAGTGGGGTTTGTATGTTATAGCCCTAGCAGTTTTGTTTTTGACATTTCCCCTATATATTTGAAAATGTGCTTCCATGTATAATATTGTGAGAACTGAAAACTGTAGCCCTACTGGGTGATTTCTATATAATATGTGATGACCCTGTGCTTTTGTAATGGGTTTCTAGGTACATTTGTTCAGATATTGACCTAGTTAGTCCAGAACTAGGGCTAGTCCTGCTTGTCTATAATCCAAGATCATCAAAACTGCCACGTGCAAATTGGTTATCTTGGTATGAGAGGCTACAAAACTGTAGAGCAGTTACAGTAGCTTGATGCTGTAGAAAATAAAAAGCAAGAATGGGCACACAATTTGGCAGCAAGTTCTGGCAGAGCAGTTTACGCTTCAAAACAGATTTGCAAGAGGGATATGGTTACGCACAACAATATATTTGAAACTTGGCTTCTGTTCTTCACTTGTATCAGTAAGGGAAGTTTGCAAACTGCCCCTTCAGCAGCATATGCCTCTTTCTGAAGTGACATCCTTCAGACATGTCACTTCTAACATAACATGGCTAATTCTTATTTACATATCCAAGAAACTGCAGACCACTAGCCAGTGCTGTAGTGCAGTGATAGAACATCTCCCTTGGTCCCAAATTCAATTCTTTGCATCTCGGATGGACCCAGTTTGAAACCCTGGAAACTGGCAGTCAGTGTTAATAGTATTGAGCTAGATGAAGTGGCTTACTCAGTATAAGGTAGTTTCTTATGTTCCTGTTGTTTGTGTTTTTATTGCTTGTCTTTGTAGCCTAAAATTTACACACACACACACACACACACACACACACAATGTAGCCTTGTTCTGAGCTACCTTTACAACTGCTGCTGAATGGTTAAGCTATTTTTAAGGCTTCATCTTTCTTGACATATTGTGAAGAGCAAAACATTCACTAGAAAGAGGATATTGTTTTTTGAGTGGTACAGCTGATATTAAAAAAGAGATGCATCTGCTGTTGAGGTCTCAACAGCACTTTGGAAAACTAATATAAGACATACTTGAACGTGCACATGTAAAAACCTGTCACGCTTATGAGTACTGAGTCGAATGCAACTTTTTTATTTTTTGTATGTGTGTTCTGTGGAAGAATATCCATCAAAAACCTTTGCTTTGGTATGAAACATGGACTGGGGTTTAGATTCCTGTTAACTTTATCTATGTTGCAAAATTCATGTGGCTTTTGTCTTTCGATACAACATTTTTACAGACATTCGTGTCAAAACATTGCAGTGAAACCTGTCCTGGGCTGCATTTTATAACTTGATCTTTCAGATAAGGGGAATTACTGCAGTCATCCTCACAAAGCCAATACTTTCCCATATATGACTCAGAGTTCCCTTTGAGACATTGAATCCAATCATGACTCGCTAATAAGTGATAGTTCCAAAAATAAAGTAAAACTGTAGAGAAAGTTAATAGTTCTACTTTAAGAAACACCCGGTATTCCCTGTTATACTCTTGTAGTTTTAGTGGGTTTGCATATATTGCCCCCCCTTTTAAACTGTACAGTGAAAGTAACATTGCAAGAACCCCAAAACAGAAGTGTCCTTCAAGCATTATTCTCCATGCAACCATAATGGGGCACCACACCTCCCCCTTGCCATCCATGTGTTGGGCCTGAATTCTGAAGAGGGAAACCTGCTCTGCATTTGCATCCACCTTGGAAATCAGAAATGTGCAGGATCAGGGTTCTAAATCACCAAGCGAGTGCATGCAGTAGAGCAGGTTTTCCTCTTCAGGCACTTCCTGTATGGATCTTGGCAGTGGTATAAAAGGCAGAGCCTGGGGATGGGGTCCTGTTCTCCCTCTACATGCGATTATGATCCTGCAAAGGATAATGCCGGAAAGAGGCTAATTTCTGTGCCTATGGGGCATTAGACAGTTTGTGTACAAGTAGCTAAGAGAACAAACTTGGTGTGCAGTCCTCTACTCAGTTAGCTGGTGGTAAGCCCCATTGAACTTGGCACGGTTACTTACAGGGAGCATTGCCTAGCATTGTAATGTAAATGCCTGTATCTACAAATACAGCTCTGATTAAAGTTGTAGCACAGACGAAATTACAAAAATCACGTTTAAGTATTGCCCTTTGGATGCAGTACTGTGTAGCTTGAGTCGTGCCAAAAACTAATGGACCCTTTTACCGGAAACTGAAAATTAAAGAGGATGAGTAAGTAGTGCACTTCAAGGTTTCATAATATGCATTTAACTTAAATAATGAATGCCAAAATCTAGAGTCAGCCAGTAAGTTGCAACGTTTTCTTTGCAATATGTTTTTTCCACTCACCCTCTAATTAGGGGTCTCTTTCTTCCTCTTTACTACACTGGATAATAGCGTATTTCAACACAGATTAGTGTGTGCTTTCAAAAGTAGGATGGAATAATCCAGTGTATTATTTCAGTACCAGTTATCACGAAGAGCATGCTAAAATTTATAACTTCCACTTTTGGGAATTTAATCCCCCCACCTTTTAAAGACATGTCTCCACAAAAGAACAGGATTAATTAAGTAATCTGATGACTATTAATAAAAGATTCACATTTTATTCTTCACCAGTTATTTATTGAATAGGTGCATTCAAACACAAACCTTTTTGTTCAAGGTTTCTAGCTTTGCTTCTTAGCATGTTTTGACAACATATTCCACTGCCAGGATTTCCACTCCAATGTCCTGCAAAAATAATGTTTCAAGGCAATCATACCATTGGGCGTGGCTTGACAATTACGTATCTGAGTACAGTTGTACATTGGATCCCGAACGCCTTGCGAGTCGAACGTTTTGGCTCCCAAACTGCAAAGTGAGTGTTCCGGTTTGCTTTGGAACCCAAACGTCCAATGCAACTTCCACAGCTTCCAATTGGCTGCAGGAGCTTTCTGTAGCCAGTCGGAAGCTGCGCCTTGGTTTCCGAACATTTTGGAAGTCAAACGGACTTCCAGAATGGATTCCGTTCAGCTTCCGATGTACCACTGTACTGTTCCCCCCCCCCAACTTGGTCACACTACAAGCACATGCTTGTAGATTTCCACAGATGAGTAAAGGGTACTTGTAGTGTAGTCCTAATTATGTCCACTCTGAAGTGAGCCTTTCAGAATTCAGTGGAACATACTCACAGGCATGTGAAGTTAGGATTGCAGCCTTCAGCTGTGGCCTTTCCCATCCCCTCTTCGCAACCCCCCTCCAAAATACATTTTTATAAACTGGATGGTGGTGGTGGTGAAATCTTCCTTTTACCTTACTGCGAAAGTGGAGAAGATCCAACAGGAGGTGGAAAAGCCACTTACATGCCCTGTGTCCTGGAATAATAACCTAAGACTTTCTTTCCAGCCATGAAATAAAAACTTGAAAGACAGGGGTACTGCCTGGCACTCAGATCTGGCCCACTTTTGTCTTTCCCACTTTTGAATAACTTTCCACCCACCTCTCCCTTCTCTTCTTGCAATGACAGCTCCCCAATCTCCCCAATAATAACATGAGTTTTTATGAAGCCAGGGGGACAATCTTAGAATAGAGACTGAGGAAGAATCAGGGTAGTCTGGAACTCCTGAATGCTGGCCGACCACACCCACCGCAAATGTCACAGAGGTGGTAAGCGGAGGGCGGAACTGCAAGAAGTTTCATCTGGATAATAAGTGCTGAATTAGTGATGCGAAAAATCAAAACAGATTTTACCCTTGAGATACAAAACAGGAAAAAAAGAATTCCAGAAAGCGCTACAATGTCATCTGAAAGCACCTGGAGAACAAGAAGGAAAGAGCTCATTTCACTTAGTCAAGTGTAAATAAAATCCATGTTTAATAACCTTTTTTTCAAGTAAAGGGGAGGGAAAGATGTTAGCTCTGCAGATATCAGGAAGTAGATGTAAAAAAAACCCATGGTGGAGTGAACGAGGGCTTAGCAATGTGTGCATTCTACCTAGAAATCAGATATGGCAATGTTTCTGTTTAATGTGGCAACAGGGAACTAGAGCCAGAAGCCCAATGAATATGAAAATCCTCCTTCTTTTGTTCTTGTTTACATTCAGGGGAAAAGTGCAAGCTCTTACTTTAACCCTTTTTGTTTCCACCAAAATGAAAGTCACTTTTTGATAGATAATGGAAAAGCTATAGAAGTGTCAAAGTATGCTTTGTAATTTTATTTAACAAAGTAATTCAAAATGGGGAGGAGACTCTTTGAAGCCAAGTTCTGCTGTTTTGTTAACCTAGGCAGCCAAAGTTTGCACAGCTGCAAAGGGGAAGATAACTTTAACCCTTTTCTTGCAATATTAGCCTTAAGTATATTGCTTAAATATAGTTTGTCTGTTTTCAGAAGCAACCTGTGTCCTACACAAAGGCCATTAGCTGCTGTATAAAATAGTTCCATCTCCAGGACAATTCTCTCCTTCCTTTTTCTAGCTGGGTGGCCACTTACATCTCATCAAAAAAGAGGAAATGAATCACCAAAAAAGGACACACTTTTACATAAAGTATTTTATAACCTATGTACACAGATAAGAAATTAGAAACGATTTAAAAACAAATGCTATGAGCTATATCTAATGCTGCGGTTCTGCTGGCACAAGGATCTTTGTGTGTGCAACTGAAATTTCTCTTCTACCCCCTCCAGCCACATATATCTCCCTCCCCAAGAATATTAGCTCCAGGGGGGTTGGGAGATTCCATTCCACCTTTTGTTGCAGATATATGTGGGATTGTCTGTTTAAAGTCCAGCACAGATTGCTGGGTACCGTGAATGGAACTTCCGCTCAGTGTATTGCTATTTCTTTTGAGTCTCTCTCCGAGAAGATGGCAAGGAGAGATGACATGTTTCTTTGTCCTGATTTATGTATAATAAATTGGTAGTTTTAGTATGTATAAACAGCCTCAAGCCTATTCTGTTGTGCAGTTTGCTCTGCTAAGTAAAGTGTGCTCAAGTCAGCAAGCTTGAGTCGCTGATTTACGTCAGAGCCAATGGTTGATGAATCTCCGCAGCACGAAGGCTGAGAGGGAGATGATCCAGCTGGGGCCGAGCCAGCTGGTCTATCAATACCGACAGTTGGGTCACCACCTGAATCAGATTTTGAGGTGCATGTGGTAGGGGGAGAGGAAGTCCTATTTTACCAGTGAAACCTTGCTGGTTCAGCATTGGATGCAACTCATCATAGTGGGAAAGACTGTGGCTGAGGGCTAGGGACATCACGGGATACAACCCAGAATTTCTTTTCTTTGCTCCTCATTTTATATATAGCTGTTAAATCTTACAACTCTACAATTAACAATTTAAAATGATAAACCATAAATAACAAAATGACCCAAAGTGTTTAAACGGTTTTTGTTTGATTGGCAGCTCATAGTTTGGATGAAAGAGAGATGTATTCCCTCCCTTAACTTTAGCTGAATTGTGCTTGTTAATAAGAACATATAAAAGCCCATATAGAATCCTTAAGTAGGTCCCCTGTCTGAAGGAAAAAATAACAGAGGCCAACCAGAGAATATTGAAAAGCAAGGCAGCCAGTAAGCCTGATCTTTATTAGAAGGCAGGAGCAACCCAGAACAATGGTGTGCAAGCCCTTATATAGACGTTTGAAATTGTCCACCCTGTAGCCAGAGACGCCCCCCCCCCAAAAAAAACAACCATCATACATACAGTTACAGATAGGTAGCCGTGTTGGTCTGCCATAGTCAAAACAAAAAAAATTCCTTCCAGTAGCACCTTAAAGACCAACTAAGTTAGTTCTTGGTATACCAAGAGCTAACTTAGTTGGTCTTTAAGGTGCTACTGGAAGGAATTTTTTTTTGTTTCATCATACATACATCACAGAAGGAGGCGGTCTCCAACAAAGGACCTCTTTGTCAGGATACCTGGTAATGGCCAGTGATTGCTCTGCCTGGCCAGCTTGTAATTCCTGAATCCAGGTCACAGGCTCACCCTGTTCATACACATATGCCATTAAGATAGGTAAGCAGAAGACAACGGAGAGGCTTTCCCATTTCCTTCCTCCTTGCAGAGAAGTATTTGAGGTCACTGGGAGAGTCAAAATGGTTTCAGGATTGTTCTCCTGTACTATTTCAGACACTTTGTTTATATACTGATGTATGTGTTTGTCTTGTACATTTATGAACATTTATTTTATATTTTGGACCTTAGAATTCTTATAACAAGCTTATCAAGATAGAGTCAAGAACATAAGACAGTTCTCCTAAGGCAGGGGTGTCCAAACTTTTTTCAAAGAGGGCCAGATTTAAAAAAGTGATTAGGATTGAGCTTTGAAGTTGTTGAGCTTTTTTTAAAGATTGAAGTTGTTGAGCTTTTAAAGATTGAAGCTGTTGTTGCCACAGGGGCCAGATTCAACCGACCAATAGGCTGCATTAGGCCCCCAAAACGGACTTTGGACATGCCTGTCCTAAGGACGTTTCCAAGGAAGGAAGAATCATTTGAATTCAGCTGGACTTGCTTCTGAGTAAACATGTTAAGGCTCGTAAATACTCCCATAATGATCTAATTGTAGGAAACCACAATGGTAGAGGCTTCTTATAAAAGACCCTAGAGACCATTTGCAGAAAATTCTATGTGACAATTTCCACCAGCCCTGGCTTGCAGAAAGCTCAGGATGCAAAATGGGAGAAGAATTCTAAAAGTCCCTGATGTCCTGCGAACCCTTTAAAGTAGATTTCAGGTAGCTAAAAGCCAGCTGCCTGATTTTCATGATTTACTTCAAGGAGTTAAAAATCCAGAGCTGTGCTGGATGAGCCAGATGGTCTTTAACAGTAACATTGTTCATATTGTTTAGATTATCCTGTTGCAAGTACAGTGCCTCCTTTACCTTTTATGGAAGAAAGTGTGGAAAATTGACCACAGATGTACGCAGCTTGGAATGATGGCTGAGGCAAGGCTTTCCAGGCCTCCCTCTCTAATGCGCTTGATCCCACAGATAAAAAATAAATACAGAAATGTGAGGAGGCAGCATGAGAATTCTCTAGCATTACCTATTTAAGTGTTTACTTTAGATCTCTGAGCTGCTAAAGCTCTCATTTCCTTAAAAACCAAATGTCATTTGTTTCCCTTGTATACTATTACATTTAAGCAGCTTTGGCACAGATATTTAACCAAGTACTAAGCAGCACAAGATTTATACACATCTTCTATAAATTACCACCCTCCCCCCCAAACACACAAACATTTATAAGCAGGTAGGGGAGAAACCTTGACATATATAGACTTCAAACACGGTTCCTAATTAAAAAGAAAGGAGATGGTGGTTGTTTTTGTCCTGTATAACAGAGAGCATACATGCACTATTAATATAGCTTTGATTACTATCGGAAGCCAAGCTTGTGCCAAATTAATTAGCTAAACCTTCGCTTACTTTCAGCCATGTGTTGAATTTGCACTGTAACTTCAAAGGCATATCTGAATAGAAATGCACTTTTTCTGGGGTTGAGTCAGATCTTGATTTTGAATATAAAATGGCGTAAATGAGAATTGCAAATGAAAAGCTACATACTCTGTTCTGTAAAGTCCTTTTGTTTCTTATCACTTTCCTTTCTGCCCCTCATTTCCTTCCTCTTACTGATGGCTGATGTCAAACTGCATTTACTTCTGGCAAGTGGGTTCCTAATTGGAGTTTCAGTGCTGACATGACAGCATTTGCATGCAGGTGCTCCTGCCACAGACCCCAGCTGCTCCAGCTTTCATAACCCCTGGGAGAAGGGCGAGCCAAATTCATAAACCCGCTCGGTGTCTGAAGCTACCCAAGATGAAAATCCCAAGTTAGTTTTGATAAATGGAATGCCTTGGCTCATGTGCCTTTTGGCTAATAAGGAGACAGCCTGATGGACTGTCTGCACACCTGGAACATACTTGTTTACATGATAGATAAGTTGGTAATACATTAAACCACGGGCTGCAAGCCCAGATTCAGGCTGTCTATTATGGATGTAGAGCTTTAAAAGAAACATGGGAAGCTGCGTTATACTGAGTCAGACCATTGGTGTGTCTACTCTGCACAGTTTATTTTCTATACTGTACTGACTGGCAGTAAGTCTCTGTGATTTCAGACAGTCTTTCCCAACCCTACCAGCAGATGCCTGGGACCTTTTCTACACAAAGCATGTCTCCTAATCCTTGCCTGCTTTGCCAGATTTCTGATAAAGTATAGAAGTGGAACCGAGTTGGTCTTTTCTGCCACATCCAGCCTGCATTCTGTTACGAGACTCTGGGTGGCTACTTGGAGCATGGAAGGTGTTCTGCATCTAGTCTGCTTACTCTGGCATTTGTAGATAAACTAATGTTTTGCTTTTGCCATTTTTTGGGGGGGAAACTAGATAGAATGTGTTATGAGTCCAACTGGAAAAAGATGCTTATAGAGTATATATTTTTTCCATTAGTAATTTTGGTAAAATATGCCAGCTTTATATTTGAAAAGTATGTGATAAAGTTTGTACTGTGTTGATGTCACCCTTGGGCATTTGCTGTGGTCCCAGCACTCTGCCAGGATGCTACTTCTATCCTTCCCCTCGACAGCAGCCAGCAATCAATGCCAGGCACCAGGTGTCACAGTTTAATTTCCCACAGTGCTCTGCAGATCTACAGTGTTTAAGACACTATTGGAGGTGTAAATGGCATCACTTGGCACTGCTTCAGCTTGTTGCTACTGACCACTTCTGCCACTACCAAGGCCTACTACCAGACACCAATTTGCCAAGCGGTCCCCGAGGCTTCAATGGACTGGATGAGAACCAGTCCATTACCAAGGCTAAACAATGGTCCAGCACATCCATTGCCCCACCTGCAAAGGTACAGTAGAGTTGTGTGTCATCAGCATATTGCTGACAATGTATTCCAAAACTCTGGACAATCATGTAGATGTTAAACAACATGGGGGATGAGCATGTAACGTCGATCCTGGCCCAACTGCACTGCCTGCCAGTTAGTTTCTGAGCCCAATTCAAAGTGCTGGTTTTGACATATAAACCCTTAAATGCCTCAGGACTGCAATACCTCAAGGACTGCCTTTCCCCATATGAACTGACCTGGACCCTGCAATCATCATCTGAGGCAGGTGGTTTGGAGGGCGGCAACACAGCAGTGTTCCTTTTCTGTGGTGGCTCCTCATTTGTGGAATGCTCTCTCCAGGGAGGCTTGCCTGGTGCTTTTGTTACATATTTTTAGGCGCTGGGCAAAAACATTCCTCTTCCCCCAGGCCTTTGGCTAATTAAATCTATGGCCTTTTAAATTGTTGGGGGGCTATTATTTTGGTTTGTTACTATGTTGTGCATTATTGTGTTCTTATATTGTAAACAGCCCTGTGCTGCTTGGATGAAAGGTGGTACAGAATTTTTTAAAAAATAAATAAAATTTATAATATTTTCATTCTTTTAAAAATTTAGCTAATGGTTTATCTCTTATTTTGCAAAACACAACAGCACTTTTAGTAGAAAAGTGGCCAACAAGAGCAGTAAATGACAACGATTTAGCAACCATTTATATATCATTTGGAACTGGCAGCTACACGTTACAGTTGAAAGGGTGCGCTAAAACAAGGCAGTTATAGCACCCGGCATGTAACAACAGCAATAATAATAATAATCACTATAGCCAAATAACCATGGACAGATGGTTTTACCAACTTCCATTTTCTCTCTCTCTCCCAGAAAGTGCCAGAGATTCAGCATATGTAGTTTTTATAGTGAGAATTCTCATGAAGGAGCAAATGGTTTCATTATTAGATTTTGTATCTCTATACAGTATTTATTTTCTTAAAAATAAATATGTCCCACCTTTATGACATAAATTCAAAGTAGCTTTAGAAAGTCACAAGATACATAAGACACAATAGAACCAGTTCAGATCACTAAAATCAGGGCTTTTTTCTAGGGGTACGCAGGGTTAAGCATACCCCTAAACATTATGTGAATCTTTATACTTTGGTCCATTTACTGTATTTATTTTTCCCGATTTAACTATAAAATGGTGATTTTCTTGAGTCAAAATGAGAGTACCCCTAATTGTTTTTTTTATAAAAAAAAAGCACTGACTAAAATCAATTTCTTATATCGAAAACTAAGAGAAGGGTAAAACAATTCAGCTTGCAAACAGGGAAACCTAACTCTTCTCCACACTAAAAGCATGGAGAATGGCTTAGAGCTGCTCCATACAGTCATTACTTGAAATTGGAAGGTTGCATGTTTTATATAAATTCCGCTCTGGCTCTCCACAACCCCCCCAAGCAAGAAAATCCCCACACACTATGGAATTTTCAAACCACACACTTGATGATAGTCTGCTTATATGGCAGGAACTATGATGACAACATCTCCCAGCTAGTATTTCAGGAATAACCCACACGTCGGCTGTAATCAGCCCAAGATTGTTACAAAGATGAAAGGTTTGGGCTAATGTACAGAGCAGAAAGAAAGAAAAAACAAAAAATATATGTTTTCATTATTGAGATAATGACCATATAATATACGTGTGTGGAGGGGGGTTGGTGAAGTGTTTGATTACAGATTATATATTAAAAAAGACTCTGAAAGATAATTATTAATTTAGCTCACATAAAGAAGTCTATTCTATTTACTTATAGGTATAGAAAACAAAAAAAGAAAATTCACTATGCAGTTACAATTTTTATTTCCTCCATGGCTGCTGTAACATGCAAACTGTCTAGCTCACAAAACTGCATCAAAACAGTAGCATGCCCATAAATAACTGACTGTGCATCAGGGGTTGACTTTCAAGGAAACCATTGAGGTAAATAATCTTGATGAATATGAGAGGAGGATCAGTTGGGAGGCAGTCTAGGTAAGTGGGAGGTATCTGCTGGTCTCTCTCTCCCCCCCTCCCTCTTCTCCCTGCCCCTGTTCCATGCATTCATGAAATCTGCAGGGATCTTCAGCAGGGGTGCTGGCCAGAGTGTCAGATGGAGATGTTTTTAAAATTTGTAATTTTACACTGTTGACATTTTCTTAGAACTATCCCCTGAATTTAGGGTTCAGACGATGTGGGTGCATAATTGTAGACATGCTGACAATAAAAAAGTGTGCCTTGGTATATATGCACACCCAAATCCCCTGTGTTAGTTAAGCCACCAGCTGCAAAAAGAGTGGCAGCAATACTACTACTAATAATAATAATAATTTATTTGTACACCACCCATCTTAATGTGGAATCATATGGGGGGGAAATGTGCTGAGGAGTTGGTGTCTAAGATGGATATATCAAAGGTGAATGAATTGGAGAAACACTACCAGATAATAGAGTGGCTTAACTGATAAGTGGAGAAAGCTTAGGATGTCCATAAAGCCAGTGCTGTTCCAAGAAAGGTTTTGTGGAAGAACTGAAGCAAAGCAGGAAAGATGGTCTGATGAATCAAAAGTTGCTGTTGTAAGCCCAGGGAACAGCCTATCAGTCATGAGATCTATAAATAAAATTGATTTATTTGTTAAATTTGTTTTCCACTCTTCCTTCCACTGTACGTACACACACACACACACACACACACACACACACACACTGGAGGCATGCTACTTTTGAAGTAATCAGCACTTTGAAGATCTATTAGTAATTAAATTGGACAACATATAACGTTAGTTAAAAATGCATTTTCTTCCCATTGCTATCTGGATTTTCTCATGGCCTAGATAATTTTATCCTATTAACATCAAACATACAGGTAACTTTAGAATCCTGCATCTGCATTATTTCTAGGAAAGCATAATATAATTAGAAATGACAGTAATTGGCATTACATGGTTTAATTAAATTTCCTCCTCTGTGCACAAAACCTTTTAACCAGCCATTCCAGTGCTATTTCTGTATTTATTTGTTATGTGGCTAAATGTGTTATGTGGCAGATATGGTATTTATCCATTTTCACAAATTAAGCTATTAGTATTATGTTGCCTCTGAATTGTTTCTTGAACTGATGGGCAAAACCACCTGAGAGAGAGTTCCCACCTCTCTTCAATTAACTTCCTGTCTTCACTAAGCTGAAAATTGTGGGGTTGAGAAAGCACTGTTTTGTGAAAGACAGAAAAATCAGACTTCCAGTAATGTTGTGGAAATTTTAAGCTTGGGAGAAAAGAAGCACAGGAGCTTATTATCCTAAATGAGGGCAACACCGGACAGTAAAAATTCCTTCTAAATATCAGAAAGCAATGTTACGTCTGAAGCAGCCAGATTCAAAAGTATTCACAGAATTTCCCTGCCATCCTATACAGGTTAGGATTGTGGATTCTGAATATCCCAATGAAATGGTTCTCCTTGAAGAGCTCTGAAATGCTTAGCAGGATTTCAGTTCTATCCCAACGCTTATATGCTGGATTTAGTGTGTTTGCTAAACAGCCCCTCAAAAATGACCTGGGAGATAATATACCTGGAAAAGGTAGGTGTCCCCTACAAAAAGAGATTGGTTGTGCTGTTGGGGTGGTATTCCTTTTACTGACCTTGAGACGCCAACAGTGGAGCTGGTCTATGGGAGGCGAAAGCATCAGAAGGACCACTGAGTGATCGGAGGCTAACAACAGTCACCCTTTTAAAGGCTTTGAATGAAGGAGAGGCTGGTTACCCCTGTTGATATTATTGGCAAGCTCAGAGAGTCTCTACTAGGGGTGGAAGGATCTGTCAGTGTGGGTTCTCAGAGTTGCTCATTTCCCCCTCAATCTTAAATTCAGTTCTCCAGATGTCATTTTTTTAAAAAAACCCTCATTAAAATTCACCAGCATTTTTGTACAAATTTCTTTGTACTAAACACATTTTTGTATGCAGTTTTTCTAGCTGCCACCCTTGATGTAATGTAGTCTTGTATGTTATTTTCACTAATGTATTAATTTTATGCACACATTTTTGTAAACATTGGTGGGAGAACTTCACCGCAAAATTCAGACAACATTGCAAATTTTGAAAGAGGGCCATCGTTCTGTTCTCATGTTGTTTTGGAAAGAGCAAATTTGATAGATTCACCTTTAAATGCAAACTGAATTGAGTTTCTGCCCCGTTTCTAATCTCTGCTCCTTTACAAATGAATAGTGACTGGCCTGGTTCCAAATTGAGAGAAATGAATAAGGGAAATAAATCCCTTGGGGTAGAGACCAGTAGAAGGGAGTAAACAGACCACCATGCCACCTGAGTGAGAGCCAGGTGATGCAGATAGTCCTGGGGTGGAGGGTTTTGAGTATAAGCTGGCCATTTGAAGGAATCCAGTGGTTTAGAGAGAATGTCTGGCAATCGGTTTAACTGCACTTGAACACTTTAATAATTAATGGGCGTTCTGGAGAGATGCTGAATCTGACCGTTTCGGTGCAGACTGGTTTCCCTTCCTTAAATATATTAACCAGTGAGATTCATGCATTGGTAGCCTCACAATTAGACAACTGTAATGAACTTTGTATGAGGTTACAGATAGGTAGCCGTGTTGGTCTGCCATAGTCAAAACAAAACAAAATTCCTCCCAGTAGCACCTTAAAGACCAACTTAAGTCAGTTCTTGGTATGAGCTTTCGTGTGCATGCACACTTCTTCAGATACACTGAAGAAGTGTGTATCTGAAGAAGTGTGCATGCACACGAAAGCTCATACCAAGAACTGACTTAGTTGGTCTTTAAGGTGCTACTGGAAGGAATTTTTTTTTGTTTTGTATGAGGTGTCCAGGGTAGCTGTTTACCAGCTCCATCTGGTACGTAGGCTGAGACCCTATCTGCCTGTGGACTGTCTCGCCAGAGTGGTGCATGCTCTGGTTATCTCCCGCTTGGACTACTGCAATGCGCTCTACGTGGGGCTACCTTTGAAGGTTACTCGGAAACTACAACTAATCCAGAATGCGGCAGCTAGACTGGTGACTGGGAGCGGCCGCCGAGACCATATAACACCGGTCTTGAAAGACCTACATTGGCTCCCAGTATGTTTCCGAGCACAATTCAAAGTGTTGGTGCTGACCTTTAAAGCCCTAAATGGCCTCGGTCCAGTATACCTGAAGGAGATATACTTAACTCACCCATCCTTCATGATCGCCCCTTTTGAAATGAGGAGACAGGACCATGCCAAAGCAGTATGCACAACAGGACTTAAGGTAGCTCTTGGGTTCCTCTGAGCTGCGCAAGTATTCCATGACTTCACTTACACGGAAGATCTGAGAACTGTTGCCTGGCCCAAAGGCCAACAGAGCAACAAGGAGAGGAAGGAACATAAACCAGGGATGTGAATTCCCAGTTCACCATTCCATTCCTTTTCTTTGGCTCTTTTGAGGACCACCAGGAGATTAGGGTAGGATCTGTTGTTGTGGTCTCTTGGGCAGCTGAGTCTCTTCACTGCCATCCAGAGTTAATCAGAAAGAGGGGAAGGGGGATAAAAACATGATAAAACGTCTCGGGTGTGGTGGACGTTATTTCAACACACACCTGCTGCTTTTCAAGGCATCTTGGAGCACAGCAAATATATGTTCAAATGTATGTTTGCATTGGCAGAGTAAAGAAGTGCAAGGGTGAATGAACAGGTGGGGAGCAAGGGTGAGGGGAGAACAGGAGAGGAGGCGATGAAGAAATGGATAACTCTTGACATCTGTGGTGTGGGGTTCAGAGCTGTTGCAAAGTAGATGCTGATGAGGCAGTGAAGAGAGGGAGGGGAGTGAAGGAAATGTTTTGCCACTGCCAACCACGGCCTTCTTAATATCTGCCTTACACCGATTCCCTGCTGCTGTAATTATGATGGGCTTTGTAAAATGTAATAGCCCAAGAATTCTGTAAGTCATTTGGATAAATGAGGTTGCCTGTTTGTCAAAACATTTAGCTTTCTAGATGAAATTTGCCGAGATGGGAATGGCAAATGTAGTTTGTTTTGCAGATGGTCTATGAGTCTCCTGTGGCATCATATTAAATTATATAGGCAGTCAGTCAGTTCTACGATGCATTGAGCTTCGAGTTGCAATGTGCATTGAGTATTCTGTAGAGATACAGACTCAAAAGCATAATACAGCTACACAGGGCAGCAGCAGAAGGGAGTGCTTTAAAAGTAGGGGACTTTTTAGTTGTCCTCGTGTTTGAGAAAATGAGGGCTTGGATAGTGTACAATGGGATGTGGAGCTTTTTGCCCCAAAGGTAAGGGATGCTACAGCCCTTGCTATTTTCTTTTTCATGTTGATTGCTGTGGCTCTGAATGATTATCTGTGCTAAGCATTTAGGGTGTTTTCAGAATTGATGTTTGTGGTGTTAGCTTTGCTATATTTTAATTTTTTTGGCAGGGTAATGTTTTTATGTTGCATTAGCTAGGCATCACATTGTGCTTTAGCACAGAGGTCAGTAGTTTTCTAAATATATAATCTTCTAATAGATGTTGTGCTTAAAAAGCTGGTTGTTTTGCACTGAAGTGTGTGTTGTTAATTTTAGGAAACACAGATTAGCAATATCTGAACTGCATAATAATACAAAACAAAAAATTAAAACCTGTATATTCAAAACCTACTTAGACATGCTTAGCCAAAATTGTTTTGTGTTTTATTGTAACAAAACTTTTTGGGAACCAAGTATCTTTTAATTTCAGGTCTCCTTAATTCTGCTGCTTGCTAATAACCTCTCACAGTTGTATTGCTATGTGCTTTATATTTGACTGTGTTCTGAACAAGTTTGATCAGATTTCCCAACATGAGTATCAGAGAGACTACTTGATTGCATTCAGAAGCGTTTATTGTGAACAGCTGCATGAGTTATTCACACTTTAACACCAGAAACATGGGGGAATTATATTGGATAAGCTGGCATTTGTAAATTCATATTTATGGCATTCAGAACTGATTAACTTAACACTCAGCTGCCTGGTTGGAAAGGGTTTATTTGAAGTTTTCTGCAATCATGCTACTGTGGTACAAAGATATGGGTAGAAATTGAATCAGAATTATTTATTCATCACAGTACTGAAAAGTAATGTGCGTGTGGATGAAGCACTTTTAAAGAATTACGGCTTTAATTTGGCATCCAATTATATGGGTTTAAAACTCATTGAAGCTAGTTGGACTGTACATATGTGCACAGGATTGCAATCTAGTTTATGTTCTATGTAGCTGAAAGCAATCCAGTGTCTCTCTCTTTCTCTAGCTGGTGGCAAGGCACCAATTCTTGTGTGTGTTTGCTCTTTTGAAACAAATAGAATTTTGAAGCTTTTTTTATCCAACACTCCAGGTTGCCTTGACATGCCTTGACAGTCTTGAGCTACACCAATGTTGTGGACACTGTTGTCAAACTAATACCCAAGAATGCCAGTACTGCAAAAGGGTAGCTAGGGCTTTAAAATAAATTTATTGTTGATGGGAAAGGGAATATGTGAATGCATGCCGCACATAGCATAGAGAGCTCTTCCTGTTTGGTTGAGTTGCTCAAATCATGAATGTTCTGAGAACATTTTGACATACCCCAAACCCAGGCAGCCTCATTTACAGCCTCGTGTTTGCTAATGAGACAGACCATGCACATTCATTGTTGTGTTAGCTACCAGTTGCTTTGCGTCTGCTCCTGGCAACTACCTCAGGAAGTTAGGGACCAATCAAATGCAACATCTTTTTACATGGCTATTTGTTTGCTCATGCCTGCTTATCTTAAACCAGTGAAGCTGGTATGGCAGAAGTGTAGTCAGCTGCTGTGTTGTGTTGTCTCTGATTCTCTTGCTCCAGCAGTATATGGCCCTGGATCAGCAACCAGAAGTGTGGGTGTGTGGAAGGAGGGGCTGTTGCTTTTCTGCCAAGTCTCAAACCCAGAATATTTCTGTACCAAAGCCAACAACTCATTTTTCCCTTTATGTATAGAGTTAAGCCTGGGTTAAAGAAAGAGGAAAGTCCACATAGTTAGCTGAAGTATGATTTCACCTGCTGCCCTTTGCAAACCTATCTAGAAGAGCATCCAATTCATTTCACCAAGCTTTTATTTGGTATCTGTGAGGTGTGTTATAAATGAAGTGTGGGTAGGACTGCGGTTTTACAGCCCAATCCAACTTTTTCAAGAAATAAGCTCTAGACTTCAATGGATTAGTCCATAAGATGTCACAGAACCTAGTCAGCAGAAGACTTACCGTATGTTTCCACCTCTTCCCCTTCTAGTTTGCACTGTGTACACTAGGTGGCCTCAGACAACCTCTAGCCTCAGCTACAGCTCATCCCACACCTTCAATATGTGGATAGTAATGCTGACCTACTTTGTAGGTCATTGGGATAATGCATCATCCCCTTCCAACTCTGCTTTAAATCAGTACAGTATAGAAGTGCTAAGTGGTGTTATCTGAAATGTCAATACTGGTAGAATGGTAATTCAAGTCGCATTCATTGCTCAACTTCACATTACAAGCAAAAGTTATGTAGAAAATATCCGTTGCAATAACCTAATTGTGGGTGCTTTGGCATTAGGAACAAAGTTATCCGGAGTGAAGGAGCATCAGTGGTGGCAAAATTAAAACAATATACTTTTATAGCGCTAACAGTTTAGATCTGACAGGATTCCCTCAGGGATCACTGCCAAGAAGGCAGTGCTCCTAGTGGATACTGAGCTATTCTCCCTGACTTGTGGCACCTATGAGACAGGAGTAGCCAATGTGGTACCCTTCATATGTTGTTGGGCTACAGTTCCCTTGCCCTTTGGCCCCACATTGACTGGGGTTGATGGGGATTGTACTCCAGCATCTGGATTACAGGTTGACTACCACTGCTTTAATAGGCCCTCATGGAACATAATTCTTTGGAATATGTAATGGAATCATAAGGTTAAATGTGTTCCCTCAAACTGATGGGTCTTGTTATTTCTTCAATGTGGTTATTGAAGAAAGCTGAAGGAATCTATGGAATCCCTAGGATCCTTTTAAAAATAGATTCTCTTTTGCCGCCTTCTTTTTTTGCCAACCACAACCGTGGGCTAGGATGATCTTTTCCTAAAAGCTTAAGCTGAAAGAATGCAGTTTAAGAAGCGAAACCGCACTGCTCTGCTTGTGAAGAAAGTGTTAGAAGTAGGTATGGCTAAATATAGAGCAGAAACTGTTAGTTTTGAAAGCTCTTGGCATCACAAATCCTTTTTTCACATTTGGCATGCCCCTTGTAGTGCCTCACATTATCTGCAGGCGCTGAGTACCCTGCTGACTGAAGCTACCTCCTTATAGGTTCTCTCTCTCATTGAAGGTTTGATTTGGTGGGAACAGCAGCACATTGGCATAGGTCATCACCACAGTGGGGGGGGTGTTTGTAGGTTGGTGATGTTTCAGAGGTGCCCTGGTTCTCTCTTCCAGTCTCTCAGATCAGCACACCTTGTTGTGACCCCTTGTAAGATTCTCCTCTACCATCACTAAGTTTCAAAGGATATAGTGTTTATCCAGCTGGAAGAGGCGTTAATGCAAGGTTGCTGTTGCATCATTCCTGTGTAAAGACAAGAATATTCTTTTTTAAAAAAATAAAAATAAATTCATCCTTCCTACTGAATGTGAATTGGAATAGATGGTAGACGTTGTGTAGTCAACATGGTTCTGAAAAATACAATGAAGGCTGAAAAGCTCAGTTACTGTGTGTTGAGTAAGTATCATTTGTTTGGGGTGTTCTTTTCCTCTTTGATCAACAGCTTTGTAATATTTGCTGGTTCCATTTAACGGAAAGCTGGAAAAAGATAATGGATTAGACAAAAAATACTGCTGCACTGCACCACATTGGGCAGATGAGAAAAGTCCAAGGCACTAGGCCTTTAATTTCTATTATACACAAACCAATTAGACTGTGTTGTTTGACTTCCTTCCATTTTTGTTATGTTTTATTTAAAAGAGAAGTGAAACAGCCACAGAAAATAGGGCCTTTCTGGAAAATGTGTACTAATGCATCACCATCAGATTGATGTATGTTGTTTGCACAGTCACCTTTACAAGTGATTGGCTGGGAGTCAGCAGTTAATGGATTAGGGACAGTGTTGAGCTACAGATGGTTTCCTGAAAATGATTTTCGATTGTAAACATGCATGTGTCTATTTCGGGGGGCTTCCCTCATTAATTATGTCTTTTGAGAACGAATTGCTTAAGAATGTTTATGTTCTGGAAACACTTTTCAAACTGATCACCTCATAAAAAGCCATCTGCATAGTTGCAAATTTATGTTTATGTGTTTTGTGATAATTTTCAATCACACATTTAACTGTTCAATCATTTCATCGCTGCCCTCAAAACAGTGGGTTGAATCCAGACCTGCCCTCCTTCTATGCATGCAAAGGGCTTTGGAGAGGCTTTCACTGGAGGCAGGGATGCTGGTTTGCCTTCTGTTTGCCCTCCCCCCACCCCACCCCATGCAGATTTTCACAGGAGGCTGCAGAGGTATGGGGAAATTGGCAAAAATGGCCACCGTGGTTTCCTCCAGTGGGAATGTCCTATGAGTGAAATCTTGCTCACAGGAAGCTGGATCCAACCCAGAGGCTTTTGCCTCATTTGCATGCAACACTGTGTACAAAATGTACAAAACTGTGCATCTAGCTGAAGTAATTCATCTGTAGTAAATTAAATGAAACTCAGTATACACATATGTATACATTACAGCTAAATGTGCAAAATCTCATTTTTCTTGACTTTGATCTACCTTTTATTTTTTTACATTTCTCACACTTTAGCACAAAGGTTCATTACAGAGTCTTTATTTGATCCTCCTGAAAAGAAACAGAATATATTTTGCTTGCATTTTGTTCCCGAACGTGTCTCTGCTGCATTAAATCTATGCTAGTGCTTGGTGTATGTGTTTTTCTTTTCATGTTTTTATATATTTAAGGAACTGGATTTGGCCAGCGGACTGGATCCTTCCTTTCCTCACTCTAGCTATGTCAAATTTTAAAGGGGCCAGCTGTTTGCTGCTGATCATTTGCTTTCTAAGGGGGTGGCTCTTGAAGCCAATTGCTTGCAAATGAACTTCAAAGGGGCGACTATCAGTACTCATCAGCTTATTGATGCCTAGGCATTTTTTTTAAAAAGCTAACTCACTGCTGGGGAGTCCCTGATGGGGAGCGCCTTAGTGCACCCAGTGTCATTGGTCTCCCTCTGTGTGCTAATCAACTGATGGGCACTGAGAGGGAGCCCCATTTACCACAGAATAATGGAGAGCACACTAAAGTGGGAATTTTGTGGGCATTATACCAGGGTTTTCTGTCATTGTCAAATTCTGGGTTATCTCACTTTGTTTAACATAAATGATTATATGGGTAAAATTCAAGTAAATACTCACCTTGTAACTAGAGTGTCTTGTGGCTTTGATAACAATAAATAGCATTATTTTTTTAAAAAAAAACAAAAATTGATAATATGATGTTAATGAGACAGCCACCAGCAATAGCCTCATGTACAACATTTCTAATGACTCGCATGAGAGTGTTGGCATCTCTAGCACGACAGCATTGCATTGGTTTGGGCAGCGTAAATACTCAATGATACAATCTTAAAATCTTACCTTAACTTTTTCATTTATTTAAATGGTTACAGTTTTAACCAGTTCAATTCAGCAGCCCAATAAAACCTGTATAATACATTTAAGCAGATGGAATTAATAAATCTTTTAGAGCTCTTCTAAAGGCCTGCAACACTGGACCCTGACTTACCTCAACCAGCCACATGTTCCACAAACGTGGGCAATGTTATCTTTCCCAGTTAATTCTTCTCCTAGCACCTGTCCTCGCTAAGGCGGCGTACTGTATACTAGTGACCACAGAAGAAGCTGAAATCCACAGAACTGCATTGATACGGAACTGTCATAAGGAGATAGCAAGTACATTGCAGCCAATGCATCAACAATACAAACCATGTTTACGCAATTAAGGGAATATATCTGGCGTCTTCCCACAGCAGGGAAGATTAGTTACTGCCAGAGGGAGGTTGGTGTGAAACTTTCACAGATGCTCCCCTCCTTTCTCCTCTGTGATGATGGGAAATGAAGTAAGAGAAGCTCTTTAAAAGTACAAAGTTGGAAAATCACTGACCTAAGGAAATATAAATAGTTATCAAAGTACATGAGGAAGTCTTAATACAATGAAGCGTGGAGCACTAGTCTGCATATGCTAAGGGAATAATGCTAATTTAAACCTTGTGGGCAGCAGTATTTGTGCTCATCAGCTTCAACTAACTTCGAGGGGGCTCTTACATATGCATTATTAAAGGACAGAATGTGGCTCATTTGGTCAAATTTCATAGTTTAGATTTATGAACTTGTATTCCTGGATCTTCTGATTAAGATGTCTGTTCAGCTAAAAATAGATGCTTTAGGGTGTGTGTGTGTGAGAGAGAGAGAGAGAGCGCGCGCGCACACAGACACAAATATTTCCATTCTTTGGATCAGCATCATGAAATACTGTATAACATATTAGAGACGTTTTTGCGTGGTTCTGGTATTTTGATTTCCAAATACATTGCTATTTTATGCTACCCATTTTGAATTAACCTTTTTTTTTTTTGTACATTGCTGAGACAACCCAGTTGTGGGGCAATTAACAAACGCTAATTAAAAAATAAATGTGAAAAGTTCCAGTGAGCTAGCTGAGCTGAAATTTTAGATGCCAACATGATGCAAAACAAAAGAATTTCCACAATGTAACTTTTTGTTTTTAATAGGACCGGTGTCTGACATCAGTGTAACAAAATGCTTCATGGTTTTGCAACTTGGCAATGTGACCAGAGTGCCTTTGTGATAAATTACACAGTTAGATTTGTGGTAGACGGAAAGGATGTGTAATATTTTTTTGCATGTTGACTACAGTCTTGTTTGAATTTGTAGAATTTAGGATGAAAAAATAAGAGCCAAACCAGAACCTCTTCGTTTTAGCAGGCTTGAACAAATCATGAAACTGAGAAAGAATGGGGAAGATCTGGGTTTATGTGTGCCCCTGCATGTGCATGCCAGTTTTCTCAAAATCTTTGAAAGCATACAGGTCCAAGTGCTTGGCTCCCCACAAAGTTGCTTATTGTCAGTTACACATGAGTGCTGCAATTTGGATTGGCTAAATATTTTTCACTGTTGGATCCATTACTTTTCTGCTAAATACATGTGGAGATTAGGCTTTGAGTTCACGTTCTCACTGCTGCTGGAAAGCTTTAAGATGTAAATGCTAAGAAAAAAGCAAGACAAGTTTCGCTGAACTGTTTTATTTCTTCTCCTCCTCAGTGTCTGAACTACAAGAAGAAGGAATAAATGCCATTAACCTACCACTCAGCCCAATCCCTTTTGAACTAGATCCTGAAGATACTATGCTAGGTAAGTTAAAATACGTTTTTGCTTAGCCTAACTAATGGATGAAAACAAAATGTCACAAGCCTACCTTCCTTGTAATGGATATCTCCTATTTCCCCATTTCCACCCCCCTAAAGAGGAAAATGAAGTCCGAACCATGATTGATCCAAATTCAAGAAGTGACCCAAAACTACAGGAGCTAATGAAGGTAAATATGTAAGCACTTTCAAACTCTTCTAAAAATACAAAGCAAAGAAAATATATGTATTTATTTTTTGCATTTATATTCCACCCTTTTCTCCAATGAGCTCAAGGTGTTGTACATGGTTTTCCCCCTCCTTGTTTAATCCACAAAACATCCCTGTGAGGTAGGTTAAGTTGAGAAGCGATGGCTGGCTCTAGGTCCCCTATAAAGCTTTATGGCCAAGTGGGCATTTGAACTCTGGTATCCCAGCTCCTAGTCTCACACTCAAACCACTACGCCATGTTGGCCAACCACTGTGAGAGCAAAGAAAACCACATAAGGATATAGAATTGCACTTTTAAGTTGCGGTTCATGCTACTCCATCAGTTTTCCTCTTTACTGGCTGTGTAAGGACCAGTACATCAACCTTGAAAAGCTTGTTCCCTGTTTCCTGGAGCGATCAGCCTGAGGATCCTTGGCTTCTTTAAGAGAAAATGGTTTGAGATCACATCTTCAGTGTTGAACAATCCCTACCATCCTTTTCACCTGCCTTTGTTCCCAATTGGCCTGGGTAATTATCTCAAATATTGCCAATTTGACTCTTATCAGGGTCTCCAATGCACAATAAAAAATAAACATAGTCTAACATGAAAAGAAATGCAAATAATAATCTTAACAACAATGGTACATCTCAAATTTACAGTAGAAGCCAAAAGCCCTGCCAATGACAAAAAGGGCAAGCAAATTTGCATTTTTCAGAGTTTAATGTTGTTCCAAAAGCTTGGAAGATTAAGTTTCCACAGATGCTAGAGACTGAGGGGTGTGTGTGTGTGTGTGTGTAGGTGTATTTCAGTCCCACTGCCTCTTCCGTGTTTGCATTCCAACATTATTATTATTATTTTGCTATAACTCTGCCTGCTTATGCATTAACACCTGCCGTATTCCAAGGCCTCAGGGTAGCCGGTGGTTATTTAATGTGAAATTAAAAGATTCCTGCCCCTGAGGATAAAATCCCAGCACAGTTGAAATCAGAAGGAATTGTTCTGTCTAATTTTGTACAATTAACATTTAATCAGACCTACTATTCAGAAGCACCCTCTGTCATTTCTGAGACCACGTTGCACAAAGTAGAAAGTTGGTTTGTGATGTACACACATATAAACTATTTCTGAATCTTTGTCTCTTGCGCAGGTGCTAATTGACTGGATTAACGATGTTTTGGTAGGAGAACGAATTATTGTAAAAGACCTGGCTGAAGACCTGTACGATGGACAAGTACTGCAGAAACTCTTTGGTGAGAAATAATTTTATGCATATCACTGGAGACATTTTTCAGGTGCTTGTTTGTAGTTAGGAGTAACATAGGCACTGGTTTCCATTCCTTTACACATCATATTGCTTCAGGCATCAGTAACTTATGTAGTCATTAAGATGGAATGGGACAAAGTTGGGTGAGCTCTGGAGCAGTGGTGGCCCCGCGCAGCATGTACACCTCCCAGTACGTTTCCGAGCACAGTTCAAAGTGTTGGTGCTGACCTTTAAAGCCCTAAATGGACTCAGTCCAGTATACCTGAAGGAACATCTCCACCCCCATCGTTCTGCCCAGACACTGAGGTCCAGCACTGAGTGCCTTCTGGTGGTTCCCTCACTGCGAGAAGCCAAGTTACAGGGAACCAGGCAGAGGGCCTTCTTGGTAGTGGCACCCGCCCTGTGGAACGCCCTCCCACCAGATGTCAAAGAGAACAACAACTACCAGACTTTTAGAAGACATCTGAAGGCAGCCCTGTATCAGGAAGTTTTTAATGTTTAATGTTTTAGTATATTCTGATATATGCTGTGAGCTACCCAGAGTGGCTGGGGAAATCCAGCCAGATGGGCAGGGTATTAATAAATGGAAATAAATGGAAAATCGGTTGGAATTCTTAGAACAGAGGTGCAACAGAAGACAAAGTGTGATAGGCTTGAGAAGTTGCCAAATTTTGAGACTTCAAACCAGTCGTCTACAGAAAATCCTTTGTTATATGTGGGACGGAATGTCTTTGCGTTGCACTTGCTACATGGAGTTGAGGTGTAGACTTACAGCTTTTTCTTCCATTATCACTTCAGAGAAGCTAGAGAGTGAGAAACTCAACGTTGCTGAAGTCACACAGTCTGAAATAGCTCAGAAACAAAAGCTGCAGACAGTCCTTGAAAAGATCAATGAAACCCTTAAACTTCCTCCAAGGAGCATCAAGTGGAACGTTGACTGTGAGTTACACATTTTACAGTGGAATTCTTGGTTGCTGGTGGTATTAAAAGTTATGTTTTTCTACTGCGTTTTGTAAAACGTATTGAATTAGACAGAACCTGGAAAGCAGATTCAGCAGTGTGCAAGTTTATATCTAGAATTTTGGTGTAAGGTGTGCAGAAGTATAGATAAATATATATATAATGTCCTCATTAGTAATGTACTTACCTCTGTTGACATTATGCTTGATTCCACACATACCCCAGAGTTCCTATTGCGTGCACAGTATGGGCCCTGTACAACATGGCAGGGAATGAGTTCTTTTTTTTAATTCTTGTTACCAGCTCCTTATGGAACTTGCATTTTTTTAATTCATTTTTTTATTTCCAAGGGTTTATAACCCGCTTTTCCATATAAGGAGACTCAAAGCAGTTGGCAGCATAGTTTCTAGAGTTATTTAATATTCAGGCATTGTACAATTTAATCATTTTATTTATTATTTTGGCATTGTGATATATCCAAGATTGACACCTGCTCTCCTTCTCAGTGAGAATTGACCTGCCTATTATTATTATTATTATTATTATTATTATTATTAAAGTTTGTATACTGCCTTGTACCTGTTATAGTCAAAACATACAATTACAATGTAAAAAACACAAAGTACATAATAAGAATGAAAACAAAGATAACCCAATAATCTGCCCTTCCACAACACATTTAATAAAAGGGCATTAGATGTCAGTCAGCCAAAGGCCTGGCTAAAGAGGAACCAGTAGCTCCCATAGCCTCAGCACTCCTCTGTTCCATGTGCCACCTCCTCCTCCTCCTCTCTGTACAGCACAGGAGGAGAGGGCTAGGACATGGCTCTTCCTTCTCCTTGCCTGTCTGCACTGGTGGCAGCAGAGAGCAGCAGTTGCTTGCCCTCTGTCCCCTCCAGGCAGCAGCTGTTGCTCTCTGCTACTTCTTTATGACTCCTGCCCCTCAGGAAGGCAAGTGAATGAGTGATGCCACTTGCCAGGAGCAACAGTTTCTCCTGTTTCCTGGCAAGTGATTAGCAACAAGGAAGTGCAGCATCAGTTGCCTCTGGGCAGTGGAGCAGAAATAGGAACAGCTCTGCATATGGCAGCATCTGGGGGCAAGGGAAGCACTGTGACTGGAGCAAATCTTGCCAGCAGCCTCCTAAATCCTGAGCCGGCCCTGCATTTATTCCATTGGATTTAGAGAGAGTTTAGAGTTTGGATTTGATATTCCGCTTTATCACTACCCTAAGGAAGTCTCAAAGCGGTTAAAATCTCCTTTCCCTTCCTCCCTCACAACAAACACTCTGTGAGGTGAGTGAGGCTGAGAGACTTCAGAGAAGTGTGACTAGCCCAAGGTTACCCAGCAGCTGTATGTGGAAGAATGGGGAATCGAACCCAGTTCACCAGATTACAAATCCACTGCTCTTAACCACTACACCACACTGGCTCACTTGGTTTCCCAGAGTTGGTCCAAAGAACTTTGAACTGTGTACATTGGGACATCCCTTATCTTGCCTTTCAGCAGCCCATGGAGCTACGTAAGGTGGAAATACCACATTCCCATAAAGCTTCTTAGCTGGGAATGGGCCCTCATTTCCCCGGTTCAAGCCCAATACTTAAGGCAATACACCACACATGATCTTAAGGAACATTGAGGTGGTATTCAGCTAAAATATATTTGAAGGGAACAGGGCTGAAATGTGATGGATTACAGCCTGTGTATGCAGACTTTTTTCTGGCTAGAACCAATATATATATATATACAAATAATTATTTTGACATTGGGTGAATTGTTTGTTTTAAACTTGTATCCTTTTTATCTTTGCCCTGCTCCTTGCCTGCAAAGTTTGTCACTTGGAATACACTGAGTGGTAGTTCTGCAGAGAAACCTCTGCACAAAAACTGATAAATCCAGGAGAAGATCTCACTGGTTATTTTTCTGCTTTATTTAGAAACCTGTGGCCAACCTAAAAGTGTGTGGTTAATAAGATACCTAGAATATTATGTTTATAGGACATTGCCTGAGAATTTGGTGATAATGCAAACCCAGGAAAACAATAATATAATACAGTTGTATATCATTACCTTTGAAGCTTGGGGTTTGTTCACAGATTAAAAGTTTCCTGCAGTAAGCCTTTTGATACCTTTCCGTCTTGTTAGTGCTAACTATGCATACAAATCCTGCTGTGAATAAACTATAATAACAAGAACACTTAACAAGTTCATGAAGAATGTTTGAGTCATCCAGTTTAGTAAGTTATTGCTCAAGGGTACAAGCTAAATGGGCTCATTCATCTTCCTGCAGACATTGTGACACTTAAAAATGAATTAAGTGCATGTTATGAATACAAAAATATTCTTCTGATAGTTCATAAATCGACACAGGAATAGGGAAGATAAAGGCACGACGCTGGGAGTGCATAGATAGCACTTAATATAGCGGCATAATAAAATCTGTGTTTTGAATCAAGCTTAGATTTCCATCTTCAAGCCAGTGGGATCCAGGCACGCAACGAAATCTTACCTGAGGAGTATTTTTGATTTAGTTGTTTTCATAGAACCAGTTGATTTATGGCAGGAAAGAGAAGGAGTTAGAAGAAAATACTCTTTCAGCAATCTCTGGCGGGCAGCAACACCAAAGGATAAAATATCCCACATAGTTAAGGAAGGGGGCACTGCATGTTAAAATAAATATTTGTTTTAGTTTGCCTTACAGAATTTGACTTCTTAATCTATTTCAGCTGTCCATGCTAAAAGTCTTGTTGCAATACTGCACCTTTTGGTTGCGTTATCACAGTACTTTCGAGCCCCAATCAGACTGCCAGATCATGTGTCTATTCAAGTTGTTGTTGTCCAGGTAGGGATGATTGTATTTTTAAAAGATCTTTGTTTTTACACAGTTATTTCAAGAAATGCAGTAACTTTTAACACGTATGTGTTGGTATGTATTAGTTCTGGCCAACACAAATAGTCAGGAGGACAAGCATTTCCTTAGGCACAGCTAAGCATTGCATTGTCCTTCTTTGAAGGCACAACAGACCACTTGTAACATCAATATGTGAAGCATGTCAAATATAATTTTAGCTCAGAATGTAAGTGTACAGGTATCATACAGTGATCTCTGAAGTGAACGGCTGAGATACAGCATAAGATGAGTGGGCTTCTCCTTCTTCTTCTGCCCTTCCAGCCCACTGTGTACCCCACAAATCTGCTCAAGATATTCCAATCTAATCTAATTTAATCACTTTCCCCATAAGGTTGGTAAATGGCTGTCAGTAATCTTACCTGCGATTTCCAGATAATTTTTCTGTCACAGGAGGCATTCCTTCCTGTTTGTTTGCACACAGGACAGGTGCCTTTTAGGCAACATACAAAGTCTCTTAGATTGTACACAAATAGAAATGATGTAATTTTGGAGGGGAGTTGTTTTATATTTATGTTGTCTATTTAATGGCATTCATGTTTTGTAGTTATTTTACACAGAGTATGTTCATGTGTGTATGTGTGCATATATGTAAGTGTGTATGAATATATATATCCCTCTGTGTGTACACACACACACACACACACACACACACACAAAATCAATAAATATTGGTGTTGAAAATATTAAATGATCAATCATTTCCCCTCACCCCCCCAGAAACGAGAAGGAATCCTCCAGTCCCGTCAGATCCAAGAGGAAATAACTGGTAACACTGAGTATGTCAACATTCCTGTTGTTTGATCTGCTTTGGAAATTCAATAATTTGCTAACATTTAACCTTCATTCCTGGGGATTCTAAGAGAGGACTGCTTCGGACATGGCTTATAACTTAACTGTTAAGAAGGGTTCCACAACAGATAATGTAAACAATGTGGAAAGGGCGGCAACTGAAAATGTAAAATTGCTGCCGATATAGCAGTTTGCATACTCAAGTAGTTATTTCTTAACAGAAATGTTCCTGGTTATATGTATTTTAAGGTTGTTGTTTTTCCAC
Source organism: Podarcis melisellensis (assembly GCF_964234715.1). NCBI lineage: Eukaryota > Metazoa > Chordata > Lepidosauria > Squamata > Lacertidae > Podarcis > Podarcis melisellensis. Next base: position 66,436,461 of record NC_138528.1, on the reverse strand, counting down.
ATCCCAAGTTTTATTATTTCCACTTCAGAAAAGAAGCATACAAATAGATTGCCTCCCCAACATTTCAATGGTAGAGAGAAAAAAAGTTTGAATCATCAGTTTTCCTTCCTTAAATAGCCTTCACCCAAGGAAGTTTGTGATATTGCTGAAATGCTCAGTTTAATTCAAGTCGGTGGACATAATACAGTATTATTGAAAAGCCTGTGGGGCTATTCCTCAGTTGCTATGAATACAAAGTCATACATATGACCAGATGCATATTTACTCCATATATACAGTTTTCTCTCTGCACTGAAAGAAATATATTAAATTACTGTAAGTGTGTGTACACGTATAATTGCATTATTTCGCTTTCTACAGGGCATTGTCAGGACGGCATGGTAAGTCTCATTTGATTCCTAGCATTTTCCAAAGGTTTCTAAAGTGTACTTCGCTTAATTCTGCTGCAGCTGCTTGTTTTGTTCAAAACCAGCTGTACATAGTCCATAGTTGTCATTGTTCCTAGTTGTCTTGGTTGGTGTGTAAATCTTAGTGCTGTAAACCAATAAGTCTGTATTCCAAACTGGGGCAGGAGGGGGCGGGTTGGAGATTGAGAATAGTATATATTTCCTAAGGGACGCAGGTGGCGCTGTGGGTTAAAGCCTCAGCGCCTAGGATTTGCCGATCGAAAGGTCGGCGGTTCGAATCCCTGTGGCGGGGTGCGCTCCCGCTGCTCGGTCCCAGCGCCTGCCAACCTAGCAGTTCGAAAGCACCTCCGGGTGCAAGTAGATAAATAGGGACCGCTTACCAAGCGGGAAGGTAAACGGCGTTTCCGTGTGCGGCTCTGGCTCGCCAGAGTAGCGATGTCACGCTGGCCACGTGACCCGGAAGTGTCTCCGGACAGCGCTGGCCCCTGGCCTCTTAAGTGAGATGGGTGCACAACCCCAGAGTCTGTCAAGACTGGCCCGTACGGGCAGGGGTACCTTTACCTTTACCTTTACTATATTTCCTAAATCAACACTACTTTGTGCTCCCCCTCCCCCCCAACATATGCTCCACTGTCCCAAACACAGTGATCCTGGGTGCGATCCGCAGTATCTTCCTCACAAGCCACAAGCCCCATAATTTTGGGAGATCTGTTCTTAGTATATGCATAGGCAGTTTTAATTGCCAAAGGACGCCAAACTGAAATTGGGAATCCTATTTTTTTGTGACGTGTCGATGTTTGCCTTGAAAGCAGATAATTTTACCTAGTAGTGTAGTTTCTTCGAGTACACTAACACGACACATTCTTGCATGTCAATATTTTTATAGCACATTAAGAAAAGTATTTCAGACACTCAAATAAAGGGTTGTTTAAGATTTTGATAATGGTCTTGTGATCTTCCAGTACAGACTTTCCTTCCTGATAATCTGCTCCATGTGTACTATACTTAGAAATAAACCCATGTTACAATAGGTTAGCTTGGATGTGAATTTGGTAAACCAAGGTAAAGGATGATTTCAGTATAACTATCTCAGACACAGTAAGTCTCAATAGCACTTGAGGCCTTCCAGCCCTGGAATTATCATCCTACAATGCTGCATTATCTAATAGCTTGTTGTTATTACGTGTGTTTCAGAAAGGGATGCATTTGACACACTGTTTGACCACGCTCCAGACAAACTCAATGTTGTGAAAAAGGTTGGAAATTTTCTTTCCTACTTAGGTAGATATTGAGCAAGCTAGCTTAATCTGAGTAGCTTTCATCTCATATCTCTGTCTTGATGCATAAGAGGAACTCCCCAGTTGTTCACCATAAGACCCAAGGAAGCATTCTTGCCATTTTGGAGGGTTTGGAGCAGTCTCAAATGTGTTTTCCTATGTAGTTCATGCACTGCCCACGTACCGCACCTTCCTCAGGAAGTACCATTAGAACACATTCAGAGAGGAGGGGTTCAGAAGTTCAGATATACAAGCTCCTTGGGTCATAAGCCTGCTTGTCTATTTTAGTATGCGATACAGCCCAAGTACATCTGATAGAGCTCTATGAATATTAGCAATTGCAAAATGGCACAAATATAAAACCTTTATTAAGTCCTGGAATGGTGCACCCATTTTCCTGCTTTAATGAAAATCTTTGTCCTTGGCAGTGTCAATATCTGGAAGTTTTTCTCAACATTATATATACTTTCTCAACATTTTATAGACTTGGCACTATAAAAGTCAGATAGAGGAATTTCTATTTTATAGAATTTTGCAATATGATCTCCAGCTGATATAGATCAGCAGGGCTTCCTTGAAAAGAACAGTGGCATGCCATTTTATATCAACTTACCTCTTGGCTCCAGTGCTATTTTCTCTACTCTTCCATCATACCGCTGCAGCAATAACTCATATAGCTTTTAAAGTGATGAACAGTATGTGTTTATTATTTCTTCATTGTTTGTGATGGGGCTTGACAAAGTTGGATTTTTGACCAATGGATAAAACCATAAAATATTTAAAACTTAAAGCCTGTCTCTTATAAACTGACAAGTTAAGAAATTAAATTTATAAAATTATGAACTTTAGGTTAGCATTTCTACATGTTAACTTAAGCATACTTTTAAACAATTAAATTTTGCTGATCTAAAAGCAGCTACGTATGCTCTTAATTTTCAGACTCTCATAACATTTGTGAATAAACACCTGAATAAGCTGAATTTGGAAGTTACAGAACTGGAAACCCAGGTAGGATTATATAATTGTGTTAGAAGCAAGAAGCCATTTCCTGTGTTGTTTGTATATCCCCAGTTTATTTTGTTTAGCCTGTGTCAAGCTATTGCCAAGTTGTTTTGAGTTTTAGTTAGTTTTTTAAAAAAACAGACTTCGCTTGGCTAACATATGCAAGTTAACACAGAGAAATGTATTTGCCATTTGTAACCATGGGTGCTGATAGGCACAAGCTGTGGGTAACCCAGAATGCAAGTTATTATGCTTGCTGTGAGAAAACAAGAATCCAACTAACTAGGTTGAGTGGGTCAGCTGGAACCATTTCTGTGTATAGGTCCAGTACGCTAGAAAGGAGAAAATACATTGTTTTATCTTGCCCTTCCCCCTCGTTCCATTTGTGTGCAAGTTCACACACCGAGTACATTCACACATAATGCTAAACCTAGGTTTAGTTGAACAGGGAAACAGACCACAAAGTGGCTGGCTTAGTGTTATATCCAAACCAACACTCACAATTCATTTCTCCAAACCCTGTATATGCCACAGAAGATTACACTTCGTGCATCTGATGAAGTGGGGTCTGGTCCATGGAAGCTTGTGATAGCATTCACCAGTGAGGAATGCTAAATGTTATGGACTGCAAGTTGCATCATCGCTAGCTAGCATGGCCAACAACAGAAGGGCACCAGTTGGGGAAAACTTGCTTGTGTCACAACACATTTGTCATTCTGCACGGTTCCACAATATTATTTGTGGGGGTTTTCCCCCACCACAACAGATAAGTATAGCTACCCCTCTGAAAAATATGTACATTGTGTTACACTTCCTGCTTCCCTGAATAGCTCTGGGGCAACACAACTTGGGTTTCAGTTTCCTTCAGAGGAAGGGTCACTGGAAGCATGTGGCATTTTGTAATATTTTGTTTATTTACAAACATTGGAGTAGAGTGGGGACCCAGAGAGCCCCTGATACTGAGCCAGACCAGTGTCCCATCTAGCTCAGTAGCAGCAAAACTGACAGGCAGTGGCTTTCAGAGTTTGAGACAAGGAACATTCCTAGCCCTACCTGGAGCTGCTGGGGATTGCATACAGAGCATGAGCTCCACCACTAAGCTGTGCTCCTTCTCCATGTACAGGTGGAAGCCAGCAGCATACACTCCTACAAAGCCGCAGTCTGCTCCCTCACATCAGCCCCCATAGAGAAGCACCCCTTACCTGAATATGCTTCCTCCCCCATGGCTTATTCTCTGCTCTGTCCTTGCTCCTGTGTCAGTGTGTCTAAATAATTCTGCTTCTTCGTATACAGATATTTCATATGCCTTTGGAGTGGGGGTGGGGAGTTGTGTTGCCTCTCCCAAGCACTCATAGTTTTCACATTCCAGACATTCCAAAGTAATCTCTCCCATTCAAGGCACTTAAGAAAGTTCTCCAGCTGTTTCCTAATCATTAGCTCCCATTGAGAAAACATCTACCAGTGCCGGGCATTGAGGAGCAATCTGCCTTTTATTTTCTCTTTGCAAGTTCTAAAATTAGATGTTTCACACGGGAATGTAGCTTGCAAAAGAGCATGGTTTTTCATGGGAGTGGAGGGTGTTGGAGGTGGAGAGCAGCTTGTTTATACACCTTCTTCCATTTTCCACAGCAGCTGTGAAACTACTTATTTTTGCACAAAAGGTACTTACTAGCCAGTTGGTCTGTAAGCCTCCCAATTATACAGACTACCATGGATGGAGCCACATCAGAGAGGTAATTGCCATAGGTAGCCGGTTCCTCCAAGGTCAGAAAGAGCTGGAATAATAGAATTGTAGAGTTGGAAGGGACATTGAGCTTTACCTGCTTCACCCCCTGCCATGAAGGAACCACAGCTAAAGAATCCCTGACAGATGGCCATCCAGTCATTGTCTGAAAACCTCAAATGAAGGCATTCATGAATACACACCGAAAGAGAAGGTAGAACTGCTCTTTCTCCTGAATATAACTGGGGAAGTCCGTGGAAAGCCCACAGGTTGAATGCCATCCATCACAGTTTTTCCTGTGTTTACTGAGCCCCTCTATGCCGTCACAAAATAATCTGCAGGAGAGCCGGTTGTTGCTGGAGTAGAAGGAAAGCATTGGCAGGAATTGAGTTGCCTTTTCCCTGAGTATGAAGTCATTTCTATGAATTTGGAAGAAGTGAATAGTAAGATATTGAGAAGGATTATGTCACTGGGGTATTAAAGGGTAGTCTTTGTTTTGGTGGTTTATGTATCTCATTGTTTTCTTGAGGGAAGAACTCTGGCTCCGAATATGTTGGAAATTCCCCAAAATATGCCGTTGAAACTGGCATTCACCATATTGAGAGGTTGATTGCACTGCCAGAGGCTAAGAGAAGGGTCAGTAGCATATGAAAGGCAGTGATTCAAATAACTGGGGTTTAAAATGAAATACTATCTGCTGCAGAGGAAAGAAATAATCAGGATTTGAGAGAAGGAAGATCTACTGTTGACAGTAGGCATTAGCAACAGTTATGTGATGCTAAGATTAACATTCACACGTTGCCAGGTCAAATCCTAGTTAAAATCAACAGCCGTTTAAGATTCAGACCTAACACTAAACTGTGGTTCAATTGCAAAACAGAACTCAGGATGAGCCTGAGGTTTGCTGTGGCTTGCTTCTTTCACAATAAACTATGATTTGTCCCGACGTCCAAACCAGCTCATTCTAAGCAGACACATTTTTTTCTACAGCTATTTCCTTTTAAATCATAGGGAAGACTCTCATGTCTACTCTTAGATCAGGTTCAGGAACAATACCTATTCATCTGTTTATTTAGGATGAAAAAATGAAGGGAATAATGCTGAGCTTTCAAAAAAGAAAACAAAAGCCCCTCAGGATTTGCGCAGTATGGGATCTCATTTTTAAAGCAAGTGGAAGAAAGAACTTCTTAAGAAAGTTATCCTTGACATTCTTCTAGTCCTTTTAAACATCATACCTGCTTTGTGGGGAGGAGTTCTTACTAACTAAATATGTATTGTTTAAAAATCTGTGTGCTAAACCACATGAGCTTTATTATAACCCTGAAGTTGCTTCTCACTTTCAGAGAAAATACTTCTTTTGAACATATCCATTGTTTAATACATAATACATTGTAAAATATATAGCTATGGGTTGAGCCTGACACACAGACACATACACAAAACTCTGGGGGGAGATTGTTTTCCCCAACAATACTGACAGGGCTAACAGTAGCTGCGTTCATGTTCCATGGTAAGTCAAGGCTGATGCTTTTTCATCAATGAAAAACATTCTGGCGCCCGCTTCCTGGTCCTCCCTTCTTTAGTTTTACCTTGATGCAAGCAGGAAGCCACAATTAAGCTTGGGCTCCCACAACATCCAAATTTGGAATCCTGCTTTGCTTCTCATTAACAATACAACAGTTGTGAGTCAACAATAAGTTATGGTTTAAGGCTGGCTAGTGATCCTGGCTTGTTAAGGAGGCCCAAACTAGGTTCCTAGCTTCAGACATTATGGGATACAGGCTTAATTATGGCTCCATGGAAGGAGCAAAGGAGGGATAATGGGGCGGTGTAATCCAGTTTCTTTATGTTAAACCACAATAAGCCAGCAACTCCTGACTTCATGAGGGTGCAGGGATGGCAAGTATATTCTCCTTAGAGAAAGGGCAAGATAAAAATGTAAATAAATTCATCTTGTACCTTGCCCAAGGTGCTAAATTTGTCTCAAGGTATTTGATGGTTTACATCTTTCTCTAGGATTTTTCTATACAGGCTAGTAAATTATATGTAAGATGTGCAGATGAAACAGCCTCCTCTTGCTAAAAATGCAAAGCAGTCATGTAGATCAGATCTTTATCATGCCACAAGGTGTCTTTGTTCTGGCACCTTAATTCTTCTAAACACTTGCTCTGTGCTCAACTTCTGCCATTATTAATAGGGGTTCTTTCTGTGCAACTTCTGGTTGTTTGTTCAAAATTGGACAGTTTCTATCTTGATTACAACTGTGAGATTACTGTTTGAGAAATGTTGCTGAAAAAAATATGCCGTCTTAAAGTTTGCAGATGGAGTGTACCTGGTGCTCTTGATGGGTCTTCTTGAAGGTTACTTTGTGCCTCTTCACAGCTTTTTTTTGACTCCGGATAGTTTTGAACAAAAGGTAATTCTCCTGTTGGAATTTGTATTTACATTTAAAGAAGAATTGATGTTTCCAATGTTATGTTTTTCCAGAAAGCATATGGCAGAAGATTTTTTGAACATTAATCCTGGAAGTTCTTTCAGTAATTATTTTTATATACAGTTTTTTATAAATTTCTAACTTTTAAAATGATTTATCCATATAAATTACTCCCTTCAAGCCCTTGAGTATTATACTGAACCTTGCTATGTGCTCTGCACAGAAACCTAGAATTATGAATGATTGCTGTCTCTTAATTAAATCACCAGGTACTCAATGTGTCCTTTGCGTTTGAGCTGATGCAAGATGGAGGGCTTGAAAAACCAAAACCAAGGCCAGAAGGTATATTTCTGAATAGTGAGAACAGACTATAAACTTACAGCTTTAAATAAGGATGAATGGCTGAGTACTAAAAGCAATAGAGACCATGGAAAAGGAATTCCACCTTTTATTTGAGGATTAAATTGATTGACTGTTTCTTCCTATTTCCCTGTGCTAGAAGGAAGGGAGTTGGAGCTGAACAACATGGAGAGCTCACCACATTTGCTACTTCTGCCTAGATCTTGAAGAGACTAGTGCCAACCCTTCTAGAGTCCCTTTACCCACTGTATTCCATAGGCCAGTGGTTCCCAGTTGGTGGTTCATGGACCTCAGGGGACTGCAGCACCATTCACATAAAAACTACCATAAAGATATCAAAATTTTCCAAAAAAAAAGAGGTTCCATAGCTTGGTTTTTTTGGGGGGTTGTCTTCAGTACTTTGCTAATGGGGAACCACTGCTGTAGGTCCTGTAGGCGAATTATTGCGTTGGGTGTTCAGGGCAAATTACAATTTTTGCATTGAACATTTAAGGCATTTGGAATAATATCTGGGGATAATTTGGGGATAAAATGACTTCTCATATGCTTCAGGTGTTCAGTGCAAGCTGCAGGGCAAGATTCAGGTAAGTTCTACTTTGAGGAGACTACTGAAAGTTACAGAAATGACTAATTTGGTTCTATAACCCTCAGGCTAAAAATAGGTGAGGCTTCAAATAGGACCAGCTGTGTCTCTGTGTACGTCTTTGCTTAGGCTATGGGGACCATATTACCTAGCAGTCTGATGTTTAGTGTATCTGTTCCCTTGAAGAAGTATTAGCAGGCCTGAACATCTCAAGTTGACTGGAATGAAGGTACCAATATTAGTGGCAGCAGAAGATCTGTCTGTCATTCGACAGATGCATACCCAATTTCCCTCCCATTTCCCTGTCCCTTCTTTCAGCCAAACAACTGTCTTGGCTGCTGCTAGGGTAAATGAAATCAAATGAAACAAATTCATAATGCCTGTGAAACTCATTCAATTTGATTCATTTTTCTTTTTTAAGTTGTAGGAAATGAATGCACACCTCTAATGCATAGTCTCCAAGTCATTTTTATTTTGGTACATTACCACCTTATTCTTTCACTTCAGTAGCTTAGGATATTGTTGTTTAGACGCATAAATTGAAAACGTTGTGGGTGTAATGATACAATATTAGAAGCACAGATCATTAACTTTAGAGGCAGTTGTTCTAGGCTGTATTGCTTAGGTAGATTAATAGTGACTTTTAACACATGGCCTCAGTCAAAGTGAGGGGAGATAGCATGGGAAATCTAGAGCCAGAATGAAAATGGAGAATTGCTATGATCCCACATCCCTCGTGGACATTTAATGTCATTATAGCACTTCAGTTTCCCAGGTATTTATTGCTCAAAGAGATGGCTGATTCCACCCCTTGGTGTAAATCAAACCACACAAATGTTTCAGCATTCATTTACATGCTTGTGTGTGTGTGTGTGTGTATATATATATATAGGACATTGCATGTGCAATTATTGAAAAGCTTAATATGAAACTTCCTGCTCAATGTGAATGGAAAAACACATCTGTTTTATATGTTGCTGCATTGGGCAGAATGCCCATGTTTAAAAATTGCAGTGAGCATAAGAAGACTGAAAAGAATCTTAATCTAACTGTGAATAGAAAATAGCTTTTTAATTTAATTCTTGCTTTGATAAATGGGTTTTAAAAATAATGGCATGATGTTATAAAAGTATTTAAGGATGAAAAATAACTGAAATGAGGCAACAGGTTTTCCCCCCCTGAAGCAACAACTGGGTTTCACTGAACAGTGAAGTGCTTTTCTTTTTCATACTCGCAAGCCTGAAATGCTCAGAGCAGGGAATTTTCCAGGATCTGTTTGGGGGTCTTGGAAAAGAGGCTTTAGAGTGGCTGCCCCTGCTCTGTGGAGAAGCATTCCTGCTAAGATATAAAAAGGCACCCATTTCCCAAAAACAATGAAGACATGTTCTCCCCCCCCCCAACAAGACTTAGGTTTTAAAACAATACAATATTTCTTGTAATAATTTTAAATTTATTTTAGCTGGTTTTCTCGTATACGTTTGCAAAGCACCTTGACACATGCCTAAATAGTGAATCATAAATAAACAAATGAAAATACGCCCAAGATGATCTTGCTATGGAATTTTAATATTCAAATCACCAAGGTATTTGTGGGGCTTTATTGCTCCGTGATAGCCCCTAAACCAACTGAATTGTGTAATAAAAATTTTATCGTATAATTAGACTTGCCAGCTTACCAAATGGTCTCCCAGTCTGGATCCTATAAAGACCTATGTAGCATAATGGGTTTCGGATGCCAGTAATTTCATTTATTTGTCATTTAGCTACCTCCATCACTCCGATTGTGCAAATTATTTGCAATAGGCCAGCAGTTTTCATAAATATGCAAACGTATGGTATAACCAAAAACTGCACTGTGGACATTTACAGTTTGTACAACTAAAGAGCAATGGGAAAATTTTACTTTGTTGTTCAGAATACATAAATCATGTATATTTTAGAGCCTTAGAATATTCCAAGAAAAAATTGGGATGTTATTTCATGTTCTGCTGAAACTTGTTAAAATGAATGGTATGTTCAATCTGGAGGAGTACTTAACAAAAGTAGGCTTTGCGTATTTCCCTTGAGATAAAATTACCATTCTCGAGAATCAGATGGATATTACTAAGGACAAAGACCTGAACTGCGTTTCTCAGTCACAATACTGAAAAAGAGCCCATAATGTTCAGTTACAGCTGAAGGTCTGACTCAGGCCTGCACTGCATAACTTGGGACCCACCAAGCCAAGCACAGTTCACCAACCCTTTCTTGTTACCTGCCAGGTGCTTGACAAGCCCATCTTTTTGGAGGCCCAGGTAGGCTCTAAAAACGACGCTCTGTCAGCTGCTTGTGAGCTATAACTAGATAGAGGGTTGGCTACATTCAGCTTGGTTGGTCAAAAGTTTGGTACAGGCCTGTTCTTAAATGAATGCACTTGTGGCTGGTTTTGAGCATACTGTTGCTAAAATCCTATTAAGGTTGACCAAAGCAGCCCAGCTCATATATGCCTATAGAGGCAGATGCATGATGATGCGTCTTCCAAATACGGGCTGTTTTATTTGTTCACCGAGGTCATTAAAAGCTCAGCATTTCTTCCCTCTTTTTTTCTAGACATTGTAAATTGTGACTTAAAGTCAACTCTGAGGGTGCTGTACAATCTGTTCACCAAATACAGAAACTTGGAATGAAGAAGTCCCTTGGGATCCCACAGGTGGCTAAGTAAAGAAACAACCAACCCAACAGCCACTCCTGTTTTGCAATCGTTCTTTTACTTTTGTACTACACTTCCTTCACATATTCCATATTCTTGCTATGTTTGTTTTGCACACACAAAAAAATGTTTTAAATTAGGTCTTGTCTGCAATCCAAAATATTATGAATTGAACCTCTGCTGGAAGATGCATATTCCTTTGTTTTAACTAGCTCTTGATTTCTTGGAGAGCAAGCAAGAAAGCCTGATCCCACATCCAGGTTAAGAGAAACAAACTGATTTTGAGAGAAATGCCAGCCTCTTCCTATGAGCTATGCTGCCGCAATAACCAAGAAGATCACATCACACAGGTCTGTGCACTACTACATGGTGAATGTGCTCTCTTCTTCTGCGGGATCCTCTCTAAGCCAAAGAATAGGTATGCCTGCTGTCTATGGTGCTTTGGCAGCTGCTGCTTTCTATACATTACTCAGCTATACTACACAAAGGACATAATCAGCCCAGAAAGAGGATAGTCCTTCTCAATGTGCTTAGCTCTTCATCAAGACAAGCTGGACTAGCAGCAGAACTCTGTGTTGTTCCCATATATCAAGGTAGCCAGGGACTCTCCCCTGTCCTACCACACACCCACACCCGGGAGTCATTTTAGATTGTGGTGCAAACTGCTGCGTTTAAGAAGTAGATGCTCAGTGGTTCCATAGAATCAATCAGATCGAAATGCTTCAGTTTAATTAAGTTGTGGATTGAGCTGCAGGACATTTTCTCTGTGTTTATTGAATATTTATTTCAAAGAAAGGATCCGTTGTATTCCTAATGAGCTGTATGAGCACTATTACAAAGATCTTAGAGAATGTAAGAGAGAGAGAGACCATAGGTGCCGTGATGCAAACTGAGCTATGAAACTTCATAATTTGACTGACGGGGCTTATAATATTATAAGGGTCCAGGTATGCGTTCCCTGTGCATACATTCCTCATCATTTTTCATTCCTTACAAGCTCGCAGATCATGCAGCTTTCCTTTAACTATAGTGCATTTAAAATAACCTGCAACATGTAGTATTTTTTACAATATGATACTCTTGCCTAGTTGCAAACGCTGTGGTACGAAGTATGTAGATAGTTTCAGTATGGAAACTCTTTTGCAACAAAGCACATAGAAAGTCAATGCAGTGGGCTTCTGGGCTAGAATCCAGGTGGGATCAGCCCTGCCAGGATATTGACATAAGCTTTGTTTACATAATTGAAACGAAACATAAAATGATGTAATTGGTACAAGTAAGAAGCAGCTTTGGTGACAGAAGCAAAGGTAAAGGTTGTTCAAAGAAAGAATTATTTTTGCATACCTTGGCCTTTGGAGATCTAAAATGAATGAGAAATGTTGAACATTTTATGAAAATCAGGTTCTCTTGCATTATGATTATTACTAAGCCTAAAATTAATTTTTTTGGATTTTTGAATTTTAACAGGATAAGACAACTATATACAGAAGAAGTTGTGATTTTCTTTTGTATGTACTCTTTATCAAATCCTGTTAAAATACAAACATTTTAATTTTAGGATCAGCACCAATAATTTGTGCTGCAATTTGTCCCATGCTTACTTTGTACTGAACATTGAGGGGAAAGTAGCTTACTTTTATTTATTTTTTTATTTGTCTCTACCAAAATGATAAAACCTAAACGTAAAATAACATCCGGTACCTATCTTACACCGTGTGGTTCTGATTCTTATGCTTAGTGAAGAGGTGGTGTGACTCCTTTAGTTAGTTCACATTTGATTTTTGATTTTATTTTTTGTAATGCAAGTAAACGGGTTAATATTGTGTCAGGATATGCCTGTTGCCTTCCCGATGCTGATCAGGTGCCTCTAGATATTCAGTAGCCCAGGGGCCAGTCAGCATCTTCTTGTTAGTAAAGGTGCCAAGAGGTGACTATCCCATCAGTTTTGTTGGTTGACCATCACTTCTGCCTTGTGTGCTGAGAATGGGGGGTGGCGAGGGGCATAATGTATCCAGGTAAAACTCATTTGCGATATGCATATGTATATGATAGGTTACATACCATTTTTCGCCACATGAGGGTGCATACAAACAGTATAATCACTGCACAAAAAATAGACACGTCTGAATTATCTGATAGTGGCTTTTAGGGTAACCAGATGCAAAGGCTCCTATGCACCTAAGAGTTCTGTAAAAGAGGGTCACAGCAGTTGCAACTTTTCTCCTTTCTGGTTGAGATGCTTCATCTCTTGAAGTTAAGTTCACATATAGAATCTTATCTAGGAACCCTGCCTTCCTTTGCATCTTAATTATTTTTACATTAAAAAAAAAAGCCATCATGAATATTAATCCTCTAATTATATTGGCAGGCATTATACACTGGATCAGAATTTACAGTGCAAAAGGAGGTGAGAGCTAGCTGAAGCTGCTACCAGAGAAAGGCAAGGTGGCTATTCTTGGTATAGCCTCCCATGCCACCTGCCATTCTGTTTCTGGGGGTCCTCCAACCCTCCAGAACAGAGAGGAGGGAAAATTGACCAAAATAGCCCTTTCTCCCTGCTTCTTCCAGCAACAGCATCCTGTAAGCAATGTTCTGTTCATGGGAACTCTTGATCCATCCCACAGGCATTAGATGATGCACCTCACATGGTTGATAATTCCCACTGCAACATTAATCTGCTGACTGCAACTCTAAAGGTAGCTTCATGAAAGTAAGTTTCATTAAAATCAAGGGGAGGGACCTGCTCCTTTGTGAACAGCACAGTGTTTTCAGGATATGGTGCTTTCTGCAATCACATAATTGCCCTTTCTTTGTCGCTTTTTACTCGAAATAGTAGCTTTTTACTCGAAATAGTAGCTTTTTATTCGAAATAGAGTTGTTCTGGGATAATTTGGTAATATCGGAAAGCACTTGACTCTGGATAAACATGAAGCAACTCCTCCATTGCGTCGCTGGATTAAATATGGGGCAGGACTGTATTTTCATATAAGGGATAATTTTAGCAGATTAACCTCCCAGCATAGGGCTGCTGCAGCAAGAGAGAATGAGTATCTGCCAAACTTCTACTCTTTATCTGCAGAATTAATTTTTAAAAGGAACAGAACCCCTTTCCCCCTATTTAATGACAACACAATTCTGTAGTTTCATGTTTATCTAGCTAGCCTGAGACTGTCACTTCACGTTGTGACAGGCTAAATGCCCGAGACTAAAGTTACCAACTTTTATTAACCTGTTTCTTTGCCTTTAACAGCACATTAATTGAAAAAAGGAATTGATTCATAGGAAATATGGCTGCTGACGCTCAAGGGAGCCATATATTTTTAAATGAAAGTTCTGTTTAGCAGCATTAGCTTTTTATATGTCCTTGTTTGGGGGGGGGCAGTTGCTATTAGGGGATCAAAGTGAATTTGGGAGACAGGAGAATGGATGGACTAGAAAGTTATAAAATTTACCCAGAACCCGCTTCTTCAGTGCCTTCCTAGGAAATGCCTCTCCATGGTTAGTGTCCTCCAGCTTTTGTTTAACCAACTACCAGTTACCAGCTTCATTGCCCTTTGAACCAGTTATTAATTTTCATTTTAAAAGTTCAGGACAACAAAGCGATTGTAGGTATTGTTCCAGCTTACTGAAATATATTTTTCTAAATGGGTATTTGGCTATAAATTCTGGTTCAGTTTGGTTTGGTCCCCTTGAACTTCAGCATGTTTCATCTTGCGCACAGGTTCCAGGCAAAATGCCATGTGCCTAGTGGCTTCTGTTAGAGAATCAAAGTTAAAATCAAAAGCAAAGGACTATTGAAGTCAGTGGCTGCCAAGGAAAACAGAACATTCCCCATCCCTTGAAGTCATTAAGTGGGCATTGGATATCTACCTTATAGTTATGCTGAGCAAAAGGGAAAAAATTACATCACAGCAAAAATATCTAGATTACCCCTTTTCAAAGACACAAAATGCAAAAAGTCCTAGACTTCTGATATTAATTTTGCTTTGTTGAATTTCTAGATAGTTATTAGCTGCTACATCATTATATTATCATTTCACATCAGTTAGATTTGTATAAATAGAAACAATGGGTTTCACTCAGTTGTGTGTTAAAAAATAAATGGAATTCCATAGATAGGGGGTGTAACCAGGGCTTTTTCATCCGTAACTTGCAGGAAGTCAGTTCCGCCACCTCTCAGGTGGGCACCATTGCCATTCTAAGAGATTGAAGGAGGTGCTCGTGGTGAGCACCTCTTTTTCTAGAAAAATAGGACTGGGAGTAACTGATGAGTTTAAGCAATGTGAAACATTAGGCATGTCTTGTCATTTTTAGAGGAAGCTTAATAGTTACTTATGCTAAGAAGAAAATGCTGGACTCTGTATAATATAAACATTTCCATTGAATGAACAAAATGTTGAATATTTAACCAAGAAGACAGCCCCTTGCCTAAATAAAGACTAAATATTTTGGCAAAAAAAGCTACCTAGTCCTTTCTACCGTGATGTAGGGTGATAATGGGTGGATGTTACATGTTAGAACCATTAATTAATTGGAAAGCAGCTTTCTGACAAGGACTGAAACATCCCCTGTAATTTGTGGAATGCTAGATTATTTATTGTTAATCATGCAGGTACTAATAGTGGTTATATTTACGTATCTTATTAATGTTTTGCAAGCTTTCTTCTTGAAGGTGTAGAAGCTTATGTCATACTGAGAAATGGGAAGGTAGTTGTATTCCTGATCCAGCTACGCATGTATCGCAGCAACCAGAGCTATACACATGGAGCCCAGTCAGAAAAACAGCAGTCACACCAAACGTAGCCCTCTCAACTCCCCCTTCTAAACATGGTTGCCTCTTTCCAAAAAGCTCTGGCAGCTAGATTGGTGAAGAAACCATATATGCGGCACCCATATGCATGTGAGGTTCCTTTTCAACCTCCTAATTGGATATGGCCCCTACTTAGATCAGGTTGTCAGGCTGTGGATGTATAGCTCTACGCACATGGCAAATTGACTTATGGTGTACAGGGCTTCCCCTTTCATAACTTGGAACAGGAGAATCTGCTTGAACACCTAGGGTTCCATTGCCTACTTTTTAAGTAATATCCACCAATAATAAAGTTGCTGGTAGCACTTTCTTTGTAGAATAAATTAAACCTTTCAGGAAGTAAGATTAATTATTCCTTAGATGTGTCTTTTGTTGAAATTCCAAGGTGCTTATTTGAGAATGGAACCAGCAAAGTATCTTGTGGGTAAATGACAGCCGATTCCATCTTCAAAAACACAAGTGATTGACACCTGGGGTCATGAAGGCCATTGCTTTGATTTTGCAAAAGTAACTAAATTGGTGAGCGCGTGTATGTTTCGTAGCAAGTATTTGTTTTAATTGAAGAGCAGTTTCTACAATTATACAGGGACACCTATAAACATGAAATAGTTTAATTATTTCCATACCCAAGCACTACTTGTCCTATAAAAATGGATTCTGTCTTATATTTCTAATAGAGAATTATCACCTATAGATTCTACAGATTATATCTAGTATTTATTGCATCTGAAAAATATAGAGAAATATATATAAACAGGTTTATTTCTGTATAAAATATAGACTTTTTTAAAAAATTGGGCAAACTAGAGATATTAGTTATTATAAATTCCTAGTCTACATAGGATTTGTTCCCTAGATTATTGTTAAAATAAGGAGAGTTTTAAGGTGAACGGGGCTATATTTTTAATACTAGGGTCAGAATGCATTTTATAGAGCATGATAAAAATGTAAGGGCAGCATTGAAATTACCTCATTCCTCTATTGGACCAGTATTCTTAAAAGCATGTAGTCTGATGGGCCAGATAAGCAAGACCAAAGCAAAAACTACTGCCTTGGGAGTGCTATAAAACTGCCATGGGGAACAGAATTTTATCTGTTTCCAACTCCGCTTCCCCCTCCTCCATTCTGGTCTCATTGAACACTAGCAAACCTGCAGGCAAGTTAGCTTGGGAGGTGCCAAGCATCTGGACTGGACCATTCTCTCCTCCATTAATTCTAGGAGGGTCCCTCTTTTCTCTGTTCTTTGACCGTTGTGCTGTTCTTTTTTGCTGACTGCCATTTAGAGGAAAGCCTATACATGTGAGCGGTTTGCCACCAGTATAAAATGTGTTGTGGTCTTGCCTCTTTTGACAGATCCTGCAGTCTAAGAAGTAACATACGTGAAACGTATTGGGGTGAATCCAATTCTGTCTAGTGTGGTGTTAATTCCATGCACCAAGGTACAGCTAGATATTAAGACTGGCTAAAGGGATAATCCAGAGAACCTACTTTTTCAAAGATAGAACAAAAGTTTTTAACTTCTGTGGTTTCGGAGGAAAATATCCAATTTTGTTAGAAGGCTCTCAAAAAGGCACAAAACTGACCAGGCTATGTAGTCAGGAACGAGAGCTCATATGTTCTGCCTTCCACCACATTAACCTCCCAGTCCCCTCCTTATCTTATATGTGTGTGATCTATTTCTTATGAGAAATCTAGGCCTCGAAAGTGCTTCTATTGATTCTACGGGTGGAGGTGCAAGAGATTCTAGGATGTCTTTGATTATGTATGATGATTGCATTTAGAAGAGATTTTTATAGAAGGCTCACGGCAGGAGAAATTTGTTAATCAATACAGCTTGCATGGATATTAAGATAAATGGCACTTGATCAGTGTAATTCACCTACTTTTAATATTCTTGCTTTCCAAATGAATCTTCCTTATTTTCTTTTCATGAATGTTTTGTTCCATGCCAACACTAGCACAGCTAACTAAATGGTTTATTTTTAAAGTGATGTTTTTATTTCAGTAGTCAGAAATCTATATTGGTTTTGAATTCACTACCTACTGAGCTTTTTTAAAAAAAAGAAAGTTGAGTTTTCTGTCTGAAAATGTCCTTTAAATATACACTACAGAATATCAAACCTCAACATCCTTTATATATATAAAAAATGGAATTTCCTTACCAGTTAAGTGGCAACATGTTGCCTAAACGGACACTCAGTAAACTCAACCTCCATAATTTTGCAAGCCATTTTATAAAATCAAAAGTTTGGGGTCTAAGTCTTTGAACTTGAATTCCCTCCTGTGCACTGGGTGGGGTATAATCAATGAGCATTAGCCCACTGCACTGAACAGGCAAACACCATGCAGTAACTGCTGTTGTGTGTATGTGTGTTCTTAATTCAATACACATATAAAATCAATTGTAAATCAGCAAAATTCTTCAGATTAGAAAATTATATTGAAATGCATATTTCAATCTAATGTTATGTCGGAAGATAAGCTGTTCTGTTTTCATCTGGTATTGGAAATACTGTGAGTTAATAACTTCAGAACTGCAGGTATTCCATCATCCAAAGAATGCTGATTATCGTTTAACATTAATTGGTGTTCAGTCCTGTGCATACGTTATTGTCTGTAATCAAGTGTATCAACTGTTACACATTTAAAAGGTTGCTTTTAATTGTATTTTGTCTAATAGATTGCAGATTCTATAGCATTTATGAAAATAAATGTTATGTATGCTATGAAATTGTACATGGTATCTTGTTTTTCTTCTGGGTTTTATTTATTTTTCTTGGCACTTAAAGCATATGCCTTCCCTGTCTAATAATCTTTGAGAAAGTTGCTAACGTTTGCAAAGAACCACACAACTAAAGAACTTTAGATGCTCTCCTTCAAAAAGCTGCCACGTAGAATTCAAATTGTGACACAATAAAATACAATATAAGAAATAAAAGAAGCAATAAAAATATAGAAATCCTATGTATGGATGTGTCATCTCCAACATCAAATCCCCAGACACGTAATGGACCACATGAATGAAGGTCATGGGCCATTGGTGGTCCATGGGCTACAGTTTCGGAACGTCTTCTCTAGAGGGGTGGGGGAGCCCAAGCACAAATATAGTAGTCGTTTATTTACTTAATTTAAAATATTTTTATACCACCTGCCATGAAAAAACGCACTACAAATGCACTCAAGCAAGAAATTCAACAGCATTTTCAAAGTCAGGACAAGAGTTGTTTCAAAACGTACGTTACAACAAACATACTTTAATGAACTGGGAAGGCTTCACTGTTGGTGCCTGCCTTGTTTCAGAGAGGGGAATTGCACAAGAGGGGCACAAGTGAGAAAAACCCTTCCAGTCTCTGTGAGATGAACCTCTACAGGCTGTAGTATCAGCAGGAGAGTCTCAGCAGAAGATCTGCATGACCAGGTGAATAAGGTATATTGGAGGAGGCATTCCCTCAGAAAACCTGGTCCCTTATAGGACCTTAAGTTTGCCTTGTAGCAAATAGGCAGCTGGGCCAGTTCTCTTGTAAAAAGTATTAAATGCTCATGGTGGGACACTTCATTCAGCCATCTAGCTGCCACATTCTGCATTGGCTGAGGCTTCCAGACCAACGTTAAAGGCAGCCCTGCAGACAAAACATTCCTGTAATCCAGTCATGAGGTTATCATTGCATATGTCACTGTAGCGAGGCTATCCCTATCCAGGGAACACCCATCATTGGTGCACCAGCCAAAGCTGCTAAAAGGTGCTCCAAGCCACTGTGGCCACTAGGATTCCAATGATAACAGTTCAAGGCAAGGAGCATCCTCCACATTACATAGCTGCAATTTCAAACAGAGTGCAACCCTGTCTAGGACAAGTAATCTGCCCAATTCCTGGGTGCAGGGACCACCACTGTGTCCAAGCCTCAATCCACGACTTGCAAGCCCACACCTGACTTTGTTCCCCAAAGCACATGATTGTGCAGCCATTAACCACACAAAACCCGAATAACCTTTCCTCCTTTACGCAGCCACATAAGTAACACCACACCTCATATATTTTCATCTTCCCTACAACACCTGTCAGAAGCCAAAGTCAGGAGCAGGTCAGCAATAAACACCGGATGTCAGTGACGTTAACTCTTTAGTCAAGGAAACCCAAACAGCACAGGCCTAGTGATCACAGCAACTCTTCCCAGTAGATCAGGCATAGGCAAACTCAGCCCTCCAGATGTTTTGGGACAACTCCCATCACCCCTGACCACTAACATCTGGAGGGCCAAGTTTGCCTATGCCTGCAGTAGATCTTTCCCCAATAAGGCAATTGCAAGTAACGAAGGTCCCTGCCTTCCTACCACTCTCTAAGGGTCTTTCCCAAGCAACCTGAGTTTCCTTCATATTGTCTCTCTTTGCTCCACCCTCTTTATTCATCCTCTGGGAGATTCCGGGAGGGGAACTAATCACAGCAAGAGGGGGAAGAAACCCTGGTTTCTTAAGCAGCCTGCCCTGACTCTTCTCCAGCCTCCGCTTCTGCCTCTGCTTCTGGACTGCCCTCTGCCACAGTCTCTTCCTGCTCACTAAACCCTGTTCCCCCTCTTCCACTTCCAACACCACCTCCTCCCAGCAGTGGCGGAGGAACCCTCTCCAGCACCTGGGTACCTGGTGGCAAGTCCTGCTGGACTGCATGATCCCACAGCAGATGCTAGCATGGAGGCTGCAAGTTCAAACTCGAAAGTCAGACCAGGTTCCTGCCTCTGCAGCCAACCCAGAGGTCAAGGCACCTGGAGGTCAGTCCCACATGAGCACAGTCGGGAAGAGCTTCCTGGAACAGCCAAGCTGTGGTCCAACCAACCTGACGCAGCACCTCAGCTCTGCTTTTTATACCTTGCATTCTGATTGTAGCATCTGTGCTTGATGAGGCATGTGACCCTCACCTGCTCCCAGCCTACTCCAACTGAGGAATCACACCCCTCCTCCTAGAGCTAGCGAGCCCCACCTGGCCAGCTAGTGAACTGGGCTGTGGGCACTTGCCTGCCTTAGCCTCCTTGAGCGTGTCTTCCGCTGCTCCTTACGCCTCAGAGCCTACCATGTTTGAACTGTGTCTTGGAAGCCATGGAGAAAAGGTGTTGAGGGGGATTAACAGATATGTGTCTGGTAACAGAGTCTGTTGAACATTCTTTTCTTCTTAACAACTTCTGATTTGTATATAATTGTGCTTCCTACATTACATACGAACACAGCAAACCAGTGTCTACCACACTAGCAATAAAGTGTTAATTAACTTGGCCAACACACAAACACTTTTTACAAGCAAGAGATATTAGATCAGTTTTCGCTTACCATAAATTTTTATGAGATCATGTTGGAAAAACACATTCTAAGAAAGAATTTAAAAGGGCCAGGGGGAAAGCCACAATAATTTATCTCACCAGTTGATTCCCTTAACAAGTCAGTAAACTAAGCCACTTGAAACCATTCTCTGTTCACATGTCTGAAGAAGGAAGCAGAAGTTGAAAAAGTGGAATAAACAAATTTATTTTTCTACATTTTTTACTGTGAGATGAAAACTGGGACAAACAAGACATAGCTGGACAGCCACATGCAATCCTATACTCTCATCTGGAAGTAAATCCCATTGATCCCAACGGGATTACTTTTGAGTAGTCACTAGTCACATATAAGATAGCATCCATTGCTGCATTCACATTAAAATGGAAGCCCTTTGAAAAAAATATTTTAAAATGAAATAGTATTTTTGGTTGCAAGGAGACACTTCTTGTGCTCTGCTCCATCAAACTATTTTTCTCCAGTCATGGCTAGCTGCTGATGTTGGAGCTGGGCAGGAAGAAAAGTTATTGCAGAAATAGTGGGGCAATGGGTGGGGAGAGAGGATTTTTGTCAGTCACCCAAGCACTTTCATTTTTTGTTGTTAATACCACTTCCCCTCACTTTATCTGTGAATGGTTAATAAATGCATATGGATGCTTCCTATACATTATAGAAATTACAGCTGGAACAAATTAACTTTCCTTTGATGTGCCTGGAATTACATTTTCCTCAATAAGTAATTTTGTTTTAGTAATTTTTGTTTTGCCCTTGGTTTGCTCAAAGCTTTTTAACCTAGGGAAACATTGGTCCAAGCCGCTTTAGATCAAAATGTCATATTCTAACCCAAATTTACTGTCTATATGTGACCAGAAGTCCAGATAGTTTTATGAAGCAAGAAACTAGAGCAAAAGTGACATACAAACTATTACACTATTCTTGAAATGTGTCCTAAATTAAATACAGACTGTACTTAAAAAGTGCATACTTCATCTTAGCAATGGAAGCAAATACATTCAGAATGCTAGTTGAAAAATGCCAGCTGTGCTGGTAGATTGGATTCCTTTTAGGTTGCTATTGTAAACATTTAAACATTAGAAAACACAAATGTTAAGGTTACCACAACTCATCTCCCTTTAATTTAATAGCCATATTGTGTTGCACACTTTTATAGCCATATTGTCACTGATATTTAAACAGCGTTCCCAATTTAAATCAATGATTAAATGGCACTGTATGACTCACAGAACAGAGTATTGACTGGCTTTTGTTCAACTCACATCAGATTCAAGATACATTATTTACACCTACCTGAAAACATAAATCTGGCATTTCAAGCTGCTCCAGTTCACAGAGTCTTGGGGCAGAATGGGTCATGGAAAGGGTAACCTAATACAGAGGTGTAGGGAGGGGGTGCGGTCCACCCCAAGTGTCATCCCTGAGGAGGTGACAAAATGGCACACTGTGGGGGGGGACACTTACCACGGGGCCTGGCCTACAGCATGCCCGAGCCACATGTCTCTCATGGGTGTGACGTGGTGGCTTGGGGCCCCACGCTGCCTGAAACGGCAGCATAGGGTTTGTGTCCGCCAGGCAGACTCTGTGGGCCATCCCCCTGGGCGACTCGCACCCCTTGTCCCCGCTGCACTGGGTGCTGGAGCAGCTAGCTACACCCCTGACCTAGTCTAGATCTACAGAGTGATAGAAGTCAAGGTATGTTATCAAAAGTACCGTATTTTTCGCTCCATAAGACACACCTGACCATAAGATGCACCTAGTTTTAGAGGGGGAATGCAAGAAAAAAAATTTTTTTAAGGGAGCGCTGAGCAGAGCCTGTATGCATCCCAGGCTCTCCTCAGCGCTCCCTTTAAAAAAAATGTTTACCTTGCATTCCCCCCTAAAAGCCAGTTAGTCCCTTCTCCCTCAGGGAAAAGCCCCCAAGAGCCAGGCGGAGCGTGCGGGCGACTCTTGGGGGCTTTTCCCGCCTGCCTCCCGCCTGCATTCGCTCCATAAGGCACACACATTTCCCCTTACTTTTTAGGAGGGAAAAAGTGCATCTTATGGAGCGAAAAATATGGTAGTTTGACTTTTTTCTCCACACAAAGTGATGGCGGGTGTGCTTGCACATGTACACAGTGCTATTTTGTGATGGTAAAAGGTAAAGGTACCCCTGCCTGTACGGGGCAGTCGTGTCCGACTCTAGGGTCGCGTGCTCATCTCGCTCAAGAGGCCGGGAGCTGGCGCCGTCCGAGGACACTTCCGGGTCACGTGGCCAGCGTGACAAAACTGTAACTGGCGAGCCAGCACCAGTGTCGCACACGGAAACGCCGTTTACCTTCCCGCTATAAAGCGGTCCCTATTTATCTACTTGCATTTTGACATGCTTTTGAACTGCTAGGTGGGCAGGAGCTGGGACCGAACGACAGGAGCTCACCCTGCCGCAGGGATTCAAACCGCCGACCTTATGATCAGCAAGTCCTAGGCTCTGTGGTTTAACCCACAGCGCCACCCGTGTCCCTGATTAGAAAGTACCATCACCCTTTTTTGTTGTTGTTGTTGCCCATGGCAGCCATTTTGTGCTGGCATCCACAGCACCTTTATCAAGTGCCAGCGGCTCTTGAGCACCAGCAGCTCATTTATTATTTGTCACTCCATTCCAAAGGTTCAGTACAGATTTAGTTTCCCCTTTAGCAAAGTAAAATAATATATAATTTAAGTTTTACAAAGTTGTTTCTCAATCCTTTTCTGACTTTACAGGCATGAGGTGGAGTCAAGGACTAAGAAGAGAAGACCCTTATGGAACAGTAAGTGGTTGAAAAACAGGAAGCAGAGAGTAAGAATAAATGGACAATTCTCTCAATGTAGAGATGCAGAAAGTGGAATTGTCCATGGAATGGCATTGAGACCTGTGCTTTTTAATGCCTTAATTAATGATCAGGTAGAGGGATGAGCACTGAGGTAGCCAAGTTGCTGATGATACCAAGGTAGTGGGAAATGGAAAGGGATTTCAAAGAGCTCCAAAAGGATCTCTCCAAACTGGGCAGTAAAATGTCAAACACAATTCAGTGTAAACAAGTGAACTGGAGGGGGGAAATATTAATTTCTTATATGGTTTCTGAACTGGCTGTGACTGACCAGGAACAAGAACTTAGGTCACAATAGATAAGTAGATGAAGATGTTACCCCAATGTGTGTCAGTTGTGAAAAAGACAAATTCAGTGTTGGGGAAAATAAAACCAATGCCATGTATGGTTCTGGTTACCTCACCTCAAAAAGGATATAATAGACATGGGAGAAAGTTTTTTTTAAAAAAAAAAAAAGTGTAGCTAAAATGAACAGGGAGTTGGAGCAACTCCTCTGTGAGGAAGAGTTACAACATTTGGGACTTTTTCTTTTGGAAAACATACAAGCAAGAGTGGCCGGGATTAGGTATATAATACCTAGTGTGCAGAATTTTCTCTCTCCCTTTCACCTAATGCTAGAACTCAGGAACATCCAATGAAGCTGCCTGCTGGAAGATTCAGGACAGACAAAACAAAATGCATTTTCACACAGCACATAGTTAATCTATGAAATTCACTTCCAAAAGCAGCAGTAAAGAAGCAATAATTGGCCGAGAGAGTGCCATTCTAAATAAAGAAATTCAGTGATCCATTTCTTTTGTTTCTTTAACTGTAAATCAATGGGAAGGCTTGCCTGAGACATTTTGCAGCCTCAGACGAAGAACAAGATGGCACCCACACCCCACCTCCACATACAGAAGCCAACCTGCCTGGCAGGTGACTCTTACTTCTACGTTGGCGACAGGACTGGGTCCTGCATTGCAGAAAAGCAAGCTGGCTTTTGGGGTGCAAGAAAGGCTGTGGAGCACACACTGCTCTGCCTTCCAATATCTTGCTGCCATTCACTTCCCCTCAGCCGCCTGAGGGAGTTGCCTCAGTCTGCCAGATGGTAGGTCTGACCCTGACCAATGGTTCAGTGCTGCTTTGTGTAATGGCAGTTAGGAGGGCATGTATTTTTGTCTTAAGCTTAAGGGCTGAAAGAAGAAGTTGCCAGGAATATGGTAGAAAGGACAGGTCCAACAGAACAGCCCCGCTCTCCTCTCTTGTGTGATGAGGAACCCTGTGTTTGCTGCATATACACCAGGGTTGGTGTGAAGGAAGAACCTGTGTTTGCAAACACAGATACCTGAAAAGAGGAACGGGCAGTGGAACACCAGTTGGCTCTTTAATGGAAGACCACTGAAAGTTGCAAATATGTTTCTATTTTTATAGCATTTGCTGCTCAAAACAGTGGTGTGCCTGTATCAAAAAGCACTACTACCACATAACATGTGAACTGGCCCCAAGAAATGGCACGGAGCACGTTTTATCAAGAAGGAGTCAATTTTTCTGCCTGCCAGCCCAGCAGAACTTTTCAGAAAGAGAACAACCATTTCAACAGACAAGGTGGGAAATGAGCACAAGTTAACATGAGGGTTTCTATGTTTTTTGATAGTGTTAAAATGGATGCAATTACTCTTGATGGTCAGGAATCAACTTCATATCAAAATTAAATAAACACTTTCATTCTTAACTTACCTTTCCACTAGATGGCAATAGCACATATAGCTGCTTTATTTCAGCATGGCAAGCTGTAAAGAGGGATGTATTATCACAAATTCACACATCATGCTGCATTTGGACATCGCCAGAACTATTGGGAAATTGTCTCCTCAACAGTCTTCAACAAGAAATCCCATTCTCTTTCTTTCCAGAAGATGAATCGTTTTAATAGAGTGAACTGTAATCCCCTTAAACAGCAGCCTCACTTAGAAGGCAGATTTGGTTCTCCTGTACTTTTCTATTGTATTTTTTGAGATGCAATAGATAATGCACATGATCCAGCTAAAGTTAAGCATGAAGGTCCCACTGAAATCAGCAAAGCTTTCATGTCCAATTTGGTGTTTCGTTTTGTTTTTGCTTGTTAAAACAACAGGAGCAGGAATGTCAAGGGTAGATACATTGTTTACCAGTATAAGTTAAAAAAAAACCCCAACAACCTGAATGCTAAAATCCGTTCCCATAAGTTGGAGCCAACAAGTAAAAAGCACACCAAAAAGCAGTATGCTGTGGAATGAGAAGAGGAAAGCAGTAATGTTACCTTGAGTTGGTGGCAATTTGATAATGGTTTTCCACACTAAGAGAACCTGCAAAGAAAGAACAGAACAAGTCAAGAGCACTGTGTATTAAATAGAAAGAACTAAATTTCATTATGAACTATGGGTGTGTTTTAACTAACTAGTTCCACTGGTGTAAGCCTGCACAAAGACTTCCACTAGCACCATGGGGCTTGTCACCCCACACCCCCCTGCAATTGGCTTGGGGGGGTGAAGGAAATGAGGGAAACCCTCAGAACAGTCTGTACAGGGACAAGAGTCTGGCAAGCTCAAAAGCTTCTGCTGATAGAATGATTCCCACAGTGCTACATTGAATACCTTCCTACACCCAGAGAATATTTAAATAGTGGTGAGGAGCACTTAGATGACCAGATTGTTGCCCAATATGATAACTCCACCCCCCCCCCCTGTGTATACAAATGAAGAAAGTCTGTTTATGAATTTGCAACCTAACAACGTAGTGGTGTTACACCCTCAAACCTACAACTTTCAAAAATAAATGGAAGGATTGCAGCAGAAATCCAGGACATTATAGATACAGGTTTATATACAAATTAACTGTGGTTTTGTGTGGATCTTTGGAGATGTGCTCATGGCCCCACTTCATATAGTCACATGACTGCTCGATTTCCAACATGTGAACTAGCTCTAAATTGTCCTCAAGGAGGTTCAGCTCATAAAGTACAATACAGCACTCTAAACTTCTACTTCTTGGCCTGCACTGTGTACTGACTGGCCTCATTCAAAGGATAATCTGTATCTGTTTGTTGCATTGACATATTCTGCATAGACTCACTCCTCTGAGTAAGTGCTCATCTCAAGGTTAGTTTTATTACTATAAGCACTGCAGCATAGTGCGTTCACTAAAGCAGGGTTGTTTTGTAGCATGATTATCTAAAGACCTTTGAAGTCTCAAGGTTAGCAGAGCAGCCCTCTATCGCTTTGTATATAGATGCAACGAGATAAAGACTGCAATCTTGTGCTGTGCACACATTACCAGCTTACAATGCTGCTAGATGATTCTTTTTCTCAATTTGGATTGGGGGGAGGGACGACATATCAAAATTTAGTATTTCAGAAGAATCAACAGGATAGATACAGGATAGATATGGAAAGTGGCCAGCTCTGTGTGTACACTGCTTCCCCAACTTCTGGTGAGAGTTCACCTGATGAGGTATACATGGGAGAATGTACACAGCCCTGTACTCCCTTCCTAGGAAGCTGAGCTCAACAGAACTTACCTCTGATTAGACAAGTACCCCTAGACAGTGTATGTCACAAGGATGCCTGGGTACCCATCTTCTCCTACCTAGGTGCCAGAATGCCACCCCTCCAAACTTGGCAAGGAGAGGGGTGTTGCACAAGGCCTGGATGCTCATCTTTTCTGCTCCAGGGGCAGGGAGGGTGGGTGGCAACACAGAATACGGGAATGCCTCCCTCCCTGTAGAAGGGGGAAGCTTAAGTTAGTTTTGTGTGCTTTACACATCACATTTTTAAGTCTACGCTAGAAATATCTTGAGTGTCAATGTCACAGAGGCATCTGGGAAACATCTATTATACTGGCACACTGGTATATTCTATTGGTATCACACAAGCAATAACAAACCTAGACAGCATCTTAAAAAGCAGAGACATCACCTTGCCAACAAAGGTCTGTATAGTTAAAGCTATGGTTTGCCCAGTAGTGATGTATGGAAATGAGAGCTGGACCATAAAGAAGGCTGATCGCCGAAGAATTGATGCTTTTGAATTATGGTGCTGGAGGAGACTCTTGAGAGTCCCATGGACTGCAAGAAGATCAAACCTCTCCATTCTGAAGGAAATAAGCCCTGAGTGCTCACTGGAAGGACAGATCGTGAAGCTGAGGCTGCAATACTTTGGCCACCTTATGAGAAGAGAAGACTTCCTTGAAAAGCCCCTGATGTTGGGAAAGATGGAGGGCACAAGGAGAAGGGGACAACAGAGGACAAGATGGTTGGACAGTGTTCTTGAAGCTACCAGCATGAGTTTGACCAAACTGTGGGAGAAGGGGACGACAGAGGACAAGATGGTTGGACAGTGTTCTTGAAGCTACCAGCATGAGTTTGACCAAACTGTGGGAGGCAGTGGAAGACAGAAGTGCCTGGCATGCTCTGGTTCATTGGGTCACAAAGAGTCGGACATGACTAAACAACATTACACAGGTATGCTCATGAGACAGCTGGGACAAGCTGCAGCTTCCCGCTGAGTGCAAACTCAGTTGCAAATCTGGCATGTAATCCTAAATACATCAAGCCTATCTGATTGCCCAAATAATGTTTTCTTCTCCTGGAACGTCAGAATTAATGTAATAGTTACTCCCTAGCATACTGTAGAAGCCCTTGCATGCAGGAAAGTGACCTTTCAGAGGTGCTCTGATTAGATTATAAACAGGGTGTTTGGTTTGCCTAAAACTCTATGGGGAGGGCTAGTCTAGACATTACCACTACCATTTGGGAGCTGCTGTAAATTGCTCCCCCCTGTGACAGTTATCACATAAGCACAGGCTGGGCATTTTTCACCGTGCTACTGCAAGCGCCTAAAAATAACTGTTTGCCATGTCGGAGGTGAGATGCTCCAGATCCGCAGGGCAAGTTACTCCACACAAGCAACTTACTCTGATGAGGCAGCCTCTGAAGGATGAGTGATTTACAGCTGCTTCTATCTGGAGAGAAAAGATAAAAGCAGCAGCAGCAACAACAACAAACAACAGAATCAGTTTGACCTGGAGAGGGTGGGCAAGAGTTTCTTATCTGGATCAGGTTTTATATATGCTTACAGCTATGATGCGACAGGAAATAAAAGATGACAGCAAATTATTATTTTCTGCTTGTTCCAGTTCTTCCAATGATATTTAGGCTTGGAGCTTGTGGGGGGTGGGGAGTGCCTGCAATGTTGTTAACAACATTTTTCATTTTCCCGTCAGGGAAGATTTGATTCCTTTGCCTACTCCCCGCTTTTGGATAAAATTACATAGCCTGGCATAGTTTTCAAAAAGCCTCCATCCACATGCTGTGTTTCAATTGAATAAGGCTTGCCAGAGCTATTATTTCCTTATTTATTTTTGTAAATGTTTAATCGTCTAGGTAACGTTCTGACAAATAAGCCCTTTTTCTCAATATCACATTCTGTGTTCCTGAAGCTGATTTAGCTGATGCTTTCATTGTCATGGATATATTTGACAAGGATAATATTAATGCAGCGGGGTGGGGGGGAATAAATGAAACAGCCTGACACAGATTTTCAGTACTGTTATTCAATGTATATTAGGACTACTCATGGAGTGATGCCTTCTTTTTAATATGTAAGTTTGGGGAAAGCAGTCTTTTAAATTCTTTTTCTATTTTTTTCCTGGCATCTAATGGGCAGCTTACATAAATATTGCTTTGCTGCATCAGACAAAGTTCTATCTAACTGCTCTGTTTCTAGTAGTGGTCAGCAAGATGCCTCTGGACATGTAACCAGGTCAGTTCCACTGAAAATAAAGGAAGCAACCAAATGCAATTCTAGACTCCAGATCACATGAAAGTCACAAACTCAAGGAAACCCTTAAAATATAACCTGCAAATTAAACCTGAGTGACTGTTGAGGAGTGACAGACACCTTAGTATAAATGTTTCTTTTTCTATTACTGTGTGGTTAGGCAATGGGAAACCACATGTCGTATGCTGTATGTTTCCTTTCTTAAACTGAATGAATTTCCAATGGGAATGGAGCAGGAAATGTGTAAGAACACTCCTGAATGAAATCTTTCCGGATGAGTATCTGGCTTCCAATGATGGCCAGCCAGATGTTCCCAAGAAGCCTCCTCTGTCCTGTTGTGTTCATCACCAGCAACTGGTATTCTGAGCTTCACATGAAGAGTCCATTTGGGTATTATTGCGTGAAATCCAGTGCGTATTGCTCCACTGATGGAAGCGATGAAGGGTTATTTTTGTTTATGTTTAGCAATTTGTCCTGTCCATGTAGCTGCAAAATTTCTTCCATTGTTGAGCAGGGCGGGACATGGGAGACTTCAGGAAAGAGAAATTGCCCCAAATTGCGTATGCCACATTCCCCTGATGGATGCTTTCCATCAAAGGAGCAACATCAATTGGATTCCACCTATAGCTAATAATCACTGATGGAGTTCAGCTAACCTCCTTTTAAAACCAGCAGCCACCATCACATCTTGTAGCAGCTAATCCCATAAATCAATTATTATCACGGTCAGCTGGTTAAAGAACTCTTAGATGCTAATTTGGATGAATTTTAGTTGATTAAAGAAGTACTTTCTGCATGTTCACACTCCTGACTCAGTGACATCTACACTGACTTGGCCATGTCCACAGAATGGAAGATGGCACAATCCCCAAGGACGTGCTCTGTGGTGAGCTGGCTTCCAGGACCAGGCCAGTTGGCAGACCAACTCTGAGTTACAAAGATGTCTGAAAGCGTTACACAAAGGCTGGCAACACCAACCAAGCCATGTGGGAATCCCTTGCAGATGACTGCAGCGCCTGGAGACAGACAGTCAAGTCATGTATCCACAGCAGCAGCCAGAGAAGAAAGCCATGGTGCATCTGCAGCAGCACAACCGGACACCTTCCTCTGCCCCAGCTGCAACAAAACATGTCTCTCCTGCATTGGTCTCTACAGCCACAGCAGGCACTGCAACTATCCAACAAGCTTGACCCAATCCCCAAAAGCTCATTCCTCCTGTGATGAGATGGATGCCAACAGCAGCACTAACCAGTTACAATTACATAAATGCTCCTAACTCTGCATATACACTAAAACAGTAATTCCAAAGCAAAAGAACATGACTTCCATATCACTGGGGCTTGCTCCTAAGTAAAGCTGTACAATTACTCAGTTTGTGTAAGTCTGTATGAAAGTACCGGGTTTGACAATTTGCCTTAAGAGGAGAGACTGGCTATTTGTCCTTCCCCACCCCTTTATGAGCTGACTCCTTTAAAAGGTAAATCAGGGAAGCAGATCCTGAGATATTGGCTGCAGTTGTCATGGACTGCATGTGAACAAGTACACTGAAATTCATTCTACACAGTAACTGCTCCTTGTCAGTTGAGTGATAGGGAGAAGGATTTAGTCTGCTTTAGATGGAGCAGGCATCCCCCTTGAAATAACTGGTTTGCAGTCTGGATGCCAGTCCTAGATTTTCAAGTGGCAATAACCAGGAATGTCTTTGCTCAGCTTAAGCTAGAGCACCAACTGTGCCTATTTCTGCAATTCTCAAGAGTTTAGCAGTCCATATCTCTTCACAAGGAACTCGGAGAATTGTAGCTCTGGGGTGGAAATAGGGCGTCTCCTAACAACTTTCAGCACCCTGAACGAACTGCAGCTCTTGGAATTATTTGGGGGGAAGCCATGACTGTTTAAAGTCTCATCACAGTGGTTTAAATGCATGCTGTCAATGTGACCTTCGCCTGTTTTGAAAAAGTGACAACATTAATTGGTTTCTTTTAGCTTCCTTTCTTTAATCCCCTCAAGTTTCTAGCTGCCTGTGTTGTGCTCATGGGTGTAGCCAGGATTTCTGTTGGGGGGTGGGCAGAACTTGGGGGGGGCTTTTGTTGGAGGGGCAGAACCGATGTGGTCAGTTAGTTAAATATTTCTATTGTTTTACTTGATCAAGGGGGGCAGCTATCTCCCCTGTCCTCCTTGGCTATGCTCATGGTTGTGCTTATAGCCAGACCTGACAGTATTTTGTGTGTATGTGAACTAAACATTTCCTCACCTATTTTGGGTCCGTAAATCCAACCAGAAGCATTGGCTCCCATTGTCCTTGGGATCAATGCCCTTGATTATAAAGTGTTGTGCCTCGTACCAGCTGTCCCTTCTGCCTGCCTGTGTGCAAGGAACTCTGGAAGTTGTAGCTCTTTATGTCACATGGGAAAACACAAACCTCTTTTTCCTTCAAGTTACAGACCTGGTTTAACTGCACCAGCCCATACACTCTCTTATACACAATCACCTGGACCAACATCTTACTGTTCAGAAGGTTACTTGTTCTGCTCTAGCACTGCTTCTGATTGACTCTGGATGATAGGTACATAGCTAGAGGGAATGATATGTTTGAGGATATTTAGTGAAACTAATTTCCCTGTAGCCTAACAATTCGGCTTTATTCTTTCCCCTCTTGGTATTAAGTTTGTAACCTGGAAGAGGCCCTATGGCTCTGCAAGTCCTGCTAAACTATATCCTTCCCTTTTCTCACATGTTTGGCCTCTGCTTAGCACATATTAGACCATTAATTAATTAATGCAACACATTTTTCAATATTGTTATACAGAACCTCATTCTAGCCTCATTCTAGACTGGTTATCTGGAGGAGTCTTTGGGATGAATTCAATGCCTGATCTTCTGAGGGTCCCATCAGTGCAAGCATGTCAGCTTGACAGATTAGCATGATTCCCTCCCCCGCCCCCTGGCACAATGTTCTGGAGGCTCCCATGACCACCCCAGAGCCAATTTTAGAGGGAAAGTCCCACTGCATGAGCAGAAGTCCTTGCACAGGGCTTCTTCTGACATCACACATTGGGTGGGATCAGAAATATTTTTAGTCAGGGTTGTGTGTGTCCACACTGCTGTTTTGTAGAAAAACTAGCTGGCCAGGCCACATCTCAGGCTACTGATCTTTGCCTTCATATCCTTCCAATTCATGACTGCCTTGAGTGATTTTCATTCAATCATTGTGGGGAAATAAATGAGAAATGGGAAAAGGGCATTTGTATTCAAAGAAGGAAAACTGGAGTATTCTGAGAGATCTCTCCTTTGAGTGGCTGTCGAAGAATTACAGCTCCAAAAGTGGTAGGAGCAGAATTGTGTCAGTGTGTGAAGTTATGAACATCTTCAGCACAAATACAGCAATTTTGGAAAGATCGCAATATAGGCCTCTGAAAAACTTGCACACACCTCTTTCAATTTTCTTCATAGCACGTTCTACATACCCAACTAGTCACATGCGTGAGGAACAAAGATTCATTATTGCCAAAGCAACCAGACCAATGCCCCCTATTTTTCCATTCCCTGGTACAGTGGTACCTCAGGTTAAGTACTTAATTCATTCCAGAGGTCTGTACTTAACCTGAAACTGTTCCCGAGTACAAATGTTGAGCCTCAGGTCACTTGCTACATTTTGGGCCTGAGGTATCAAGGAGCCTCTGCAATATTTACATTAGACTTGTGGCAAAGGAACATGATAAAGTACACATTTAAAATATGACGCTCATTGGTTCGTGTTTTCAGAGTTCTCCTGGCTGCATTATGGTTGGAAATGGAGAGCACAAAGGAGCAAAATTAGGCAATTTTAAGTCCCACTGATTTCAATGGGTTAAACATCAGAGTCCTAGTTCACATAAGCTAGTACTCTCATTGGCAGAGGCTATTCCAAAGTTTCAGGCAGAGGTCTTTCGAAGCTCAGCTTCCTCAGCTTGAAATTTGGCAGGTTTAATACCTCACTCTGGAGGGTCTCCTTTGCCTGAAAAATTTGTATACTTTTGGTAGACAAAAGCTACAGATTCCCCATTATAGGTTTTTTTTTGGGGGGGGGGACAGAACTTTGGAGTTAACAGGTTAGATTTCAGACCCAAATGACAACTCAAATAGAAAGGCCACAGAGCATATCTGAAAAAGATTAAGCTGCTTACAAAGATAGAAGGTAAATATTGTGGTCATTGCACACCCTTATCAGATACAACTTTCATACAGATTCAGGGATGCATTAAATGGTTAATATTGGGGGGAAACTGACAGTAAGGGCCTCTTTGCTTTTCCCCTAGAACTGAGGTGCTGCATACCATAGGCTCAAACTACAAAGCTCTGCCTCCTTATTTCTTAATGGCTGCAT
Source organism: Podarcis melisellensis (assembly GCF_964234715.1). Taxonomy (NCBI): domain Eukaryota; kingdom Metazoa; phylum Chordata; class Lepidosauria; order Squamata; family Lacertidae; genus Podarcis; species Podarcis melisellensis. The sequence continues at coordinate 66,402,853 of NC_138528.1, read as the reverse complement.
TATGTATAGATGTGTGTGTGTGTGTATACATATTTATCCTGGAAAACAATTCAATAGCTTCTTTTAAGATATACAAGAAAATACAGATGCCAATATGTTATTAACAGCTCAAAATGTACTTGAATAGGTGCAGTGTGCAAACTGGCAAGCAGCACACTGCATGGTGCCTTTGTGTTCATGCTCGTGCATTGAAGCGACCGATGAGGCATCTGCTCCCCACTCCAAGATTTAAATGGAGACGGCAGATCCCACAAATAGCAAGGGAGACGAGACTGCAGACTGGTGTGCTAGAGATAACTTGCAATGGGGGTGGCAGTCTGCTACAATACTCATAGTACTGGAAGCCAAGCCATCAACAGTGGTCCAGTTGGGCTACTGGGGCACTGAACTCCTATTGAGTACGTCAGGCAGTTAAAAATAAAAAAATCCCTTCAAAATCTCAAGCCATACACTCTTTCCTGTCCCAAACACTTTTTATGCTTCTATTTGGACTCAGAGAAGCAACCATTTCTGTCAATCTCCTGTTCTTGGCCCAATCAGCTCTCTTAGATACTAATCTAAAAGTATAGCTATGACAAAGAGGTCCTTTACTTGTTACTGCTTAGACTGCCTGAAATTAAGCCCTGCTTTTGAAGGCTCCAACCGCATCTGTTATTATGAAGACAATCAAGCACAGCAACTTATGGAGGAATCAGGGCTGCTTCATGAACAGCCGCATATGATCGTCTTAACCTATAACAGAATCACACATCTATTCTGAGCATGCTCAGAACTGTTTCCTTGAAGGCTGCATCTACCCAGCCAAGCCTTAGGAGTGCATTCCTTGAGCAGCCTTGCTTCTTGCTTCTTTTACTTTCACTGCTGTTTTGTGTGAGTGAGCAGCATCAGACACAAAGTATTCTCTTGTTTGTAAAATTATTATTATTATTATTATTTAAAGGAAACCATTTTTGCTCCATGGGTGGTTAGACTGGGAGGACTTAACATTATTATTTAAAAATGTGTTTTTCAGTCCTGCAGCAGGTTAGCAAAGTGGCTGGGTTTTTTTGTTTTTTTTTAAGCCTTCTGCTAAAACAGAGAAAGGGAGATTTTAAGCCTGTCCCAGTTTGAAAGCTTGACTAGAGTGACAAAATAAAACAGAATAAACCCTGGAGAATTACAGCTTTGGGCCCTCAATAAACAAGACTCCTTTCTAAAGAACATCTGGAGAGCAAAACACGGGCAGGATAAGGTCATAAGGCTTCAGCTTTCCGTCTCTAGGTGTCCCTAACTTGGTGTCACATCTCCTAATCAAAGCAGACTCACAATGGTTGGCAATCACTTTGAAATGGACTTGCAAGGTGTCACCTATATCAAATTCAGATAGGCGTAAGCAAGAGGCGGGAGAGCGCCCTACAAGGATTTGCCAAACAATTTTAATTTCCCTGCACCCTTTCATGGGAGCAATCTCTGTTCCTGCTGTCACTAAGCAGTTGCAGCTACTGAACAAGGTCTATGCTCTAGATTATCACATGCCAAAATCTATGAAAATGTCACTCTCGAACAGATGGCACTGGTGGTGCAATAGGTCACCAAATACCAGCTTGAAGAGGCATTTGGGGAAAAAAGAAACATGTGAGGGTGGAACATTCTACCCCAACATTATTCTAGGGATTTTAGAAGGAAAACATGCCAGGGGAATTTAAAAAAAAAAATCAAATAAATAATCCAAACAACATACAGGATATTGTGAACATGCTGTTTAATTTTGCTTTAACTTTTTTCAATTTCACTTCAGATCATGAAGCAAGCTTTCCTCAAGTACCTCTCGGTATAAAAATAACCATTATATTATACAACAGAAAGCTAATTGCCACTACAGGGCCCATCATGAAAATTCAGGATTGCTTTGAATGCCAAAGTCTTTCTGGCTACAGTCTGTTTTGTGAGCTCAGGACAATCTCAGGACCCTCTCGTTCTCCACCCCATATTTGAGGCTTTGGTCTACTATCTCTTTTTGCTCCCGCTCTCTTTATGCATACACTCAGATTCTGATTTCGTCATTTCCAGGAGCCCTTCTTAAGTAAGGGTTGGGGAACCTGTGGCCCTCCAGGTATTGCTGGACTTTAAATCCCATCTAGCCAGCAATGCAACAACAGCTGGAAGGCCAGACGTTCTCCATCCCTGTCCTCAGGGAAAGGAGCAGAGCATGAGCATGAGCATGAGGTCACAGTGCTGTCAGAAAACCCTCTGCTTCTTTCCTTACAGTAAATGAATAAAAAACCATGTACAGTGGTACCTCGGGTTACATACGCTTCAGGTTACACACTCCACTAACCCAGAAATAGTGCTTCAGGTTAAGAACTTTGCTTCAGGATGAGAACAGAAATCGTGCTCTGGTGGCCCGGCAGCAGCAGGAGGCCCCATTAGCTAAAGTGGTGCTTCAGGTTAAGAACAGTTTCAGGTCAAGTACGGACCTCTGGAATGAATTAAGTACTTAACCCGAGGTACCACTGTACCATAAGGGAGAATCTTGTGTAGGTCTTTGGGAATCCTTTCCCCAACCTAATCAGTTTTCCACAACCTGGAGCCTTTCAAATGTTTTAAAGCCTTCATCATGAACAGAACTTTCAAATCAGGCAGTGCCAACCCAAACATGATACCTTTAAATTAAGGTGTGAGGTTGGCAGCTTCAGGACATTTATTGGGTAGCTGCCCTGGCCTATCCTGCCTGTTCCTTTGTGGCTCACCTGAGCCACCTGCTACCCATGCAACCCGCTTGCTTTGCCCTGTCACCTACCTGCCTGTTAGGCTTGTCCATGGCACCTACTTGCTGTTCTGTTCTCATGTTGCACCTCTTGGCAGCCGTATGAACTGCATCATGCTGACAGCCTTGCAATTTTATTCTATACTAAGAAGGCAGAGCCAAAACTAGGGGGAGGGGTTTGAAGGTAAAGATTAAGCCTTTGTGCAGGATTTGGAAGCAGACAGGAAGCCAGTGTGAGTACTTTTGGAGTGATACCACATGATCAGAGCGATGAAGGATGTGAATGATTTTGGCAGCAGAATGCTGGATGGATGTGTGGGACCAAGGTGAGACAATGCAAGAGGAGAGAGAAGATTGCTACAGGAGAGGTGAGAAATAACCAGGTCAGATGAATGAGAAGTTTTGCCAAGAGGACAGAAAGGAGGGGTTTTAGTTTTTGAAATGTAGGAGAAACATAAATTTGCAACAGACTGAATGTGGAAAATAAAGGAGCAAGGGATAAATGATAAAACCAAGGCAATATGCTTGCTCAACAATGTGGTTATTATCACTGTCAATGGATGAGGAAAGTGGACAGGGATAAGAGGGCTTGGGAGAAAACATGAGAAATTCATTCATATTGAGTTTGAGATGACAGAACAGCATCCAAGCAGAGACAACAGAGATGAAGATGGAGATGTCATATTGGAGGGAAGGCAACAATTCAAAGGTAGAGAGATAGAGCTGGGTCATCTGCATAGAGGTGGTACTGAAAGTCTGGAAGCCATGGGGTTTAATAAGGACACCCGGAGACAGTGTGAAGATTAGAAAGAGAGAAGATCAGTACAGCAAAAAGAGAGAGGGAAAGCAGAGGAACAGCTTCGACCTATGGAAACATTGAACAGGTAGGAGAACCAACTAAGCAAAGGATAACAAAGGCCATAAAGGAAGTCAAGCAGAAAAGAGTAATCAATTGCATAAAATAAAGTTTAAAGGAGAAGAAGAATGAGGACTAAATTGAGACCTTTCGATGTTGCAATGAGAAGGTCATCAGAGATTTCTGAGCTGAGTGGAGTGCAGAGGATGGAAACCGGGGGAGGGGTGGGGCTGTCAAAAGCAGAGGAGAGAAAGATGAGAGTGTGAGTAAGCAGCTTGCTCAAACATTTCTAAAAGCCATTTTTACTGTACAAATCAAGCTGGCACATTTAACAAACATCTGTTACCTTGGAGGGATTTATAACCTGAATTTATGGGGCAGCCTTTATGGAAACCAAGCAAGTTAAAACCCATTCCTAGAAAATTACATATTAATTGTTATTTGCTGTACAATTAAACATTGCAATAAGTCATGTTTCACAAATGCATCTTTGTAAGAAAACAATTAGCAGGTCTTCCTGCACGGTTGTTGCACACTTGCAGCCAAAATATGCATCATGTTAATTGCCATCTACTTCTACAGGAGCTGCTAACTGTTTAGGCCTTTGGACACATTGGGACTTTTGAGCAAGTGCTGTGGGTGCTGCCCTCCGATCACTTCTCTCCCCCACCCTCTGAATTAGCCACTCTCTGCGGAGAGATAGTCAGAAAATGAAGAGGCACATGCCACTTTCCCAAGGGAAGTGGGCAAAGGTGGACCCAGTCAAATTAACCTGACCATTGAAAAGCACAGAGAGCTGAAAGAGGAATTGGAAAAGGTAATATTGGGGGGGGGGGGAAATAGTAGCAAAATAATAGCAAAATCCTATTATATTATACAGTCATATGCCCATTCAGGGTTGGCCTAAGATGTTTTGTTGCTTGAGGCAAAGGACAAAAGATGGTATGCTGCAAGATTGCTCATAATGAGGTCAACCAGGCTAGCAACTGAATTTTACTCAAACGCCAGGCTAAGACATGACTATGGTATTTACCCAGGCCTTTGGTACTTACAGTAACCTCTGCTGTGGCACTCATCATTTAGTGAGGTAGAGTAGGACTTAACCTTCTTAATTGTGTTGGTGATGAGAGAGCATCATCCACTACACCTGAGGGTAGCTGGCTAGCTTAATGTGTGCAGGACAGGCTGTGTAGTACACACAGCTCTGTCCTCCAGCAACTCATCAGTGCTCTGTTTCCCCAGCACATTCTGCCTGGGGCAGCTGCCTCAATCTGTCCAATAGTAGGGCTGGTCCTGTGCTCTTGCTTAGTGTGAACTACTCAGACTGCTTACTCAGAGTAGCAAATATGATATTTGTTTAGCACTTATATTAGGTTTAAAGGTGACTCATAAGCAGAGTCAGTATGGTTCAGTGGGTAGTGTTGTAATTAGACCAGGAGACCTGGGTTCTTCAGTTCCCCTGTCAAGCCGATTAAAATCACTGATTGACCTCTGGCCACTGAGTAAGTCTCAACTTCACTGTGTTACAGCATTGTTTCCAAGGATAAAATGGCATCAGTCGAAACATACCATGCCAAGTGCTTAGATGGAAGGACAGGATGTAAATTCAACCAACAAATTCTACTAAATTTATGTATGACCATGTACCTATGGTCATGGTTATTAATAAATCTAACTTCTTCCAACTGTAGAAGCTGAAGAGGAAATTGCTAGAATTGAAGCAAAGTGCACAGGCACCCAGGATAACCTGAGCAAAGCAGTAATCAGCAATGAGGATTCTGAAATGGCTCCGTTCCACTGGACATTTAATTAAATTAAAATGCTCCCATCCAAAGCTCATTTAGCACCTGATTTTCAGCAGTGACCTCTAATAAATTGAGCCTGTAATTCTGTAACCACAATGAATTGAACAGTAATTTGCTGAGTGAATTAACAAGCTGTTAGACATCAGAAACCACTGGCAGTACCTGTGGTTTACACTGGATGCAATAATTTATGAGCACAAAAATTACACCCACAAAATTAGGGATAAGTTGAGGCTACTTTTTATACACAAAATCAGATCTAGAGCTTAGATTATAAATCCTCCCATAGTAGGATGTGTTAGACTTAAAGGGCAGATGATCAGCCACTGCCTACTCTAGGCCCATTAAGGCTTTCTGGGTGACGTTTCCCAAAACGATCCCATGCAGGAGCTGTAATATCTATAAGCTGCTTGCCTTAGAGCTCTGATTGCATGGCGGGTGTCAACACAGATATATGTGTACTGACATGGAGGCTCTCCACATACTTGGACCAGTCCGTGTGGCAAGCAATTTATAAGCATGGCGGTCATTATAAATATTTCGGGACTGGCAATATATGGAATCCGTTTCAAAGGCTTCTGTCTTATCTCAATTAGTTCTTAGAAACCCAAACGGAAGGACAAGCCACAACTTCCTTGGCATTTTGGGCCACTGCTGAACTGTATTTACACTCAGGGTTAGATAAGCCTTTATTTATTTACCCCAGCTTCTTCACTCCAGCACTACCTGTCTCCATAATGGCAGGCAGCAGTTTTCCTTCCAGTTTTCCCAGCATGGTTGCTGTTTTCTAATCGTCCTCCTAGATTAAATGAAATATAAACCCTCTGTGCTATTGTCACTAATTTTCTTACTATATCAGATTTGCAGTGCACAATCATTTACAAATCCTGAGTATCTAGTTTGTCTGGTTCAGTTAGTTTTTGTCAGGATCAAATCTAAACTAACTCACCGCCTAATCCTTCCTCAAATTTATGGAGCAGAATGGTAAACATATTGCGAACTTTCTGAACAGTATCACCTAAATCTAACACAGAAACACTCTTCTACATGCAGACTAATTTTCTGAACCACCTCCAGTATTCAGGTAGCATCAAGTCCATGTGCTTCCTTCCCCCAACAGGTGATTTATGCTGTCAGAGCCAATTATTTCAATTGGTCACTCTGGCGGAATATAACTCATCGTTTTTTACTGGCCATATCTGTTTATCCTCCCCTGCTCTGTGTCTTTGTCCTTATTCTTCTTCTGCTGAGTCAGTTCCCAAATGTTATCCCTTCCTAACTCTGGGTCTGTTTTCTTAACACTTTAGGTTCTGCCACTACTGATACAATATAGTAGTTTCAATCTTCTGTACAGGAGGAACATCTCATGTTTAACAGCAGGCAACTACACAAAAAGGAACTCTAGATACTTAGAGCATTTAAGCGCGCGCGCACACACACACTTACATATATTCCCATTGTCATCATCATTCAATGTGAATGGATGGTGCTTGATAAGTAACTTAGGTTGCCTGCTAAGAAAACTTTTCAAACCCAATTTATCTGTATATAGCAAATGAGATTTAATTGGAACCCACAGCATGGAACACCTTTGCTCTCTTAATTGTGGGGTTTTCAATAAAAAGTTCACTTGCCATTATTTAAATTATTAGGCTTGGCCATCTTTAAAGGTAAAGGTAAAGGGACCCCTGACCATTAGGTCCAGTCGTGGCCGACTCTGGGGTTGCAGCGCTCATCTCGCTTTATTGGCCAAGGGAGCCAGCATGCAGCTTCTGGGTCATGTGGCTAGCATGAATCAGAGCAGTGCACGGAAATGCCGTTGACCTTCCCGCCAGAGCGGTACCTATTTATCTACTTGCACTTTGACGTGCTTTCGAACTGCTAGGTTGGCAGGAGCAGGGACCGAGCAACGGAAGCTCACCCCATCATGGGGATTAGAACTGCCAACCCTCTCATTGGCAAGCCCTAGGCTCTGTAGTTTAACCCACAGCACCACCCGCGTCCCTCTGGCCGTCTTTAGGTTAAAGTAAAAGAACAAAGGAAAAAAATTACCTGATTAGTGAAGTTTTTTGCTCTCTTAGTCCAGTAATACAGTTGTCCAGAATATATTTAGCAGAGGCAGAAAAGGGGAGGCGATGTTCACAGTGCCATATTCAGACCGGAAGTGAATCAAATTGATTTCTACTGAGATGCTCTAGCATTGTATCACTCATTTTGTCCCTGTCTGAGGTTTATTCTAAGTTAATGCAAGTGGGCTTGGTGGAGTTGCTCACTTTCTGAATCTCAGAAGCAACATAATGCAAGCAGTGCAAAAAAAGAACAGGCAAGAAAAGTTAAACTTTGTATCAGTACACAGCTGAACAATATTTTTATTAGGCTCAACCAGAATGTTGCAAAACAGTGCGTGTACTTTCAAGTTACCCAGGACTCTGAATCAGGCTAAATGTTGTAGCCTGGTAGAAAGGGCTTTTCCTCACCAGAGCTTATTGTATGTTTGCAGCTGTTTGTATTCTCATAAAATTTGCATAGTCCACATGATGTTGCCCTCAAACAACACCAATCTGGATGCTTTTCTCCTGCAAATTTGGTGCTCCCCAACATGGGGACAATTTGATATATTGGGATAAATCAAACTGCAACTGGAAATAGTATATAAATAACTTGGTGTTTATACAATTCTTTCACATAAAACACAATTTAGGGGCAAACTAGATAAAATTTAAGGATAATCTGCTTTCTCCACAACCCTCTTTTTAAAGAAGAGTGTGTGTGAGAGAGAGAGAGAGAGGGGGGGGCGGAGAGGGGGAGAGAGAAAGATCAGAGTGCCAGGCAGGTCTGATTTTTTTCTCACAGGTTTTGCCCTCAGGGAAAACTATATGGGAAACACCTTATCTTTCCCCTCACGATTTGGAAAGCATGATTTGGAAACCCACCCTCACTCACTGCTCCAATAAAATTTATAGCCATATCTCCATAGTACATTTCAGTTTAAAACTGGAGACTGGTCACTTATTTTGTCTAGCATGGCCCTAAGAACGCCATTTTTACACAACAACAAAAGTTATCTAATTCAGAAGTGGTTATATAAAAAGGAAATTGTCCTGCTAACAATCTAATCTTACTCAGGATGACTATCTGTGCCCTTTAATTACACACACAGAACAACATATGTCAGGATGAGTAGCAGAGACCAGCATCAACCAGTATTGGGTGAGGGTGGTTAATTCTGCTGTGCCAAGCACCACTGCCAATTTTGTCCTTAGCGGGGGCTAACAATAGCTCTACACCAGTTGCCAGAAATCTCTGTCAGGGAATAACTTAGTCAGAACCTATCTCAAATAGCTTACAGCCACCAGATTCTTCCCTTTTCCAGACACGGAAGGAGATGTGATTCTAAACATGCCTACTTGGATGTAAGGCTATTGCAATCAATTTGGCTTCCTTCCAAGTAAATTTTAAAAACGAGTTTCTTGTCAGATGGTGGCTAAAGCTCTGACCAATATAAGCTAGGCCTCCAATCTAATCTGTGTTTGCATGCCACTTACATACATTTGAAACACATGACTCCCCACACCCATCATTCTGGGAAGTGCAGTTTACCCCAAAGAGCTATGGTTCCCCATACTCAATAAACTACAATTCCCAGGATTTTTTTGTGGGCACCCACGTGCATTAAATGTATGGCAGGCACAGGCAAACTCGGCACTCCAGATGTTTTGGGACTACAACTCCCATCACCCTAGCTAACAGGACCAGTGGTCAGGGATGATGGGAGTTGTAGTCCCAAAACATCTGGAGGGTCGAGTTTGCCTATGCCTGATGTATGGTATGCATGCAACTATACATTTGCCTATTTCACATCAAGTGCGTACAAAGACCGGACACCATTTTTCATTTTATAAAAGCCACTGTGGGAGGGAGCTTAGAAAGCAAAGAAGTACTGTGAGCAATGGAGCCTCTAATTCTTTGCTGCTTTTCCTATCCAAATGTTTTCCCCCTCATGGGTTTCCAAACATGTAGAAACTTGAAGTTGAAGTCCTGTGTAGGGAGGGGAAGGGGCTTAGCAGAGAGCAAGATGAAGCAGGGGGGGGGGGACGGAGAAGGGAAGTATGCAAAAACTCTTTTCACCTTGGTGTTTATCTGCACTACATAATCTCTTCGGGAGATTTCAAAAATGGCTTGGGGTTTGCATACATATTTTCCATAATGTGCAGTTAGTCCGTTACTGAAAGACCCGCCCCTTGAACAGTAGACACATTCTCGGTCACATGCCTGGAGGGAGAGCATTCAGTAAAGGCAAGGACAGAAAGTGTGGTACCTCTTATGAGAAGTCTCCATCCATGTTCAGTAGCTCTGGTTCTGCCTTCAAGAAAAGCAAGGCTTCTCTGCTGCTCTCAATCTCCACCACTTTTTCCTTAAGATGTTCCTCATCACCCACCCACTCTTAGCTAGGAGAGGGAGATTTTCTCTAGTTGGGACCCAGACACAACAGGTTCTCTGCTGCAGAAATTCATGGAAGACTCCTTGTTCACTTGCCTCTCAGACTATTCAGTTACATTTGGGGCAGTTTAAAATTAGACTATTCTTATCCCCCCATCACCCTTACACCAAACATTTTATTAGGAGCAAATGCCAAATAAATAAATATAGAAATAATACATGTATTTACTCTACTGATGCTGTTACACTTGGGACTTTTCCGTAGTCCTGAAAGCTGCCATGGACCCTCCCTCATTGAATGTTTCCACGAAGAAGGTAGGGGATACAGGAGCCTTATTAGTAGGAAAAGGACTGCATTTCTTCTGATGAAGACAGGCTTGCATTTCACATTAATCCATCTTTTGGAGCCAAGGCTAATTTGGCTATCCATAAGTCAGAAGCTTGCGTTGCCAAACTTTGCTTGAGCCCAGTTCACCAGGAGAAATTTAGGGACAATCCAAGTTCTTCATATAAATAATGATTAAGCCTCACGGAACTACTAGGTTACACCCAGAATTGTTGGGGGCAAAAAAACAACCCCAAGGGCTGATCCTTAGTAAAGATACACTGACTTGTGATTTTCATCCTACAGTTCATCTAACTGATCTAGCTACAACAGTGATTCAAGTCCCCCACCCCCCACCCGCCAATCCCTCATCAACTTTCTGCTTTCAAAAACATTCTGGTCTGATTAAGAACTCTGGAGAACTTGAAAGTGTGCTCACTATTTTGAATATTTTAGTTGGTTTTAATAGTTCTTTGTATTTATCTTTACTGTTTACTACAAAATAGTCTCAAAGCAATTTTTTAAAAAGAAGCATTCAGTAACGAATTTGAAATATAGTTAACATAGTTAATTAAAAGTGCTCAGCATGCAAAAATATAAAAAGGACAAAGTCTCCCACCCTATCCTGAACCCCTGGCCTACCTGCCAACAAGTCCAAAGTTCAAAGTCTAAGGGTCAGTCCACACAAGCAAAGGAAACAGGAAACACAGTCCAGGGTCAAGCCAAGTAGCCAAGTCTGAAGTCCAAGATACAGTCCAGAGTCAAACCCAAAGCACTGTCCCATAGAGCTTCCAAGCTTAGGTCCATCAACATTGGTGTCACGGTCCGGTTCATGGGCGATTGAAGTCATGGCAGGGGACATCAGGACCAGGTGCAAGATGGCGGGGTGGGAGCAGGAACGGGAGTCCAGAAGTCAGGAAGCCAAGAGTCCGAGGGTCAGGAAGCAAGGAGTCAAGAAGTCAAGGGTCCAAGGATCAAGAAGAAGGTAGTCAAGGGTCCAAGGATCAGGAAGCAAGGAGCCAAGCTCAGCAAGGCAGGAAGCATGTTTCTGTGGCAAAGAGCCAAAGGGAAATGATGACCTTATATCCCTTCCCAGCTCTTGCCACCAGGTGCAGTGAGTTACCAATTGGCCTCACCTGTGAGGCCATGCCTTGCCTCTTCAGAACAAACTTAGGAAGGCCCCAGTCCTGCAAAGTTCTATTGGTCAGAGGGCCTGGCTCCTGCACACACACTTAACAATTGGCAGATGAGCAGACACAGCACCTCTGCTCTGCTTCCCTTTGGAACTTGCATGCTGATTGCAGCATCTGAGCTTGATGAGGCATGTGACCCTCACCTGTTCAAAGCCCACTCCAACTGAGGTATCATACACCTTCTCCCAAAGCTAGCAAGCCTCGCCTGCCTCAACCTCCTAGAGCACCCTGCTTCCACTGCTCCCCACTCCTCAGAGTCCACCATGTTCATGGAGATGGGGGCCCCTCTGGCTCTGGTGATGGGTCCTGATGCTCTGGTTCTTGTACACTGACCCTCATCCCATCAGCATCCTCCATCACCCTGTGAGTCCTTCCTTCCCCATCCCCTGCTTGTTCTGGTGTATCCCAGTCCTGGCTATACTCCACCCCCCAGAATCCTCTTCCTCCTCCCCATTGTCCTGCCAGCTCATGGCACCACATAAAAGATGAACACCAATTAAGAGCAAAAATGCCCAGGTGAATAAGAACATCTTCACCTGGTGCCTCAAGGTTGATAGCAATGGGACTAGGTGCATCTCTCTGGGGACAGCATTCTATGGTCTTGGAGCCACAACTGAAAAGGCCCTATCTCATAGTGCCACCCACTCCACCTCCCTCAGAGGGGGCACACAAAGTGCTTTAGATGATAAATGAAGTGTCTGGGTGGGTTCATGTGTGGAGAGGCAATGCCTAAGGCAGTGTTTCCCAACCTTGGGCCTTCAGCTGTTTTTGGACTACAATTCCCATCATCCCTTGCCACTGGTCTTGCTAGTCAGGGATGATGGGAGTTGTAGTTCAAAAACAGCTGGAGGCCCAAGGTTGGGAAACACTGGCCTAAGGTATTGGGGTCCTGAGCCACATCAGCCTTTATAGGTTGAAATCAGCACTTTGAATTGAGCATGGAAACTTAATTGGCAGTCAATGCAGTTGGGCCAGAATTGGTGTTATGTGATCAAATCTACTTCCTGCCACAATCTGGCCACTGCAAAAGCTGCAGTTTCCAAACGCATTTCAAAGATAGCCCCATGCATTGCAGTAATCTAATCTGAAAGTTACCAGAGTGCAGACAATAGAATCGAGGCTATACCTGTACACATAGTGACAACAATGGATCAAAAACTACCCCCAAATGTGACCTCCTCCTTTAGGGGGAGTATGACCCTATCAAGAACAGGTTGAACCCCAGCTGTCTGTGCAAAGGAAGCACCTATGTACAATGCCTTATCTGGACTGAGCTTCAGTTTATTGGCTCTCATCCAGTCCATCAGCAGGGCCAGACATTGGTCTAGCTGCTGCACCTCTATTCCCACACCTGCCAATGGAGATATAGAGTTGCATTTGCTGAAAACACAATCCCAATCTCCAAACGGCTCCACTCAGTAGTTTAATGTAGATGTTGAACAGTTATATGGGATAAAACAGATCCTTATGGCACCCCACATTGGAGAACCCATGGGGCAGAGCAGCATTCCCCAAGAGGGCCATCCAAGTAGGACTACTTGTTGATTATTTCAAAAGAAGCTGAGAGATCAAGGATCACCAACAGGATCATCATACAGGGGGGACAACACTAGCAAAAGTATTTTCCATCTAGTGTATTTTGGAATGGTTCTATGCTGTGTTTTCTTCTATGTCAGGAGTTGGCATCTTCTTTGCACCTGGGTGGGGGGGGTCACATGAGAGTGCCCCACCTTAGTGGGCCACATGCCAGTGGGTGTGGGTGGTAGTGGTGGGCACGTGTAATGAAACACACATTCAACAACCACACACTCATGCAACACTCTTTCATTCACACACTTTTCCTCTCACTCATAATGTAACATTTGCCCCTGCACCTCGTAATTCTGATGCAGCTAAAATCGCTAAAGTGGGGGAAAGTGGGTTGGACTTCCTGGGGCTTGGCAGGCTGCATGTGGCCTGTCTGCACGTGCTCCACCTGCTTTTCTTATGTTTCCCTTGTCTCCCAACTTCTTTTAGGCTGCATCTGCTGCTGTTGCAAAGAATTAGGAAGCAGATTACAAGGCACTTTGTACCACATAAACCAGAAATCCTGTAGTGTGGTGCAGCACACCAGTGTAAGTATGAAATGGTTAAATACTGGACGTCACTGAAGGTGTACGATTCAGAACAATGAAAGTGGAGAGGGGGATGCTACTTTTGTGTTAAAGGGTTGAGTTAATGGTACCATTTCTGTAGTGCCCTACAGTTCTATTATTATGGTTGCAGTGTGGAATGTTGGCTGTTGCAACATTGAACTGTTTTGTTTTAATCATGTTCTGAGTTTGCTACTTTCTTTGTACAATTGATGAACTTTTGTTAAACAACAAAGATCTGGTTTTGCCATCACCGCAGGAGAATTGTATTTGTGGATGGGGAAACAGAAGTCTGGAATTTGGGGGTTATTGGAAGGAGAAAATAGCTGCAGACACTTCAGAGTGGCGAGCTTCTTTTTCCATTGTGCTTGTAACATTGAACTTATATGTTCTTTCACAGCTGTCATGACAAATCCAGCTGCCCCAGGAGGTACTCTACCAAGGGGAAGCCAAGAAGCGCAGATCTATGGACAAAAATCCAAGAAGGGGCAGGCTAAAGTGATGAGGAAGAGACAACATCATTTACAGGATGCAGCCTAAGTGAGAAGTTGAAAGCACAATGGATGGGGAACAGAAGGGAGGTTGAAAGAGGAGACTGGATCAGAGGAATGAAAGTTAGAATAACTTTCCTAAGTAATTCTCTATAGGAAACTATCTTGAATTAAACTACCCTTGAATTAAACTAACCGTCTACCCTAGCAGCCTCCCATACTGGGAGACTTCTTAAGGAATTGTTTCCAAGATGACATTGGGCACGTGTACTGACTGCATGCTTCCTATATTAATTGTTTTGGTGGAGAGGCATGTCTTATCTTGCCTCCTTATTCCCTTTCCATTTCTCCCATAAACATCTATCCTGGCAGAAAGGCTGCTCTGGATGTTTGGCTTGTCACTCTTCTGTAACAAGTAAAAGGATATCCATTCTATTTAACACTGACTGATTAACGTTCTATGGCCTTTTAAATGTGTTTGGGGGAAGAGTTATTGGTTTGCTTTTGCTTTATTATGTATTTTGTGTTCTCATTTTGAATGTTTATGTTGTGAACCACCATGTGATCTTCGGCTGAAGGGCAGAATACAAATTAAATAAATAAATAAATAAGCATTCCTAAGTTTTAGGTATTTATGGAGGTATTTTTTTTAAAAGGCAACTCTTCTAGCCATATGAATAAACTCTTTTCCATATCTGGCATGGGCTTCTGAAGCAGAGTAAAATCTTCAGCAATGGGACAGGGAGAAAAAATTATTTTTAGGATGGCAACTGAAAGTTGCAATAACACAACTGTTCTGATTTGCCCAGTAGGATACTGATTTTTATAAATCTTTTAATAAAGAAATACAACTTCTCACTTAAAAAGCACCAAAGTGGTGTACAACAATGAAATAGAAATACAAGAAATACAGCAAGCTGCAATGAGCAGAGGACAGTTAGCCCAAAATTAATTTCCAGTAAATGCTCGCATGAATAAAAAACGTCTTAACTCCTGATGGAACATAATGTCAAAGGTGTGCACTGTATATGAGGGGAAACTATTCCATTGCATGTATGTTCTATGGCATCAGAATATAATGGTCCTGGTTGAGGGCATAATCCTATAAATTTGGGATTAAGTCCCGCAGAACGCAGTGGTGCTTACTTATGAGTAGACATTTTTAGAATTGCACTATATGCTCTTTGTTCTACGTCCCCAAGAAAGTCCCGTGGCAAACATTTCCCCCGTGTGTGGCACATTGTTAATGTCTCTCCTTTCCACGTGGAACTCAGACAGTTAATTGCAAGTGACTTACAACAGCTCCCTCGGGAGTGCATTTCCACAAGGGTGCGATGCTGTCGCAAGGACAAGAAAGGCACGCGATATGGACTATCGCGAGCAGGGCGATGCAAAGCTCCAGAGTCGCCTGCGCTTTAGCCCTCTCGGACCACAAACGGCAGTTCTTTTCCAGGTTGCTGTCCCGATTTTACGTCTAACTGAGCGTCTCTGAATGGTGATTTGTTTATCTTTGTGCATGTATTTCTAAATTTTGGAAAAATTAAAATAAATTTTAAAAGGACGAACTGACGCTCCTTCCTCCATTTCACGAGGAAAGCGCCAACTCCGGCTCTCCAAAAGCGCGCGCGACCCAGCCCTAGAAAGTTTGCATCAGCCTCGTCCGTCCCCAGGGCGCTGCAATCCTGTTGCCTGTATCCTCCGATGGGAGTCGCAGCTGGAACGATCCTCTTCCCTCTTCCCCCTCTCTCGGCGCGCCAAGCCAGCCACGCTCCGCCTTCCCGATTGTGCCTCGGCATGTGAGCAGAGGATCCCATTTCAGCGCCGCGCTCTTGCCCTCCGGCTGATGCTCAGGTGGCTCTCGGTGACCTCTTCCCCCCGCCCCTCCCCACGCGATCTGATCTCTCCCTCCCTCTCCCCCCAGAAACTCCTCCCCTCCCCTCTCCGGCTTCCTCCTCCCCGGACTTTCCAATGAGGTCACCAGCTGCTCGCTGGCTCCTCCCCTCCGCCTCCCCGGGCTGTCGCGGCCCGTGGCTCCGCCTCCGCTGTCGAGAGTCCGCTCCTCGCGTTCATTTCATTCCTCTTCTCATTCCGAACATTCTTAGCATCGCTCGCGCCGCACAAGCCCGTTTCGAAAGCCCAGCCCGCCCTGCCCGCCACCGGTCTGGGGGCAGTCACGAAGCACTGGCAAGGGCTTGCAATAATCCCGCAAGCCAACAAGCTTGTAGAGCCCAAACACACACACACACACGCATACACACACACACATTAAGAGATTTCTCTCTCTTTTTCCAAATCACCACCACAACAATAATAGCAACAACAAGCAAAAAAAAAAAATTAAAAAAATTTACCTCCCCCCCCAAAATTACCAAACAACACCAAGGCTTGGAAATTAAGCAAGCCAAGTCCCCAGGGGAAAGCTGGAAGAAGTTTGCAATTGAATTGCAAAAGGCTGGTGGTGTTTGCAAAGGTGGGGAGTGGAGTGGAGGTAAGTTTTGTGCGGGTCTGTGTCTGGCTGTTTGTTGGGGCGCGTGGGGGCTGGAGGGAGCTGGCTGCTTCCCTGCAGATTTCGCGTTGCTTTGTGTGGCAAGGAGAGGAGCGGGGGGGGGGGCTTGTCCTCTGTTATTTACTTGGGAGAATCATGCCGATCTTCCCTCTTTCGTTCCTTCACGACCCCCTCCTCCTCCTCCTCTCTTCTCAATCTCTGCAGGTGATCTGGGAAATGTGAGGGGGGGGGCAAAATAAAACGAAATCCGGAAAGTCGCCTCGGGAGGTGGAGGGAGTTGTTTCTGAGTGGAGTTTTGGCTGCTTTGGGGGGTTTTCAGGCAGAGCTGCAACAGGCGGCCGTTCCTCTCTCCCTCTCTCGCTCTGCTCCTTCTTGCTGTTGCTGCTTTCATTTAGTTGCCTGAGTCACTGCTTTTGCAGCCTGGGGCGCGCGCGCGCGCTCGCGCCCTCAAACACACACACACTCACTCTTTCGCGCGCGCACACACACACAGACAAATCTTTGGCATTTTTCACATTTTTCGCCAAGAAGGAATAAGTTGGGAGCAGATCAGGCCTTGCAAAGTAAATTGATCCTATCCCTCGAGTTTCTCTCCCTAGTGCCGAGCTTTGGAAAAGTGGCTGGATCTGAGATTTGGCTGGCTTTTAAGAGCTTTGAGTTTTTGCTTTTTGCTTTTCTCTCTCCCGCCCCTTCTTCCCTTTTTAATTTCTTTTCCCTCTTAAAGATGAAAGAAGGAATGTTCTCTTTTGCTGCTTCTTTGCTTTCTCCAGAGCTGCTGCTGCTGCTGCTGGTTAATTGCACATTCAAGTGGAAAATTTTCCGGAGTCAGCAGAAACATTGTATCCAAAAAAGACAAAGTCGCAGTTCCAACAAAACGCGGATATTGTCCCTGGAAAACTTCCTTTCGGTAGGAACCCTAGGATTATTTATTTCCCCTTAACCTTTTAAAGGGATCTTGCACATCCCCTCTTTACACATTAATGGAGCTGCTTCCCAGAGGGCAGAAAGTAGTCTTTGTTCACAGAATTCACACTTTCAAAGAAAGGAAGTCCACTTAGTCTTGGTGGGAAATTAGTTTATCACAATCCAAAACAAAACACAAGAAGGCACACACACAGAGAGAGAGAGAGATACTGTGTTACTCCAACAGTAAAACTCAGATTCGAAGGGGTGTTGGGGTGGAAGGAAGCACACACAACCCTGGACTTGATTTAATGGATTTATTTAATGCTCATTGGTGTCACTGTATAAAAATATTTATGAAACAATGAAATACCAGCCACCTGTGTTTCTCAGGAGAGTCGTTAAACGATTAGAAGCAAGTATCTGTTTTTGATTTGGGGAAATGAAAAGTGACCTCAATAAATGTTTCAAAAGTTAGCGAGCAGGTATGTTCTTTATTTTCTCATTGTAAATGGCTGCTAGTGATGTAAAATATGGAAATCTTTTAAAGCATTTCCTAGATCACACTTCATTTGCACGGGGTGACTTAAAAATATTATACATGTAAATTCTGATTTAAGGTGGCCAATAAAAAAAAAAATAGCTCTGCTAAAACTCCTTATCAGGGGCACTTAGCATTTTATTCCCTTTGCTGATAAAAAAGGAAAGATAGCACCCTTAGCTGTAGTTTTCTGAGATACATACATATAAGTATCAAGCGTGGTTTTTTAAAAAAATTAATGACTGCATTTTCTGAATTTAATATAGATTTTATATTGATGTGTAAATCTTATGGCAGCTTGAATTTTGCTTAAAGGGAAGGATAATTATGTACAATGCAATGGGAACACAAATAGTAACTGGAGACATGCTCTTATATCATGCAACTTTTTTGTTTTTTTAATAAATCCTAAATTTGGAATGGCTGCCCTTGGGTACATAGTGTTTTGCCATCTCTATAAATAGTTGGGAAATACCACTGCAAGGACATTAGACTGTATTGATGGTGCATGCTAAGGAGATTTCAGATAATTCAGAGGGCAATGTTACATTGCCTTATTCCAGAGGCTGCCTCTATATATGCATGCGCCACATATTTTTCAAATGGAATGTTGGGAATTCATAACACTTCAAAAGGTGAACAGAAAGCTCTTCAGGCCTATCTGAATTTTAGAGCTTATTCAAGGGTATTATCTTTTTTTATTTTAAGGAAATTCTTTTGGCAGTTAGACAAGCTTTCACAATTCTTTTTCTGTGCTGATTTGTTGACAATATAATTTATAGCTTGGAGGCACTAATTGCATTAAATATTTTAGATGCATCCAGGAAGATCAAATATCTGGTGTATTGATTAGCACCCTATTTTGACCATTGTAATGGCTTTTATGTTTTTCTTTATGCGGAATGACATTAAAGTATTAATGAGACAGTAATGTACCTCATTGTTAAATTTGCCTAGTGTTCGCAAATAGTTTTAGATGCCTAATGCTGCTGAAAATATGAAAAGTATGTTTGATACATGTTTGATATGCCTTCGTTTTGTATGCAGTACCAAAACCTGGAATGCGTCCACTAAACTTATCACAAGGAGGAGACTCGAGTGAAATGTTGGTTTTGTGTGGGCTTTTTAGTTGAATCGTATCTGCTTTTAGGGAAGTTTAGTAAACAGTGGAAAAGAACAGTCCTAGCACAAGCGAGATCTGGGTCCTTAGTGAATTCCAGCTGGAAGGGTTTTGGTGTTTGAAGAATGTATGTGTGACTGGAAAGCTACTTTAATACTTTGAAAGTCGATTTCTTTCTCTCTCTTGCTTGGATGATGATCTAGGTCTAGGAAGCAATCTAGGCTTTTTGTGGTGCTTTCCCTTGATAATGAAAGTTAAGCTCAGCTATTTTGAAGGCAGAAAGTCCCAAACTGTAGAATATGTAATTCCAGATGTAATTCCAGCAACCCTACTTTAAAAATTCTCAGGCTTCAACACAGCAAAAGGGTACAATCGATATCCCAGTTATTCAAGAACAATGAAGTGTTAAATGTGACTGCTTAAGTGTATAGGAGGGCCAAAATGTAAAGACCTCTTATGATGAGATCCTTGAAGGATAAAAGTACCCTTTTTGTTCTGTAGCAAAATGTAGTTGTGAATCCATACCCTTTAGCAGTAAGATGGCTGTGTAGTCTGTACTTTTTGTGAAAAAACCTGATTTGGGGCTCATTTCCATAATTCAAAGCTTTGCTTGGATTGTGTGTGACAATAAGGAATAATCTCTTAAACTGTGTATTCCCCCCCAAAAAAACACATACAAGATGCAGCATATGCACTCACACTTTAAACCAGTGGTCTTTCTAATATAATAATGCATTTTTATTGCACTTGAAATAGTAGAACTTGCTGCCTAGTTTCCTAAAGCTATTTCATTAGTTCAGGATTTAAAGATTTGTTGCACCAGGGCGCTCGTGTTAAAATGGTATGTGCATGCGTAGTCATGTGATCAAAACTTTGCTGATTTAATACTTAATATGTTTATGTACATGAGATTGTTTTATACTGTGGTTTGTCAGAAAATGATATAACAGAAGAGCGTAATTTACATCATTGTTTTAACTAAAATATTTCCCTAAATATGTAATTGAAGTGTAAGAAATGCTTATATATTATCACCTGGTTATGCAACTTGGAAAACATTACACTGTCCATAAAGTACTACAGGGCACAAATTTGAACAGAAATTATTTCCTACATTTTGTAGGTCCATTGATTTATAAAGAGATTTATGGCACTGTTACAGGAACAGCAAAGGGGGGGGGATGTTTCTTAAAGGGACACACACAGCAGATAAAGTCTCTTGGGCTTTTATTGGCATGTGTGTGTTGTTACAGATACAGTACTCAGTTATGCATTGAAAGTGAATTATTGCTATTTACTATTTTGGAATGAAACCTTCTATGTGAGAGAGAATCTGAAAGTTTGGGTCTTGTATTGCTAGTCTTGAAGACTCTTACTGGACTTGATACTTGGGAGTAGATTGCATTCCAAACTCCACTTACCTGAGAGTAAGCCCCATCAAATTCAATAGGACTTAGTTGTGAGTAGACATAGCTAGCATTGTGTAGTAAATGAGGTAACTAGGGAAAGGCATCAGCAGTGCCTTGTATTTTGATTTCAGATTAAACTAACACTGTATACTGTGTAAATCACTAGCTGTGTTATGTTTAGAAATGTGACAATTGCACTACCAACAAAAGCATTAATGGTGCTAGTCCTTACTGAATCCTCATCTTTAGATATCAAGATCTCAATCCTGCTCTGGATCTGCAGGTCCTCCCATCCACGTAAAAAGTCTCATCTTGCCTGTTCACTGTGGTCCAGAGAGCATCACAACTCAAATGGAGTTATGTATTCAGATGTATGTGTGCATTAAGGAAATGTGCTTCTGTATGTGGAATCTCTATTTGATAGTGGGCAAAAGTATTAATAAATACTTTTAACAGCACCTTTTTTCATGAAGCTCCCTTGAGAGTCTTTCTTTTCTATTTTCTCCTGCCAATGCTTGGGGCAGACAAGGCGGAAGAGCAGTAAAATAACAACCAACTACTACTACTATTATTATTAGATTGTTGTATAACATGTCATATGACGTACAGAGTGGCATCAGTTTCCAGAGTAGTCTCATTCTTGCGCTTTTATGATTGTGGAGTTCATAATCTTGGGATTATAATGAGTGCAACTTCCTGTGTTTTTGTGGCCCATACACACTCTGAGGCACTTGAGCTTCTCTAGCTGTGTATAATATCCCTACATGGATTGTGTAACATCCATAGCTTGTGATGCTGGACTGATGTAACCATTTGTGAAGCCTCATCCTGACACTGATTTGCAAATGCTGCAGGATTTAGGATAGGGCTACTAGAAACTCTTTTTTTTATTTTTAAACTTATATCCCACCTACTTCGGGTGAACCCAAGGTCAGAAAGCAAACACAGTATTTAAAATATAAAACAAGCCAAACATTAAATCTCTCAATAAAATTTTATAACGCTGTTTGGAGTCTGAAGACTTAAAAGAGAGGAATATCTGGCCGTAGTGGTGTCATTAAATCCTCTTAATTTTGGTGGGAGAATTTAAGATTTCAGTTCTATATATAAAAATAGTAATCCTAGGTGTTAGAACAGGTCTACTCTTGAAGGTTTACTGTCCCAAAGCTTAATGGCAAAAAAAGGCTTTAGGATCACAGACATACTTTATGGTGCATTTTGTTGTTGTTGTACCTTTTTCTTTGGAAATTTTTGTATGCTGAGAGGATTTTTTTTTAAAAAAAGCACCCTCCATATTGGAAGAGGGTACTTCCCTACTTTATAGCTTGAGATGATTGAGCAGAAAGTTATTTGTTTATATAGTTTCATTAAATACATGGTGTGTTACAGCACAAGTAAAAAAAAAGCCAGACCTCTGCTCCCAGGCACTTACAATAGTGGGGGATACCACAGAGAGAAGGACAAAAATAACAACAAGGGATAAATATGGTCAACTGCAGCTATGTGTATTTTAGGTATTTTAAAAATCAACTGAAGAAGGGGCCTAAGTGGCAAGGAAAAAACTTTATGGAGAAGGTGGGTTTGAGGGGCAATTTCAAGCAGGGAGGGAAGAGAAGTGACTTGTGACAAACCAAATCTTCAGCATTCTCTTAAAGAGTGGCTGGGGAAACCCAGCCAGATGGGCGGGGTACAAATAATAAATTATTATTATTATTATTATTAAAATGATGGTAATATTTGCTTAAAGGCGGCCAAATGAAATCAGTAACATCTGTTACTATTCTTTTAATTCCTTGCCTTTTTCTTCTTTGCTTCCTTTGACAATGTGAGTGTTGTTTCTACGCCCTGTTTTACTGATCCAAGTTGCCTCCATAGAGTTCTAGCTTTCCCCTGTCTTTGATTTATTCTAGCCATTGATACACAACTGCCTGATGTGTTTCCAAACTGATGCATAATTTTTTGAGAGGAAAAAGCTGGTATCTCAAAAGTGCTATCGGGAGCAAAAGTTAAACATGGTTTTTAAAGCAATTACAATGCCATTGCTTGGGAATCTAAAACGATAATGGATGCTATTACTTTTATTGGGACATAAACTGAAAACTGCTGCTAATTATGGGAAATGTTAATTATGTGAGAACATATTGAACTTATATTCTGTGCAGCAAGATTTTTTTCTTCCAAAGTATGCATCAATTGCACTGCCTTTTTAATGTACACAGTCTTCTAATTATCATAATTCAGTGCAGTACTGTTTTTTTGGAAGGAGTTCAAGGTGCATTCTCAACTTAGCATGAAAGGAATCCTAAAAGATAACCCAAAAATGTTATATATATTCAGTTCTATAGGGAAATACATTTTCAGATTTTATGTTTTTGACTTTTCATATTGCTACAGAGAGATCTATTAATTTATCTGTATTTGACTGTGTTGGGGTGTACTTCCCTCTTTCACACCCCCCCCCACGGTACATTGCACTTAGTTTATTAGATTTCACTTTGGGGAAAAATAACACAAAATCCAGATAATAACATTCAATTAAACACCATGGGCCACTATTCTGGATATTAATATGTGTTTTGTCCATGTTTTTGAGATGCTTTTAGGAAAAACATAAGAGGGAACAGAAATAATTGCAGCATGAAAAAGGATCTGTATGATTCTGCAATGTAAACCAGATGTGAATCTGTCAGTTTTATAAAAGCCCAACTGTAAATCATTCTTATCTATCACTATTCACACCTTGCCTTTATGGCATTAGACAGGGTTGTAAATTCCAATTCAGCCTAGTGTCCAAAAGTTCTTGCACAAGAGGATAATAACTTCCATTTTGTTTAAACTTAAACGAACTGTTCACAGGATTTGTCTGTATTGTACAGAATCAAAGCATTAAGTTGGTTAATGTATTGGATTTCATGCTTAAAAGTGAAAAGTCATTTTTTTAAAAAAAAATCATGCATTTTCATTCTTCGCTACAGTGCACACTCACATTGCTGAAATGCAAAGCAACCCCCAGTGAAACAAAATGACTTCATTTGAGCCAGCACTTAAGAGCAGAATTCACTTCCACAGTGCTGAAATAAAAGAAGCCAAGTGTTTTAAATAGCCACTCCCCTAGGCCAGAGTGTTTTGAGAGAAGCTCATTGTCTAGCTTTGAGCTCTAGCAGTTTGTCTGCCTCTGTTAACTCTCCTAAACCAGACAGCTCGATTTCTAAAGTTGACATCTGGTTTACTCTTTGTTCACCTGTTTTTTTTTTTATTAATGCAAATAGACATGCACGCCATTGCCCCAGAGCTCTTGGGGGGAGGGAATGCTGTTGACAGTTTGTCAAATAGTGCTTCCAGTAGAAGTCTGCAGTAGCCTATTGTTATGCTAGCAACAGGCAACAGAAGTTGTGGCACCATATGGCTAGTATATGCTTCAGATAAGCTATCTGCTAGTTTAGCTTATCAAGAGCATTTTGATATGCTTCGTGTTTGAATCACCAGCAGCTACAGGCTCCACTCATTCAGGTGTCCAATATTCCTTTAGCCAGTTATCCTTTCAGTGGAATCTCTCTCCCCCAACCCCCTTTTTTGCATGTTGCATATTACAAATATCTTGCAGCATAACTGTTTGCAAACTTTCTAGCCCTTTCGTTTTTATCACAGATTCTCGCTGGTCTCTCCCGTCTACAGGCAAGTGGTCATGAAAATAAGAAATAGAAACTGTGGATTAGTTGTAAAGCTCAAAGAACACAGGGCATGGTCCAAAGCATTCTGGAATTCTTTCTGAATTTTTTGCAGTCCTTGAATTCTTTTGACTCTCATGACAGTGATGTGGTTTGCCTCAAGCCTTCATCCTTCTGGTGTTAGTGAGTGGATCGTATTCTTCAAAAACAATTCTGAAGTAAACATTTTGAAGGGTGCGTCAATGTATCAAAGAGCAGGGTTTCGCACCAATGGTCCATCAGCTTCATTAAGGCAGCCTGCGAAATGTCTGTGGATTTGTAGCTGAAGTTGGGTGATGAATGGCAACATTCATATTGATTTTTAATTGTATATTCATTGATTCTTTTATTTCTTTTATTGTATTGCAATTTGAATTATATGGAATACAATAAAATAACAAGATGTAAGAAATAAAAGAACCAATAAAATACAATTAAATGTCATGCAGCCTCTAGCATAGCATATTCCACTTCCTGCAACAGGTAGGAAAGTTATAAGTGGTCAGCCAAGACTGTTAGCAGTTTTCAGGTGGTTCATGGAAAAAGAAACAGTTTGGGTACCACTATTCTAGATTAGGTGCTAAACTGTCGTATGGCTACCTACCAAACTTGGGAGTCGGATTTAAAACCTGTGATGCTTTCCCTATGTCCAGCTTCATAATTTCTAAATGTTTGGTCATGATTTGCATTTGTAGTTTACTTTTTCGTCTGTGGAAAGCATAATTTTTAAAAGCCCCTTTCACCTGAATGTATGAAGATGCTGAGAGAGGTTTGCATCTGAGACATGTTGTGGCATCAGCTTCAGTCGTTTGCTTAGAGGCGGCCAGGCAGGGAGCGTCTTTTCAGTGGCACTGTCGCCCCTCAGAACTGAGGCAGCTTCCTACATTTATGTATGCTGAAAATACATGGCTCTGAGGCCTTTTAGGCAGTGGCGGCCTCCCTGTGGAACTCCTCCCTCCAGATGTCAAGGAAACAAACAACTATCTGATTTTTAGAAGACATCAGAAGGCAGCCCTGTTTAGGGAAGTTTTTAAGAATTGTTGTTTTTATTATGTTTTTAGATATCTTGTAAGCCGCACAGAGTGGCTGGGGAAACCCAGCCAGATGGGCAGGATGATCATCATCATCATCATCATCATCACCATCATCATTTCTGGCCTTTATTTCCAGTTGGTTTCTTTTAACTATCTGCTGTTGACCCTAGTAGCTATTATTTTATTCTGAATTGGTTATGTTGTTGTGCTTCTGTTTTTTGTAGAGCACCTTGTTGTGTATGAAAGGTGGTATAGAAATATCTCAGTAAATAAAATATTTATTTAGGGTTGGCAAAGGAAGTTGCCCACTGCATAAGTCTGCAGCCTAAACAAACAGGCTAAATCAAATCAATGGGATGAATGTGATCTTCAAAAAATTCTGGAAAAAGAAAATTAGCGTCATCTTATTTATTGATTCAGGGTTCAAATATGATTAATGCACTGTAATAAAATCTAATACATCTTATCCTTAATTTTACCTTAATCTTATTTGATTTGGGTCTTTCAAAGAATACAGTAAATTCTTAGCAGACCCAGAATGTGGTAGAAGCCCCACCATTGCCTATTCTGTATTGTGTAGCAGAAAATATCAGTTGTAATAGTCTTTCATTCACATTCATTAAATGGCCTTGGGATAGAATCCTTCTATGTTGCCCTCTGACCCTGCGAAACATTCATTGCCTCAGGGGGCCTTTCCCTTTGCCCCTTCATCCCAACACCATTCTTGTTTAAAGTTATATACCCTCTTCTGTTTTCTTTGCTTAGCTTGTCTTATTCTACATGCTTGAGGGCATTTCTCTAAGCAGTGCCCTTGTTTAGTGCCACCATATTCTTTCTTTTCAAACCACCTTAACCACTGATTTCAAGTCCCAACATTTCTTCAGTATGCTTCACAGTGTTGATAATGACCAGAGCAGATTGGCAGTATTTTTGTTTAAGGATATGCGCTAGGTCTCTGCCAGCATAGGTCTCATTTTCTGAATAGTTTTAGCATATCTTGTGTATTCAATGAATTGGAGGAAACTGGGTCAGCTGCAGGCATGGTGTGTGCATCTGGCCATGGAAGAGTCTTATCTTCCCGAAAAAGCAACAGGCATTTTAAAACTAATTTTGGACTGTTATTTTAACTGAGAATAATTTGGGGCTGGCAGTGTTAGAAAGCATTTTAGAATGTTGGTAAGAAATATATTTTGTTTGGTTGTTATCGCTTTTAGGAATGCTCTTTGCTTTTGTTTTTCCATCCTGAAAGTAATTGGAAGGATAATTTCTATGTGCCACTTGTATATTAACATCTCTTACTTTTCTGTTTTTGATCAAGTGGAGCTAAGGGGTTTCAGCATGGATTAGATGGTGGTATCAGGAGGAAGAGTTTGGATTTAGGCACTAGGGGTGTTTTGGGACAAGGGAGGTTTGTACAGAAGGGATAGGCTCCTCTTGAACAAGAAATGGAAACATGCTACTGGTACTTACTGTCAAAAAGGTGACAGAACAGTGCAACTGGGAAACACTAGCTGGAGGTGTGTGTGTGTGTGTGTGCGTGTGCGCGTGCGTGCGTGCACACACGTGTGTGAGAGAGATGCAGATGTATAATGTGTAATGTGGAGAAAGTGGCTAGAGACTGTTTTCATTTTCTCATACTGGAACCTAAGGTCATCTAGTGATGCCAAAGGGTGAGAGATTGAGGATAGACAAAACAGAACTTCATTGAACTCAAATTTGCTCTACATTGCTTCTTGATGTAGCAATGGCCACCAACCAGGATGACTTTAGAAAGGGGATTAGACAGATCCATAGAGGATAAGGATCCCAATGGCTACAATCATCCATTGATGATTGTATAGTACCTCCATGTCCTGAGTCAACATTCTCAAAGATAAGTCACCTGAAAGCAACAGAGGAAGATGGTTTTTAGCCCTGTGTCCTGATTTTAAGCTTCTGATGATCACCTGCCCATCCTGGGAAACAGCATGCAAAATAACCTAAGCATTTGGTCTCATAAAGCAGGACACTCCTTATAGTCCTAAACGTACTTGGATTATTTTCAGTAACTTTGCCCCTCCTTCAGCTACTGATCCTTTTCATACTTTCAGAATATACGGAAACAGTCCAGCCCTAGTCGCTTTGATTTCAGCGAGCCTTCCTTCCTAGCCTGTGTGTAGCATATAGGCTTCCCAGTCTTCTGCATAGCAAAAACATAACCAATACTATCTAGCACTGAAAAGACCTTACTTGGGGATAGAGGAGGTGTGCCTGGTCATAAAGATTGGGAGTGTCACAGTTGCTTCATGCTGGGAAGAGTGCAGGTTGTCTAGCTGAGAGATTGTGGCAGACAAAGAACAGAATTGAGGTTTTGTATAGCCTGGGGGAAATGCAACGCTGGATCTCGCAGACCTTGGCTTCCCAATTAAGAGGTAGCCTGCAGTTGCCATTCCTTCTCCAGAGCAATTTTTCACTTCCTTTTCAGCCTTGACCCTGCAGAATATGTGATGCTTGTGAGCCACACCTCCAAATACTGGTGTGCCCAACCCCACCAGCCACATTTTCAGCAGAAGTATGTAGGGGCTTTACACATGCACATCTGTATGTGTGTAGAAGACCGAACATGCTTCTGCTGAACATATGGCAATTAAATGTTGAGCATTGGGTGTTCAGGGGAAGTGGAACATGGGATCCATCCAGTGGTAGCCTCTCACGTTAATGGAGCTCATGAAAGTGCTATTTTAGACAGCCCCATTTGCATCAGGGTCTCCAGGTTTTGGAAGATCCTTGGGCAAGACAACCTCCACAGGCTCCTTTCTCTCAAAGAGTCGATCTGCTCATTGCATAAGGGTCCAGAGGGCTCTTGTCAGTTTGCCCCAGTGAGATGTGGGTCTTTGGCAGATGCCTGGCAATATTGTATTATCAACCACATTTCTTGCTAACTGGGGCTTCCATCTTCTGAATTTGAAACTTTAAATTTGAAGTAGGTCTGAAGCCCTGGTTCAGAGGTAATCAGTTAGCATGACCATAGTTAACATCAGTGCAGGGGTTGGTAAATCATCATTATGGTCAACAAGAAATGAGGATAGTAATGTCTACCGTGGAAGAGAATGAAGGAGTACATATTCTGGGGGAAGCCTATCAATTTTTGAACAAGGTTTGTAGGAAAGCAGCATTCCATCTTGCCCTTGGGCTGGCAAATCCCAGCAGCCATGCAGAGGGTCTAACTCAAACTGCCCTCCTACTGAAAGGAACTGACTACCACAATATCTACCACTGTTTGGCACATGTTTTAGAACTGTATGTATGGAAAACCTTCCATAAAGTACAAGCATTTCCCATTCTAAATGAGGCCCTAATAGCCTGCAAAGTATTATCATGATATGTGATAGGTCTGGAATATTAAGTAATACTCTGGCCTGTGAGATTTTTGGAGCAGACCAAAAGAAAAAGGGGGAAAAAACCTTTGAAAAAGGTATCAGCCTGCTTTTAATGGTTCTTCTGTACTGAGGCAAAGTACAGTATTGTAGGCTATTTATTTCTAGGCATGAAGTGCAGGGTGAAGAGCCTTCAATTCAGCTAGCTAGGCCTGTGTGCCCTGAGGTAAACTCTATTTCACAAAGGGAATTTTGATTATGGTCTGCTGCTCTGTAGCACAGTGGAGGCTTCAAGAGGCAAGTGGTAAATGCTACCAAAGAAAAAGCTGGATTGGAGCCACTGACGTCATCTAAGTAAATCTGCTGTAGGACTAAAGCCATAAAATGACTGCCAGCCACAGAGTGCACTTTGGCCTTTTCTTGTCAACTGTTTTACTTTTTTTTAAAAAAAGCATGCTACACTTTCTTTGTTTCTTTTTAAACACGCTGGTAAAACACGCATCCTAAAATCACGGGGCCTCCCACAACGGTTTTCCTTTTCCAGAGTTACTGTACTGTGGCATCTGAGCCTCCTTTTCAGAAATGGGAGGTGGGGGGGGGGTAGCCAGTATTTTTCCACAGATGAAAACTCACTTTTCCTTCTCAAACGTCGGCTTAGGTAGGCAGCCTGCAGTTTAGGTTACTATATATACCCTTCCCCCACAACCAAAACATTTCAGACCTACAAAGTGGTGGCTAGTTATGAATTCCGTATTTGCGCTTGGAAACGTCTCTGCTTTCAAGAGTACAAGTTCCTGTACTCAGGCAGGTACTGTGTGTGCCAGCTTCTGCTTTCATGCTGATCAGCCGTGGAAATGGGACTTCTCCTAGTTGGTTTCCACTAGCTCAACCCCCATTAGTTACATGAATCTTGTGGATTGGTAAGAGCAATACACTAGTGGATTTTGTTGATTAATATATGGATATCTGTTTCTAAGAGCCACAATAGCATATCCTACCTGTCATTTGTTTCTTGTAAGTCAGGATAGGTCTTGTCTTAGAAGCTCCCCCCCTCTCCTTTTTATGCTTTAAAAGCCTTTTAGAATACAAAGGGAAATAAAACATTTTAAAAAGAAGTTGAAAGTGATGATGAGTTGCAATGTTTGGGGTCTCTTCCTCCCCCAGCCATAATACAGATTTGTTCTGCTTTAAGACAGAAATTAAACCTCATCTAGGCTGGTTGTCAAGTTTTTTTTTTAGTCTTGTGATTAGGCACATATTAAAATCAGTATCTTATCCATGAATCATTAGATGACTCAGTTCCTGAAACCACTACAAGCTTCTCAGTTCTTGGCTACATCCATAAGCAGGAAATCCAGACTTGAATAACTTCCTTTCCTAGTGCTGGCTATAACAGCGTTAGTGGTTAGTGTATGGTGCTTTTGTAAGCAATAGGAAGATGTACATCAGAGGAACAAAGGCACTTGACTCAATTTGCTGAAGCTGTTTATAATCTGTGGTCTTGATTTTGGATGTCTGGATACCTTGGCATATGCAAGAGTGAATCAGAGCTGCTATCTGGATTTTTCAACCGTAAACATTCAGGATGTAAAAATGAGTGACATGACATTCATGAACTCATGAACGTACTTGCAGCTTTTTCCAAAACTGCTACATTCAGCCCTCCTCTGGTTTTTTCTTTTAATTAAAAAAAATTGGCAGCAAAGATACAGAAGTCAAGAATAGTGGCTGGAGAGAAGAGAGAAACCTTGGAAGAAGTAAAACAAAAGAAGTCATATTCTGCTTCCTCATCAACCATCCTGGCTTGTCTCTTGCAATGAAAGCTGGTTGGTTCTACATAACCAAGGCCATTCTGACTACATAACCTATTTCTGAATGTGAACCACAGTGTAGCGTATAGTGTTCAGTTTTAATTTTTACTGTTTAAATGGATGTTATTCAGCTGTGTTCATTATGTAAAGTCAAAATTAGCCCTAATTTTAATCCCTTGCACTGTCTGCAAAACGTATTTCTCTGATAGTATTGACTTAAACAGAAACAACAACCAAAAAAAGCAATTAGCTTTCCCATTCTTTTTGCTGCTATTCCTATCCAACCTGAACATTTCTGTGCCAAAACAAATATGGCAGTATAATGGCTTTGAGATTGATTAGGGACCACACTTTGGCACCGTGCTTTGTGTATCGGCCTGATAGTTACCATAGAGAAATCTTAAAACAATGCACTGATTTGGAAATAGTTAAACTGCTGAAAATATATGGTGCTCTAAAGCAGAGGTGGCTAACTTGTGGCTGTCCAGATGCTTCTGGACTCAATCTCCATCACTCCCAGCCAGCATGTCCAGGTGATGGAGGAGGATGGAAAGAGGTGCTCTGAAACAGGTAAGAGGTAATAATAGCAAAGACTGGAAGTAGAGGCAAAATATGGCCACCTGTGGGTCTTAAAGCTGCAAGGTACATCTGCTAGGCATCACATTGGCTACTCCTGGTCTAAAGGCAGTAGGCTATTTTTAATAATATTATTTCCTTATTGGAGAAGTTATGCCCCACCTTTCAAATTTTGAAATGGAAACTCTCACTGTGGATGTAGACTTATTTATTTGGGGTAGTGGTGGTTTTTGTAGCTACTTGAGCGAAGCATTCTTCCAACGTTAATTCAGAGAAAAATGCGCATGCTAACCTATGGCATACAGGCAGGCCCCAAAGTCAAATGTTGCATTAGAGCTTGAAGGAGCAGCCACTGTTTTGTCACAGTTCTAATGAGACTTGTGTTGAACAATAAAATGTATAATCAAATAATATACAAATAACTCTGTTTCAGGTGCCTTAAAGGATCATGTTATCCTGAAGATGCTTAATGAAAGATACTTAAAGTTAAAAAATTCAGAACTGTATTGTTGTTGAACCTAACCTATCTCCAGTTCTTTGCTTGCTGTAATTTGAGTCCTGTGCAATTTTGAATTGATAAATCTGGGACTTGGATTTCCTAGCTGTTTGAACAAAATATCCTAAATCTGACTTAAAAGCAGCGCAGTTCAGTGTTAGACCAAGAAGCAACTTATCACTATAATGTGGATTTTCAGGTAGGAATTAGAGGCCTGCGGCAGCAAATTATTCACTCCAGTCAGTGGCTAGTGATTGATTCATTAATTAGAATCAATTTAAATGGATTTGCAAGGCTCCTATAACAGCTTTTCTTATTAACAGCATCAAAGCAGTAAGGTGTTCAAATACGTTACCTTAAACAAAATATAACCAATCTATAAGAGTTGTTTACTTGCATTTGCATAAGCAGATCCTTCCTGTTGCACACACATTTTATTTTTAGTGAGTCTCCCCCACCACCATATATAGTCCTTTAATTTCTGTATGAATACATGCGTTTCACTCATGGATTTTTTTGAGATATTCTGAACCTACAGGTATTCAGTTTTAAGTCCTGTTCCTTGCCCAATGAGCATGGGGCATCTTTTCCCGGTGGCACTGTGCACCATAGATTACAGCAAAATCCTGGGCAAGGCTTTGCCCAATATCTTCTCTGTGTGATGGGCTCACAGGAAAAAGCTGTCCCATGAGCCCTTGCTGAAGAGGGGAGGGGGAAGCCTACATAAGGCTGCTTCCCCTGGAACTCACAGCCATTTTGCTCTGAGAGGTTAGAGCCTTCACTGAGCAATTTTGGCTCGCTGGTTGACAGGGCCGGAAAGGATTTTTTCTTTCTCAACCCGATTGTCACTTGGTTGGGGTTTTTCCGCTTTTCTCTCAGTGAAATTATGGCTTTCCTTTGTTACGCGGAAGAACATTGTATGAGGGCAGTAATGGCACTGGTCAGGATCAACATAGCATATGGGGGGCTCCATAAGGGGCCTGAGAGGAGAATTGACCACAGCAAATCCAAGCATGGGTTCAGTATCTGCCTAGCTAGAATCTGCTCCCTGGTCTCCCTGTGAGACCTTGTTTACTTGGCTTTGCACCACAGCAAGGTTCAACACTGGTCGACTCCCATGGAACAGGTTTGGAGCGATCCAAATTAAACTGATCCTGGGACCCAATCTCATGCCAATCCTTGCCATGCCTACTGCTGGCCTGATTTTATCCCATCACTGTTGTGCAGTCTGGTTATTTTGCTGCTCTCATGGGTCACATAATGTGCCTGCCTGGGCAAAAATTACATGCACTCTCTTGAAAGGTGGTCTCAGTAGGGTTGCGCTGACATATACCCTCATTGAAGTTATACAGTAGTGTTGAGACTGTACCACTCCAAAGTAGGGAGTAGCTGTCATTGTTTTACTATTTTTTCCTCTTCTCCAAAACACTCTTAACACAGAAAACCAGAATAGTGATGACAAGGATTCTATATTTTCTTCTTAACATGCTTGGTTTTTTTGTGAAATCAAAGCACTCACAATAGCTTACTCCAGCCTGAATTCTTAAGTGGTAACGTCCTAGGATAGCCATACCTGTAGCTACTGTAAATACGCAGATAAGCTGTAAGGGCCAGTGATAGCAGCGAGTGGATTTTAAATGCAGGCATTTAGTGCTACTTAAATAAATATATTGAAAAAACTGTCTATCACAGAATTAGATGCACATCAACTTCAGTGAGCACAGAGGTTATGGCTTTAATATTAAATACCCATAATAATAGCCATGAATGGAGGAGGAAAGATTAAAAACTGAAAGTGGAGTAGATTGATTATAATGGCTCTTCTGTGATTTTTGATAAGTAGAAACTGAGATGTGTTACTTCTTTCTTCTTTCTTTGGCGATCACTCGTAGCCGAGTAAGGCTGTCTTCCATAAACACGGTTTTAACAATGAGTCTGTAAGTGACTGCGGAGGCCAGTTCTGGACCCACACGTCCTGCCACAGTGAGGACATTGGTTCCTGGGTGGGAGTTGATCATGGTGTGGATTTGTCAAGAGTGCCTTCCTCTTAGCACGTTTCTCCCTTGCGTTCTGAGTTCAAGTGTTTTCAAAGTCCATGACACCTTTGGTAAAGGCTGTTCTCCAACTGGAACTCTTGCAGGCCAGTGTTTCCCAGCTGTCGGTGTTTATACTACATTTTTTTAGATTTGCCTTGAGACAATCTTTAAACCTCTTTTGTTGACCACCAGCATTACGCTTTCCATTTTTAAGTTCGGCTTTGGAAGACGATCATCAGGCATCCGCACAACATGACCAATTGATGTTGAAAAATCATTGCTTCAACACTGGTGATCTTTGCTTCATCCAGTACACTGATAGTAGTTCGCCTGTCTTCCCAAGTGGTGTGTAAAATTTTTCAGAGATACCGTTGATGGAATCTTTCGAGAAGTTGGAGATAGCGTTTGTAATGTCAAGTCCTCCTTTCTGGATCTCTGCGGTTTTACTACTGCCTCCTTCAAGCAGGCAGGGACCATCCCTGCTTGCACGGAGGCATTAATCACCTCCCTGGCCCAACCAGCTGTCCCCTTCCTCCTAGTTTTCATCAAGAAGAAGAAGAGTTTGGATTTGATATCCCGCCTTTCACTCCCTTTTTTAAGGAGTCTCAAAGCGGCTAACATTCTCTTTTCCCTTCCTCCCCCACAACAAACACTCTGTGAGGTGAGTGGGGCTGAGAGACTTCAAAGAAGTGTGACTGGCCCAAGCAGCTGCATGTGGAGGAGCGGAGACGCGAACCCGGTTCCCCAGATTAGGAGTCTACTGCTCTTAACTACTACACCACACTGGCTCCAGGAGGGGCAAGGATCCGGTGCCCAGGTGGTCACCTTCACAAATCCAAGCACCTTGTTTACATCCTTGAGCCTTACTAAACCCATCCAACATAACAGGACCAGACAGTGCTCTGGGAACCTCTCAAGATTTGTCGGCAGTAATAGTGGAGTCAAAGTCCCAGTGGATGCAAATAATTTTCTCTGAATTTCAGTGTACAATAAACCATTTTTGTGTGAGCTGGATTGATCTTCTCAGCCAAAACGACAAAGAAATATGCCACAGTTTGTTTAGATGTCTTCTTTTTACTATTTGTTTTTTAAAAAATGTGACTGGCATAGCAGTTTTGCAACCTAAAAAATTAGCTAT
This sequence comes from Podarcis melisellensis, assembly GCF_964234715.1. Lineage (NCBI taxonomy): Eukaryota > Metazoa > Chordata > Lepidosauria > Squamata > Lacertidae > Podarcis > Podarcis melisellensis. The sequence goes on along the minus strand of NC_138528.1, from coordinate 66,368,232 downwards.
TACTAAATTACTTTATCTGAAACTCTAAAGCTATGTTGAGTTATTAATATATACATTTAATTGGCCTAGGGTTATTTGACCTTGTTCCTAGCTTTAAATTCCTTCTCTGTTTAACTAAAAGAGAAAACGAGGAGTCAATGCTATGAAGGTCCATTAATCTATTGGCTATTTTCTTGCAGAAAAGTCTTTAAAAAATAATGACTCATCTTTTATATCATGTTTACAGGGTTTATTTTAATGTGTAAGATGCCATGTGGGTGTTTGTTCTATAAAACTTAGAACATTATCTTTAAATGATATAGAACATGGAAATGATATATTTAAAATGTGTCTACAGGTTGACATTTTAATAGAATTGCCCTGTTACTAATGAATTCCACCCCACAGTTTTAGGACACTATTTTAGGCTCCGTTCAGATGCTTTCCTAAGACGATTGTCCAGTTCCTACAGTCAAAGCATGGGCAGACATTTTCTCTTCCTGTATGCATGAAATACTAGGTTGTTTACTCTTTCACCTTTCCCTGAGGGGAAAGAATTGCACAAATTGGGTTTATGCAGAGATGAATGTCCACATGGACTGTCTGCACGACACTTTAAGTTATGAGAGTAGTGGAGGGCATTGAAAACCCGAGGATGCTCCTTTACCACAAGAACAAGATGAGCGGCCAAGGTAAGCATTTGAACTGGGCCTTATTGTTGTTTATCTCAGGATGCAGCAGATCAGAAATGTGAATCAGCTAATTAAATAAAACAGAGTCTTGTTCACTATGGTCAATTCTGATGCTTACCTTGGCTGGAGATTCAGTTCCTGTGTTGGAGGAGCAGGCTTTCACACACTGCTCCCCCAAGCTCATAATGGATATCCACATGCGCAACAGCCTGAATTATGCACATTTCCCTCTTTCAAACAGTACTGTGGATAAAAAGGAAATTGTGTCTGTGGTTGGAGCTGATTTCCACTGTAAGTCCACATCTGACATGTTCTTGAACTGCATAAAAAGTATATGTAAATGCATGAAGCGATAAGAATTTGCTTTTTTAAGATAGATACGAGGGCTTGTGCTGTTCAGGGTGTGGCAGAGGACTCTTTTGCATCCTTATTTCCTATTCTCACACCACAGTACCCTTGTCCTCCCACCCGACTCATTGCATGCTGTTTTATGATTTGACTGGTGTAGCCCATACAGACTTTTGGCCGACACTTTAACTGACATTAGAAAGTTGAGGTAATTTTACAGTGGTACCTTGGATTAAGAATTTAATTCCTTCTGGAGGTCCGTTCTTAACCTGAAACTGGTCTTAACCTGAGGTACCACTTTAGCTAATGGGGCCTCCCATTGCTGCCACGCCGCTGCTGCACGATTTCTGTTCTCATCCTGAAGCAAAGTTCTTAACCCGAGGTACCATTTCTGGATTAGTGGAGTCTGAAGCGTCTGTAACCCGAATTACCACTGTATTCTGTTTAATATTTCAACTTCTGCATGTTTTAAAGTATGGTTGTGATTTTTTCTTGATTTTACTGCTTTATCTTTTGTAGACCGCTTTGACGTTAGTTTACAATCAAGTGGTGTATAAATTTTATGAGTAAAATGAATAGATAAATTAACATTTTTAAGGAAAGCAACAGCTTTATAATATTTCATACAATAATTACTTATAAACTGACGCTATACATCAGGTGTAGAGAATCTGACGTTGCGGACTACAACTCCCATCATCCATAGTCATTGGCTTCCTGGGCCTGATGGACGTTAATAGTTCAGCAACATCTGGAGGGCCAAAGGTTCCCCATGCTTTTTATGCATGTTTTCCCCTTGGAAAACCAGGAGATGCAGTTGTGTCTGATAAGTAAATATGGCTGCAAACATGCTTACAGTGGAGTTAGTTCAGTTGATCTTGGGATGTGTGTCTGGTGGTAGAAAATAGTATGTGTATATATGTACTTATTAGATATAACTAGTGCAAAATTTAACTAGTGTTCATCTATTCTGTCTTTATTGACTACTAATTTTTGACTTTGTAAGAGTGCATTGGGTGGAGGGAACCATGTGTTTGTGTGTAAGAGTTATATAGGCATGGCGCAAGCCACTGAAACAGTAAGCATACCTAATGAGTCATATTTAGACATAGTGAAGCTGGCATTGGGAAGAACTGCAGCTGCTGGACTCAAGCAGGTGCAGTTGGGGGTGTTATAGGGAAATCTGAGACGGGAGATTGCTTGCTTTTTAGCATAGAGCTGAAAAAGCCTGGAAGCTGACTTTTAAATGTTGGTTCTCTTCCCTCCACCGCTCTGCTTGCCTCTACATAAATTTAAGTCCTGCTCCCTCAACTCCCACCATCTGTAAAAAAGAAGATGATATCTATTAATCTGCTGTAGAGACCTGTGCAAATTCATGGGGTGATATACGAACCTCAGATACTTGGAACAGTGTATTTCTTGGTATCTGTGTTGAAGGCAAAAAGCGCTGCTATGGTCAAACGCTGCAAATTTCACTCACTAAAGCCGTACAGTTAGCTAAAAGTTCACAGGGCTTGACATAACTGCTAGACTCAACTGGAACTGATTTTCAGTTCTAGGGTCATGTCCCCATGTGCCTTAAATATTAAAATCCCCTCTTATCAAAGGATGCTTACTTCTGTACAATCCATCTGGGATTCACAGGCAGATAGGAAGTTGCAATAGTTGAGATCACCAGCCTTTTGGGGCCTGAGGCTATACTGGAAATTAAGAAACTGTCATGGTCTTCTCAAAACACCCATTCTTGAGTGGGCACTATTGAGTCGCTATTCAGACCCCCCCCCCCCCGCAAAATGCACAACATCTACATACACCCCAAAGCCGATAAAACACAGGCAAAAAAGTAGGCTACCACCTACTAGGTCCTCTAACCTCAGTCAGCTGGGGCGAGGGTTCCATGGGGCCCACAGATGTTGGAGTCATAGCCAGGAAGATTTCTGTGCTCCCTCTAGACTTGACTGAAAATTGTCCTCAAAGGCGTTTGGAGCAGGAAATAGCATTGTAGGCGCCTTTTGTTGAAACATGCTAACAGGACTGGTGGGACGTGCACAACCTCCTGAATAACCCCAGCTAAAGAACTTTGTTACCTTCATTTTTATGTTTTTGTGGATGCAGCTTTGATTAAGTAACAGAGACAGAGCTAAGGCATATGGCTAGTCTAACATGCACGAAGGTTGATAATCCTGGAAATCTATCTTTCTACTGCCATCCTTACGGCTACCTTTTTTTGAGGGTGGGTGATGATGTCTGGAAGCAGATACTTTAAAAATCCTTGCATAATGAGCTTCCCTTGAAGTACTTTATATATTGAAGTTAGACGCACTTGTAGCAAAAGCTGGCACCAGGAGTCTGTTCAGCACAGATGACCAGTATTCAGTAATAATATTTCCAGTGTTTGAGCCACCAATACAAAACTGCTTGGGTAACTTTGTTTTGCTGGCAAAAATATTTTATGCTTGTGTGTGAGAGAGACAGAGATCCAGGCAGCCCTTGTGTTCTTTAAACTGCCTCTCCTGTACTTTGCAGGAATTTAGCTATGACCACTATTGTCACAGATGGGTCAGATGCTATCATATTTCGTTATTTATTTATCCACTGCATTTTTAAAAAATGGCCCTTCCTCTAAATTGAGTTCAGAGTGGTATACAACAAAAATAAAAAGAACAACAGATAGCTACCCTCAAAAACACAAACATTAGTAACTTTTTTAAAAAAATAAAAAAGACCCTCAGCAAATTAACAATTCTGTTATCGATGCTGCTTGTGGAAGTAATCTTCTGCTTCCAGATGAGTGGGTGATCAAATGCTGCCTGAATATCAGAATCGAAGAGGATAAGCGCACTTTCAAGATGAGGGGATTCCACAGTTTGGGTGCCCCTAGTTAGCCCCTGTGTGTTCACAAACTGGCGATGGATGCAGAGAGCAATGTTCAGGAGCTATATTGCCAGGCTCTCTCCTTCCACTTGTGCACAGTTGCTTAGAAAGCTTTCCTCCTGTTGCTCACATTATTTATAGCAGTCAAAAATCAAGTACTCTGATTTATATATACACAAAATGTCTGTCATTATATTGCAAGTTCCCTGCATCTAGATACCCAGAATGCCTTGGTACTTGGACATTTGGCTCCGGTTTGTGAAAGTTCTTTGGAAGCCGAACATCCGATAGGGCTTCCACGGCTTCCGATTGGCTGCAGGAGCTTTCCTTGGTTTCTTGGTTTCTGAACGTTTTGGAAGTCGAACGGACTTCTGGAACGGATTCCATTCGACTTCCAAGGTACTACTGTAATGTGTGTTTATGTCTGAGCAGACGGTTGTTCCTCATTCAGCTGCATTTTATTCCATTACATTATTCCATTGCATTTCTAGCCCCCTCTTTTTCTCTGAGGAGCTCAAGGCAGTGCACACGGTTCTCTTCCTCCCCATTTGACCCTCACAGCAACCCTGCGAGGTAGATTAGGCTGAGAGGTTGTGACTGACCCAAAGTCACCCAGTGAGCTCCATCATAGTCAAGTAGTTGTGGTGGGATGTTGGGAGGATGCCTGATGGTCCCACCTCTTTGTTGAAACATCTGCACCAGGAACCTCTGGGTACTTGTACACATGTAGGACCCTCTGCAAATATCCATTCCAATGTGGCGTGGGCCAAGTGCAATCCCATCCCTGTGTCTGTGTACATCTATACCTGACTGGGGCAAAGGAACGAAAGGAGGGAAGTCACCAGTGCAGGAGCAGGAGACCAGAGGTCCTCTAAGGTGCGCAGAAATATAATTTATTGAACCCCAATGCATTTTGAATGTTCTTCATCAGGCTGCTTTCTAGTGTGCTCTGTTCAGAGTGATCCCACTATAAAAGGCACACACAATCACAGGGGAGGTGGTATGTTCCTCAGTACCTGCTGCTGTGAATTGCTGTTGTACTCCAGCCTTGCTTGTCGACAGAGAGAACAGGACTCTGAACTCATTGGGCCTTTTGTCCTGAACAAGCAGAGCTGCTCTTCTTGTGAAGATGCCAGCTTCTTTTCACCTTGCTTCAGAGGCTCCCCCCACCCTGTTGCCTGAGTTACAGTGGGTGCTCTAGTCCAGTTTTTAGATTCTCTCCCCCCACGCCGGCACCCCATGGCTTGGAAATGCGTCGCCGGATTCTTGGGCTCCATGCCCTGTGTCATTGTAGGAGTGCCTGCGGGTGGACGCTTTATGTCAGGAACACTTTTTTTGCACCTTTAAAAATAGCATGTGTGCACGACAGCTGTAGGACTTTGTCGCTCAACTTGAAATAGTAATCTTAAACAGAGATATTACCGTGCCCTCAATGAAAGCGATTGGCAGAAACTATTATTATCTTGTGTGCTGCTCCCTTGTAGGGAACAAATGCTTTGCTGCCTCATTCTCGTACAAATCCTTCTTTTTCTATCCAGATATTTCGTAAAATACCTTGCGGAAGTTCTGTTCGTAAAGGTGGATATAGATTTAAGACACATAGCCGTAATTACCTATAACTTCTGTACAGTGGTACCTCAGATTACATACACTTCAGGTTACATACGCTTCAGGTTACAGACTCCGCTAACCCAGAAATAGTGCTTCAGGTTAAGAACTCTGCTTCAGGATGAGAACAGAAATTGCATGGCGGCAGCAGGAGGCCCCATTAGCTAAAGTGGTGCTTCAGGTTAAGAACAGTTTCAGGTTAAGAACAGACTCCGGAACGAATTAAGTACGTAACCAGAGGTACCACTGTACTGTGAATTAGTGTTCCTGTAGTCATCGCATTTGTTGATTTGATTTAATTTCGTTATGGATCGCCTTTCCACAGTAAGCTGTGCTCAGACTACCTTACAACAAACATTCATTTCGCAAAATGAGAAGCGTTAGGGTGGGGTAAAGAAGCAAGTTTACAGAATGTATCAATCAATTCAGATAGCTGAATATGACTGCATTGTAAGGGGTTTGACTAGATGATCCTCAGGGTCCTTTCCAACATTCTGTGATTCTATGAGATAGGTTGAAAATCAGTAATACAGCATACAGAATAAACACACAGGTAAAAAAGCTAAGGAGCAAGGTAGTTATACCCATTTTACAGAGCGATGACTGAGGCTGAGAAGGATTGACTTGCCAAGGGCACCTGGAGAGTTTGTAGCTGGGCTGGGATTTGAACCTAACACTTCTTCAGTGGAAGACTGGCCTGCTGAAGTGCTTGCTAGCACCTGCAGAGTAAGAAATAAGGTTGAGGGGAAAATTCCTTGCCTTAGGCCACCCAGTGAGTTCAGGAGTGGGTTCTCAGTTCAGGTTATGGCTGGGCATCCTCTCTGCTGGATCTGTACAGTCGCTCAACCGTTACCCTGCTGCAACTATTACCAGTAAATAGCACACAGTCTTTTTCTCCCCACGTTAGCTGCTTCCAGTGCTACTCCACCGACATACACAATTTCAATTAATTGACTTTTCTCCCCCAGTTGAATTTGTACAGTAGGATTCGGGGCTAAAAGGGAAAAGGGCATTGTTAGTGAATAGCTTTTAAATGACATCCTGCATAACCCCCCCATTAAGACTTCAGGGAATATTTTCAGTTCTGTATCCATCTGTGTGTATACCTTGAACTACACTTTGAGATGGCGGAAACTTTATGTACATGTCGACATTTGGAAAATTATTGTTAGTTCGATTAGTTCAGCTCCTCCCTCCGATAAGCACATATTTCTTAAAAGGGGTGGGGGGGAGAGAAATCACAGTAGTTACAGTTCAGTGTTTGTATGAAAGGCAATTTAGTTTTCTAGTAACAACATTTCCATGATGCTTTTATATAAAGGTCAGTGGTATGTAATTATGTGGTGGACCAGTGGCAGGTGCTGTGTAACAGCAATTGCTGCCTTACATGTTAAATGTAATAATTATGCTAAGGAGCTACTTTGAAAAGTGTAGGAGAATATAATGCTTGTACAAAAAAATTTAATGTTGCACTTGTCATAACATCTAATTTAGTAATACGCATTAAGAGTAAACCAGTGTTTTAATTTTGCATTGGAATTTTTATGCCGTGGCTATTCAAGGAAAAGGCGTTTTGTTGCAACGCTTTTGCATTTGTATGAATGCAACATTTTGCTGCAGTGTTTTGGCCTGTGTATTTATTGTACAGGCAGAGCTTGGGCATCTTTTTTTGCTTACGTGAAAAGATCCCCACTACTTGCTTCTAAAGAAGCATTTAACAGCTACTGTATCAGCAAGATAACAATAAACAAACAAATGGAGGACATTGTAAATTTGAGTCGTTGAAGGGTTTCTTTTTTAAAGGAAAGTATGTGATACAAAGTCACTTGAGATTTCCCATTTATCAGATTTTGTATTATTTTTAAATAAATAAAAGTGGGTGGTGCTGTGGGTTAAACCACAGAGCCTAGGGCTTGCTGGTCAGAAGGTCGGCGCTTCGAATCCCCGCAACGGGGTGAGCTCCCATTGCTCAGTCCCAGCTCCTGCCAACCTAGCAGTTCGAAAGCACATCAAAGTGCAAGTAGATCAATAGGTACCACTCCGGCAGGAAGGTAAACGGTGTTTCCGTGCGCTGCTCTGTTCGCCAGAAGCGGCTTAGTCATGCTGGCCATGCTGTACCCGGCTCCCTTGGCCAATAAAGCGAGATGAGCGCCGCAACCCCAGAGCCGGCCACGACTGGACCTAATGGTCAGCGGTCCCTTTACCTTTACCTTTATGTGATGCAAAGTCACTTGAGATTTCCCATTTATCATATTTTGTATTATTTGTAAATAAATAAAATCTGTGAGTGAAATCCAATCCGGAGTCGATGGATGTGATGTGAGTTGGTTTCTCCTCCCTCTTTTTGCAGCCCTCATGCCCCAGTCTGCTTAAGAGGGTTCCCCGCCCCCCAGAACAGATTTCAGAGATGCAGGATGGAGGAGAGGAAAGGTTTGCTTGCGCAATCAGAAGTCTGTGTTGCGCACTCAGGACATCACAACTAGATAGCACCCTGTGAGGTGAAGGCTTTTTGAAAAGCAAACAAATGCTGTAATAACATGAGACAGTCATAATACAAACCCGACTATTTCATTTGCAATTTTGCTGGGCTGCATTAAACCTAACCCCCCCCCCAATAAACCCTAATGAGGGAAAAAATTGAAACAGACGTATTAATCTTTGAACAGGTTATAGCAAGAGGTATGGAATTTTCTCTTAGGTTTTCACCCAGTTCACATTTACTTGAGAGCTAAGTCCTCCTCAGTGAGGTTTACTTCTGTGTGAACACACATAGGATGGCAATGCCAGTGTGGCTGGGTGGGAGAGAATTTGTGGGAGTCTAGGATTTGTAAAATGTGGTGCAGAAACTCGACATGGTTCTAAGAAGGATCACAACACTGGCTCAAGATGTGGCCTGCAGTGCACATGCTTGCATCATGGGAAGTGTAACTGTTTACATCTCCTATTTCCTGCAGCTAGAATGATACAATGTAGGATGGATGGCAATGAGGGGAGGGTATGTTTAAGCAGTCAGGTAAGAGATGGCAGTGACCTCAAGTCTGGAAAGGAAATTCTGCACCTGGCTCACTTTATCTAATAAATTGTCAGTCTCTATTTCACTTTTTATATTGTAAACTGACTTGTCATCTTCACATGAAGGGCAGTATAGAAATTTAATGAATAAAAACAACAACAGCAACTATGGTTGCTACAAGTGGGTCAAGGTCTGATGCAAGGTGGGCTGTGAGAGGAGCATTATTACCAGATATCTGGTAAAAGATTAAGAAATGGCTCCCCAAATGCCTGGGTGGGTTTTGGTTCTGTGAAGGCTGAAGTTACCTGCTCTAGGCAATTTGCATTTGTAGAAATAAGTTGAGGGGAACACTCCTGGCAGCTCACATGGAGCTTAATGTTCAGTTTATTTCTTAAAATAGTATTTCTAAACCACCCTTCTTCCAGTGGAGTCCAGAGAAGCGAACAATAGAGAAAAGTTACCCGAAACAGCACGCGGATACAATGCACTAACATCCTTCACTGTACAGTGGTACCTTGGGTTACATTCGCTTCAGGTTACAGACTCCCACTAACCCAGAAATAGTACCCCGGGTTAAGAACTTTGCTTCAGGATGAGAACAGAAATTGTCCTCTGGCGGCGCGGTGGCAGCAGGAGGCCCCATTAGCTAAAGTGGTCTTCAGGTTAAGGACAGTTTCAGGTTAAGTACGGACCTCCGGAACAAATTAAGTACTTAACCCGAGGTACCACTGTAATTTACAAGCTGAGGCTATAAAAGAAAATACAAACTAAAGAAAAAACAGGCTGATGCAACAGAAACCCTTTAAAATTCCAGGGCAAATGAAAAGGTCTTGACGAAGGAATCTGCTTCTCTAAATGCGACACGAGGGTTCAGCTGAGTTGGTGGGAGTGGCAAGCAGTCAGAAATGAGAAACCTGCCAGGTGATGGGCACTGTGACAGCGTGGCAGATGGTTCTCCCAAGTTACAGATGAAGTCAGGGTGCGATGGTGAAGAAGGAGAAAATGCAGGAGCCAAGTGGTGTGAGGGAAAAAGTAGCTGGGGAGTGGACCGGACAAACGGTAACTTGGCTAGATTTTATTTACTTAAAGAATTTATGCCACCTAGTAAAAAAACAAAAACACAAAACACTGGGCAAGTTTCAAACTTGTCAGAGTTGTAAGCATTGTTGGAGGCCTGAAATGAAGGCAACAGACACAGGTTCAGCGAAAGAAAGCAATATCTCTGTCACCACCACCTCTTTTGCTAATTTGGTGTAAATGGGATTCTTGTTATATTCAGCGCATCTTTGGGTGTCACATGAGGTGGAGGAGCTTAGAGTCACTCAGAGGTTGCTGTGAGTGCAAAATGAGGATTTGTAGATCTCTCTTGCAGAAGGATAGTTTGCAGAGTGCACCCATCTTACCGCAGTGGAGGTATGTCTGCAATTCCACTTGGCTGCAGTACAGAAAATAAAAAAAGAAAAGGGAACTTTCTTCTCTTCCCCCCACCCCCATATAGTGTCTGAAGCTGCTCTAAGAACACAACATCTTATCTTTAAAAACTACACAAGATTCGGAGACGTAAGTGTGAGAGAGTGGATGTTTTTCAATTTACATGTAATCATCTATATTTTAGTTAACAGCTTTAATTCCATGCTGCCTTTTTAGCATATACTAGCTGAAAAATAAATAGAAATACATGCCGTATAACTATTTGTAAGAGTCAGTCTAAAAAGTTTTCTAAGTTTAAAATACATAAGTTTGCTTATTCAGCCATCTAAAAATTGTGCAAATATTTGCGCAACATGAACTAGTAATAAAATTGTGATTTTTGGCTATTCAGCTATGGTTGAGTTAGGACTCTCACCTCAAACTGAGGATGTTTCCAAGAAATGCAGGACAGTAATGAACAGGATGGGAGATGGGGAGAAAAGAGTAGGGTTCTGACCAGTAAAGATTTAGGAGAGAGGACATTAGGGCTTAAATTGATATCTTATTACATATTCATATGTATATGGAATTATATTGAGTCAGATGATAGTATATTCTGTAGAGCATAAAATCTAAATATTAAAATGCATTGTTTAATTGAGATAAATTGGTATAGATAATTATCTATCAAAACTGAAATCAAAACTAAGAGTTACAAACTTGATTATTGTTTGGAATCTTTAGATAACTTGTCAGGAATTATTGATAAAAGAAGTTTAAATGTCTGTTGCTCAATTGTATCTGCCAATCAAAGAATCTGGGAATCTGGATTACAGTTTGCTCACAAATGTCATTCCAAAATCATCTTAATGGCTGCTACAGAAAGTTTTCAAAGGATCACAGTACAGGCTGGGCAGAGGTAACAAAAATCTTGAATTCCATCGTAGTATGACTTAAAAAAGAAGGAGGGCGTGTTAATCTGTGCTTGCAATCTTCAGATTTGATGGTATATTGACACTGAAAGTAAAGCGAAGGTTTTTCCTTCATAGATAGCTTAACAAAATAAAACACTCAATTTCACTCTGTGGCCTGGTGAACTGGACTTTCCACAGAAGAGAAGTGTTTACACTGCTATACATTTTCTTATCTGTGCATCTGAACTTTTTCTCATTTCTCCCGAAGAGAAACGAAAGAACTGACACGCTTCAATTTTCCTGTTAAGAGCGCCGGCGAATTCAGTTTAAGTCAGGCAGGTTTGTTAGAAACCGATCCTGCATTCCCTTTAAGGAGAAAATTGTGCCGATAGATCTAAACTATTATAACAAAAGGGTAATAAATACAATATTGTTCTTTGAGAATGTGTAAAATCAAACTAAAGATTTGGTTTGGGGGGGGGGGAGAGAAAAAGATTGTAATTGTTAGGCGAATCTTTTGCTTGGCATTTGGGCCACACCATTTATTTATTTTTCTTAAATTCAGAGCCTGTTGGTATATTTACATTTTAATAACAATTCAGTTTGTGGGCATGGTATACATCGGGCAGAGTGCAGATGTGCTACACATAAGAAAAGCCTGCCTGATGGCACTTGTCCAAGATGACTTCACCGCTTTGTTATCGGAAGCCTTGCGTTTCTCTGGCAGACAACTCCTTTTAAAATGGGATTGCCTAGGGTCCAATGAAGCATGTTCATTGAAGAAAAAACTCTCCCAAAAGATTAACTAGGATCTGCTTCACACTTTGTGTAGCAATCATGTTTACTGTGACAATGCTGCTATTTCCCAAAGTAAACACACCGAGTGTGAAGGGCAGGTGTGAATCTGCAAACATGTCCTGCAAGTGTAGTCAGGAGCCCTGACCTGAGGTGTGCAGCTGCTTTCATGCTTTTTGTCTTTACTGTGGGAAATACTAGTTTGACTGTGACAAACAAGATTGTGGTGCGAAATGAATATACTAGACTTAAGACATCTTACTATGTGAAGTCTCACTACATTCAGTAGTGCCTTCTCAGCAGTGGCTCCCCAGTTACAGAACTCAATTTTAAAAGATTCAGATTACTCTAATTTGCCAGGAAAAAAATCCCAATTTACTGTTACACCCCTCCCTCCAAATTCAGTTTTAAACTCTCTTTTCTATAGGGACTTTGCAGTTTATTGAGGTGGCTCCTTTAACTTAGAATATAAATTTTGTTACGTTGCTGTTTGCATGTATTGTTGTGATTGATTGTTGATTTATTTTTCTGTGACATGATGCCTGCTGCTTTTATTGTGTCTAAATATGGTATTTGTTGCTCGGGGCTCACGCATGAGGAGCAGCAGGATGCAAATTATAATTAATAATAATAATTGATTAATAATAAACAGATTTGTAGATTTTTGTAGATTTTGAGAAAAGATCTTATGTGGCTTGAAATACATTGTACTTCTCAGGATATTTTTTTTTATTAAAGATACTTCCAAACGCCTTTTGGGATATTTCCTTTGGTTGATTTTTGTGTCACAATGAGAGTTTATAAATCAGACCAAATCACCTGATATCTAACTCTGTAATGAAGTGCCTTTTGGAAGACACTGTAAAAAAAATTGAGGGGAGAAAATTCCTCAAGCTGTGGAGAAATTAGAAGATTGCGAAAATCATCTTAAGCCTGAGATGTACCAGCTTTCAAAAGTTTACTGAGATTTTTTTGCTGCACATCTTAGAAATGAGAGAAGGGAGATTATATCTTAACCAACTTGTTCCCATGCAGTAGGGCATAGGTCTCCTTTCCCTTCAGTGCTTAAAAACTTAACAGAATTGCTGGATATTTTTGCTGATAAATTATTGTACCTGTGTTATAACCGAAATACAGATGAGCCCTTTGCCATTTAAACTATGAAGCCACTCATTATCAGGAGTTCTGTTTTTCATCTAAACAAGGGAACTCTTGTTCCTAACTTTGAAACAAGCCAGGATGTCAAATTTTAAGTTTTGTTTAAACTTAGATTATTTATCTTAAACTTTGTTTTGACTTGTTCTGAAGCTGATAACCATAGTTTGGTGGTTTGGGCTAAACAGGAAACTGTGGTTAATTAGAAGCTTCTGGTTTAATCATGAAGTAAGAGATTCCTGCTTACCTGAATGCTTAAGGCGAATTGTACAGATCCATAGGTAGATAGAATTCACTTCTCAGGGCAGTTATTACAATGACACTAGTGCTAAAGGGATTGGCTGTAGCTCCTTGTTGATGACATACGTTGTGGAAACCTCGGGTAATGTGTGAAACAGCATATGCTTCCACCATAAGTTAAAAAAAAAGGAAACCAGATGAAAACATAACTGCCTGACCTCCTAGTTTCGCAGGATTCATTGTGAATGAATGGTTTTCTTTGCCCAGCATGAATAACAGGTTTGCTTTCCTTATCGTTTGTTAATAGACTTTGATAACATTCCTGTTTCCTTTTCCTGCTTTGTCGTTGGAAGCTATCAACTGGGCAATAGGAATTTCATTGTAAATTGTGAGATTAGTTTCTGCTCATTTGTTACAGTGCTTCGTCTGTGGGGCATCTTGTGGGATGATGATTGGCTTCCAAATTTTTGAAGTTTGCAAAAACCTTGCATGGAACAGTATGGGGAATGTGACAACCATTTCCAAATGGGAGGGGGGAGCCAGTGCAGAAATACTGACCCATACATGTAAGATTTTGGGGTCTTGTAGATGGAAGGGTCTTACTAAATACTTCAAACTTCTGGAACTTTTGGGTAGCACAGCACTTCTCAGACTTTAGGACCTAATGTGGTCCCAGATTGGTTGCATAATGAGGAACTGTCCATCGCTGGGTCTTTTTTCTTTCTTTCACCACCTGGCCTCACTACTGATGGTGCCCTTTATATAAATGTATGTGTCATGTTTAAATTTTATTGAAATACTCTCATATACACCAATATTAGTAATTAAAATGAAAATTAAAATGCAAAGTTATTCAGTATTGCAGATTTGGGGAAAGCAATCTGAACTTCACATATACACTAATAGGGTGCGGACTGGACATCTTGGAGCTGTGATGGGCAGGTCAATGAAAAGCAATGTGTGACAGGTGCAAAAGAGCCAAATTTGATTTTACGGATCCCATTAGAAAAGGAATTGAAGATAAAACTGCTAGTGTCACAATTTATTTATCTCCCCCCCATGAGTACAGGCGGTGGTCATTTTGTGTGTCCAGTTGACACACGACCACTGAAATGCAGGTCATTTTGGACCCAGAAGAGGGCAGAATGGGGGAGGAACAGACTTATGCATGCTCTGCCAATGTGTGGGGGACAGGAACAGAACCCCTACACAAAATGGTTGCCGCCTCCCCCCCCCCATACAAATTTGTGGTATGACCATTTGGCATGTAGATTTCTGGTCACCACATGTCATAAAGACTATTTTAGAGTGGAAAAAGTTGAGTTAACAGATGAATTCTGTTTCAAACACCAGGCTAACATTTTGATTGGACGTCTCGTGGTTCTCTGTAGCTGAGAAACTACATGGTTTCATTGGAACAAATTCCTTGGGCAACAGTCTTGCCTAGATTATATAAGGCCAGATTTGCTCTAAGTGAGTTCCGATGAGCCAACGGTAAAGTGGCAATTCCATCCACATATTGCTGGGAGTAATCTCATCGGGGCCTTCTTCTGAATAGGGGTGTGTAGAATCGCAGAGCGTGTAGGCAATTGTAAAGTCGGTTCTGCCTTAAAATTACAACATTTTGGTTGGAGGTTGTTAGCTGCAGCAGTACAGTTTTAGGGAAGCCTCTGAGGTTTGTAGATATCTTGTTAGGTTCCAGTTATCTTGTTAGGTTCCAAAGGGTTGGCATGTAATTTAATGGTGGGACAAAATGACTGGCTTCTACATGCAACCATGGTAGCTAAACACTTAATGCTCCAGTGCCAGAAAGAATGACCACCCCCTCTGTGCACTGCTTGGAGGACATGATTATGCTAGCTGCATATCAAGAGCTTTTCAAAATGGAAGCAGGATGTGCCAGACATCTAGACCTCTTACCCTGATTTGTTTGCATAAGACCCCCCCAAAGGTGCTATGTAAATTGGGACAGCCAACTAAGAATGTTCCTTCCGCCCTTCCAGCTTTTCCATGCCCGCCCACCCACGCACAATGATGGTTTGCTGTTGTTTTTCACCCCGTTTTTTCCAGCATAAGTGGTAAACAAAAAAAAAACACCAACAATAAAAAATGAATAAAAAAACCAATCTGGTTTACTATTTACTTTCAGAATGCGGGTACAAAGTATACCAAAGCTGAAGATGGAAGTGGCACTCTCAGTTATGAATGGCAATCGTTCATTTAAATTGGTGCTTTTTCATTAACAAACCAAAAGCTGGGCCAAATCATAGATTGCCACTTCCATTTCAGAAAAGCTAATCACTAAGATATGTGTCCTCGTTCACATTTTGTAGCAGAGGAACAAACCATATCCATTTATTCCGGTGAGTCTGCTCTAAATCTGACTTAGTTGCGTTCAACCTGTTGTTTTAAATATGTAAATACATTATTCTGTGTGGAAACCCCATTTGTTTTATCTGATTTTTAGTTGATGCCATGAAACCTGTGATCCTTTGGGGCATGATATAGGTTGAAAATCTGAATGAATATGGAATTAAAGAAAAGGTTAATTTTTACTTTGACTTTGGCAAGCTCAGTATAAACATGGTTTGGGAATGTTTGCTCTGTATGCCTCACAATAACTTTTTAACCAGCTTTTCTTCCTTATAAAGTAATTCGTGATTGAAGGTTATTTTATCTGGGCATGTGGCTGCATTGATTCTCCAGTACTTATCTCTGTCATAATATTCATTTCCCTGCCCATGCAAAGCACTGAGTTCCAAGAAAGAGCTTTGCTGAGGTGCATGACGTTGTTTGGCTGAATAACTCCATAAGTGGATTTCATACAAAACACACTTCCTAAATTTATAAAACCTTCTTAAATTAAGAAAATGAAGGGTTATGCTGTTGGTTTTGTGAACAGTTCATAGGCAGGCAAGCAGTAGATGTGAATAAATGCTTTCTCTTGCCAGATGGCATACAATACCCAACCTGAGTAGGCACTCTATTTTTTTTTAAAAAAAGAAGCCAACAGAAAAATCAGATTAGCTTTTGACTTTGGCTCCAGATGGTATACAGTATGGAACAGAATTGCGGATTATGTGACATAACTTTCACTCCTAGGTAACCTGGTTGACAAAGGCCATGTACTTTATAGCAATGAGGCCCTCTGGGATTCAATGGATAGAGGAATTGCTCATTCTATAGTGTGCATTTCTCCTTGACCCAGGAAATAGGTTTATGCTTCTAGCCAGCAGTGGCAGAAGAAATTGTTTCACTACTAAATTAAGCCTGGTTATGACTAGCTACAGCTTTGCAGCCTCAGAAAGATAGTTTGAACAAGGAACACATTTCTTCATATCAGCGAAAAACAAAAAAATGTTTTGTTTTTGTTAAACTAAGCAGATTGTTGTTGTTGTTTTTTTTTAAAAAAATCTGTGCATCAGTAGCACAGCTTGAAGTAAGCGTACAACAAGGGAGGCCAGACTTCAGGTGTATGGGATTACTTTGATCTTTACTAGAATCCAAAGATGCCCTGGAGTCAGATGTAAAAGAAATGCACTTATAATTAAAGAATTCTGCACAATAATTTGTTTTGAGTACCAGAACTGAACTGAGCTCATATGCTTTTCACTCAAAAAACAACTTCTTAGTAATCCTCCCAAGTGTGACACCCACAAACATTTTGTAGCTAAACAAATGGGAGTCAAACATTTCTGTTGTCTACATTAAACCATTCAGAACCTATGTCACTACATAATCATTCAGAAAAAGGAGAGGTATAGCATCGTGGACATCCTGTCTACTATACCACCTGATGGATTGTTATACAGAAACAGTTCCTTTGTCTATGGCAGGTATAAAAACATGTATACAGTAATATATATAGTTACAGATAGGTAGCCGTGTTGGTCTGCCATAGTCAAAACAAAAAAATTCCTTCCAGTAGCACCTTAAAGACCAACTAAGTTAGTTCTTGGTATGAGCTTTCATGTGCATGCACACTGAGAAGTGTATCTGAAGAAGTGTGCATGCACACGAAAGCTCATACCAAGAACTAACTTAGTTGGTCTTTAAGGTGCTACTGGAAGGAATTTTTTTGTAGTAATATATATGTTACTGTATAAGTTACTAATGGACGTCTCGTCTAGCGTCCATTCTGTCGAATGCCCTCTGCAAACCCGGAAGTAGTGGAACGGGTTACTTCCGGGTTTGCCGCATGCGCTGAAGTGCAAACCGCACCACATGCGTGCGTGGTGCTTTGCCCTGCGTCCTTTTCGGTTAGCGGCTGGGGCTCCAGAGCGGATCCCGGCCATGAAACAAGGTATGACTGTAGAGGATAAGCCCTTTCCCTGAATATTGGGCAGTGAACTGAGGTCCATTTTCATTAGTCCCTCTACAAAAAAGAGATGCTACTAGAGAATTAACTGCTTTTGAATGATTGGTTAAAGATACACCACACTTCTGTAAAGGGACTGGTCTCTATATTGTACAAAATTCTGATTGATGTCCTCCTTTGGGGCCCAGAGCCAAAAGTCATAGTGGGACTTTAATTGGGACATGTAGATGGATGACAATCAGCAGCATGGTCTGTAGGCTAAGCCTCCATAGAGGTCTTTGTCAGCTCAAACGCACCTCATTCTGCAACAGCTTTCCCTGGTATAGCTTCACTGTATTGGTGGGGCTACAGCATGTTTGGTACATATAGACACATGTGGTGGGATTGCACAGAGGTGCCTGAATTTTGGAATAAGGTTTCTGCTGAGCTCTCTTTATTACTTCATCTTTCCACCTGGCACTTTTGAACCTGTATATGGAAACAGAATAGGAATTGAGAAGCAAAGAACTCATTTCTTACAGGACTATCCCTATTAAATCCAAATGAGTTTCTTGTCACTAGTGTTGTTTCATCAAATCAAAGTTGCTCACAGGTGTTATCCACACAGGAGTTACCGTATTTTTCCATCTGTAAGATGCCCCCATGTATAAGACACCCCCTATTTTGGGGGACTCTTCTTTAAGAAAATGGGGGGAGATGGCCCCCATGTATAAGACGCTCCTAAATTTTGAGCATTCTTTTTTAGGGAAAAAACCTAGTCTTATACATGGAAAAATACGGTACTTTCCCCCCCTGGGATTGTTGCCAGAATTTACCTGCAAAATGGCTTCATCCCAAAGTGTCTCATCCTTTGCAAGCAGTAATCCCAAATTAGTGAAGATTTCCCCTCATATGAATGAAGGTAGAGATGCATAGAGGAGGAGGTATTTATGCTTAAATGCTTGGGCATGCACTTGTAGTAAAGAGCTTCAGGATCATAGGTATTTATTTATTTGGTGATTTATTCAGTTTCAGGACCCCATCTCAAAAGCTCATGGTGGGTTAATGATATGTTAATCACAAAACAATATGGCCACTTTCTTGAGCCCCTGCTGCTGTTTATGGTCACTCAAATCTGCTGTGCAGACCTCTCTTCTCTGAGCCAGTTCCAGAATGGTGGGAGCAGAAGGCAGGTTGCATGTATAACAAAATACGACTAGATTTTTGTTCTGCATGTTTCTCTCTCTTTTAACTACTGCAGTCACATTACAGAATACACATTTAAATTATGCAGAGGCAAATTATTAGAGGCATATGTGGCTTTTTACTGCTGAATCTTCCTTTTAACAGTAATCACTCAACAAAAGTATTGCACAGTCATCCCCTGGGGCAAGTGTTAACCCCATGAAAGAAAGGAGAGCTATGCTTACATATCAGACATTACATGCCTCATCTTAATGGGTTGTGGTTGGGTCACGTTGAAGATGGGAGTCATTTTGCTGTTGCCTCTTGTTTCTTTTTGTCAGGAAAGATAATTCGTGCCATTTTAAACTTCTATATAAATAGCTGGAGTGGGTATCTATGTATTAACAACCAAACATGGAAGGGGTCGGCAGCAGGGAGGGGGCGAGCAGTTGGGTCAGTGGGGTGGGGATGCCCTGAATTGCCTTCCCCAAATCTTGGAGGGTATGGATTGGGCTGCAAAGAGAACCAATGCAGTCAGCACTCCCTTACAGAGGACTAGTGGATATAACTGAGGATTGTGCAAAGGCAAACTTGGGTTTGCCTTGGGTGGGTTGCATCCAACTAAGTTCTACTTAAAGTAGACCTACTGGATTGACTGGAACTAAGTTAGTAATGGTCCATTATTTTCAACTGGTCTGCTCTGAGAAGAATTAACATTGGATAAAACCCTGGCTGTGGTTCTATACTGTACACTCAACCACAGATTTGCCAACAAGTATTTATTTTATTTTCAAAGCCTGGGTGGTTGATTTCACATTTTATATCTCTCCTTGTGTTCTTAAGAATACAAAAAAAAGGGGGGTACCGTACTTCTTGGTCTTCAGTTGCATGCCATAAAGCAGCTGTTCTGGACTACTGAAGAGTATATATGTAAAAATAACTTGGCAATAGTTATCAGTGTTCCAGGTTGAAAGCTTCAGGACAGCTTATTGCAGTAGTATCTAGTGCCATATTGCAGAAAACGCATGGCAGAGAGAGAGACTGGAAGTTCTGGTCCAACCTTCTGTCCTGCTGGTACACTTCTGGCCCTGCTTCTGTCATTCCTGCGCAGTAGCTGCCATTCACAGTGAAAAGCAAAGAGACATGTGCAAAGCACTTATTTTATCACTGCCTTTAAAATTAGTTTTTGAACCTTCCTTCTTCAATAAGTGATCCTGAGTTGGGAGTATAATAAAAAAACAGCTCCATCAGTATTAAATAACAGGGCAGATAAAGCCCTTTGATGCACACATGCACAGGTAAGTCCCTGGATCAGGATCCATGCCCAAATAATGTTGTTTGTCGATGCCACTCTGCGGCTGATGTACGATGAGCCAAGTCATCAATTACCCATTCCAGAGAATTTGTTTTATGGGTGCAATTTTATTATTGGTAATAACTTTTGTGGACTTTATTTACTTGAAGGACTTTTATACCCAAAATAGACCCTGGAGTGGTTTGTACGGATCAGTCATAAGCCTCCTGCCCTGAGGCTTACCATGCAAAAGAAAGAACACGAAAGCAAAAAGGAGGAGGAATGCAAACTTGGGTGCTGGTTCTTCCTTCCTTCTTATAATTGCCAGCTGGAAATGAATGCAGTTCAAGGAAATGAGAAGCTGGAAGATGCAGGTCTCTCAGCTGCACCAATGTAATGGCTCTGCTTCCCTTCCCTTCCTCCCTTTGCTACCGTCTGATGTAATAAATGCTGCTAGGGGATAGCTGATGGGAGGAGAGGGGAACTTGCATTCAATTGCTCTGCTATAGCACAGGCAGCCTTATTTTCAAGGCTGGTGCCTCAGGACATATATGGATATTTGTATATTAGAATATATATGTATACCCATACCCACACATGCTATTTATCACATTGTGCTGTGTTTCTTGGAAATGAAACAACAAAAGGATCAGAACTGCTTTTGATTTAGCAGTGGTGGCTGAAACCTTAGTTGCGCTGAAGTGAAAGGCAAATATCTCACTGGCTTTAAAAAATAAATAAATCAGGATGCTAATCTCTGTGGTGATTGAAATTTTCCACAATTTATCTTTATTCTCCCATAAGGAGGAATAAAGGAAAATTAATTTAATATGATGGAACACTTATTATCATTTTATGACTATCTCTTTTGATTTTTAAATGAAAATTTATATTTTTTTAAAAATAATTGTGTGGCATATGAAGAGAGTACTTGGCATTTAGTTAAGTAATTGCCTGGGACTGGATTGCACAAGTTGTCTGCACAAAAGAAATCTTAGAAAGGTGCGTTGGAGGGTGTAAAATTAGCTTGTGGGCTAGTTGAGTCGAACTTGTTTTTCAGGTTGGTCCTGCATAGCTTTCTCATGCTAAAGACCTAGGAACATTCCAGAAGGAACACACTGGATTGCAGTGTGTTCAGTTGTAAAGCAACCCCCCAGATCCAGGAATATTAGTATAGATCTAAAATCTATTTTGCCATCACGAATGATGCGTACCTTGTTAGCTTTGAGAACCTCTTTTTTTTCTTTTATTAAAAAATCAGTTTATGTATTCTTCTCACGTAAAATCTCTTTACATCTAGTACATGTGATTTGTTGAACTTTTAGAATTGTTCAATGGTAGGTTTGGCATTTCTTTCAGTACTGTATTTGAAAAGTATTTTAATTGCAGTTAAAATGGTACATTTCGTTGCTATAAGATGTAGGTACCAGAGGATTCACCTTGTATTTCTATCATTTGTAGTTGCCAAACAATGTTTATGTTCATAACAGGAGTGTTGATACTCTATTACAGTTTAATTTGTTAATGAAACAAGATGTTCCTGCTACACTTTGGCTGTTAGAGGCCAGGTGCAATTAATTTATTTGTACTGACTGTGTGTAGGCGTATTCCAGCTAATGCCATTTAAGAGCTTTTATCTTTTATGTTCCTAATGAAGAGGGGCAGGTTTTCGGCAAGTAGAAAAGGATTTACTAATGAGTCATCTTCCCAGGACTGCACAGTTTCCCCCCCCCTTGTAAGATAGAGAGAGCAAAAGTGTTGCAGTTTTGAGCCGGGCAAAAACTATTTTGGAATAACAACTTAATAGTGGAAGAGAGCTTGAAAAACTCGCTCAGCCTCTAGATTTCCTCCCTCAGGTTCCAATGATGATACAACTTCGGCTGCTATGTCTAAACCCCGAATGGGTGGGGAACTTAACTGTTTGTGGAGGGGAAAGTGTATTTGGCGCTAATATATTTCAAACAGCATAATGAAGTTGACACAGCTTATGGAGGCAAGCTTTCATCTGGTATCGTTTGTTACTTCTGTGAAGTCTTGGCAGTTCAGTTAATCCCCAGTCATGTTCCCAGGATTAGAGAAACTCTTGTAACATCTCCTTTTTTCCACCCTTAATTTTTAAAACTTTTCTGCCACAGTTGTACAAATACACAGTAATTTTTAACTTTTTTTTTTAAAAAAGAACATGTAGTTTTCACTTCTGTGCTACAGTTGTATAAATAAACAGTGAAATCAATATAGAAAACTACAATAAATGCATTAAACTCACCTAGAGTGAAGTGAACTTTCTTCAGAGAAGCTGCTCACCCTCCAATCCCAGGACCCTCCCACCACGATTCTTTAAACTTGGAAAGGGCAGTGTGCCTTCCTCATTTTTAAGGATTCATTGGGTAAAGCAGATGTGCACCTACATGGCATGCACCTCAGAATGTATAACCCCCATCAAGTTTGCAACGTGTATTTAGATGGGAAGCTAACTGCACATGCCACTGAAAGCAGTGATTTGCAGCGAGGCAACCTCTTTAGTCAGATGCTTATTTGAATGTGCATCCTATTTACTCTGCTTGCAGTCTTTCTGAACCGCGAAGGAGCGTAAGGTAAAGGTAAAGGTACCCCTGACCGTTAAGTCCAGTCGCGGACAACTCTGGGGTTGCACGCTCATCTCGCTCTATAGGCCGAGGGAGCCAGCGTTTGTCTGCAGACAGTTTGTCCGGGTCATGTGGCCAGCATGACTAAGCCACTTCTGGTGAAACCAGAGCAGTGCACGGAAATGCCGTTTACCTTCCCGCCGGAGCGGTACCTATTTATCTACTTGCACTTTGACATGCTTTCGAACTGCTAGGTGGGCAGGAGCAGGGACCGAACAATGGAACCACCAACCTTCTGATCGGCAAGCCCTAGGCTCAGTGGTTTAGACCACAGCGCCACCCGCATCCCAGTGAAGGAGCATACCTTTTGGCAAATTTTGAGGCTCCTTGGTGATGATATTGGGCTTGGAGAATCCATGCTGATCCTCTAAGCAGTTTTCCCTTGCTGCCTGCCCAGGTTTGAAGAGAATGTCACCGTACGAACATAGAATTGTAGAGTTGGAAGGGACCACCAGGGTCATCTCATCCCACCCCCTGCAATGCAGGAATCTTTTGCCCGGCATGGGGCTCAAACCCACAACCCTGAGATCAAGAGCCTCATGCTCTACTGACTGAGCTATCCAATCATTGTTGTCAGTTGTCTGCATGCTCATGTTGTTTATACTTCAGATTAGCCTAAAGTGTTATGTGGGACATAAGAGGACAGGCGCTTCCTTATGCTGTCCCACCATTCGTCCACTTAGCTGATTGACAGTGATGCTCTAAGACAGGCATAGGCGAACTCAGCCCTCCAGATGTTTTGGGACTACAACTCCCATCATCCCTGACTGCTGGTCCTGTTAGCTAGGCATCATGGGAGTTGTAGTCCCAAAACATCTGGAGGGCCGAGTTTGCCTATGTCTACTCTAAGAAATAAGTCAGAAGTGTCTCCCAGTACTGCTATATAGTATGAGTAACTGGAGATACCAGAGACTCAATCTTGGACTTCCTGTATTCAAAAGTATGTGCTTTCCTACCGAAGTATTTCTGCCCACCTCTAACTAAATGTTGTGTAGCATATTCGACCTTTACAAGTGCTTACTTTTTGGTAGGGAACTTCTGTGATAGCCTCCACCCCTTCCAGTATTGACACCATTCATCCACTCATTTACTCCCGAAGAATCCAGACATTTTTCTCTCTCAAACTGTTACATTTCCAGGGCCTACCCATTGTTCTCATCTCCTTTTCTTGTGGCCTTATGGAAGCTCCCTTTGGCTCAATATTGAATGCCCCCTGACTGTTTTTAGTTTGCTGTAATTATACACTGGTCAATGTACAGAGCAAGGCGACAAATATCATTGACTACTCCAGAGTAAATAAAATATGTAGGGGAGAAAAAGGCCTTCAAAACATTTTGAGATAAAGACCATATTATGCATAAAATATTAATGCAATGCTGAACAGGTAATTCATATCCTGCTGGTTGCCATTTTGCAGTGTAGTTCGAAATGGTCAACAACAATGCAAAAAACCAACTGTGATTGATAATCACGTTTAGACTACCCCAACTGTAGATCTGGGATTAATCTTGTTGAAAATTGAAGGTCAGCAGTAAAGTCTGTGTAGTGCGTGCTTCAAAGGGAGCATTCAAGTGCTGTCTACTGTTATTATCCTTAAGAGGAATTTCAAAGTCTCCAGTCTAGGGTAGAGAACCGGGGAATTACATTTACAAGAACAAAGACATATGGCCAAGGCAGCAGCTTGTTTACGTTAAACAAAACTTACTTTAATTGGCTTTTCCACTGAATTGTCCTTTGGTAGAGATTACTAAATGTTGAGTCATGTTTATGTATGCTAAGTTTGATTTCTCACTTAGTAAAGATTTAATTGTATGACTTTTTTTTTTGGTGGGGCTAGGGAAGTCCCCAATAGCCTGAATCTATTTTGTCCAATGTGATTAATATAGATGGATTTCTCCTATTCTGTTTAATATGGGTGTTTGAGCCTACTGCACGCAGAGTGTGCCTCTGCGGAAGGATCCCCACCAATCTGTGTTTGCCTTTCTCTTGCATGGTCCCTTGTTTTTGGGTACCACACCAGGCTGTTATGAGAAATGGGAGCTTGTGTTGCTTGACTGAGAGTAGGGGGGTGGATAGGATTTGGTGGAAATGGGAGGTGTGCCCAGGCCTCTTCATAATGGCTTAGTGTGTGCTCACATAGCCCAGTGGGCTATGTGAGCACAGGTGGGCTTATTTTGGGCTGTATGCCGATATCTGTTTGTAGGCACTATGTTTTTGTATCCTGGTCCCCACAATACTTTCTCCAAGAAGTTTAGAGTGCAGCTGTTTGCCCTGTGAGATGACATACTGTACCTAAGGTCACTAGTGATCTGAGCTGGATTTGTACCTGGATTTCTGATTTGTAACCTCAAATGTTATAACAAAGGTAAAAGGTAAATGAACACTGGATGGTGAAGTCCAGTCAAAGGCGACTATGGGAGTTGTGGTGTTCATCTCGCTTTCAGGCCGAGGGAGCCGGCATTTGTCCACAGACAGCTTTCTGGCTCATGTGGCCAACATGACTAAACTGCTTCTGAAGCAACAGAACACCGTGACGGAAACGCCGTTTACCTTCCCACCACAGTGGTACCTATTTATCTACTTGCACTGGTGTGCTTTTGAACTGCTAGGTTGGCAGGAGCTGGGACAGAGCAACGGGAGTTCATCCCGTCATGGGGATTTGAACCGCTGACCTTCTGATCAGCAAGCCCAAGAGGCTCAGTGGTTTAGACCACAGTGCCAGCCGCATCCCTCAAATATTATACAGCATGTGTGTGTGTGTGTGTGTGTGAGAGAGAGAGAGAGAGAGAGAGAGAGCGCGCATGCAAAAAAAAAAAAAACCCTCCCTTAAAAACATGCAAAACCTCTGGGGCAGATGTGGATGGCAGGGGGAGGAAAGGAAGTGGAAGTTCCATGGCTCAAGTTGAAGTCCTTGTCCTAATGGGATGGTGTTACTGGATATAACCCTATATTGTTTTACAGTAAACTGTCCTGGGATTTTAATCAATGAACAGCAGTTTTAAAACAAAACAAAACAAAATACATGAAAAATAAACTTGGCGTATCTAGGTAAGACTCAATTTTTGGACGGTGATGATAAAACAATGCCAACCTTTTTATGCTTGTATTGGGTAATGTATTTTTTTAAAAAAGTAAGGGTATTTGTTATGCTCTCAACATTTTTACATTTTCTTTGGAGGCACAATCTTCCTGAGAGTGTTTTCTGAAGAACAGCATTCTGTTGATGTTTTATGAGACAAAAAAAATTTCTGGAATTCAACACTGTGATAAAATCTCCAATAAACATGCCCCAAACCAGCTTTTTGTTGTACTGTGCAATGTTTTGCAAAAAAATTGTGAACCAGTGACACCTGTTAATCATTTTTTTACAATATTGCTCAGTACTGAATACTTTACTGTGTGAGAATGTATTTTATAGCAATTATTCACACACTTTTTCAAGAAATAGAAAGTACAAGTTGGTTAATTAACATGGTACCAGTGGTGAGACTTATTTCTGTGAGAGAAGGGGCTTTCTCAGTGGTGGCACCCCAGTTGTGAGATGTTCTCCTATGGAAAATGCACCTGCTACCAACCTTGCTGTATCTTAAGGCCAGGCATTCATATAAAGTTTTTACTATGACTTTTAATTACACTTTTATCTGCTGGCTGTTTGTCATGTGTTTGTTTGATTGTTTAACTTTTTGTAAAACAGATTGAAATCCTTAATTAAAAAAGGTATATAAGTGCTTTACATAAATAAGTGATACTAGCCCCAGCTGGCCGTTTGCTGTGCATGTGCAAGTATTTATTTGGGACACCATATTTGGCCACAGGTTCTCAGCACATATGAAGGTAGCAAAAGGCTCATATGTGTGTGATCATCGCAGCAATGACCTACACAAAGTGGTCAATAAATTTTGCTTTTGCTTATTATCCAAGACCTGTTCCTTCTTTCCTCCATGGAGAATAAAGTGGTTGCTCCATTCCTGTTGGGTGTTTGAGGAAATTAGCAGTGAGGAGCTGCTAGTGCTTTTTACAGATAATTTTACGAAAGCTTGACTTGCAGAAGGGAAAGCATATTTTAGCTGGAGTTGCACACTAGAAGGGAAATGGGCACTTGCCTATAGCAAAGAAGCAAGCAGATTTATTGAACCTGTCTACGTATCACTTACAGATTACATGGAATGTGTGATACAGTTCTCAGACAGAGAAAGAGAGATAAGACATATTAGATCAACTTCTGTTAGCATAAGAGTAGGCAAACTAACAAAGTTATAAATTACTTCATCGGACAAAATGGAAAGGCAACTATTGGCAGTAGTCTATAGAGGAGAGTGAGTTGTAAACATTATTTAGGCAGTAACCCAAGCTACACTTATCTGGGAGGAAGCCCACTTGAATTAAATAGGACTTATTGTGGAGTACAGATGGTTAGGATTGCACTGTTAGTAACTTCAGACAACTAGCCTGATACTGCAATTTTGTATTTTGTCAGCATAGGGTCGCAGCGTGAAAATACCTTGTGTGCTTCAGGTTTCTGTTTGGCTTGTTGCTTGTAAAGTTTCCAAGCCCTTATTTGAAAGAAGTTGTAAAATTTATCTGTAGATAAATGCATTATTATTATTATTATTATTATTATTATTATTATTATTATTATTATTATTATTATTATTCTACCCGTCATCCTAGGATAACAGGGTGCTTGACAGTATGAAGACACAAGAATACATAACATAATAACCAACAAAACTATAAAATCCCCCACAGTTTAAATAATGACTTGCATGTTTGAGTGGGCTATTACAAATATAACATCACAGATAATTTTCATGTTTCCTTAAAAGGTAAAGGTAAAGGTACCCCTGCCCGTACGGGCCAGTCTTGCCAGACTCTGGGGTTGTGCGCCCATCTCACTTAAGAGGCCAGGGGCCAGCGCTGTCCGGAGACACTTCCGGGTCACATGGCCAGTGTGACATCGCTGCTCTGGTGAGCCAGAGCTGCACACGGAAACGCCGTTTACCTTCCCGCTGGTAAGCGGTCCCTATTTATCTACTTGCACCCGGAGGTGCTTTCGAACTGCTAGGTTGGCAGGCGCTGGGACCGAGCAGCGGGAGCGCACCCCGCCGCAGGGATTCGAACCGCCGACCTTTCGATCAGCAAGTCCTAGGCGCTGAGGCTTTAACCCACAGCGCCACCTGTGTCCCTTCCTTACATGTTTCCTTACATCACCTCAAATCCATCACTTTTAAATGGCATTGTTTCGCCTGTCACAAAGCATAGAAAAATTAAAAGAATGTACATGCATATTTGAACCAGACCTAAGGCCTGGCAGGTTAGAGATGATGGCTTGGCTTACTATGCAAAATATTACTCCTAGGTAAGAGTACCATATTTTAATTTTAAACCACAGGAAAATCTCAGTTTTGTGTTTTTTTAAAAAAACCAGTATTATGAGTAGTAACTACAGCGTGAAAAACTGTGTGTGCATTTCCCTGTGCCCAGATAACAGCTGGCTCCAGTCTTCTGCGCTTTGACATTCAGAGTGAGCTTACATTGTTCACAAGTTCAGGATTGGCAAATTTTGGCCACCTCAGCAGTAATGCCACTAGAAGTACAACAACAACAACAACAACAAAAACTGCCCGGTTCATTTTATTAGAGAGGCTAATCATTGGGCTAAATCATGTGTAAAATGATCAGGCAGCAGAGGCTATTTAGCACCTGCAAAGTTCCATGGTAAAGAATAGGGAATGAGAGGAGGTGGGTCTGCTGCCTAAGTGCCTCTTACTTCCCTCTCAAAAAAGCGTAGTCCCCAAAGCCATATGTTTTGTTTAGCATTGGCCTCTCTTCCCCAACACTGCTTGATTGCCAGCTTCCTGAAAGGCTCTGCACCAAATATATATATATATATAGAGAGAGAGAGAGAGATGAGTATTCTTTCCTAGGGGGGGAAAAGGAGGTTGTTTGTTGGAACTGACTTGCTGTTGGGTGAGACTCCCTCTAATGGGAGCAGTTCAGGGCTAGTTCCAAACGGCTTCACACATTATTCTTTCAGTGGAGTTTCTGCCAGGAGCCCAAACAATGTCAGCATCTCTCTGTGCAATTAGGCACCTGCTTCAAGCAGCGCCTGTCTGCATCCAGGTTGACTTTAACAACACCCAGGAAAGCCGCTGAAAATGAGACGGAGATTAAAATTTATTTATTTCTATACTGCCATATATCTGGGAGGTGTACAATATTGAAGCGTAAAATTCCATTTAAAAATAATAAAAATGTGGGTAATTGTTGTGGTGATCGGCTAACAAAAAGTTGACGCAAGAGACATCTTCAAGAGATGTCTCGAAGTCAAAAGCAAGGAGGCTTGTTGAATCTTCACTGGAAGAGCATAGGACCAGTAGCGCTAAGTGTCTGACTTGGACTTGAGGCCAGTTGGGCCACTATAACAGTGGCATTAGAGGCCCAAGTGTCCTCTGGGGCTAGGAGTGTCTTTGACCAGTCTCATCTGATTCACCAGCTATGGCTGTTCCTGGGCAGGGATATCTTGCTCACTAGGGTCCTTGCGTTGGTAACCTTGAGGCTGGATTACTGTAATGCGCTCTATGTGGTACCGCCTTTGGGTCTGGTTTGGAAGCTCCAGCTGGCGCAGAATGTGGCAGCCAGACTGTGGGTGGGGCATCTGGTTGAGAACATGTGACACTGTTGTTAAAGCAGTGCACTGACTGCCCATCTACTTCCAAGCAAGGTTCAAGGTTCAAGGTTCAAGCTTTATAGCCCAGCTCAATCCCTGAAATTATTTACTGAGGAATATGGTTACTCCCCAAGTTGAGGCTCATTTTACAACAATAAGAAACCTAGCATTTTGCTTATAATGAGAGACCAAGTCTCAGCCCAGTCCTGTGGAAAACTCTGCCAATAGAGATTCAGAAAGCACTTTCTGTGTCAACTTTTTAACTCCTGCTGAAAACTTTGCTATTCTACCAGTCCTACACAGGCAATTAATACATCTTTCCACAATGATTAATTACTGCCTGTTTTAAACTTTCCAATATAGTATTTATTGTATTTTATGTATTATTGCTGTAAACCACTTTGATTTTTTTTAAAACAATACAGCAGTATAGAAATATTTTTAAGAAATAAATAAATAAGCTGGTACAAGGCACGCCTCACCATAGAGATTTGAGGCACCAATGACAAAGTTGTATCGAGGAATACCTAATAACTGTGTACTTGCTCTTTTAGAGGTACAGTACTCCATCTACATTAGGCAACTGGTGTGTCTTTCAGACATGGGAACCACCTACCCACAGGGTCTCCATCCTCCTAGGGTTCAGACTCAGTTGGCTCTCATCCAGTCCGCCACTGCATTAAGACCCTGTGGCAGAGCTTGCCAAGCCTCTCCTGATTCAGTGTGTTATGGAGAAAAAGAGCTATGCATGTTTAGCCAACTAATGACACTGTGCTACAAAACTCCTAAGGAATAGACCACAAACTTCAACAAGTGTACCGTGATATCCACTACTTCAAAGATAGTTTATGTTATTGACTCCAAATATATTCTTTTCTGGGTAAAATGCATAGTTATTTTTGTGGCATTCTTGGATACTTAAAAAACAACAACCAATTTTATGTTTCTGTTAGACAGTATTGAATTGAATTGACTTTATAAGGACATGCCTTATGGAACATTATCTTTCTTTTTTTTTACTTCCTATAGTAAAAAGGGGATTTCATGCTCAAATAGTAAGAATAATCAATTCAGTAAGAATAGCATCTTCTTGGATAAAGATTTAATAAAGATCCTGCTTTAGTCTGCCTTTGCAGGGGTCTACTAATGAGGTTTCTTAGAAACATCTGTTGATATGCAGTTATTCATATTTTAGACTGTGGAGATGAGAATAGTGAAAACAACTCAATGACTGGCCAAAGTGTTGCTTAACACAATAAATTTAGGAAATGTTTGCTGCATCTGCAAAGCTGGTAGAAGTTCCCTGCTGGCCCGGTTTGCGCAATATTGCAAACCAAATTATGCCAGGACCACATGAATGTGGGGGCTTCTGGAGAGGCACTCACAGCCATTTTGCTCCTTCCCAGTCATTTTTGCTTCAGTGCCGCACTGAGCAAAGCCATGGTTTGACTTAGTGTGCTGCTGTAACCCAGGTTCATTGGCATCAGCCAACGTTTGTTCTTGGCCGCAGCTCATGGCCACTGAGGAGAGAGCTGAATCACAAGCCCATGTTTAGATGGCATCCTAAGCAAAACTTTGGCATAGCTCACTGTGGTGCGGGAGCAGAAATGACCTGGGGGAATACTAAAGCGACTGTGAGCACCTCTCTGTGAGACATCGCATTCATGCAGTCCAGTAAGCCACTGGTGGGGAAATTCTGGCCGACAGACCTAATTAGGCCAGCCAGGTCCCCTGCCCCATGTTTGACTTGCAAAGCCTTTAAGGCCCAGACACTCCCACTTGCTCTGCACCTGAAGTCACATGACATCAGGTGCTGGTCAGGTAAAGATGTGACTGGGTTGAAAGTGGCCTTGCAAGCTTTAAAAGCACTTATGATGAGCTGATCAGTGGGGCTTGCAAAGTACTGTGAAGCAGGCCAGCAGATGTCGTTGTGATGTCAAGTGACTTAGAGGTCGGCTGCCTTACCCACCTGTCATACTTGATTCGTAGGAGTGAGGAAGATAAGCCTTTGGCCTGCTGGCTTGACCCATCTCCTCATGCCTGTAAAAAGGTAAAGGTACCCCTGCCCATACGGGCCAGTTGTGTCCGACTCTAGGGTTGTGCGCCCATCTCACTTAAGAGGCCGGGGGCCAGCGCTGTCCGGAGACACTTCCAGGTCACGTGGCCAGCGTGACGAAGCTGCTCTGGTGAGCCAGCACCAGCGCAGCACACGGAAGTGCCGTTTACCTTCCCGCTATAAAGCGGTACCTATTTATCTACTTGCACTTAGGGGTGCTTTCGAACTGCTAGGTGGGCAGGGGCTGGGACCAAAAGACGGGAGCTCACCCCGCTGCGGGGATTCGAACCGCCGACCATACGATCGGCAAGTCCTAGGCACTGAGGTTTTACCCACAGCGCCACCCGCGTCCCCCTCATCCCTGTAGTAAGCCATAATTCAAAGCCCTTTGTTGTGAGAACCAGGCCACTGTAATAAAACATATATATTCCACAAATAGAAGCAAGTATTCATCCTCTTTCTTTTCCTCAGTGGAATCCAGCAGTTGTTTGTGAATTAATTCCCTGTGTCCCAATTTTGTCAAGACTCGGTGGTAGTGAGGGAATGGCGCTATCTCACTGCCATTCTCTATTACTGTTATTGTACATGTACGTGTCAGAGGAACAGAGAGATCTGTGTACTCTGGAAACTATGGGAGATGCATCACTTTTCTGTTGCATCGCTTTTCTGTATTGTTCTTTGGACACTTGCCCACCCAATGTCTGGTATGGAAGAAGGGACAAGTTTTGTCCCTATTGCAATGGTGTCCCCAAACGTAGTGTTTTACTTAGAGTTAGGGTGGAAAGCTAAAGGAGCTTCCTGTTTCTTGGACAGAGCAGGTTTCTCCACCCCAATGGTATTGCTGATTGAAGCCATTTCTTTTGTTCCACAGAAGTTAATGTGACTGAGCCTGTTCCATCTGGATAGGAGGACCTTCTGTTCCAATCATTGATAATGTTAGAGTGTGACAAAGAGTTGGGACCCAAAAAGTGTCTGTTTGTGTCTCTAGGTTCGTACTCTGGCAAGATCTGACTAACAATAAAAACACACCTGTTTGGGTCACCTTAACATCCTTGACAGTATACATTTCCAGAAAAATGCCAGGGCTTAAACTGGTTACTTTACTAAGTATGTTAATATTTTATCATACAATTAGTGCCTAAGTTGGAAAAGTCTAGACAGGTATAATATATTCACCAGATGGTTTCCTCTGTGTAAGGAAAAAAATTAAACTCTGCCACTATTTTTTTTAAAATCCAAATGCACCTTATGCAGCTGCATTGGCCATGACTGATGAGAGTTGTAGTCCAGAACATCTGGATGATGCCAGATTGGTGAGGAGTGCAATATGCTTTTATAATCATTAACTATTGGCCTGAAAAGTTCAAGGAAGTCAAATTTCTGTATTGATTTATGAGCCAGGGTAATATATATTTTGGTGGGTTTATGTGTAGTTGGGACTTGATGGATGCATTTGAACACTAGTCAAGTTTGAATCTGCAACTCCTCAGAAAGCCTATAATTAAGTTTAAAAGAACAGCTCCAGTGTGTTAGGCTTCGTTTTCCACCCACCCCAATACTTGGTTCCTTTTACCTTATCCAGATTTATAGGCTTAAGGAAAGTGTGTTATGGTACCAATTTGCTGCAGATCTTTCCAATTTCCTGATAGATCAAAGAAAGTTTGTCAATAATTATTCTGCAGTCACTTGGTCCACAATACCCCTTCATAATATTTCTCTTCTTCTGCTTAGCTGTTTCTCTGCCACAAAAAGTGAAGCTTCCTTGGTTACCCATTCTGATCCAGCTGCCTGGGAACTGGGATAGCTCTGCAGCATTCTTTCTGTGACAATAGTGCCGTAGGGAACACAAGAACCCAATTGGATCAAGCCTAGGGCCTTTGTAGGTCCAGCATTCTGTTTCCTTTGGTAGCCAATCAGATGCTTCTGGGAAGTCCACAAGCAGGACATGAGAGCAATAGCCCTCTCCTGCTGTTGTTCCTCAGTGGCCAGTATTCCGAGACATGCTGCTTCTAATCATCACCATCACCACTGTCATTATTTATATCCCATCTTTTTCCCTGACAGGGACTCAAGAAACAGCTTAAAACACCATTTTTAATACTGAATTTTAAATTGTTTTAGCCTAACCTGGGCCTGATGGTGAAGGGCAGATAATAAAGTGAAATAATAACAATGATGATGATGATGATGATAAAAAGCCTTTCTTTTTGTGTGTGTGACCAGTCCATAATGATTTCACATATGGACTAAGTCTCATTGAAATCAAGTTGGACCTATTCCCATGTAAGCATGCATGAGACCAGACAATCTTTCCTGACTTGGCATTGGATGCTAGTCACATAGTACAGTTCCTTGGGGCCACATCCCACATGATGTTTTTAGGTATACACTAAATGACGGTTCTTAAGAGCTCCTTAGAGAAGACCCAGAAATTAAATGGGTCTTAAGTGTGAAGGCTTGCAGTAGCCTCAGAGAATCCCATTAACTTGCCTTAGCCCTTATAGGAAATGTTTAGAGGCAGAAAATAATCTGCAGTTTGAACTTGCTTTAAAAGGTTTGCCTTTCCATAAGAATCTTGGGGATTTGAACCTGGAAGGCTTCAATTATTCTGAATG
The DNA here is from genome assembly GCF_964234715.1 of Podarcis melisellensis. Classification (NCBI taxonomy): domain Eukaryota; kingdom Metazoa; phylum Chordata; class Lepidosauria; order Squamata; family Lacertidae; genus Podarcis; species Podarcis melisellensis. The sequence goes on along the minus strand of NC_138528.1, from coordinate 66,334,442 downwards.
CACCAAGGCTCTCTGAAGACTCCCCCCCCCCCCAGCTGTACTCAATCATGATTTCTTTTTTGCCCTGCAGTAACGTGAAAGTTAGTTGGACTTGAGTGGATAGCATTGTCTTGCTGGATATATAGAAAGAAAGATATTGTGTGTTAAATAATAAAAAGCAGAGGCCTGGGATGTTTTTCAAAGCTTCCAAAAATAGTTTCAAATCCTGTGCCAAAGTTGCTTCAGCCAAAAACTCCATGAAAAAACCCAACCAACTAATGGAGTTTGGATCTGCGTTTGCCTGTGAATGTTTGCATGCCTATTCAATCAGCAGAAGATGTAGGAGTTTGTCTCTTTTAAAGAGAAGATTGTTTGAAAAGGACAACGTCAGATGTTCCCAAGAGTCCATTAATAATCATTTATGTCACTAGCCCCACAGTGCTGCTGGGATTGGGTTTAGGTTGGCAGGTTCTGATGGGGGAAGAAAGGGCTGGAGGAGGTGGGAATCTCCCCTTAACCCCTCCATGTCAGTCGCTTTGGAAGGGGGATCAAGGATGCTGGCTTCCTCCTCTGACCTTCCTGTGGAGCAAGAAGCCTCAGTGGAGGCTGGAGAAGGTTTTACTCTGGTGCCTGGGCAGAAGGTTGCAGTCTTGTCACCTAGAACCAGGCTTGATGGGATCAGATGCACCCGCCCCACACCTCAATTTCCCCACAAGGCAGAAGAGTCTCATGAGTGAGCGCAGCTTGGTGGGAGGGGCAGGAAAGGTTGTTGGGACATAGAACCATAGAATTGTAGAGTTGGAAGGGACCCTAAGGGACAACCAGTCCGACCCCCTGCAATGCAGGAATCTCAACTCAAGCATCCATGGCAGATGGCCATCCAACCTCTGCTTAAAAACCTCCAAGGAAGGAGACACTGCATCTTTGACATTTCCCTGAATTCTGTCTCCGGCTAACTGTGTCTGCTGCCGAACCTATCCTGTCACTTCCTGGAATAAACACCTCTATCTTATTTCCAAGCAAAAGCCTCTGTCTCAATTTGTTAGACAGGAGCCAGGATGGTTATGTTGTAAAACTAGTTCATTTTACTGATTATTCCTCATTTTTACCAGCCCTGTCACCCACATCAACCTGTTTCTTAGGTGCAAGCATGTCAAGTGGGGTTCTTTTCTGATGGTTTACCTCATGGCATGCCTACAACGCAACCACATGAAAATAGCCTATTGCCTGAGGGCAAGACAGTCAGTTGCCCTGTGGTTGTGGGTCTTGTTACAAGAATGCTATGAGGTGATCCTTCAGGAAATAAGAAGAGCTGTGCTTGAACTAACCAAAGGGTCCATCTTGTTTCCCACAGTGGCCAACCAGGCACCATTTCCCACAAGCAGGCCGTGAAGGCGATAGTCCTCCCCCACCATTGCATCCTATCAGCTAGAACTCAGAGGCGTAATGGAGGCTGTGTTAAACGTAGCTACACTTAGCCTGTTTTATCTTGGCTGGTCTCTGAATGTAAGATTGTAGGTACATAGTGACCTTAGTCAGAAACAGTATTAGCATGTGGTTTAGTGCTACATGATGAGCTATAGGGTCATGCACTTTCGCTTCCCTCAATTTTTAATGGCAGTCCACCAACTCAGTTTTCTCTCTGTGTGTAGATGGATAGATATAGATATAGAGGACCCACACTTTTATTTTGATTATGATTTGTTTTAAACTGTTTCAATGTTTTATTTTAAATTGTAACCTGGCCTGGAAACTTAGGGTGAAGGGAGGGTAATAAATCATCATCAGAGTCTTAGCTATGGTTTAAGAAAACAAACCAACTTCAAAACATGGTTTATGGTTCTGGTGTGTTTCCCTGAACCATAGCTAAGTTTAAATACAGTTTTGGGCCCTGAGGCAAAATCATAATGGATTGATAGCAGAAACAAAAGCCACACCAGAGGAGGGGAGAGTGGAATGCACAAACTTGAAGGGTCATGCATGCTAGATTAAAGTATAGTTCAACATTTTGGCTGAACCAGATCAGTATGCCATCATTTAAAAATTCCTTGTCATTATTAACATCACATTTATTCTGATATCTAATTTTAAAAGCTGGCAAATAAAATGTTATTTTGTACAGTGTTTGTATTTTATCTGAAGAATTATTATATTTTATCTTATTTTATTACCCAGCCAAAGGTCCCAGAGAGGGTTACGACAATTTAAAATACATTTTAAAAACCCTACAATTTCAATTAAGGTACTCCGACCACCTTAAAGATACAGTAGAAAACACTGAAATAATAATATACCTAGATGCGGCAAAGCCCATGGAACTGAAAGAACAGATCATCAATTCTAAATGGTAATTTATACAGTAGAAATAAGCTGGATTTTTAAAAATGTTTCATTTTTATGCAAGAAGCACCTGGTGTGGAAAATCAATTGAAACTCCCAATGGGGTCATAGACCAGGATATGAAGGCAAAATGGCTGGAAATAGCATTTCCTAACTTCTCTCTCTCTCCCCCACCCAGTTTATATTAATAGTAGTTGATTGTAGAACTTGTGTTTCTAAGGTTAGGTTTGTGTGCCTGAGTTCATGGGTGAACTGATGAAAAATTCAGTTCAGTGTAATTCATTCAATTTTTGAATCACTTCACACATAAGTACAAAATATATAAACAACAAAACAAATTAAAAGTGTTAATCTGCAAAAATCCCCCAACCGCTTAAAAAAAGCACTTCACCCACATAAGGGTGGACACCAAAAGGAAACGGCCAAAAGCCAGATTATTTGAGCTATTCAAATGCCAAAATGCCCATATTATTTCATATTGAAACCTAATATTATAGTGAGTATACTGGATACTGGATATTATAGAACTAGTTCTATGAGAGTTACAAGAATTAATTGTGGCAAATTCATAATATGTTGATAGTAAAGGGGCTGTATCAAGATACTTAGTTAGAAATCTCATGAGAGACAGAAAAGACCAGCAGAATTTTAGGGGCCTCTGCAAAGTCTTTAAAGCAGGCCTGGGAAACTTTGTGATACAAATCACTCTCGTCGTAACCATACTGAGCCAACTGTAAAAGCCTAAACTCCTTAAAAATCAAAAGGCAGCTTTCTGGGAGGAGGATGCTGAGATTAAGCATTTACTGGTCCATAGTGGATGCCAAATCATCAAGGTATAAAAAAAGGTTTTATTTTTTTAAAAATCACACACTAGAGTTTGTAAAATCAAATCCCTTTTCCCAGTAGTATGCTTGTACATATAACACATGTTTCCATTAAGAGTTCCAGTGCAGTATAGTGCTGTGGATTGGCACAGTAACTGCACAATCTCAAATAATAAGGAAGAAAGTACTGAATGGAAATAACTGATCATTGTATTGTAAAATTGGGTTTAAGCAAGGGTTGCAGTTTGCCTCCAATGTGGGAATAATTTTGGATATCAGTTTGATCTTAGGCCAGGGTTTTCATTGTCTGCTACTTTCAGTGGTAGCTGCAGATGTGCAAGAACGTTTTTTTTTCTTAAAAAAGGCCTACTTTTAAAGTGTGTGGGAGTGTGAAGTCTTAAACAGCGAACGAAAGATGTGTTCATAAAATAACATTCTAGCATCTGCTTAAGCAGCTGAGCAGTAGTAGTTGAGGGCCATTGAATATCATGGTTTTTCAATATACGCATGTGCATTTTGGGATAAAAATGAAGTGACTGAATGTAAGTCATGTATAAGACAAGCAAAAGCATTTAAAAGGTCTCTCCACAAGACATATGATGGTATGGGCTTACAATATATCTGTTTCTCACAAAAATAATGGGAGGCACAGCAATAGCAATATAGGAGTCAGCTTACTGGGTCATACCAATAACTGGACAGGGGGGCTGTTAAATTGTCCAGTATTCTCTGAGGCAGGGGCACTAATTACGTACCCTGTCCTAGCCACATAGAAGGCATATTTAGTGTTACAAACCTCATAAAGCAGATTCCCTTGCAAATCATGAAAAATATTACAAATATATAATTTGGGATTTCCGACAACTGGATCCTGAAACATTAGGAAGAAAAAAAAGGCTTTAAAAAGGTCATACAACTCATTTCTGTGTGCTGTGAGAGAAGATTCCTCTTACTTAGAAGCATCCATAGTTCTAAGAAAGAACATTCCGGAAATTTCTAGGCTGTTTTGACTCACTCTCATTATACATAGGCAGTTCTTCTAAAAAGTCCTTGTAGTTTCTTGAGCGAAGATCCCAGAACGATGCTGCTCTGTGTCATGCCTTTGGTTTACATTTGTTGCAGGATTACATTTAAATCTCCACAGTGCTAAACCATGGGTTAAGCATGGGCGTCACCAGTATGCAGGTGACATATAGCTCCCCATTCATAGTTCAGTTGAAGGGAGCTAGTAGAAGTTCTGAACTTGTGCTTGGGAAGCTCATGTGACTCCTCCACTCAGTCCAACACACCAATGTAGACTCAGGTCATATCTTGCCTACCAGACTGATCTAATGAGAAGGATAAGGAGTGATGTTGAGCCATATCACACCCCCCTTTAAGATCTGGAGCCTGGAGTTTCCCTTTCTCCCTTGATCATCAGAAAATAATCTGTGGAGATCAAGAGATACTTCTTCTCTCACTCCCCATAGCAGAGATCCAATGTGGGACTGGATGCACTGCCTCTTTAGGAATAGCTCTACTCCTCACTTCTACAGTGATGCTGTGGGGACGAGTGTTTGTGTATGAAAGAGTGAGCAAGAGAATGGGAACATGCCCTGTTTGGTGCTTGTGGTCTGTATGTTTGCACACATGCATGGGTGTAGGTAGTCTTGTGCTGGCATGTGGCCCTTGGAGAGGTGGCTAATCATCAACGTGGCCCTCAAGCCACAAATGGTTAGCTATGACTGCTCTAGCCAGTGCAGGTGTATTGGGCAATATCTACTGCCCAAGAACAGATGATAATTTCACATACAACTCCAAGGCACTTGGATGCCTGGAAGCTGGCCCACTTAAATGCTTGTGCATATTCCTCCATCAGAGCGATCATTCGGCAACTATCGATGGCCGTCATTGTGAATTCACTCAAGGCTCTTTTCTTCTATAATTCTCATCCAGTCACACAAACAGGTGCCACTTTCTCTAGTGCTATCGCACATCGTGTGCCTGCAGTATATGCCTGAATACAGCAACCAAAGGGGCAGGATGAGAATCACCTGTGCAGTTGCTTGGCAGGATTCACGTTCATGGCACAGCCATGAGGAGAAGCTCTGTGGGGAAGAACTTCCATAAAATTCAGGCCTCAGTTGGATGTAATTCAAGATTCTCATAGGAATGAATGGCACACATTACATTGCAACCCAGAATATTTAGAATAGGATGACATAAATAAAAGGAAACAAAAAACAAAATTATTATTAGCAGAAATTTGTTTTGGGCACCTATTGGCTGTTTTCTGTTGCAACCCTATTTTGTATGCTTTGTGTTGTCTCCTCTATCTCAGTCTCCAAGGTTTCACAATCCTGGTGAATGCCAGCAGAGTTATTTTTATAGTAAACTGATACCTTAAAAACAGGACTAAACTACATAAGCAATGAGGAGATGAAACAAGGCTGCCCACATAAATCTGAACTGGTGACAGAGGGTGCTTCACTGACAAGCGATAACTGCAAGGGAAATGTAGGCTGAATACATAAGCTATGATATTGGTTTTGGTAAATGTCATTGTTGGTCATAGAGTAGGATGTGTTTTAAAATGGATAGCAATTAAAGATCACCACAATGTGGGGTTTTTGAGATGTCTTTGCAAGGCAGGGGTTTGTGTAGATCTGTGTTTATAATTCGTAATTGAATTAATTTATGAAACAGCTTTGATATATGTCTCAAGGCAGGTTATAAGCATGCTGCTAAAACAGTTAAAATATTTTTAAAGCAGTACAACAACAAATGGAACCTGAGGGATAGCTTAGTTGGTAGAGCATGAAACTCTTAATCTCGGGGTAGTGGGTTTGAGCCCCATGTTGAGTGAAAGATTCCTGCACTGCAGGGGGGTTAGACTAGATGATCATCGTGGTCCCTTCCAACTCTACAGTTCTTTGATTCTGTGATTCAAGTTGTAGGAGCTAAGAGAACATTTTCATGTAGGGTTGCCAGAATCTACAGTGTCCTGTCATTGTTATCGCTGTGGAAGTACAGTGGTACCTCGGGGTATGTACTTAATTCGTTCCGGAGGTCTGTTCTTAACGTGAAAGTGTTCTTAACCTGAAGCACCACTTTAGCTAATGGGGCCTCCTGCTGCCGCCGCGCTGCCAGAGCACGATTTCTGTTCTCATCCTGAAGCAAAGTTCTTAACCTGAAGCACTATTTCTGGGTTAGCAGAATCTGTAACCTGAAGCCTATGTAACCTGAAGTGTATGTAACCTGAGGTACCACTGTATGCCTGAAAATGGGTTCCATGATGGTCTGTAGATATGGGAGCACATTCTTGTAAAGGCGGGGGAAGGGGAAGAAACATGAGGTGCAATATAAATAAGTGATGGAAGTAGCTGATTAAATAATAAACACATAGATAATAAATACACAGACCCAGCTATGAAGATGATATCCCTAACCTCTGCAGGATGCCAACACCCTAGTTTTCTGCCTGCTGGTGGAAAGTGACTTTATCTCTTCTCCTAACAATCTGTGCATCTTCCTACAAGGGAAACAAAGGTTGAGAGAAAAAGAATGAGAAAAAATGAAATGGCAAATCGATTGCCAGCAGTGATACCCAAGCTACACATCCAGGAGTGGACTGTGTGTGAGCAAGGTGTTTCCTGTGAGACGGTATTTTTCTCTAGTTTTCTGGGAGTGGGAAATTTGACCTTCTGTGCATGTTGAAAAACTCACTTCTTTGCCATCCTTATAACGGATTTTTGAGGATGTGGGTTGAACCTATTCTTTTTTTCTCCAACTGCACTTTTTAATGAGGGTGTCTAGAGGTCTGCCTTGGTTATCCATTGTTGTGGAAATAAATAACTAGCCAAAGGGCTGTTGTAGCAACCTGTTTTTGAAATATTGAATACAGCTGGCAGGTTCAAAGGATGGCTGACCCACATGGTTGGCAGGCTGCCAGAAGGCTTATATAGCTATCAAGTGCAAGGCTGGGCTCTCGCACCTCTTTGCACCTGCTGCCGGAAGGCTTTTCCCACCCATGTGCAAAACGTAGAGTGGGATTTGTAGACAGCTGCTGCCAGCACAGTCTGGTTTGCCTGTTTTGCTAGGGAGATGTAGCTCAGAGTGCCTTGGTTCAGGTTCAGTTCAGACATCATGCCAAACTAGTTTGCGGTCACCATCATTTGGAACCTAAATCACAGCTTGAACTTTCATAGGCAAACCACAGTTGGGGTTGCCGCATGAAGCCCTATCTTCACTTTGCCCTTTGCCTTTCCTACATTATACCAGAATCTAGGATGTTGTCCCGAAGTGCTTTGCCTTATCCAGGTGCTGGGAAAGTGGTACCTTTGTTTGCCTAGAGTGTTATCGCTGGCTGTCTACTTATGGTCTTGCCTGCTCAAAAAGCAGCCTTTCGTTTCATGCAAAATGTTTATTGTGGCCCTCAGGAACTACAGTGGTACCTCGGGTTAAGAACTTAATTTATTCAGGAGGTCCATTCTTAACCTGAGGTACCAGGTTAAGGGGCCTCCCACTGCTGCTGTGCTGCCACTGCACGATTTCTGTTCTCATCCTGAAGCAAAGTTCTTAACCTGAGGTACTATTTCTGGGTTAGTGGAGTCTGTAACCTGAAGCGTCTGTAACCCAAGGTACCACTGTATTCCACCTCCCTAGTCTGTTTCACAGGGCAGAACTTTCTCATGGCAGGGCTCTGTTTCTAGAAAAAGAGAGAAGCTTGCCAAGGCTCGACTCTATTTGGAGACAGTACCCTCAGATCTGGAATCCCTTGTCCCAATCCTTTGCTGGCAGAAGAAATGCACCTGCTCAGGGAATTCTTAATACATATATTCTGGAGTTGAATGCTAAGATTGAAAATAGATTTCCAGGCTCGGCCTTGGTGAGCCCATGCACAAATTTAGCAAAGACTGCTGGTCATGTCAGGCCCACCTTGGGCATATCGCCACTTGGGCACATAACAATACAACATGAGGAAGCTACACTGGATAAGATGCTTATGGGCAGTGCTTGCTTACTATTTGTGCTCCTCACTGTACTGCAGAAGTACAATGGGCATTAATGAAAATGGGCAGGCTGCTGCCATTCATTTTTCCAAGGCAGACAGAAGCACAAGCTGCTGCATTAGTACCTGTGGGGCATATGTGAAGAATCTGAGGAAAAGACAGTAAAAGGTGCCCAGAAAGAGAATGCTATTTCCAAGTGCAAAGGGCTTGATATAGCTGGTTTGGAGAGTCACAAGGGAGGAGGGCAGGGCTCTATGTAGAACGGAGCACATGTTTAGGAAGGCAACATATGGCAATCGGCCAGGGAATGTTTTGGGAACAGCAATACCAGTTGAATCTCTGCCTAGCTTTTACATGTGCAGCTGCACATAGATCCATGATGGAAAATGAGAATGGGGAAAGAGCAGCACTGGAGGATAAAAAATTGCTTTATGGTGCATTACGCCAAATGTTAAGGTGGCAGTTGTAGGGGGCTGGTGTGTACACATGCACACACTTGCACATGTGAATGGCACTGATGTTTTACTTGGGCTGACTTTCTAGTAAACATGCATAGAATGGACGCAATGGTCTACCCACAATCAGGTGTTTCATGGCTGCAACTTCAGATGCGCAAAATTGTGGAGAATGGACTCGGTCCCTATATGGTTAAACATTTCTATAGAGGAATTTCTGCATCTAAAAACACAGGAAGAGATCTGTGGGATCAGGCCCATCTGGTCCAGCATCTGGTTCTCATAGTGGCCAACTAGATGCCTGTGGGAAGTCTGGAAGCTGGGCCTGAGCACAGGAGCATTCTCCCCACTTGCAATTCCCTGCAGCTGAGATTCAGGTACTGTCTGCAACAGTAGATTAGCTTTTCCTGTTAAATCCCACCCAATTTGAAACCATGTGTTCCAGTTATAAGGGCCCATTTCAGACCTGTAACTTCCTTTTACTGACGTAAGCGGAGAATGAATGAAGGATATGCCACAGCACTGTGTTACCTTAACTTGGTGACCATGTTTTCCAGAACCCCTGTGTGTTTCAATATTACCCTTCCAAAGCTGCCTTCCTAATGAATTTTGGCATTCTTTTACTGACTTGGTCAGTGTTCCGTTGCCCATATTAATTAATTAATTAATTAATTAAAATATTTCATACGATCTACACCTGAAATGTGGAGGTTAGGAATGAGGTAAGCCAAAGACATTGGTTTGAAAAACTCACATTAAAGTTTTCCAGTATAGATGTAAAGGTAAAGGGATCCCTGACCATTAGGTCCAATCGTGAATGACTCTGGGGTTGCAGCGCTCATCTCACTTTATTGGCTGAGGGAGCTGGTGTACAGCTTCCAGGTCATGTGGCCAGCATGACTAAGCTGCTTCTGGTGAACCAGAGCAGCGCACGGAAACACCGTTTACCTTCCCGCCGTAGCGGTACCTATTTATCTACTTGCACTTTGACGTGCTTTCGAACTGCTAGGTTGGCAGGAGCAGAGACCGAGCAACGGGAGCTCACCCCGTTGCGGGGATTCGAACCGCCAACCTTCTGATTGGCAAGCCCTAGGCTCTGTGGTTTAGACCACAGCGCCACCCGCCTCCCTAGTATAGATGTAGGCCACCTCTAATTGCAATGTTGGAGGAGAGAGTTAATGCAAGAGCTGCAAGTCTTATTTGAGCTAGGACCTTCCAAAACTACACAATCACTTCACTGTGCTTTTGTAGTTGTCTTTTTTAAAAAACAAACAAACCAGTATATCAAGTTTTAGCACTGAACAACAACAGAAGGGCACTTTTCATTAGCCCCCTTTGCTCCCTTTGAAAAACACTTTAGAGTTTGCCCACCTAGAAAGGCATGCTGACCTGATGGCCTTGACAGTCACTATGTATTCCCTCCTTCCCTTTCAGACTCTGGGCAATTTGAGGACTTTGTCCTCACTTATGTAGTCATGTTGCCAAATCTAGGTGTCTACACGGCATTGAGGTATCATCACATTCACTGCATGATCCCTGTTGGCTGGTATTACATAGCAAAGAAAGAAGCCCCAAAATAGAATTTGGGCTGAAATCCCAGCTCCGCTTACCTGGGAATGGGCCCCACTGAATTCAATTGGACTTATTTCTGAGTAGATGTGGTTACAATTGTGCTGTAATGCAGCAGTAAGTCAAAGCTACACAAAAAGGCACGGAAAAGCACAAGTCTACTGAGAGTTTTCTTCAAAGGACTTTTCACATTCATTGATGGCCCCATTTTGTGCCGTGTAGATGAATGTGAAAATTTAGCACAGCTCTAAAACTGTTTCTCATGAACTAGGTAATTATGCTGCACATGAAATGATCATGTGACGGGATACTTTTTGAAAGACTTATTTTCTTTGCAAAACTTAGCATACAACTATTCCAGCAGAAGAGTTCTGCTGTACTTTTGCTTGTGTCGTGACTTGCAATTTGCCCGAGTTTTTACAGTCAAGTAGAAAATATGTCTTAAATGCAGAACTAGCTCCCCCCCCCCCATTTAAAAGCAAGTAAGTGGGCAGTGAGCCAGATATGCTGGAATTAGGCAAACAGGACTAAAAAACCCGAGGCCTTAGGTTGTATCCTTAATAGCACCGTGGTGGGGAGGCTGAGTGTGTCTGTAAGGAACAGGTTAGCAAGAACACTGTGGCCTAGTACAGGCTAATATGGAAACCAAACTTTGCAGTGGCACTAGTTCAAATGCCAGGGCAACATCTAGAAATCAGAGCTCTTTTTAATAATTTCATATTATTTTAATTAATAACCTGACATTAAGCCACATTTACTTCTGGTAATCATGGTCCTTGCTGTTTCAGATTATTTTAATGAAGAAGGTGATGAATTAAAAAGTAATTGTGTGAAATCATATGCAATTATAGAAGTTATGGCTTTAAAAAATAAGATCAGATTGTGTTAGCACAATCGGTAGAGCATGAGAATCTCTGGACTTGTAGGTTCAAGCCGCACATTGGGCAAAAGATTCCTGCATTGCAGGGGGCAAAGGAGCCAACTCCAGCACCCACAATAATATAATTGTGGGGCACCCACAAAGTCAGTGAGAAAAGCCAGCAGGTAGCAGCAGCGCTGGCCCTGAGAGAGAAGCAGCTAGCCAGCGAGGCACACTTTTCCTCAGGGAGGAGCTCAGAAATGGAGGCAGACAGACTCTGCCTCCACCTCCAACTCCCCCAGAAAACAGTGCCTTGCTGGCTATGAAGAGGAGGAGGAAGAGGAGCAGCCGCCGGCCACCTCAACAGGCGTGTGATGTCACACATCCGAATTGCGTTGGCAGGCACCCACAGTCCTAAGGGATAGATGGCACCCCTGACAGGGTGTTAGACTAGAATGACCCTCGTGGTCCCTTCCAACTCTACAGTTCTATGAGTCTATGAGTAGTAAAGGAGACTTCTTATTTTTTTGGACAGGGTGGACATGCACTCAAGCCAAAGACTATGGGAAGATGGTTGAGAACACTATAAAAGGAAATTTCCGAGTAGAATTTATTGTTGGATCCTTTATTTTCACGCCTTTACTTTGCTAAAGAAGAAATTGCCAAAGAGAGTGCAGTGTTGGTATTGGACATGATTTAATAGAGCTGGCTAGGATCAAACTTGGAAGTGGTCAGCTAAACTGTGGGAACAAGACTTCACTTTAGCATTGGGGAATGCTAAGAATACAACGCAAGAGTAGTTCTGCTGGATCAGATCAAAGGTCTGTCTAATCCCTCATTCTGTTCTCACAGTGGCCAGATAGATGACTACAAGTAGGGTATGAACTTGATAGCATTCTTGTGCTCCAGCCACCAGTATCCAGAGGCAGACTGCCCAAATTACACCTGGGGGACTCGAGTGAAATTTGAACTAAGGGTATACAAATTTGCTCATGCTCTTTATCACTACACTACTCCATTGCTTAGATTTGTGGTTTTTCCAGCGGCATCATTCTTTCAGCAAGTAGTAGGGATTAAGACAGAAAGAGGAAATCTTCTCAGTTAATTAGATTCATTATTTTTTACTTCTCCTTTTCTAACTCTGCAAAAAGGAAGTAAATGGTGTGGAGGTTGTTGTTGTTTTTTGCTTTTTTGGGAGAACAAAACTATGCTTTTACTAGGCACTCTTTTTAAACAGATACGTAGTGCAACTCTACTGCAATCACAAGTTCTCAAAAGGCAACCACAAGCTATTTATTGAGATTTCTTTCATGGTAAAACCATATACTAGGGTGATTCTGTTGTTGTAGAATCACTTGCTCACAACCTGACTTTCTTTATCCAGTTGACAGGGAGGAAAATTGCATCTGCTGTGCTAGGCTCCATCCATTGGGATCTTCCTGACCTGGGTTGCTACCTTGCATATTTCAAAAGTCAGTGGGTTGAACTGCCTGAGGAATCTTAACAAAATCACAGACTTGAAATGTAAATGATAAATTGCTCCGTATGTACTAAATTGGTTTTTTTAAAATAAAAGATTCAGCGCTACCTTTTTATAATGCATTCTTGTATTTTCTTTCTCAAATACAGATGCTAAATAATTTTATATCACTAATTGGGCTCAGTTGGATAATTACATACTGATTTTCTGAATTTGTTAAAAGGCTGGCCATTCTTGTTTGCCGTGGTTATTTGCAAACAGGTTTTGCATGTGTGCAGAGTGTTATTAATGAGAGCGCATTTGTAGAAATAGGCTTGTGTGTTGGATATTGAATGCATCGTTTAGTGATAAGGTCAGACAATAAAACATGTTGATTTGTGTATATTGAAGCTGTATATCAACTGAACCAAATGCTTTCTCTACTGAGAAATCTGAGAACATAAAGCAACCAGGTGTAAATTGCTTGACTTACATCTCTGCATTTATTTTAAAAAAGGTTAAATAAGCAATATTTACAATTAGACACACCATGTATTTTTGATGACCCAACTCACATACAAATTCTAATATATTTGTACTTGAGGATTATTATTTTTAACAAAAAAATTGTTTTCCTTCACGAATGAGTCTGATTGTGAATGATGCTCCAACTTTGAAAGTGATCTGTAGGAAAAGAACCTAAAGAAGTTGAGAAGTATAAGCAACATTGTGGCTCTTGGAAGCTGCTTTGCCTTACTTTATTGGATTTTCAAAGAATTAATCCAGATTATTAAAATGATTTTCATTTCCCCAAATGTACTGAAGACAAAACAAAGATGATGCAGATGGCAAAGTCATCTCCTGTTCTTGTTGAAGGGAGAATTGTAAAAAATGCAAAGACCTTGCAAAAAATTGGGAATTGCTCAATCGCTGATCGTTATCAACAGATAACAGCCACTGTAGTCAACAGTTACTATGGTGGCAGGTGGAAGTGAGAGCACCATATTCTCTGTAAAGAAAGGGGTGTGTGTATATCTGTCTGCTCTAAAGTAGGCATGTCTCTGCTTGCAACCTCTTGTGCCTGCGGAAAAGGCCAAGGCAATACAAGGCAGAGACTGGAGATGTTAGCTGCCCTGGAAATGTTGATTTTGAACAGTGAGATATTTGACAGATTTATATCAGTTTTTAAAACTTTCAGCAATCTGCTACCAGTTCAAAGCAGATCTTGTCCATATCCAGTGAAGCCATCCAGCTAGATGTATGTTTGAGTATGGTGTTTGCTCAAGTTTACCTGAGTGCAGCACATACACATGCATGCCTGTGTATGTACTCACGTCAGTGTTCGGTATATCAATATCCCTGTGTGTGCGCTTGGGATGGTCAAGTAAAAGTAAATACTTTAGATACCCCTTTTTCCATTAAAAAATTTGAACCTAGAAAGTTTGCCAGTATGTGTAGCAAAAGTAATATAACTTCAAAATTTTGCTTTCCCAAAGAGTTTCTTCATACAGTACTTATGCTAGCTCAGTACAAGGCTTAGGCCTCAGAATTCCTTCAATAAAAACAAACAAACAAACAACAACAAAACCCATACAGAAATTAAAAACAGCAGAAAACAATGTTAAACAGTATTCAGTCAGTATTCACAGATAAGTGGAATTTCTATGTGGAATTTGTTAAAAGTTCATGAGAATGGATTTCCATGTGGTGGCCCAGAAGTATGCAGTTCATCTGTGCAGGGGTGTTTATACATGTGATCCCTGTGACTTGTGTAGATGCAATGGCTCAAAGAACCATAACAGCTTGTTCCATAGTAACATAGTAAGTTCTCACCTCCTTTGTATAATATCTATCTGAGAAAGCACAATCCTGGAAACAAATATTTCAATATCTGATTTTTGCTTACAGTCCTTATGCCTGATGTGTCTCTTGAGTTCATAGAATGCAAAGATTCTAAAAGAAATTCGTTTCTTCAGTCAGAACTTTCATTCTCTCACATTTCCCCTTAATTTACCTATTATTTTGGAAAAAGTAGAAACCTATTAGTACTGACATCTGGCTTATTATTATTTTTTTTTAAAGGAAGGTTAAATTGAAGCAAATGTTTTTGGGAGGTTGGTTTTTGTCTTTGTCCAGTAGTGTACATTTTGTCCTTAATGATATTCAGCTATGCTTTGACAGGTTGAGGCAAATTAATTCTTGATGCTTTCTTCACCATCCTTAGTGGGCTTACCACTGTGAAAAACTCAGCCTGATACCACAGTCTTTTGCCTAGAGCACACCTTCATATCAGCAGTACATCTCCCACAAATATAAGAGAAACATTGATGTTATCTGTGAGTGGAATGGAGTTAGCAGGTGCTGTCACATTAGATTATTTCTTATTACCTTGATTCCACATCTGGAAGTGAGATTTTAAAAAACCCCAAAAAACTTTGTTCTATATCCAACACTTTTCTGAAACAGGTGTAAAATCTGGCCTGGTTACCCTTTCCTTTAGGTGTCATTTATTTTTAAACTCTTGGCCACCTTTTCTTCTTCGGGCACGAACTGTGCCATTCATATAGGTCAAGTAAGGGAAGTGTGCTGATTTTCCATCTGTGCCAGAACTCCTGAGGTGAATTAAAATAGCATAATGGCCATTTTTAAATAGAACAGTTTCCTTAGATGTAGTCTTTAGCTTCTAGAAACCCTTATAGTTATTGTTAGGATGAAGTCAGTGGAACCAACATATTTGTTCCAAACTTCCAGTCTTGTAATAAATATATTACACTTGCTGTGAGATTAGATACACCATGAAATATTCTAACCTATTTATTTGTTAGATACAGACAAAGGTAAACTTGCCAATTTCAGTCTGGTTCCACAGAGAAATAGAACTTGGGGGTTATTTTCCATTAGTTCTCGGTTTTTAAATTCTGTAATAACATTTCGTGGTTCTGTTGTACTGGTTACTAAAACTAGTCAAGGAAAATTAACCTAAAACTCTTGTCTTTGCTGTTTCCCCCTTTTTAGATTTATTCTCTTAAAGCTTCCAGGCTAAGGCTTGGAGAACCCAGCCATCACCATTGAGCCCAGCAGCTGGAGCGGCAGCGAGAGCCCTGCCGAGGACATTGAAAGAATGAGTGATTCTGCAGATAAACCAATTGACAATGATGCAGAAGGTGTCTGGAGCCCAGACATTGAGCAGAGCTTTCAGGAGGCACTAGCTATATATCCCCCTTGTGGGAGGAGGAAAATCATATTGTCTGATGAAGGCAAAATGTATGGTAAGTCATACAGATCCAGCCATTTTGAAAACAATTCAATAAATATTATGTAAAGTTGTTCATGTGCACAGATTAAAGGGCCACCTTCTTAAGAAATAAGCAAGTGCTAGCCATCATTATTGGGCGAGCTAATGAAATTAGTGGCTTTTCGTTGCTGCTTTATATCAGGACGTAACAGAAGGGAGAATGACTGCACTGACCAATAATTTTAAAAAGGAGAAGAAACTCCTGTTGTGGTAATTTGATCTGTTGTAAAAGCGTGGCAAAATCTTAGCCCATTCAGAGCTGTAAAGAAACTATAAATATCCCATAATGTGCATTAGATCAAACTTGTGTGCATCGTTTTGCTTTTTCTCCTTTTTCCTGATGGAGCTGAGAATTTTATGGAAGTGTCTATTACAGGATTTTTAGAACTGATAAATTGCTTCTTTATATTAATCTTGAAGGTTTCATCAAAAGCTTTAAATACCTTCAGATAGTTCTGTGTATTTAAAAGAAACATGAAATATTAATTCATAAGGTGGTGTCCTTGTTTGTATTGAAAATACATACATCACATTAAAAGATGTAATCCAACTTGAATTTGTATTTGGCAATGCATTTGTAAGAGCTCAATGGTAGATAAAGCACTTTTATTGTATACAGTTTATTGTAAGTTCACTAACTTCTACCATCGTTTCAGTTAAGTCACCATAGAGTCTTTTCTTCCAAGTTGGGCTGCCATAGATTATCAGTTGTGCTGACAGTATTTTGTACATATATTTGATGTTTATCCCAGCTAGGGGATAAATTGTTTTTATTTTTTGTTCTTTCCGAGTTGCTCCAGCTAATCTCTTGACTTTGGAGACTTAAGCTTCTTTCCCCTTTCCTTCAGTCCCTTCCCTTTCAGAAAATATTGCTGACTGCAGAGTTCCCCCCCCCCACCCCCCGTTCTGGCTTCTCGCATTGTGGAAAGCAGATGGCAGGTTGTTGCTGTGCTCTTTATTCTCCCCTAATCACTGAGTGTTTAGCGATTTCTGTCTTTTGTGCAGCTGGGCTTTCCAAGCGATGCGGAATCCTTACCTGATGAATCTTTCTGTGAGCATTAGAGAGCAACTTATTCCTCCACAATTGCAAATATGTTTCGCACAATGGGGTGTTTTGTCTTGAAACGCAGGCTCTTCCCCAGAAAGGATCAGTAGGAATCTGCAGAGCAAACTAGCATGCACTGTAAGTGGAAAGCAGATGGTATTGCAGCTGCCACCAGCTGTGTACCCCCCTCCCTCTCCCCCCCCCCAGTACTGGTTGGATGATGTAATGGAAACAAGGGGGGGGGGAATTCTTTCTGTGGTGTTGGAGTCTCTCACAGCCTGTCAGTGTCACAGAGAGGGAGAAACAGACCTTAAGGCGTTAGTTTGCAGCTGTCATGTGACCCTTGAAGCCAAATGAAACATAATGTCTGGAAAAATAGGCTTCTGATGAAGCATCTCAGCTGCTGTTGGCAGAAACTTTCGAGGCCTCCTTCCTCCGGCTGCTGTATTCCCCCCTCCCCTTCTTACATTTTGTATCAGACACCACAGTTTTCCTTCTTCCCTTGGCTTCCCCTCCCGACACTGGTATACCTCCGTCATTTTTGTTATGTTTTAGTGATCCATGTGGTGATGGTAGTTTCTTATCACAAAATGAGGAGAAATTTGTTTTATGCGGTGGTTACATTCCCTGAAGAAGAATACCAAGAGGTT
The DNA here is from genome assembly GCF_964234715.1 of Podarcis melisellensis. Taxonomy (NCBI): domain Eukaryota; kingdom Metazoa; phylum Chordata; class Lepidosauria; order Squamata; family Lacertidae; genus Podarcis; species Podarcis melisellensis. The sequence continues at coordinate 66,316,976 of NC_138528.1, read as the reverse complement.
TTCTACAAAGGAGGCTTCATATGATTAGGATGTTATAGCCTGGTACCTGAAATTCCTTCCCTCCCTCATGGAACTAACTGTATTATAAACTAATTTTTGAAACAGGTCTTTTACATGTGGTGCATTTAGACCTGTTCTTATTATCACTATTCATTAAATTTGTATACTGCTCTTCATCCAAAGACCTCAGGTTCACAGCCTAAAAATACAAGACGAAAACATAAAATACATAATAGAAATAAGAATGAAAGCAAAACAAAACAAACCAACACCCCCCAGTAGCATTATTTTTCTGTAGTTGCCTGACAAGAGAGCACATATGCATGTATGAGCATGATCTCTGTACATCCATTTCCACTAGAACTTGAACTAGGTAAGATTTGTCCAATAGCAAATTCAAAATAATTGTAAAACTTGAGAAAAAGATCTGGGTAGGGGAGCCATCGAGGGTACTGTACATATAGTGGTGAATTCATTATTATATTTTATTTAAAATATATATTTATTTAATATTTATGCTGCTTTCAATGTCCTTTCAAGGTGGCTCACAATTTCAACCATAACACAACACAGCAAATTAGCACTATCAATGTAGGCATGATGAAATAACACATTTTTGTAAAACAGGTTCCCTTATTATTTGTACTCCCTGATTGTACATTGTTTTATTGTACAATAAAAGCCAGTGTGGTGTAGTGGTTAAGAGTGGTAGTCCCGTAATCTGGTGAACCGGGTTGGCGTCTCCGCTCCTCCACATGCAGCTGCTGGGTGGCCTTGGGCCAGTCACACTTCTTTGAAGTCTCTCAGCCTCACTCACCTCACAGAGTGTTTGTTGTGGGGGAGGAAGGGAAAGGAGAATGTTAGCCGCTTTGAGACTCCTTAAAGGGAGTGAAAGGCGGGATATCAAATCCAAACTCCTCCTCCTCCTCCTCTTCTTCTTCTTCTTCTTGTTACAGAAAACCAAGTGGCATTGCTGGTAAGGAATGCTGATAACTTGAACACGCTTCACCTATGAAGTTGGTCTTAAAATCACAGAAAGCCCTAGGCCCAAATGAAAAGGGTGTGTCTTCACACACTCCCTAAGATTCGATAAGGAGGGAGCTAGTTGTACCTCAGTTCTACAGAAGAGTTCCACTTCCCCATGCCACTGACCCTTGTGCTACACTTAGCAGCTGGAATGCAAGAAGGTCTCCCCAGCGGTTCTTAAGGCCTTTTAGCATATTGGCATCCACTGGGGTGGTGCTACAGGATCCCAATTGAAAGCAATGCTCACCACTCCTGGAGGCTGTGTTCTGCATTATATGTGCAGTTTTCAGGCCAACTTTATAGGTGGCCCCACACAGAGTGCATTTCAGTTATCGGTGTTCCTTACTGCTGATGCCACCTGGTTTTCCTGTGACAGTGTACAGTAAGGGAGTACTCCCAAGCAATGAACCTGTTCTTTAAGAGAAAGTGCAACCTCAAATCCCAGGCATAAGAAACACCCACCAACAATGCCTGCATCTGGCTGGATTTCAGCTTCAGTATGTTAATCTTCATCCAGCCCACTACTAGCTCCAGACACTGGTCCAAAACTTGTACACCTTCACATGATTCAGATGGTATGAAAAGAGGAAAAACTTGGTGGCATCTGCCTATTGGTGACATTGTGCCCTCAGTCCTCAGAATGACAGTCCCCAGTGCCTTAATGTAGATGTTAAAGAGCATAGGGGCTAAGGTGGAAGAGATCTGAGTACGTTCAGAGGAGATTGAGAGGAGATATGATAGCCGTATTCAAATATCTGAATGGCTATCACATGGAAGATGGAGCAAGCTTGTCTTCTCTTATGCCCAAGGGAGTAGGACCTTGACATAATGGATTCAAGTGACAAGGAAGGAGATTCCAACTAAACATCAGGAAGAACTTCTGATAGTAAGAGCTGTGGAGCGGACTCTTTCAGAAGGTGTTGGACTCTCCTTCCTCGGAGGTTTTTAAGCAGAAGTTGGATGGCCATCTGTCAAGGATGCTTTAGTTGAAATTTTGGGGGGCTGGACTAGATGACCCTGAAGGTCCCTTCCACTCTACAATTCTATGATTCATTGGACTCCCACAGCATACTTGCAAAAGGGCTGATCAGCAATTTAGCAAATATATCAAACATGCATATTACAGAACTGCTATACACAGTTTAGATTTTTTTTAAAAAACACACATTAAAATTCAGTTGGTATTTTTATATTGTGGCAATTCAGTGTTCAGATTGTAGCTGTGCTTTGATTTAAGGTACTGCCATAATTCTGGAAAAAAAGAGAAGTACTCTGGGGAAATGCAGATGACTGCGTTAGTAGAATTTATATCCTGACTCTTTCTCATTGGATGAACTCATGTTTTCATTCTTCAAGCTGAGCAACTGCTTTGTAGTGTTTGAGGATTTATTGAAACCATGCTATGTTTTTGAGCACTTTATAATAGAGTCTTATGGTCCTAATAGCATAATTGTTCTCCAAGGATTTTGAAATCAAAACACTGTAAGTGTTTCTAGATACCGTGTGGAATAATAATAATAATAAAAGAATACCTTCTGGTGGCATTCTAAGCTTATTTATAGCGGAGATATTGCTGTATTTCAAAGCATTGACAGAGTTTGGAGTATACGGTAATTTGACAGCCACCCATGAACCATTCAAGACAGAAGTTCAAAGTTAGTACCAGTTTATTTTCTGGTTGAAATTGTCTTTAAAGTGATAACCATCAGAGCAAAGAAAGTGGGATGGCAGTAGCTATTTTTTGATGGTAGAGGTAGGGAAAAGAAGTGGAGAAAATGCGACCCAACTAATTAAGAGGTTGCTGTAGATCCTCTTAAATCTAATGGATGCTTTTTAGTTCATCAAATGTTTTGCTCCTTCCAAAAGTTTCACTTCTGGAGACTCAGGGCTAAAGCGTTCTGATTGTTTCATACTTTTATCCTACCCTATGAGTTGTAGGTGTGCCACCCAGGGCTAATTGATTCTGAATCGTTAGCAATTCATATGTTGTTAAATAATAAAATCAATCTCTTGAAAAGCAAAGCAACTCTTAACTCAAGCAGTCAACATTTCCTTTGTGAAATTTTTTGTTGTGTGGTGGCTACTTCTGTTGATGTTTGTACCATGACAGATGCAACTAAAAATACAGAATGTTTCCTTTGATTGTAAATCTTGGCTCTGGTATTATTCTCATTCATTAAATCCAGTAGTTGTGGTCTTTTGATTGAAAGTTAGTTGTCTGATCTGTATTTGTGGTTAGCTCAAAGTGTTGGCCTTTTTTGTTAGTTTTTTCTGGTGATCCCTATGCACTTTATTTTCAGTATACTTGCCTGTATGTGTCTCTCCTTCAGAAGGACTATATCCAGAAAAGGCACTAATTTTCTCTGAGCACTGTTTTGATTTGTAACCTGCATTTGTCAAGGAATTATGGGTTATGGTTGCTTTGGGCTTTATATGGAAAACATAAATTGAAGGAGTGGGGAGAGAAAGAAAGGTTAATGGAGGATTAGCCTGGCACAGGTGTGAGACGTGTTCTAAGACAACACCTAGAGTTTGGGTAATGATGATTCTCTGGTGGTGAGGCAAGTTTGTCATGAATTTACTGCTCTGCCAATGAAGTTCTAATTGGCCTCAATTTACCCTTCAGAAGAGTGTAACATTCAAATACTTTGAACACTCAAGGTGCACCAGTAGGGTCTGTGTGTGTTTTAATTTGAAGATCTGCTACATAGAGGTGCTGACTGAAAATGAACAGACACTTAAAGGGGAAAAAATGCATTCCCAAATTAGTGGTAATCTGAGTTTGTATTGTACCTGATAACTGGCATCAATGATATATTTCCATGCCTCAGGTTAAAATGCTGCTCTTGGAGGAGTCAAATTTTACATCCCTGGTATGAGGCAGTGCTATTTTAAAAGCTTCATTCATATGTAGAATTATTGCTAAAATATTTTGTAGATGTCACTTTTTTGAAATAGGAGAAACAAAATGTTTTAAGTTGCCATAATTGTCTGATTCACCACTAAGTGTTCCATTTTCATTACTACTGCTATAAAAATGTAAGTCATAAAGTTTGCACAGCATTAAGGACAAGTATATCTGAATCCAGAAGTAGCATTGGAAGAGATGAAATGCCAGATGTGAAGTATTGGGTTGCATGTTTATTCAACTGTTACTGTAATCATTGTACAAAGATGTAGCCTTGCAATTTCTGTCTCACAGCAACATACACAAAATATACCCCAGTGATGAGGCCTCTCGGATGGTAGCTGGTGGATAAGTTACAGTACACAAACCCATCCACACGTATTTTTGCAAACTAAATGGTTGTTATGCAGACATTATATTTGTTCGTTCAGTTGTTTATTTGTCACACTTGCATTCTGCCCCTTTGCTAAGCAGATCAGTAGTGAACATTTCTTCCCCCATCTTATTCTCACAACAACCTTGTGAGACATCTTTGGCTGGGGGAGAGGGAGGGAGTCATGACTAAACAGGGATTTGAATGTAGGTCCTTATGGCTCCAACATGCACTTCACATTTGTTATGGCACACTGTTTCAGCTCATACTGGCAACACTATGTGGGCCATACCTGCATACTTTGAAATCAAAGGTTTGATCAATGTGCAAAAACGTTTATGAAATGAAATGCAATTTCCAACAAGCTTATCCACAAACAGCAGCAGCAGCAACAACAACAATAATAATATCCTGTCCATCTGCCTGGGCTTCCCTAGCCACTCTGGACTGGGGTATCAATAATAAAATTATCTTTGCTTTGTATGAACAGAAGAATAGACTGCATTACTATATACCAGGCATGTCCAACAGGTCAATTGCGATCTACCGCGTGGTGTCCATGGTAGATCGCGGTCGATCGCATGACCCTGAGCAATCGTCCCCCCCAAAAAAAAACAACCTCAGCAAGTTTGGCTTTCCTTAAAACAACTTTGCCTCACCCCCAAAATGCTCAACAACTTTGCCTGGCAATGACAATGGGTAGATCACAGCAAGTATTTTAATACTGTGAGTAGATTGCTGTCTCTTTGGTGTTGGACATGCCTGCTATATACCAAGTGAAGGAGAAGGGAGATATTGGTAGTGGTCATGGGAGGGAAGAGGGAGAAGGGAGGAGGTCACATGAACCTCCAATAGCTCCTCCTACTGCCTTTGTGTGCAGGCTGCTGTTTACCTCTTTGCCCACCTTTTGGTCCTCCACATAGCGATGTTTCCTGCCCATGATAGACTGGGTCATGCCATAGAGCTTTTAAGCGAATCTACTTCATGGGCAGGCAAACTAAGGCCTGGGGGCCAGATCTGGCCCAATCGCCTTCTAAACCCGGCCTGCAGATAGTCCGGGAATCAGTGTGTTTTTACATGAGTAGAATGTATCCTTTTATTTAAAATGCATCTCTGTGTTATTTGTGGGGCATAGGAATTCGTTCATTTCCCCCCAAACAATATAGTCCGGCCCCCCACAAAGTCTGAGGGACAGTGGACCGGCCCCCTGCTGAAAAAGTTTGCTGACCGCCTGATCTACTTGCTCATGTTAGCTACTTTGGCATCACTCCTAATAACAGCAAACTGAGCTGTGACTGAGAATATAAATGAGGATAATTTTTATTTTTGGGTAGGTTAAGTATCTGCGATTTCTGAAAGATCCAAAACATGTGTCAAAAGGCTGTGATCTTTACATTAAACTAATCCAGACATATTGACTTCCCACTGAGGTTATTTCATTGCTTTAACTCATCATCCTGTTTGTTGCAACAGGCACAACATTTCTAGAGAGCTGGTGTTCCAATTGTCACAATTATGCTCTTGAAGTCCAGCTTCCATTACGACTGGCCACTAGCTTATCTAGATGAGAAGATGGAAGTTTTAGTTCAACAAGATTTAGGGAGTCAAGGCTGAAGAACACTGGTCCAAAGATGTCTCTAGCAAAATCCAGAAAACTGACATGCAAACATTTCACCATTATTACTTTTAACAGTTCTTGAGCATCACACATGCCCAGAGAGAAAAAGTATCCAATGCTGTCTGGATCACCTCTCCTCATAAAACTGACCTGCAACAGTCATTTGAGGCTCTTCTTTGTGTGCCTCCCCCATAAAAGATCTGGAGGGTAGAAGCATGAGAATGTGTGTGATGGCTCCCAGTTTGTGGAATGCTCTTCCCAGGGAGGTTCGTCTGACACCTTCATTATTATAGGTGCCAGGCAAAAACATTCCTCTTCAGGCCTTGGACTGATTAACAGTCTATGTCAGGGGTCAGCAAACTTACCGTGCCTCGGGTCGGTGTCTCCAGCACCGATTGTGTGGCGGGCCGGAGGGCGGGGGAGCGCGTGCCCATACGCGTGCTCATACGCTATTTCCGGCGCACTTCCAGGTAAGAGGAGTACCGGAATTAGCTTGTGTGCATGTGCAGGGGCCTCTTCCGACCCAGATGTGCACTGCAAATAACGCTTGTGCATGTGCAAATAACGCGAGGTATTTCTGGTGCTCCTCCGACCTGGAAGTGGGCAGCCACACAGCGCCGGTAAGAGTGGGCAGTGGTGGCAGGGGGCGCCACGGGCCGGATAAATGAGTCCCTCAGGCCTTATCCGGCCCACAGGCCTATGTTTGGGGATCCCTGGTCTATGTCCTCTTAAATGTGTTTGTGGGAAGTGGGGCATTATTTGTTTTGTTCTTGTTCTTGTTTTTATTATGTTTTTATTCTGTATTTTTATGTTATGAACTGCTCTGAGATCTTTGAATGAAGGGTGGCACACAGACTTAATAAATAATAATAATAATAATAATAATAATAATAATAATAATAATAATAATATCTGTTAGCTGTCTGAAGGGATTAAATCTATGTCTTCTCTTTTCTGCGATGCTGAACGTGATATTTCAGGAGGAAAGCTGGCCAGACGTTCACATGCTAACGCTACTACAACGGCACTGTTTGTGTAGACAAAACAAAAGAAGTTTACCTTCTAGTGTTCATGTAAGGATGAAATTGGATCCAAGGATTTGATTGTCTTCAAGAGACCTGAAAAAAACCACTTAAGACATGTTGTCAACTTGCTTTGATTGGTGTAGTTGCAGGTAGAGATTTTGTCCATTGAAAGAAAAAGCCCAGCAAATAGAAGACTTTCTTTTAAAATATTTGAATCGTACATGGAATCTTTTGCTTGTTTCCACACAATCTGTTCATTCCAGTGCAATTTCCCTTACCTTTCCTTAATGCGGAAAGGAAGAGTGTGCAACAGGAATTTGCTTGTACCTGATTGTAGCCTACCTGCAACACAACTACAATCTAGAGGTGGCCTTTCGGTAGCTGAAACAGGGGTAATAATAATAATAATAATAATAATAATTTATTTATAAAGTGAAATGTGTTTTTCCCATGAGATACATGATGCCATTGGGAAATGATATAATTAGTATATGCTTTTTGACACTTAGGACATCTGGTTTTGAGGCCCTGTTGTGTCCTTGTTTTGTTTGTTTGTTTGGTTATTTAACTGCTTTAAAACATTGCTTTCAGGGGCAAGGCAATATTTTTGACCTCCTAACTCCCATCAGCCCCGGCCAACATGGCAAATTGCAAGAAATTATGGGAATTGTAGTCCAAACACTGCACGGGAGTGCCATAGGTCCTCCCATCCTACTTTAAGGTGTTGACAACTCAACCCAATACAGGGTTTATCAGATTCAAATACAATATTTGATGAATTATTGTATTTTAATATTTTGCCTTTCGAAAGTTGTTCTATAGTGGCACCTGCTAGAAAGATTGCCTCTGAACAGGTATTTAAGCAGCCTGACAGCTAACTGGTGACAGGTGGTCACATGCTCTTCCCCTTTTGCCTGCTGCTCTTGGTTCCTACTTTGGACCTAGAAGCCCCTGGGCAGCTTTGCCTGAAATTACCATTGCACCATCATATTGAAATGGGTGTACGGCCGTTTGTTATCCTGCCTTGATCAGCTGAAGGAAAGGGGGAGGATGAAGCCATACATGAGGTTTGCATAAAGAGCTAAAATCTGTTTTAGTTCCTGCAATAGGATCATCCAGCCCTGCCCCAATGGAAAGGTGAAGCCCCCTTAGTTTATAAATGTCCCCGTATAGCACAGTGGTGCAGGAGGAAGTTTTGTTTTGTTCAGAGGAAAGCTTACAGCATTTGGGGCTTTCTAGCTTAGTGAAAAGGGAAGTAAGATGTGTTTAAGACGTAATAAGGTGTGGCGAAAGTGGATCGGGGGGGAATCTATTTTACAGCACCAGAACTCATGGGCATCCAATGAAGCTGAACACTGGAAGGTCCTGGACAGACAAAAAAAAAAGGTATTTCTTTACACAACCCATAATAAAATTATGAAATTTGCTCCCACAAGGTGTAATGATGATCACCAACCTGGATAGCAGTGGCTTCTAGCCTTGATGGCTTTCCCCCCCTTCACCGTCAGAGGCAGTATGAATAACAGTTGCTAGGGATCACAAGCAGGGAGAGTCCTGTTGCCCTCCTGTCCAGCTCGCTGGCTTCCCATATGTCCCTGGTTGGCCACTATGAGAACAGTCTGTTGGACTAGATGGTGCCTTTGGCCTGATGCAGCAGGGCTCTTCTTGAGTTGTGTTCAGCAATGGCTGCTTTAGTGTCAGATCCAGTTCTGACACCTCTGTGAGGGTACCACCTGTGACCTTATCCCAGGACTAGGATGCTTAAATATACTGGTACTTCCCCTTCAGCATGGTAGCTCATATGACCATAAGCCACGAGCAGATGTACTGAATCTGGAAGGTTTACTCACGTGTAACTAGGTTTCAGTGCTTGTTAGGCAACTCCATAGTGCACTTCCTGAAACACCAGGAAACTTCTGTAGCCTAACGCAGTGTTTGGCAGACAAGATTGGATGTCACAAAGAAGCAGACAGCAAGTGAAAATGAGAGAGAAAATGAATGCAACATTTATTTAACTGGAGGCATATGATGCCCCTATTCCAAAGGGAGCATGGAAGTGTAAATAAATTCAAGAAATGTAGGTGTATTCTATCAATATATATTTTTTGGTCAGTATCATTTTGTTTCAGTCTTTTCAGATTTTTTTTTCTGTCTCCACTAAAAAACAAAGGCATTGTGTGATAGAAATGAGCTTCCTACTATTGATTCCTTATGCCAAAAATATTATGCCTTACGGCTGGGATTAAAAGTTGTTTTGAAAAGGGACTTCACTGCTGGAACTTCACACTGATTTCTACAAATTTCCCGACTTGGACTGCTCTGCTGTGATAAACCCTGCTGGACATCAAGAAAGAAAGACTGACTGGACATATTGGAGGGGGATGCAGACAAAGCCCTGACCTCACTGTACATGTCCCAAATGCACCACCATAGTATGATTCAGCCCAAGGAAATAGGGATATATTCAGCCTACTAGAATAATCTGTGTGCATAGCATGCAGTACTGCCAACTTGAGCGCAAAAACACAGGAAAAATATATGCCTCTTGTCTTCTTCACACGATTTGCTCCCTGAAATGTGGCTGCAGACAGTGTTGTATGGGCACCTGTGCTGCTATTTATGGAGGGATGAGTAGGGCTGGAGGCAACGTTACTCATCAGCCTGTTGTCTACCTGATTGGACAGCCAATCCCCCCCCCCCCCGGATTTATTTTAAATTGCTCACATTGTTTTGTCTGAGTTCATTCTCTTTGGTGGAAGAGTAAATTAGTTTTGGTAACCCCTGGGCATGAAGTTGATGGCTTTCATCATTTGTACCTAGAGTCCTTTGTTTTTCAAAGTATCCTCCTTCTCAGTATGGAAGTCCCACTTTGCCCTGCTGGCTGATAGGAGGAGCTTTGACTGAGTACAGCCCAGTGGCTTCACATTTGAGCAGGACTTCTATGACACCACTTTCGTCAGCTTCTTCTGAAGAACATAAGGAGCCCTGCTGGGCTAAATCCACCTAGTGCAGGTTTCTACCAGCATGTTGCCAGGGGCAGATGGTAGCTGTACTACAATATATGTAGGGCTCCACTTGAGAAAGGCAGATCTAGTGGGTCTACCTAGCTTGGCTTCAGCAAATTTACAAGCAACTACTCAGGATTCTTCACCACCACAAGTATTTGTAAAGGATCATAATATTTTCTTTATGTACTTTATTGTTGTTTGGAGACCGAAGGCAATTTGATGAAAATGAAGTATTGATCACCTGCACCGGTTATGACTTTTATTATTTCTGTCTTGCTTAAAACTTTGTATTGTACAAAAATATTAAATGCACATATGGAGAGAGAATTGGGTAGGGCAACATTTTCATCTCAAGGAGTTAAAGGATGAAACATTCTCTATTGCTGATTGGGGGGAAAACCCACAAAACACAAAATGCTGTAGTTCAGTACAACCTGCCCATGTGTTCTGAGCATGTGAGGGGTTAGCAGGAATGTGCCATTGGATATGCCATCCCATTAGTGTTTTGCACATGGCATTAAAGTGAGAATGGGCCCATATACCCTTACTATTTTCTCACTACATACAGTCAGCTTTTCAAGCATGAAACTGAAGTGGCCAGTTTTAACAGATGCCTGTTACAGATACACATTTTCTCCTAATGTTGTCAAATGTCCTCTTAACTACAGTAGTACCTTGGTACTCGAATGGCTTGGCTCCTGAACAAATTGACTCCTGAACAGCGCAAACCTGGAAGTAAGTGTTCCGGTTTGTGAACGTTTTTCGGAAGCCGAATGTCTGATGCAGCTTCCGCTTGAAAGCAGGAAGCTCCTGCAGCCAATCGGAAGCCGCACCTTGTTTTTTGAACGGTTTTGGGAGTCGAATGGACTCCCGGAATGGATTAAGTTCGAGAACCAAGGTACCACTTTATTTATTTCAATTCGCTTTTGCTGTGGTAACATAATCCTTGTGTTTTATGGTTCTGTGACCATTTTGGTAATTTTTGGCATACCTCACTAATATCTAATGGAAGAAGAGTGGTTTTAGAATCTTTATTTCTGCTTTATTGGAAGATCAGAATTAGGGCGTTAATTGTCTGTCAGACTTGATAAAAAACAAAACAAAACAACATCAGTTTTCTGCATTTTTTATGCCTTACTCCAAGCAGCTTATGGTTCCATAATGGAGGCTTGACATTTGACAGCAGCTCTGTGAGGTAGGATAGCCTTATCAAAGAAGACCTTTGTGGCAGCCTTCTTGCTGGCTGAGGCTGATAGGAGTGTGTAGTCCAAAACATCTGGAGGGCACCAGGTTAAGGAAAATGGGCATGCAAAACTGTCAAACAAAAGTCTTATTGAGTGCTCACAGTATATGGAAGCAATAGTGTTTTGACTGGATATTTTCCTACTGAATATTCTGGGCTATGTGAGTATGGAATGAAAATAAAGCCCTGGCATTTTAAATCTATCTACCTTTGCACACTGATAGGATTCAGAAACTATTGGTTCCAAAGGCAACTTCTAATTTACTTTCAGTGTGAGAAGGTGTTGCTCTGAATGGATCTGAATAACGTCTCAAACACTCCTGACCCAAATTCATTTTTGCTCACAGTTTATAATATTTTGATTGGTAATTGCTGATGATGAGCCAGTTGCAGTTAAATTTTAAGGAAGTTCTTGGTGTTTCTTAAGGTATTTTGCCACTGAAGCAAAGGCTCAGGTATTTCAGATATGGGAGATGTGCAGATTGCATAAGATGTTATACATTGCTCACTCTAAGATACCGAGTCCTGTCTGCCCTTAAAACCCTTTGTTCTCTTGGCTGAATGCAGTTAATTAGCAACTGTCTCCATAGCAACTGCCTCGTAGTCCAAAAACATTGTCTAGTTTTTGCAGTTTAGCTTATCACACTGTTTACCTGAAGGGCTTTTCACCGCGCTGGGTCTCATTTGAGTTGGCTGCATGCCTGTTCACGGAAGTGAATTGTCAAGGCAGAAAAACGCCATGGCAGCGAGATGCTGAACAGGGTCTGCTGTGTGAAACTAGAAACATTTTTTGAAAAGTTCTTCGGAAACAGAAGTTGAAGTTTTGCAGTGATTTACATTAAGCCTTAAATTATTGGGCTTGCCAAGATTACGTTGCAGTTTAATAGAAAGACCCTTATTCATCCCTTCCTGTGTGCAGGCTGTAGTCTGACCTATTGAAAGTTCCCTTGTTTTTAAAAGCATGGAATAATTAGTAATCTCTCAACCCTGGTTCTCTATAATTAGAGCACCTTCCACACACTGAACAAAAAAACTTCCTTTAAGAGAGCTGCCATTTGAAAAGCCAATCTCTTGTGCATTAAGGAGGTTTGATTGTGTAGTAGTTATTCTTTGTTTTGTTTCTGCATAATTCATTAAGAATAAATCTGGTGGCTAGTGTGATATACTTCTTTGTAGAAGGCTGTGTCTGAAACATATGGAATTGTATTTTTAAAATAAAATGATTTGATAATTCATTTGCATCTCTCTCACTCACTTCCTAGGCAGGAGGAGAGAATCTATATAGACTGACCTGAATTTATCAAATCAGCATCACTAATTAAATTAGTAAAGAGCTCGTTCTCTATGCATCTGAAACACTTAATTGAAAAGAGTAAAGTTGTATTATTTAGTGGCTAGTTTAAAGGAGAGCTGGTTTAATTTTACATTTTAATCTGCAAATAGCCTCAAACTGCTGCTTTGTATGTAGGTTGCTTTGATTCTTGCTCCCCCCTACACTCTTTCATTTTCAAAATATGCCGAGATTATGAAGATGGGGTTTATTTCAAGTCACCCATTGATACATAAAGCATGCAAACTAAGCTACCTTGAACTTGCCAAGTACCCAAATATAGCTTTAGTTGACAGAAAACAAGTGGCTTTTTGGGTGCCTATTCTGTTTAATAAAACAACCTGTTTTTGGAATTGTGTTTTCTTACAACACAGATAACAAAATGTGTTTTTCAGATTCATTGCCATATAGTCTCTTGAGGCTGTGATGGGCTTGTATTTGGGATAATAAGCTAAAATTTAATCCAGGCAAGAAGGAGGTGCTTGGGGTCACGCAGAAAAACCAATCTGAGAATGTGTATATAGCCAGCTCTGTATGGAGTAACACTTATTCTGAAAGACTAGGTTCATCTTCTAGATCAGGTGTTGCTCCTGGAGGGACAGGTTGCTGCTGTTGCCAGGAGAGCTTTTGCACAATTTTGGTTGGTGTACCGTCTGCACTCTTTCCTGAGAAAGAGTCAGTGTCTGGTCAGTGTCACATAACCTCATGTAGAGGTTGAAGAGTATAGAGAACGAGAAATGCATAAAATCTGTTTTAAAATCTGCTGTCAAGCTCAACAAGAGGATGTGGAGTAATAATTCAAATGAAAACATCGTGAGGCAAAACTAAAGTTTAAATGAAACTTAGTGTCTCTATTCTGAAAATTGATAGTCGTCATACTTTGCAGGGTTAGAAATAATGTGTCCCTCTGCCTGTGTCCGTTTATACACACACAAAGTGAGAGAGGGAGCAGACAGATGCACCCACGCACCCCTTCAACACACCACCTTCATGTCAAGCGGTGGAATGTGTTTGAATTCCTACGACATGTTCCTAGGGAGGATTATGCAGTGACATTGGGGAGACGAAAGTTCAACCTACTCCTGTCGCGTACTAGCTATTTGACCCTGGGCAAATCACATAGGCTTTGTTTGAATTGGCTTGTGCTACTAAGCAGATTGCTCAAAAACGAAGTCCTGTTGCTTCATAATAAGGAAGTATGTGAGTGTATTGCCCTGGTGCAATATTAATTCATTTGGAATTTATTTCCTCCTATACCCAAGGGCAGATTACAGAGTAATCTCATTTTATCCCCATATGCCCCTTGTGAAATAGGCTAAAATAATATACAATGACCCATCAAAGCCTCCCTTCCCCCAAACGTCCAAAGGGCTTGAACTAAGCTCTTCTGTGCCTAAACCTAATATTCAGTGTCACAGAGGGCAAGCCTGCGCTGTTCCCTTTGAGGATCCCATTTAATGGCTTTCCGATTCGCCCTAAATCCAAGATTGCTTCCTCCACTTGAGAGGGTTAACTAGAAACCTGCTCTTTCAATCTGAAATTAGTGGTGGGGGTGATTGCTTAGTCATAAATGAAAGCTGCTCATAAGCATCTCCACCAGTACTTTCAGACAGACCTAAATACAAGTTTGCATGGGCTCCACTTTATGTTTGAATTTTTAAAGCAGGTATCACAGTTGAAAATACATAGCATCTGTGTGAGAACAAACTGCTGGTTGAGAATAGTTTTGTCTTTGCCATTTCTAGGGCTCTGTTTTCACAGTGTTTGGTACATGAGGTATTTTGTCTTGTTCCTGGGGGTCTAGCATTGGAATTAAACTACTATGGCTATTTTCAGAGATAGATGTGAGCTTTATCTCCCTTGTTGTGCTCTGTATGTGTTTAGAACTCAGGGATATGTAGGTTTTCACATTACCCTTAAACATTAAGAAACTGTTTGTTTCACATTTTTGTCACTAATATATTTACTTAATTTAGCATGGGAGTAATGAAGACTTCAGTAGTACAGAGTCAAGAGAAGCCAGGTTTTGATATATCCTGATTTATGAAGCCCTTTCCCCCTTCATGGAGCTCTGGCACAATGGTTGCCAGTGGCTTGATTTGAATCAATTTTATAATGAATGATTTTAGAGTGTTGTTTGTACTGTACTTTTGTACTGTTTTATTTTTGTTAGCCGCCCTGAGCCCGGCTTTGGCTGGGGAGGGCGGGATATAAATAAAATTTATTATTATTATTATTATTATTATTATTATTATTATTACGCTACCCAGTCCATACTCTGTGGTGAATAACACTTGTTTTTGAAAAGGATAAAAAAGAATTTTAACATAATGAGAAAACAATTAAGGTGGAGGCAGTTGGCTTATTGCATGGGCAAGAAATTGAAGATTAAGGTCCAATTAGAAAAGATTTCTAAAGAATATGTTTACTTAATGAATACAAAATTGTAGTACAAAGCAAGAATAAACACATTGCAGGTCACACAAACCATATCCTGTCTGGATAATGCAATGTTTTTGATAAAGAAAAATAAATGAAAAAATTATCAGGAACAATTAAAAGCTCAGGTGAAATTAAATTATCAGGTTCAATTAAAACCTTAGCATGTTTGCACCAAACATAAATTTCAGCCACAATGTACCTCTGTGGTTATCCGTTGCCTTGCTTTTTCTGCTTGTGTGTCAGTGCACATGTGTGCATGAAAATGTATGCGACACATGTGATCACACACACAAAAACCAAGAAATTGGGAAACCTAGCTATAGCAGATCCACCCCTTAATACCACGAATTAATAATGCAGTGGATCCACTCCTGTTGACTGCCCCCTATTAAATATAGTGCATCCACCTCACAGTACACCAACAAATTTCTACAATTTACCACAGATTATCCAGTGAGGGACTTGTGTGAGGAAAATTTTAATGATTTAAAGTATCAGGCAAGAGTTGATCAAACAAGCAAAGTTTTATTAAATAAAAAGAAGTTTATGAAACAAAGCAAGTAAGGAAATGTGTTCTTTCAGATAAAAGTTAACTTATTTACTTCAACTATAAGATGTCTCAGGCTTAAACAAAATATTAAAGTCGCAACACTTCTTAAACCTCAGTTACTAAAAATCAGTTGGTACACTTCAAGTAGATAGATATTCAAGTGTCCAGAATAGATGATAAAATGCTCAACTCACTTTCTGTCACATTGATATTACAATTAAATTCCTTCAACACCATCCTGCTTCCTTCACAGGAACAGCTCCTCAGTTACCTCTTAACCATCCCACACCTGAAGTCTTCTAAATGGTATAACAGACCCAGGGGATCACCTCCCCCCTTGTCACTGGTTTGGGAGTCTTCAGTACCTAGAGGAACTATTCCCTCCTGGCTATATTGAGTCCCAGGTAGCCTGTACAGTCAAATCTCGGTTGTCGAACGTAATCTGTTCCAGAAGACAGTTCAAAGTCAATGGAGAAAAAAGAAAAAACTCCCTGGAAGCCATTCGGCTTCCAAAAATTGTTCAAAAACCGGAGCAGTTACTTCCAGGTTTTCGGCGTTTAGGACCCGAAATGTACGATAGCGGAGGCGTTTGGGAGCCAAGGTTTGACTGTATTCCCACAAGATCTACCACTCCCGGTTGAGTCACAGCCCTCCGAGGACACTCCTGTCTGCATACCTTTCCCAGACCTTCAACCCTGTCTCCCTATCCAGGCTGCAAGGCTCTGTCCTCTCGCTATGGATAGTCTCTTCAGTGTGTATGTTTAACTTAACTCAGAACCAGTTCTCCCTATCTCATTCCCTATCTCCCAACCTGAAACCTGTCTAACATCTCAACTCAAATCCTATCCTATCTCTCTCCTCAAATCCAGCCCTATATCTCATCTTAAATCCAGCCCTATCTTACTCTCTCCCTCAGAAGCAGCTTCTTTTACTCTTCCCCCCAAAGTGCTGTTCCTCCCACCTCTGTGGCTAGCTCACTCTGTAGCCAATCAGAGAGAGAGGTTCAAGCCACTCTGGTGGAATTTCAGGGGGATTGCATCACCAGTCTGGCTCTGCTGTCCATCACACTAGCCAAACTACTCTTGGGTTTATCATGGGACACAATTGTATGTCACAGACAGAATTGCTTTGGCTGAGATTATCTTGCTTTACTTTGTGACCAACTCCTCCCCCCCCATGACCCCCCAAGATCCACCAAGCATAGCTTGGTGCAAAAGAAATGAAAGTATGATGAGCAAAGGAATTTGTTTTGAGTATTAGAACAGACCTGACTTGACTGCACTGGGCTTATTAACAGTTTTTCAAGTAGATATAGAAGTTGGACACTCGTGGTTACTTGGTTTCCCTAGCTGCAACAGCCTTCTTAATTCCAGCACTGTAATTTTGTTGTTGTTGAACAATTCTGTTAAAAAAAACCACCTTGCTGATCTAATGGAAATCACCTAGAAAACTACCAGTAGATCCCAGACTGCTTTCTGTCCACTCCCAGTTTAGAGGTAGAAGAGGAATAATACCAGAGTGAACTGAATTTTGGCTTTAACATTCGCAATCAAATCTTCCCTCAATGCACTTAAGCTGTACGTTTTTAGCATCAGAACTGCCAAGCTAACAGTGGCAGTCAGGTCTTGGATACCCTTGAGCATGTGCCCAGAAGCACCCAAGCCTTCAACCGTAGGCATCCTGCTGCTATTATACAATTCCATACTGGTTTGGGAAAAGTAAGGCTTGAAGGGGTTAATTAATGTGCTGGGTCAAGTCTCTTCTGAAGAGAGCCCAATCTTTGTTTGTATGAGATGCCATGATTGAGAAGAGAAGACGGGAGAGGAGGTTCCTTCAGCTCACCTTTCCAAACCACCTATATTCACAGATTTAGCACTATGGTAAATTAGTGCCATTAGCACAATTGTAATTCAAAAAGTGGAATCTTGACAGAGCATTTGAGAACTCTGCAGCCACAGTCATTTGGAACAAAAAAAAATCCTTCCAGTAGCACCTTAAAGACCAACTAAGTCAGTTCTTGGTATGAGCTTTCGTGTGCATGCACACTTCTTCAGATACACTGAAACAGAAGTTTCCAGACCCTTCTATATAGTGAGAAGGTGGGGAGGGGTATTACTCAGAAGGGTGGTGGGAATGGGTGATTGGCAGATAGCTGTGATGAGCCTGTTGACGACTCTTAACGACTGCAATAGGTCTTACAGGAAAAAGCAAGGGGTGAAAAGGTGAAAAATGGCTTTGTCATGTATAATGAGATAAGAATCCAAGGTCTTTGTTCAGACCAGGTTTCTCCATGGTTTTAAGTTTGGTGATAAGTTGCAATTCAGCAGCTTCTCTTTCCAGTCTATTTCTGAAATTCCTTTGTAGTAAAACAGCTACTTTGAGATCTTGTATAGAATGTCCTGGGAGATTGAAGTGTTCTCCTACTGGTTTCTCTGTCTTGTGATTCCTGATGTCCGATTTATGTCCGTTTATTCTTTGGCGTAAGGTCTGGCCTGTTTGTCCAATATAGAGAGCTGAAGGACACTGTTGGCATTTGATGGCATACACAATGTTAGACGATGAGCAATTAAATAGTCCCGAGATGGTATGTGTGATGTTGTTGGGGCCAGTAATGGTGTTGTCCGGGTGTATGTGGCAGCAAAGTTGGCATCTGGGTTTATTGCAGGCTCTGGTGCCAGTGTCCGTGTTAGGTCTGGTTGTAGTATTATTGTGGGTTAGGAGTTGTTTAAGACTGGGTGGCTGTCTGTAGGCAATGAAAGGTCTTCCTCCCAGAGCTTGAGAAAGAGAACTGTCATTGTCCAGGAGAGATTGTAGATCTCTGATGATGTGTTGTACTGTTTTAACTTGGGAGCTGTATGTGATGACTAGAGGTGTTCTGCTATTTTCTTTTTTGGGTCTGTCTTGCAGCACGTTCAGTCTGGCTCTGTTGATCTGTTGTCTAACTTCATCTGTTGGGTATTTTAGTTCTAAAAAGGTTTGCTGTAGATCTCTTAGGTGAGATCTCTTAGGTGAGATCTTAGCTCATACCAAGAACTGACTTAGTTGGTCTTTAAGGTGCTACTGGAAGGAATTTTTTTTGTTTTGACTATGGCAGACCAACACGGCTACCTATCTGTAATTGAGTCATTTGGAAATTAGAGAAGAATCTTGGTCCTCTGATACTTTGTCAAAATGTGTGGCTGGCTTTAAAGTGAGTGATGATACGTTGCATCATTCTTAGAGCAACAGAGTGTATTTGGTTTACTTTAATGTTTACTGAAGAAGGCTGTATGTACATTGTGTATGTGCAAACAAATAACATGTAGAACAATTTTAATACACTGGAAAGCCACCTCTGGTTATAGTACTCTTACATTCATTCAGTTATGCTTCAACTTTCTCCTTAGATTATTTTTTCCCTGAAGCATGAATACAAACTACAATATATGCAGTCAGCAGGAGTTCCTGAAGTTAATCACATTTAGTTATAGAATTGTGGGTACCTCAGTATGACCACTGTCCTATTTATCAAACACAAATTTCAGCTATTTCAATTGAGGGTGTCGATGATTACAGGGGTGTAGTTGTGCTAGAGGGGAAGGCCATCTTTTCACAAACCGAAGACCCATCTTTTGGTGGATCCTATCATTAAAGAAAGACTCAACATGCACTGCAGTTCTGGGACATTTGAAAACATGTTATACTGTTCACAAGACAAGCTTTCATATTTGCTAAGATACGATTTATAGTAAATCTTTCCTAGGGAAAATAGACCTGTAAATCCACTCTCAGAAATTCAAGGGAAGCCAGCCATTTGTGGTAATACCTTGTCATAGCGGACTTCCCCATCTGCACTTCTATCATTTACTAAACTGCAGAATAACCTGCAGAAGTTATTCTTTCATCTGAAGCTTTTTGTGTGTTGAGTCATTTCACATTCTTGTACGAAGCAGTACTTTGAAAGCTAGCATAATTGGAAGCCTTGATTTAGCTTTGCATAAATACTTAAAAAACACACCAAACCACATCAACCATGTTTTGCACCCTTAGAACTGAAGCTATTATAATGGCATACTTTTCAACTACCATTAATTTTAGGTTGTTTTTCATAAAATCTGAAACACAGAAGGGTTTTCTCTCTGTAGAGCAGAGCTTGTGGCTGTTTTGTTATCAGTGTTGACTGTGGGAGGCAGATAAAATACAGGAGACCTTGAATTATGAATTTCATACCTATTAACTGACACCAGTGAAGTTGCTAAAGCTCACAATTTATCTAGTTTGGAACATAAATGTACCCAATTGACAATTCTCAAGAGATATTAGGGATCAAGCACCATTTCCCCAAGAAGTTCAGCTATGGCTTAGTATGTATTACTGGGTCTGTGACTGTATAATAAAATGTGTATTGTATTGTTTAGTACAGTAGTATCTCCGGTTACGTTACCCTCTGGTTACGTAAACTTCAGGATGCAAAAGTGGCAAACCTGGAAGTATTTGACCAGGTTTCTCCACGCGCTCATGCGCATAATCTGTCTACCGCTGTACGCGCATGTGCAGAAGCGGTCCTCAGGTTGCGGAAACCTCAGGATCTGACCGGACTTCCGGAACGGATCCCATCCACAACCGGAAGTACCACTGTATGTTGAAAACAACAAACCTAGGTTTTAATCTTTCCTTAAAAAACTTTCTGGTTAATGTGGCTGTTTTGTAGGTGCGTGTGCAAAATAAGGAGAAACCTTTCATTGAACAGCCTAGCAAATTGTAAATGAAATGAAATGAAATGAAATATGAAAATGACTTTTAAACCTCAAAGAAACCCTTGGCAAGCCCAAATAGGTTTGGGAGCAAGGGAGCTGTCCAATAAACAAGCTCATCTAATCCAAGTACAGGGAAGCTATATCAGCCTTTGATTTTCTGATTAATTATTTTAACTTCTGGTGGGGACAAAAGCTGTGTGTTGATCATATTTCAAGTTCCCCGGATGATCTCCAACATAAACCGTGCAGAAAAAAGACTCTGAAAACAATGGAGTATGGCTAATGTTGAATATCACCCTTAGTGAAGCAAGCAAAGAAACTTGGAGTGATCGCCAAAGAAGTCATGTTGCAGACAGTTAGTGACTGTGCTGTGTGCCAGTTCCTCATCAACCTGGGGAATTGCGGTTGTCCTATCAGCCAGCCCTAGGGCCTGCTGCTGCTGCTGAATGCCAGATCAACTTGGAATAAGACCACCCTCATCCATGATCTTATTGTGGATGAGGAGGGTGATCTGGTCTGTATCTCCCAGACCTGGGTAAGTGAGCAGGGTAGAATACTCAGTTCAGCATCAGGGCAGACTTGTGGGTCAGGGAGCGGGAGTTGCTAAACTAGATGGAGATTCCATCTGTTTCTCAAGGCTCTCCACCCAGTTTGTATGTTCCTGGCATTGGGCAATCGGGACAGATTAGGAATTCTGCTGGTTTACTGCCTTCCTTGCTTCCCAGCAGTCTCCCTACCTGAGCTGACGGAGCTGGTCCCAGAGGCAGTGTTAAAGACTTCCAGACTGCTGCTTCTGGGAGACTTCAACATCCATGCCAAGGCGACTGGCTCTGGGTTGGCTCAGGACTTCATGGCTGCCATGACAACCATGAGGTTAGCCCATGAGGTTGGCTACATTCTGGACCTTGTTTTCTCAGGCAGGAAGAGTAACATTAGTTCTGTGTAATGGTCAGATCACTTCCTGTTAAGGTCAAGGTTTTCAGCACCTTTTCCCCTTTGCAGAGGTGAGGCATCTATTAGGATGGTCCTTCCCTTGGAGGCTGATGGATCCAATGGGTTTCCAGTTGGCTCTGGGGGATTTTCTGGCTGATATGACTGGCGTTTCTGTCAAAGCCCTGGCCAACCTCTGGAACATCCAAATGGCTCTGGCCATTGACATGATTGCTCCTGAGCACCCTCCTCCTGTTTTGTGGAGCCTGCTCATCTCCCTGTTATATGCCAGAGAAGTGGTTTTCAGCCTTTTTGAATCTACAGCTCCATTGATCAGCCACATCCTTTTGGTGGCCGCCCTGCGGGAGCCAGTTACACTGGGGTTCCGCTACAGGGCGTGCGTAAGTGGGGATTTCCTCATTCCACCTCCCCACTTTGCAGCACCATTTTTGGCACGTGAGTAAGTGGGAACACATGTGTCTACGGAAACCCAAGCAATGCCACTGCTCTGCAGGGTCTGAGCTGACTTGCTCCACATGACATTCTTAAACTGTGAATTTGTATCCAGATTTTATACACAAATGCATCTTATACAGGAGATCTGCTTCCCAGATATTTTGACTAGTAAAGCAATTGCATGGGATAAATGGCCGTGTTAAGCCACCCTCTGTGAAAGGAGTAAGGGGTGCTGCGTTCCCTTTCATTCTGCTGCATTCTGGGAAGCCTTCTGAAAGCCACATGCCCTCTTTTCAGGCCAGCTTTCTAGAAATGTAGACTAGCAGTGCAAAGATCTCATAGTAGGGTTAAGGTGACTGTAATAAGAGGAAAAAAATCATCTACGTTTACTCACTGAAAATAAGCAACTGGGTTATCTTATTTTGCAAGGCATGGTATCTAACAAACATTCAGTATTTACTAAAATGTGAATTCAGTACCATTCTATAGTCAGCTTGCGAGGCTTGAAGTAATCCTAGTTTGCTTGGAGTCATTCCATGTGTTTGAAAAGACCTGCCCTCATTTCCCTTGCAGGGAAACAGCTATTGCATGACAACACTGTCTAATTTCACGTTGCAATAATTGTTTAATGTTCACAATGAAGCTTTGTCCCCAGGGGTTTTTGTGTGTGTCGCTGTTTCTTACCCACTCAGTGTAGTTATTAACAGCCAACAATGCTTTCATTTGTTGCAGTGACATAATGTATACCTGTCATCTTAATGAAAACGTCAAAGGTAGAAAAGGGGCATTAGGTGGTAAAATGCAGTAACTATAAAAAATTCAGGAATCTATTTTACACATACTCCTGATGTTTTAATGTAGATTGTAAACTGCTTTGAGATTTTTTCCCTTAAAAGTATAAAGTGGTATAGCAAGAAAATTAAAAATATTATTAATAATAAAATAATAATACTCTAGTGCTGTTTACACATTATGATTTCCACATGTAAAGATGTTAGTGGAATGACTGTATACATGCTGAATGTATCATTTTTATTCTTTTAATCATTTCAACAGTACCAAAGGAATCTCTTAAGGAGTTTAAAAGTAAAGGTAAAAGTACCCCTGCCCATACGGGCCAGTCTTGACAGACTCTAAGGTTTTGCGCTCATCTCACTTTATAGGCCGAGAGCCAGCGCTGTCCGCAGACACTTCGGGTCATGTGGCCAGCGTGACGAAGCTGCTCTGGCGAGCCAGAGCCGCACACGGAAACGCCGTTTACCTTCCCGCTAGTAAGCGGTCCCTATTTATCTACTTGCACCCGGGGTTGCTTTCGAACTGCTAGGTTGGCAGGCGCTGGGATTGAGCAACGGGAGCTCACCCCGCAGCGGTGATTCGAAGCGCCGACCATGCGATCGGCAAGTCCTAGGTGCTGAGGTTTTACCCACAGCACCACCCGCGTCCCTTAAGGAGTTTATAACTGGCCTTAAATGATTAGATGGAACATTGCAAAATATATAATATTACAAACGTTTCGTTTCAAAAGTTAACATGTAAAGCAAATTTTTTAAAAAATGTGGAGTACAGATTGGGTATTCTGCCCCGTTCATATTAAATATACCTGTGTATGATATGTTTTGGTATTCTTCTCTCTGTTCACCTCTCTCATGACAAAACACTGAAGAATACTTTGGACATTTGATGCAATATTTTATTTATTTAACAAAATTTATATACCATTTACTGGAACTCTGAGTGGTTCTAAGCAGTTTGCTGGTTCTAAGTGATCTAACTTCCAAGCAGTTTAGAATGCAGTCTAAAATATTTGTTTTAAATCCCTATAAATAACCAATATTGATACATAAAAATTAAAATACAGAGGAAAACCCAGTAATTTTAAAACACTTGTACCTACTAAAATCATGTGCCAAAATGACATGCCTGGCTAGGCTTGTTAGAACAAAAAGAGTTTTTAGTAGGTGCTGAAAGCAATGCAGTGAAGGTGCCTTAGATCAATGGATAATGTAACTCTTTTCATACCGGCATGTTTAAGGAGCGGGAAATGAAGTTGTATGTCATACATTAGAATGTTCAACGTTTGTCTTTAGCCTTCCTAATTCTTTTTATGCCTATAATATCATTTTAGATTATTCCAAGCAGCTTAATCTTGATTCTAATTAAACTACTGAATATAGCCTTTGTCTAATTAAGCTCATGCGGCTATTTATTTAATTTGAATTAAACTTGCACGCTGCTTTTCGCAAGCTGCAACTTATCTAGAGGTTGTATGATTCCAGGGGGATGTACCTGATTTGAGGATCTGCTTGTTTTTATTAGGCATTGCAAGATTAGATTGCGTTGACTTTCTTTCTCTGATAAAGTTTTTAAAGTAATGTTTTGTAAGTTGCTTTCAGTGGTAACTTTTAAGATTTAGAATCTGCCACAATCAAATAAATCCAGAAGCTCTAAAGGCAAAATTATTGTATAACACTAGCGCTATAGATATTTGCTATATTTGTCTGATACTTACAATTCCCTTATGAAAGCTTGTTTTGGACCCTTGCATGTTTCTGTCAACATGTTTGTGATATTGTGGTATTATTATTATTATTATTACCCAGCCCATCTGGAGGGATTTCCCCAGCCACTCTGGGAGGCTTCCAACAGAATATTTTAAACATGATAAAAGATCAAAAATTAAAAACTTCCCTAAACAGGACTGCCTTCAGATGTCTTCTAAAAGTCAGATAGTTGCTTATTTCCTTGACATCTGATGGGAGGGTGTTCCACAGGGCGGGCGACACTACTGAGAAGGCCCTCTGCCTGGTTCCCTGTAACTTCGCTTCTCACAGTGAGCTAACCGCCAGAAGGCCCTTGGTGCTGGACCTCAGTGTCCGGGTTGAATGATGGGGGGTGGAGACGCTCCTTCAGGTATACTAAAATGCCCAAGTACATGAATCATCAGTGCGCATCCTCCACCAGACTCCCAATATACTTCTTTTGAGCTACATGGCTTATGTATGTGTGCTACCATAGTGTCTGTTGCCACTGTTCACACTGGAATCTTCTCATTGATGAGCTTGCATCAAATGTAAGGTATTACAAATTATAGTGATAAAGAGGTGCTGCAACCCACTTTGGCAAATGCAACCATGTTTTTAATGGTTTTTCAGGTTATATTGTTTACATATTGTTGTATGCTGGCTTGATGTTTTATGAGATGGTAATATGGGATGCAGGTGGCGCTGTGGGTTAAACCACTGAGCCTAGGGCTTGCCGATCAGAAGGTTGGCAGTTCGAATCCTTGCGACGGAGTGAGCTCCCGTTGCTCAGTCCCACTCCTGCCAACCTAGCAGTTTGAAAGCACGTCAAAGTGCAAGTAGATAAATAGGTACCACTCTGGCGGGAAGGTAAATGGCGTTTCAGTGCGCTGCTCTGGTTCGCCAGAAGTGGCTTAGTCATGCTGGTCACATGACCCGAAAAACTTTCTGCGGACAAACGTCAGCTCCCTCAGACAGTAAAGTGAGATGAGCGCCGTAACCCCAGAGTCGTTCATGACTGGACTTAACTGTCAGGAGTCCTTTACCTTTTAATATATAAATACTTTGATAAATGAATACCGTAATTAAGATGCAGCTACATCCATGTCTTTCTTTTTAGTTTTGCACTTGTGAAATTTATATACCCACCCATCAATAAACATGGCTTGCACCAAAATAATACTGAAAATACAATACTGTATATAGAAATTAAATACAATAAAAGACAGCCGTGGGGAAGAAGTTTATAAACCAGCTGCTTGTTCACTATACATCAGCCAGGATGGTCTGGAGCTAGGTTATGGTGGGGCAGATTATTATTTTAGTTTTACTAAATTTCTTAAATGCTTGTTTCTTTTTAAAAGGAAAACATTCAAGATGACTTACAACAGTTTAAAATATACAAAAAAAACCCCACAATTGTATTACAAAATAGTTTAAAGAGTACTGAAATATCATCACACGATACCAGTGAACAAAAGATCAGGGATAATCAAGTATGGAAAGATGTGGAATTAACCAGCCATTAAATGCCTGTGAGTAGAGGAATATCAGAGCTGAACTTCTGGTCTCTGTCATCAGAGAGATACTGCAGTAAAGTATCCTAGAGGTTACCGGAGCACAGACTGCAAAAAGTTCAACTACCAGCAGATAGAAGTCACTCTGCACCACTAAGGCTGCTTACTGAAAACAATGGCTCTAGGAGGAGCCTAAAGCTATGGACCTGCTCCATCATTGAGTCCATTATTGCAGCCAGGCACTGATGAAAGTCTGCAAACCTGCAGACTTAGCCTGATGGCTTATGAGCCTTGGAGAAGTCATGCCAAATTGGAGGCAGAAGAGAAGGCCTAGAGAAGGCAGAAGCTGACACTCGAGGGAGGAAAATGGACATTGTGGGTTGTGAAAGGCTGGGGCTGAGTTATCTGTTTCCCCCATGATGAGCAGGGTTCCTCAATGTTCTTACCAAGGAGCAACTGCCCTAAGCTCCAAGTAAGGTGTAGGACTCTAGTAACTGCAGCAACAAAAATATAAGAGAGGTAGGTTTGGAGGCAGAGGCTCAGCTCATATCTAACTCTCACTCACTAGGCGTTCCTTTGGTACCTTGAGAACCTTGAGAACCAACCCGTCCTGCCTCAACGTCCATACCTACATTCGTGCATAGGTTATCTTCTCCAAATTTGTGGGGGCTTCACTGTGGAGAGCTAAGCTATGGTTTAACACAGGGGTTCCCAAACTTGGGCCTCCAGCTGTTTTTGGACTACAATTCCCATCATCCCTGACCACTGGTCCTGATATCTAGACATGATGGAAGTTACAGTTCAAGAACAGCTGGAGACCTGAGTTTCGGTTGACATTATATGCAGCAATGGCAATTATAAACATCTTGTTTCCCATACAACAGCAGCATGGGCTCTTCTTTGGAATAGAGACAGAGGAGCATGAGGACCTGGAGAGGAAACCATCAGCTCCTCTCAATGCTGCTCACATGGGACAATGCTAAGTGGGTCAGGTTTCCAGAGGTTAGCTCCCTCAGTGCTTAGCAACACCCCTGGTAGGGCCCCTTAAATCCTGGAGTACTTCCAGTGCCCGTGACCTCACAGAGTATTTTGCATGGAATAAAACTAGGGCTTAATATGAGATTTGTGCTGGAGGATATGCCAGCGCATAAGGCTTGCACTCAGGGAAGCACACCCTGAGGGAACATTGTCTGGAGTTGCCAACTGCCGAAAGTGCTCACCCGTGGCCTTCGGTGCCAGAGCCCTTTACACATTGTGCATTCGCCAAAGCACATGTTTAAAAAGATGTAAGTATTAGTAACCCTATGTTTTAGAGGGTACAGATAAACATGCAATTATTGCATGAGGCCATTTAATTTATGCCGTTTACAAATATGTTTGTGAAATCCTCAGAGCACACAGTGATTATATGCTGTGCTAACTGCATAGATATTATACTTCGGAGGGTGGTGGCTTTTTGTGTGTGTGAGTGCTGAGCAATCTGGAAGGGTTTTTTTTTTAAAAAAAAGGAAAATAAAGAAAATGATGTTTGCAATGCGTAATACTACAGCCCAGATAATTACTGTTTATGCTAATTTGTATTGACATGTACACACATTGCAGCCGAGGCAGATAGAGAGCGTTGTGCCAGTTAGAAATAAAATATTTTCAGTCTAATTATTGTCTTGTGGCTCCTTGAGACCCCTCGCACCCCCACCCCATGCATCGACTGCAGCCACAACTGCGGTTTCAATCAGTTCATCAAACTGCATCTTTAGAGTACAAGAATAGGCTTGCAATAAATGCTCGTGTGATTTGATTTTGGACACAAAAGTAGTACCTTTGGGTGCAAGACAACATTTTCATTGGAAAATGCAAATTATTACTATTTTGCACCTATTCACTGCCTTTCTTGGCTACTGCTCCAGAGCCAGCCAGCCAGCCAGCCAGCCATTTATTTATTTATTTATTTATTTATTTATTTATTTATTTATTTATTTATTTATTTATTTACTTAAAATCAGCTCTCTCTCTTCCTGGTCGTGCAGTGAGTGTGATAACATCATGATGTCGTGAAGCCATTTGGTCACATGACACCGCTAAGGCCCAATGAAAATAACTGTGAATAAGTGGCTGGAGAGAGGAGGGGGGAAGTAGGGTAGGCTGACCCTCCACATCTTTCTGCATTGCAAATATTTACTTGTCCTCCATTTGCCTTCCCTGCAAATGGCTGAACATTTTCACCCCCTTTTTGCAGCCCTCTGTGGAAAAAAAAGAATCAATGAAGGGAAGATGCTTTTTCTGGCTGTTAAAGTGTTTGCAAAATGTACCCTTTACCCCTTTCAGCTCAGCCTTAGTGGAAACATTTGCTTTTGAAACAGCTGAATGCAGAGACTGTAGCATTAAAAGTTCTGTTGTCAGATAAAAAGTGCTAAATCATGAGAGTCATCATGATAGAGTTATGAGCCGTGAGTTCGAATGCCTTATTTCCTAAGCACTTGATGCTTCAACCCTTTCCTAGTGTCTGAGCTTGTTGTTGTATGTACACATTCAGGCTTTTGTCTTCAACAATGAGGGACGGCAACTCTTTATTCCAACATGAAAGCTGAAATTTTCAGCACTATTAGTCATCAAGCATAACAGCTTTTGAGCTGGCTCCTATCTACATACATACTTTTTCTATTGATGTCATACGTTTGTCACAGTGACGGCTTGTCCTTAGTACAAGTGGGTCATTTGGCACCCATGCTACAGCAACACCAGCCTGCCTGTCGTGCTGCTGTGGTCGTGACCCGAGTGATCTGCTTTTCTCAGGCGATTTACTGGAGCGCATGTGTCAGGGACTGGGCAGAGGAGGAGGAGCAGTGGTTGAGACCGCCTCCCCCCATCCTGACCCTTTCAGGGAGGAGAAAGAAGAAGAAGACAGTACAGATTTACAGTAGTGGTTTGCAGGGGGGTCACAGCTCAGAGGCAGATGGGGGGAAAAGTTGGGAGATAATGGGAGAGGAGGAGCAGGCAGAGCCAGAACAGCAGCTGGCTGACACGTTGTCAATAGAAAGCATTCCAGACCCACCATCTCCCAGAACCTTAAAAGCAGAAGAGAAAAGAGCTCTAAGACAGAGTGGCACCCGTAGAGGAGGTGATGATGATGATGAATGAGGAAGTGGGAGAGACGGGCTGGGGGTGGAGATTCACTCGGGACAATGCCATTATCCAAGAAGCTGGGTTCTATAGGCTCCCTCTGTAAAGTTTGAAATAAAAAAAGGACTGTAAGAAACTTTTCCTTGTCTTCATGCTTTCCTGGGCAATGAGCCGGGAGCTGCTGACAGCATCCTGACAGCATGGAATCGATTTACAGTGGTACCTCGGGTTACAGACGCTTCAGGTTACAGACTCCGCTAACCCAGAAATAGTACCTCAGGTTAAGAACTTTGCTTCAGGATGAGAACAGAAATCACGCGGCAGCGGCCCGGCAGCAGCGGGAGGCCCCATTAGCTAAAGTGGTGCTTCAGGTTAAGAACAGTTTCAGGTTAAGAACGGACCTCCAGAACGAATTAAGTTCTTAACCCGAGGTACTACTGTACTCAAGTGCATGATGAGTGCCACAATAGCAGTCATTACATCATGCCTGTAACATACATATTGTACATCAGCTTCAAGGTCCGGCTTCTACCCCTGGCATCTTCATTAGCAATGCTGTGTAGGCTTCCTCTTGAGAGACATGCTCAAATCCACAAGTATCTTTGTCCTTCTCCAAACACATCTAGATGGACTATACGTGAAACGTAAATGGACGCAGAAAGCAGACTCCAACTAGTGCGCTGAACATTTTATCGCCTTGCAAAATGTCCAAGGTGTTCAAACATGACAGTTCAGGAAGGAAAGTTGAAATGCGGATGCTTCCTTTTATTCTAATTATATGATGCTTTCTCTTGACAGTCTGTCAAGTGGTTCAATAGATCAAGTACAAGTTTTAGGAACTTGCTTTGTTCGTGACTGCTATTCATGGTGAAGGTTGCACCTTGAAAGTCTAGACAATTTACTACAGCATGAACACCTGTAGGTCAGTACCCATTTTATCAAAGAGGTTAGAAGAAAACCTTGAGCTTATCAGCTACTTCTTTGTTACTGATAGTTAAAAATATGTTTATGGCTTTGATCCTGTATTTTCTTACTTAGAAGTGAGTTTAACTGAAATCAGTAGCGTTCACAACCATATAACTTTCAGGATTGGGGTTTTAATCTTTTATACATTTACAAGTTTCTTTGGAAAGGTTTTTATGACAGCTCTGTGGAAGAAATAATCGAAGTGTATTTCAGCAGATTTAGCCAAAAATAAGAGCAGTGATGATAAATACATTTAGCCCCTAAGATATCCGAACAATGTACATTGAAAACAAGATTTTAAAAATTGAATCTTTCTCTGAGTTCAGTGGGATTTATAGTCTTATTATTATATATTTATTTATACCCACCTTTTCCCCTGATGGGATTCAAAGCAGCATACAGATAAAAACTGGAACCACTAAAAACGCAGAAAAATCAATTATTAAAATGCAATTAAACATTGATAGAATTAAAACTATATGCATATATAAAATCTGTTTAAAACATACCAGTAACTACAATAAAAGTAGCATGGCACCAGCCCTTTAATTAAAAGCAGTCAATTCCCCAAAGCCTATTGGAAGAAGAAAGATTTTGGCTGCCCGCCGAAGGACAGCAAGGAGGGTACCAGGCTAGCTTCTCTAGGGAGGGCATGTCAAAGTCTGAGAGCAGCCACTGAGAAGGCCTTCTCCTGTGTCTCCACCAAGTGAGCCTGTGGGTATTTAGTAAGAGTATTTAAGACTGCAACTTTACACAGTAAGCCTATGCATTCCTCCTTGGAATAAGTCCTGAACACAATGAGGCTAAATTTCAAGTGAAGGTCCATAGGATAGGATTATGCTAGTAAATATGAGATTCCTGCATTGCAGGGGGTTGGACTAAATGATCATTGGGTCCCTTCAAACTCTTAAGATTCTATGATTCTGTGATTCTATGCTACAAACTTTAATTTCGGTAGATAGACTCATTTGTATGGTACATTCATTTATAT
Source organism: Podarcis melisellensis (assembly GCF_964234715.1). NCBI lineage: Eukaryota > Metazoa > Chordata > Lepidosauria > Squamata > Lacertidae > Podarcis > Podarcis melisellensis. Next base: position 66,286,218 of record NC_138528.1, on the reverse strand, counting down.
ATTGGTGCTCAAATATGCATATATTTTTATTTAGTACCACACTTTAGATGTGAGAACTGAGGATCTGTATTTTGTTTTCTTGAATTAATTTCAAGATGGCCTTGAAATCAAAGCTCCTTCAGACTCGGTAGGTAGAATAGCAGCCCTGTTCTGAAAAGGATCTGGCTCTTTGGAATGGTAGGTGTCTTTCACTAGAAAATCTATGTGATAAAACCACCTTTAACAAATCAAAAGTCCACAGGGGGTTTCTCTGCAAAATGCAAGCAGAAAAACTCGATGGTGTACAGAGTACGAAAAAAACCTTGCCTGGCTTCTCTTATTTTCCTGAAGGTGACTTGCACCACTGCTGAGAGGTGGCAAAATTTCATCTGTCTTGATAATTAGAATATGCTTTGCTAGTGGGCTGCAATTGATCCGATTAGCTAAGTATACATGCTGTACATTTAAGGCTTCTAATTAAATTTCCTTGAGTTACTTTCTCTCCATGGCGTATATGCCTTCCCTGAGGGTAATCCTCATAGAAATCTTACACAGAAACATTGATTTCCAGTTTAAATGAATCACACATGAACTTCAAAGCAAGACATGTTGAAAAGTGGCCAGAAGGTGCTCATCTTTGTAACTTTATGAATTGTCAGACTCGCATCTAACTCTCTGCCTCTGGAATCCACTGTTTTAATGTTAAATAGATATGACTGACAATAGGGAAGATAACTGAGTCAGCTCTGAGTTGGATATATATCACACACACATACATTTTGATGTGGCGGTGGCGGTCAGAGTCAAGCACGCATATAACTTGACGTTCTGTTTAGGTTATTTTGTACTGATTTCCATAAGCCATTGAACATATATTTGCATTCCCCATAATGTCACTGCTATTGAACTTGTATTTTTTATGACTTTTTAAAAAATCACTTCCGCAGAACAAATAAACAGGGAACTAAGGTGTTATTATTGCCTTAAAGGGAGAAAAAAAGGATATTCCCCATTGTTCTTATGCATGTTGGATTATTTCGTAATTACTGGAAAGCAACAGTGTTTTAAATCTCATGGGCAAGAGGGGCATGGAAATCTCTTCAGCTCCAAGTTCCTGGCCATATGTTTGTTACGTAGATAGTTTTCAGAATGCAGTTAGCTGAAATATAACACATTCCTAGAAATAATATATAGCTGTTTGTGTATATTTTATTTCATGCAGTTAGTTTTGGAATACTAGATGAGCATGGCAAATAGTCTGATAGCAAATAGGCAGTTTAGCACTATGCCCAAATTTCTCTCACATTTTTTCCACCACTTTTTGGCAATTAATGTTGCAATTGAAAACTTTCAAAGGGAAGAGGAAATTTCAGGAAAAAATTCACTGTTCTTACTTTCAAGGTGCCCAGTAGGTTGTATAAGTGCCCTTTCTTTCATTTTACAAATCATATTTCCAGTGGCCAAACTCTGCAGCCTTCCTGGGTGCCCCAAAATGGCATGACGTCCTCAGCTGGACTTTCTTCTAAGCATGAGAAGGCTACGTACTGATAGCTTTTTGCCATTTCTTGTCTTTGCTTTCTTAATGCTTCATGTCATGTGGTGTTTCACACATATTAATAATGTCTCCATTACATGCCAGTAGCTGCAGTGGGAGCAAGACGTCTCTTGACGGTGTCAAGAGCCTGCCGTGAAGGCATGGTAGAGGCACTTAGAGCAGCTCCATGAGGCTTTCCCTTCTCTTATTTCTTCATGAGGCTGAGCAGGCTCGTGAGTTTGACTCTACTGCTGACTGGTAGAGGCTTTCCTGAGTTTCATGCTGGTGAATGAATTTGGGACCCTCTGCATTCAAAGCATGCGCTCTGTCCTTGAGCTATGGCCCTTCCTAATCTGCGGCCCATCGTGGCTGATTGCTGCGTGGGCTACCTGTGAGCAAGCAGCCAGCTTAGCAAATTCTTTGCCTCATCTTCGTTTTCTCTTAGGTGTTTTAGATAGAATCTTAGTTGGAACTGCTCCCCCGCCCCCCGTCCCTTGATTTTATATATATTTATATATTTTTAGTCTGCCTTGTATTTTCTTTTGTTTAATATTGTGTTTATGGGCAGTTTTCAGTTAGTTTTTACTCACAGAAGACCTGGTGAAATTAATGGACCTAACTTAGTTATGTTCATTGATTCCCATAAGTCTATTCTGAGTAAAATGAAGTTGAATACTACCCATCATATTGTCTGAATTGTTTTTCACTGATAAAAATCCTCTGATGAAGAGCACTTAATAAATATTTAAATGAACAAAGTCATTTGTTCTGTACTACTGTTTTCTATTGAAAAAGTCAGATTAAGTGGACACAGGTGGCACTGTGGTCTAAACCACAGAGCCTAGGGCTTGCCAATCAGAAGGTCAACGGTTCGAATCACCTTGATGGGGTAAGCTCCCATTGTTTGGTCCCAGCTCCTGCCCACCTAGCAGTTTGAAAGCGCATCAAAGTGCAAGTAGATAAATAGTTACCACTCCGGCGGGAAGGTAAATGGCATTCCCGTGCGCTGCTCTGGTTCACCAGAAGAGGCTTAGTCATGCTTGCCACATGACTCAGAAGCTGTCTGCAGACAAACGCTGGCTCCCGCGGCCTATAGAGCGAGATGAGCGCTGCAACCCCAGAATCGTCTGCAACTGGACCTAACGGTCAGCTTTCCCTTTCCCTTTCCCTTTACAAGCAAAGGAAGATATTTGCAAGTAGGTTCCAATGAAATCAGTTGTACGGCCTTGCTGTTGAACTTAGACTGAGCTACAAATGGTGTTTTCACAAAGAAATGAGGATCGCTGATGTAGCAGACTCCAAAGAATTATATAGAGTTGATCTTTCATGTGTATCTTTAGCGAGTGTGTTCATAAGTGCTGAATATAAAGCCAGTTTACTATACCACAGAAGATGCATTTTATGACTAGACATACAGTTCTCAATTAAATTATACATTCTTCATATTATGTGGCAACTGCATGAAACAATTCCGCCATTTGTTCCCTATTCAGTGCCATTGTTAAACAGTAAACTCTTGTAATGCCATTAAAAGAGCTGTATGTTCCTATTGTTCTCTGTGTCTTTGTTTTATAGCTTTCTTATACAGTAGACAATTGAGTCAATTAGCTTCTTGGCTTATAAACAGAATATGTGCTTTTCTAGAATAGAAACTGGGGTGTGTCTGAACTGAGTGGGAGACACAGGCTTTTGATTTTTCTTGAACGATGTGTGGGCTGGTTTCAAATTTCACCATTTTTTTTTTGTTGACTTCTTTTTCTGAAACTTGATTTGAAAAAGTTGAGCCTCATCGTAATTCAACTTTAAAGGACAAGAGAGTCTGTTTTATGGGGGCCCGTGTTAAGGAAATATCAAAATATAATCTTTGACATTCTTTATGGATTTAAAGATTGCTAGCATGTTGTCGTGCCTGAGAATATAGAAAAGAAAATATATATTTAACACGATTAGGTATAGTGCTATAAAATTATAGCCATTTATATGGTGAAGCAAAAATTTTCTGTGTGAGGCCAAACTACACATGGCATTAGTCACTTAGCTCTGCAGGCTCCTCCTACCCTTCTTTAACAAATAGGCAGTGCAGGTATTCCAAACCAGACTGGAAACCTAGCTTGGGTCTTGAACTCTTTGCCTTCCATCGTAGGCCTGATTCGGATCAGCCCATCCCCACCCCAGTTCTGCAACTTGTATCACCAAAAAGGTCCATGCTGAAATGAGTGAAACCAAGTGGGGCAAATCTAGGAGTGAAAATAGTAACATCAGTTACTAAAGGTTCCAACAAGCACTAAAGTCCAGTTTGTATGTTTCCCTAAGGATATAGTTGAGAGAGATTAAGCGCAGTGTCCAGTGAAGTAGTTCCACTAGAGCAAGGATTTCTGTTTGTGCAACTTGCTACTCTTTACCTGCCGACGCCCTTTCCAAATCTGCTCTGGAGGACTGGGAAACCCCATAACAGATTTAGGGGCACATAAGGAGAGGAGGGGAGAGGAGACGAGAGGAGAGGAGAGGAGAGAGGAAGTTATGTTGTACAGCCAGAAATCCATGCACTAGTGGAACTACTTTGTTGAATTCTGCCCCAAGGTTGAAATCCTGTAAAGTGGTACCTCGGGTTACATACGCTTCAGGTTACAGACTCCGCTAACCCAGAAACAGTGCTTCAGGTTAAGAACTTTGCTTCAGGATGAGAACAGAAATCATGCTCTAGTGGCGCGGCAGCAGCAGGAGGCCTCATTAGCTAAAGTGGTGCTTCTATTCACATGACTTGTAAATGACTGTTAAATGCTGCAGCGTTTACATAGTCATTTTTCTTAAGAGGAAATTAACATGCATGAAAAACTAATTTTGCCATCAGAAGATACTCTTCTGCATTGACTACACGTGTTTGCCTGCGATGTTTAATGGTTAGAGAGATAAACTTTAAAGCCACCCCAGTTCTATTTTCACGTGTAAAAGAACAAATGTGTCAGATATTAAGGTACATTCTTGGTAGGACTCTTTCTCTCAAGCAGTCAACTATTTCTTTTTCTTGCTGGTTCTTGCACTAATCATTAATAACTGTACTGTTGTCACACCTCAAAAACATTCCTATTGACACTTCAATCATTTTTAAAGCTCTTGAATTGTCAACGTGTATACAACTAACCTTTTGCACTCTATTAAAATTTAAGAACTGCTTGATTCTCAGCGAATGCCCAAGCAACTGGATCATGAAAGCGCTACTTTGTGCCAAGGGCATGATGCAGTGCACCCGTTCCCTTTTAACAAATAATAAGAAGTTTGACTTTTCATTTACACATTCTGCCAATTGCTAACAAGTTTCCATCTCGTTCAAACACTGAATTGATCCAAAGAAATTGAAAATATTGATTTAACCCTCTTCCTGATTTGTGCTGTGGGCACCTGCTAGCGCAGTCTTAGCACATTACAATTGCTTGGCCGTAATTCCTCAGGGGACCACTAATAACTACCACATTTGTCTTTTCATCTTCTGAAATTATGCTAGCAGTTGTCCAAGTCAATTGTGATTCATTTGATACTGCTCTCCTTCAAGACATATTGCAACCAAATAGACTTGCTCACCAGTAATATATCTGATGACATAGTTAGTTCTAGTTAATTGACAGAATGATTCAGGCTTTTATGGATGGCATTAATTGGTCCCCAGCGTCCATGCCATAATTGACCAGACAGTGTAGACTACATTAGACTCTCATCCAGTCAGAATAGTGGTAAGATGAGGTAAATGTGGTACAAATGATAAAATGGCTATATTTTAAATCAAACATTTATAAACTATGAAAGTAGCTGCATTAAAAGGGTTTAAATAATGGAAATACATAAATGTCCACCTTCAAATATTTCCCCCGGCCTCCCAGTTAACACATGTTGCAAATGATTCTGAGATGCCTTAATGGAGCTCACTGATGATAGTCTAATGTGTAAAGTGCAAATGCTCAAAGACGGTTGGAGGTTTTAGATTTGATGCAATTTATTGATAATTTACATGCATACTTATCGCAATAGAGAAGCGATCCATATTCATGCTGGTTCAGAGTTTGAATAAGCCTCCCCTGTTTGTATATATGCTGTATCTCGAGTCAGAAAATGTGCCATAATGACTTGTTGAGCATTCGGAAGAACTTTACAGTTAGATTTTTAATATTTTATATACCAAGGACAGAAAAGGAATTTGTGAGCTTATCGTTGCAGCAAAATGCGCTGTCCTCATGCCTTACTGAACAGGTGAAAAAAGAATTGGGAAATAATTACAGTTTTACTGTGCTCCCATTTTCCTTTGAGCAACTTATCAGCTTGACAGGGCAAGAATATGGGGCCAAAAAAAATATTGAAGAAGGATGGTAGGTCTAGAGGGATCTTGACTGCATGCAAACTTGCCATCACTCCATGCCAAGTGTCATTTACTACCATATATCAGGCAAGTGCACATGCAAGCTGAGAATATTGGTAACATCTATTTTTTTAATCCAATCACACTGTTAATATCCTGTGTCTAGTAATAGTAATGCACCCAAACTGAAAGAAGTGTATAGATTCAAAAGCATTTGGTTGGATAACTGATCATTATTTTGCCACTTTCTTTTCACTTTCTTTTCATCCTAAACATTAATCTGTCATCAATATCTGTGCAACACTACTTGTCTTAGAGCACTTGTGTAGCAGTTGATATACGCCTTCCCTTTTCGATTTAACCACCCTTAAGGATTTTGGATCACCATCAAAACTTGGCTGCCTCACTGCTCACCCCTCTAACTTTAGTTCATTTATGAACAAGTTGTCAAGCACAGGTACCAGTACTGATCCTCCTTCCTCCATGCACCCATTGGGAGAACTGTCCATTTATCCTTCCTCTGTTTCCTGTTCCTTAGCGAGCTATTGATCCATCTGATGATTTTCCCTCTTATTCCACGACTGCTTAGCTTATTCAGGATTCTTTGATTAGTTATCCCTCCCACACAAAAAAAAGCTTTTTAAGCACAGTGTCGACTGGATCACTTCTATATAGTTGTTCATACTCTCAGTGAAATTGGATAGGTTAATGAGGCAGGACTTATCTTTTGCAAAAGCCATGCTGGTTCTGCTTAAGCAAGACTTCTTCTTCTATATGCTTGATAATTCTGTCTTCAAAAATGCTTTCCACTAGTTTCTCTGGAACATTCATTAAGCTAGTAAGAGGCAGAGATCAAACCCATACCAATGCAAGAGGTACAATATGAGGTGCTGCATATGCTCTCATTTTATGTTGATAGCCATTTTGACACCTGGTGCTTTTCATCCCCCCCATGCATTTCTGCCTGTTTTATTTACTTTCTGATGATCATGGTTGAGAAATTGGCGGTGAAGAAGCTCCCTATTGCCACAGTATCCATTTCTGTTCTGGGAGAGGGGAGGAGCTTTAATTAATTTAGTTCCATTCCACTATTAAAAAATTAAAAGAAAAAAACCCTTCCCACTACCACCATAGGAACAAAACCTGATAATGATGCAATTGAGAGAGACTAGTCAGAGGACAGTTAAGAAGTTCTTGCTCACCATTAACCCCTTCCAGCAATGGGGGAACAGCAGGCATGAGCTAGAAACAAAAACTATGATTTAGTGTTAAATGTATGAGCTTGGACTCATGCACTTCCCTCTGGGAATTTCCTTTTCCTTTTCAATTAATATCAGTTTGAGTTCTGTCCAAACCCAAAAGTGTAGTTTACCTTAAGTATAATTTAGAGCATGAGTGGGTAATGTTTGCCGGACTATCTGTGGACTACAACTCCCATTATCTCTGCTCATGCAGACTGGGACTGATGGGAGTTGGTGTCCAACAACATCTAGGGGCAACAGGTTTCCTGCTTCTGGGTTAAGGAAACAGGACCGCTCCATAAACCATGGTTTGTAGTTCTTTTGTTTCCATAAACTTGCCAGAGTTTGGAGGTAGAGAACATTAGTTGTGCTCAGAGTATATTCATTGAAATCAAAGGGCTTAAGGGTTGCATTTAACTAAATTCTACTCAGAGTAGACATACTGTAATTAATGGGTCCAAGCCAGTCATGTCCATCCATTTATTTAAATGAGTCTACTCTTGAGTATGAGCATTGTTGGCTGCACCCCTAAGTAATTTAAGTGTTGATTAGTCTTCTCTGAAAATGGCTAATGTTGGCTATCACCCATAATTATACTGTGGTGAGTTAAGCATCAGAAATGAAACTTGATCACCTCCTTGAGTGTGCACTGGCAGCAGCAGCAGTAGCCATCCAGATGGTTGCTCGTGTAATACTAAATCATAGTTTAGTGCTGCATCTAAAGAGGCTGTACCATTTTGATTGACTAAGAGGAAGAGATGTTGGGTTACTGTTTCCGACTGACACTCACACATCCTCCATAATGCCTACTTCAAGCCATAGGCCCTTTTACTCTTGTCCTCATTCCATGGAATCAGTGCGGACTCTAATGTGCAGATCAACGTTTTGAGTCATTATTTTAGTCAATAAGTTTGAAGATTTTTATTTAAGAGCAGAACAAGTATGTTCTCCAGCTCACATTTTCACTGGGCAAGAGCAGGGAGAGACGATGGAGCTTTGCTGTTTAGGAATACTAAAGCTCGAAAATTCTGGAATCCCCCCCATGAGAAACGGTGGCTCTTTTGAAGTTGAGGAAACTCGGCCACACATGTTCACATGATAAATATATGCTAAAAGCTTGCTTGTATTAGGGTGATAATGTACTTTAGTCTAGTTGAGGAAATGAAAAACCTGACACATGGCACCTGGGAATCTTTGTGACTCACTCCTGCTCTTGACAGAGGGCTATAAATTTCCCTGACAGAAAACACATCGCTGCTGTAAGCTTCACCAGAAACAACCATTCATTTTGTTCCTAACAAATATGTATTCAGCCCCTTGCTTTTTAATGCCTTTATATAAACCTTTTACAACCCTGTAGGGGTAACTACGCTTCATTTCACTCCTTGTGACTTGTGCCCCGTGAGCAACCCTCAACTGCGGGTGACGTTCATTGTGACTGGGCGGGGCAGGTGTTGCTACAATATAATGCACAATAAAAAACGTGTTAAAAGACGTTTACAGCTGCAAAGCTAACCTCTCAAGGTGTAGGAAATGATGGAAATAAGGTAAGCCTCTATATTGAGGGGACTGCCTGCAGAGCGATTGGAGTTGTACAAGAGGAGAGCCTTTGGACTGGAAGGGATCCATGCTGGTGGTAGCACTGAAGCACTTGTTGATGGAGTGAGGGCAGCCAAGGAGGGGGACCACGGCTGTTTAATGAGGCCTCCCAGCCAGGGAAATCTAGGGTAATGCAGAAGAGCAGTATTAAAAGCTACTGCATACAGCCTACCTTCTGTCGTGGCGTTTGGTACAATTCATAGCACCTGTCAATAATCAAATAATACTGTAATTATTTTAACATCCCTCTCTTACGAGTTTCATCAGAAGCCAATTTTTGTATTTTAAAGCAGTTATGACCAAACTACAGTGTCCCTTGCTGGCTGGGTTGTACTCTAGTTGTTGTTGTTGTTGTTGTTGTTAATGTTTTCTACCTGTTTTTCAGCATGCTGCCTGCCCTGAGCTTTTGGGCTAATGCAATATTTATGTTTAAGTAAAGCAATGAAGCAGAATTTTCAAGGCCCTTTTAATCAATACTTTTATCTCTTGGTTAGACAGTTAGTATTTGGCCTAGTAAGTATAGAGTTGCTTTCCTACAGAGATGTGTCTCTTGCCACACACCCTTGAATATTGGGGTGGGTGTTCGAGGATCTCTGTGTGTGGGGAACAACCCCAGTAATCCATTTTCATAGACTGAAATTCAGTCTTTTCTGGATGAAATGAGCAGAAGAAATAAACTGAGAGTGTCCACAAGAAAAGTGTTAAAATGCACATATGCATGTACCCCTCTATATTGCCAAAGGCAGAATACAGATGAGAATGTAATATAGAAATGTTGGCACAAAGATCTACACACAGTTCTCCCATAATATGATACAGGATACAAAGTCTCACCTTACACAGATTTAGGTCAATGGTCGCTCTAGGCCAGAGGAATTTTCTGCCCAAAAATTCAATTGCCATAAATTAAGGGGTTCAATTGCCATAAATTAAGGGGGTGGGAATCAACCAATGAGTCCTGTCAGCATAAGCTCAGTGCAACAACTTCTGCTTGGGCAGCTGGGCTTCACCCCCACCTGTGTGCCCTCCTTGCACCTCTGAAATTGACCTGGGAGGTAGGAAAACACCTGGAACAGCACTTAGGGGGAAGAAGAGTTTCGACTGTTCCATCCGGTAAGCCAGAATGCTTGGCCAGAACAATCACCATAGTACAATGCTGAATTCATTTCAACACGATTCCGTTTGAGAACCAAGGTACGACTGTATTGCAGCAGAAGCTGCTAGGAAGGTACTAGGGATTGTATCCAATGCTGTTTCCCCTCCACTTGTGGAGCAGACCTCTGCTTGCACAATGAAACTTGCTCCCCTCTCCCCTGTAGACCCCTGTGCATCCTCAAAATCTTCTCCAGAGGATTGGGGAACCTGCAGTAGCAGAATTTGGTGGTGCACAGGGGGCTACAGGGAAGAAGAAGGATAATTCCCTACTGTGTGAGTGGAACTTCACTTGCACAGCATTGGACACAGCCCCTAATCAGGAATTTTAGTAACAACTGGTCGATTTATGAAGTAAAGAGGGCTTGGAATAAGATATGATTTGAGGTATGGCTTTGACTCCTTATCTAAAGCAGCTGCATGATCTGTGGATGAAGGTAGGGCTAGGGTTAAGAGACCAAGAAAATGAAGCGACTGGTTGAGAAATTTGTTCTACAGGAGGATAAGACACAAATTAAATGTGTTCACTTTTTGGAACATGTATCCATCTCTTTTAGTGTTACAAACTGTGTGAGTATAATGTTGATGTTTAGCATCTTAACATGACAAACTAATCTGGATTAAAATAACATAATGCCACCTTGGTTGTTAGCAGACAGGTAAAGCACACAGTTTTAAGAAGATAACATCGCACCTCTGCTTTTGGTTAATATTATTGAGATCAGTCTTGCAACCTAAGAATGAGGCTTGCTTCTTGCAGCGGTTATATAGGGAGCTATAGAAATTTCATATTTGACCTAAAAGGCAAAGGCTTTTGAAAGTCATTGTCTTCAAGGATTATAAAGAAAGCTAAAATTATAAAAGCGAGAGGCCCTAAAATAGCTGTTGTGTTAATAAATACTGTGTTTTAATATAGAACACATGCACATTTCCCTAATGATCTGCTTGCATTTGATTCCGGTTGAACTCCTAGGGTTGTGACAGCCTTAGCAACTATAATGGCATTTGAGCATTCCCTTGTTTACTCCTGGTCCATCCAAGGACTGCTCCCCAAATCAATATCACACGGTGCTTCTAAACTCTGTAATGGAATACCCTGGGCATCTTGAAATATAAGTTGCTGCTGTCAAGATTCTAAGTTACTGTCAGCTAAAGCCATTCAGTATGAGAGCTATGCTGAAGAGAATGTGAATGGAAGGGAGATATGCCATGCGGATGGTAGCATTAAGCTCTCCTCACTCAGTCTGCTGGGGAAATGTTGCTAGCTGCTGGCCTCTGCCTCTGCACAAATGTGAATATTTGAAAGTTTTTCTGTGGTTGCTCACCAATCACCTCTTCTTTCCAGAGGTCAAAGAACATTCACTTCCATGCTTAAGCTCATGCCAGTCTCTTTATCTCACATTCTGTTGAAACTAAACACCTTCATCATGTGCAAAAGGAGCAGCACACAATTTCTGGGGTGTGGGATTGTGATCCTGGTCCCAGAGTCAGGTGGCCTGCCTGGCATAGCATCCCAATAGTGTGCTTGACTGGAAGCAGGGTCAGTCTAGGACCAGAGTCCCATTTTCCAGTAATTGCATGATGCCCTGTTTAAAATGTGAATGGGACTATATATGATCAAGCAGAAGGAGTTGCTAAGCGTGGATTTCTGTGCTGCTGTTTTTGAGGCTGAAGAGTCCTTTGTTGTTGTTGTTGTTGTTTAGTCGTGTCCGACTCTTCGTGACCCCATGGATCAGAGCACGTCAGGCACTCCTGTCTTCCACTGCCTCCCACAGTTTGGTCAAACCCATGCTGGTAGCTTCGAGAACACTATCCAACCATCTCGTCCTCTGTCATCCCCTTCTCCTTGTGCCCTCCATCTTTCCCAACATCAGGGTCTTTTCCAGGGAGTCTTCTTTTCTCATGAGGTGGCCAAAGTATTGGAGCCTCAGCTTCAGGATCTGTCCTTCCAGTGAGCACTCAGGGCTGATTTCCTTCAGAATGGATAGGTTTGATCTTCTTGCAGTCCATGGGACTCTCAAGAGTCTCCTCCAGCACCATAATTCAAAAGCATCAGTTCTTTGGCGATCAGCCTTCTTTATGGTCCAGCTCTCATTTCCATACATCACTACTGGGAAAACCATAGCTTTAACTATACGGACCTTGGTTGGCAAGGTGATGTCTCTGCTTTTTAAGATGATGTCTAGGTTTGTCATTGCTTTTCTCCCAAGAAAGAGGCGTCTTTTAATTTTGTGGCTGCTTGAAGAGTCCATACTCCTCCATATTAATGTGATGAAAGCCTCTTTCTCTCCACCCCAGCTGATTTTCATGCTATGGCATACTGACATCTTGTATTCTGGGGCACTTTTACCATGTGGAAATTTCAGCTGAAAAGATGGTCTTGATTTGCACTTACCCTGTACCCGCATGACAGGCCACAAGCATGCTTCAAGTATATAGGCTCATTGGAGGATAAACAAGCCATAAGTAATTTTGCTTTCTAATATATCTAAAAAGAAAGTCACTTTTAGAGAGGGTTAGAGTGCACTGTCACACGCTGTTCTCCTGGCTGCATTTTTTTTTTTTAAGGTTTAAAGGAACTTCACCTGAGTGCTGTTATCTCAGGGGAGTTACAGCGAAGTATCTTCCATTTCCCAGTCAGTATTTCAGTTCTTTGTGGATGAAAGTGAAGCTTGGTGGAGAGGTAGCTGCTGATCTTCCAAGTGAGACAGAAATCTTCTATGCCTGACCTTCTTCCTGCCTGGCACCTTGCGGTTCAACCCCACTCTGTCATCCGCATTATAGATCTCTTTACATAAGTGGCAAAGGATCAAGCTTATCCTGTTAATTCAGAATGGTCCTTCTAAACTGCTCAGATTAAACACACACACACACACACCGATCATAAGGTGGATCATGAATAGATGGCGGCAGTTTCCTTGCAAAACTACTCCTGCATTTGAAAACGAAGGGCGCCGGTTGTGTGCGTGCGCAAATATGTCTTTAATGAAAATGTATGTTTGGAGGCCTGTGGGTTTATTAATAAGAGCAAATATTCTTGCCCTGCACTTCTGGAAAAATATCTCTACAAATTCTGCTCTGACCAAATAAGCAGTGTCTCACTCAGCACTTACATTTAAAATCCTTCATATATTGGTTAAATACTTTCCATTTGGCCCTCGTTGGCCATCTGAACTTGTGGTACCGTGTAACCTGATTCTTCTTGATTAACACTGTGTGAGTGTAAAAACATCTCTAGACCTGCTACTACAAATGCAAAATTTATTTTCCACACTGGGCATACTGTATTTTTCCGTGTATAAGACACCCCCATGTATAAGACAACCCCTATTTTTTTAACCTAAAATTAAGAAATTAAGTTGTTTAGCTTTGTTGGGTGGGGGAGGTCACTCCCGCCAATCGCTCACCCACCTGCCTGCCACTGCCGATCACTTGCCACAGCCACTGCCAATCGCACACCTCACCGCAGCTCCCAATTGCCTGCCTGCTCACCACCACCACCAGCCCACCAACCCACTTGCTGCATCCGCCAATCGCCTGCCCAGTTGCCACAGCTACCAATCACCTGCCCAATCGCCGCTGCCAATCTCCTGCTTGCTGCTGCCATTAATTGCATGTCCCCCCTCTGCATTCACTATCCTTGTATAAGACGACACCCCATTTTTGCTTATTTTTTGTTTTAGCAAAAAGTAACGTCCTACACACAGAAAAATACAGTTAATGCTAAACAGTGTCAGATAAACCACATAAGTCTCTTTGGCATAGAAACGAATTGTCACTTGATGGGTGTAGCATTTGATTTTTGTGTGTGTACTATTAATAGGAGGGGTGTGCAAACTTAGGGGCCAGGCTCTTTCACAAAATGATCGTTGGCTTAATGAAAACATGCTTTCTTTTTCTGTTTTTAAAGCTTTACCCTGCAAGAAGCTTTTGTTATTAAGTCACTAGCTTCTGAACTAATGATAGTGTAGCTAGAGAGAACACTTTTGAGGCAGCATTCCTTCCTGTATCAAAAGCAGAGAACCTTAAAATATAGTATCAGAGGAGGATGTTGAAATGATGACTTATTTATTAACTGCAACTAAAATAGTGATGTGTCAAAACTGGAAATCCCCTACTCTGCCTTCTGGTGATTCCTGGCTAGTTAACTTTTGAGATATGGCTTAGACGGTTGAAATTGACTAATATGATTAGTATAAGTGAGGGTGGATAGAAATTTATTAAACTGATTGAAAAATTGAGTTTGTTTATACTATACTGGAATGATAGAACTCCATACTTAGTAGACCCATATTCTTTATTATGGGGCATTTAATAATGCACATTTATGTGGTACCCTGATATCAAGAAAGTAATGCTCTGTATCCACACAATATATACCCATATGTCATACACACACACACACACACACACACATTTTGATCATGTAAATAGATCAGCATTTATATAAATTTTTATATTCACTGTTTTGTATTCAACTTTTGATACCTCTGTTGAATGAGTTTTTTTAAATGATGTCACTGTGGTCAGTTACACTGAGTGGGTCCTAAATTTCACCATCCACAAATGGAAGGACTCCCTTTTGGCCACAGAAAGCTTCTGGTCCAGTGGAGGAATCCTTCTAGCAGAAGCAGGAGGCTATTTTTGCCAGTTTTTCTCTCCCCTTGCACATACCACCCCCACCCCAACCTGGTTCCAGAGGGATCTCCAGTCCTTTGGAGCAGATTTTCGAAAGGCATCATTGGTTTTGATGGGAGGGCAGGAACAAAGCAATGTCTTTCTCTTCAGCTAGTCGGAGCTTCCCTGAGCTGGAGCAAAGCCATTACCTAAACCTTCATTGTGAAGGTGGAAGACCTGCCTGCACTGGTGTGCTTTTGAACAGCTAGGTTGGCAGGAGCTGGGACAGAGCAACGGGAGCTCACTCCATTGCAGGGATTCGAACCGCCAACCTTCTGATCGACAAGCCCAAAAGGCTCAGTGGTTTAGACCACAGCGCTACCCGCGCCCCACAGTTCAAAAGCACACCAGTGCAAGTAGATAAATAGGTACTACTGCAACGGGAAGGTAAACAATGTTTCCGTGTGCTCTGGTTTCGTCATGGTGTTCTGTTACACCAGAAGCGATTTTTAAAAATTCCTTCCAGTAGCACCTTGAAGACCAACTAAGTTAGTTCTTGGTATGAGCTTTCGTGTGCATGCACACTTCTTCAGATACAAGGGAGTCCTTCCATTTGTGGATGGTGAAATTTAGGACCCACTCAGTGTAACTGACCACAGTGAGGTGCTACTGGAAGGAATTTTTTTGTTTTGACTATGGCAGACCAACACGGCTACCTATCTGTAAACAGAAGCGATTTAGTCATGCTGGCCACATGACTCAGAAAGCTGTCTGTGAACAAACGGCGGCTCCCTCGGCCTGAAAGCGAGATGAGCACCACAACCCCATAGTCACCTTTGACTGAACGTAACTGTCCAGGGGTCCTTTACCTTACCTTTTGCTAAACTATACATTTGACAGCGTACATGAATATATTTGCATTAAAGAGTGGAATCCAACGTAGCACTAAGTGGGATATGTGCATAGGGAACAAGGTCTGCTTGTGCAATAGGACTTCCCCTCTTCCCTCCATACGCCCTCTAAACATGTTCTGGAGATCCCCCAAGCCTCCAGAACAGTTTTACAGTTGTCTGGATGCATGGGGTGGGGGGAGAAGGGGGGAGCCCTATTGCGTGACCTGTCCATGTTATTTGCAGGCAACAACTTCATTGAGTCCTGCCTGTTTCTTCCATTTATTCTTAGGTCTTGCTGGTTAATCCCTGTGAAAGGTGCACATGTTGTAGTGTGACATTAGCATAACATAAGCAGAGTATTTTGGCAACTCTCTAAATTCAATGAGTCTTCAAAGTGGTGTTATGAGCAATGTTATTAACAGACTTGGCCTTATTCTCACAGAGAATATCTTTCCAATCTTGCAAGAAAATAATTTTCCTTTCATATTAAATTACTCCTTTCCCCATAAATTTTCCTTTATGCTATAATGTAATGTGAACAGTGAAAAACTCTACATTTCCTGGACACATATATACAGTTAAGAACTAAGCTTAAAAAAAGAAGACTATGAGAATCTGAAACTTATCCAAGCTAGCTGTTCTTCATTCTTTATTGAGAAAGTTAATCAGCATTTAGAATAAAGCCTCTTCAAATGAAGACTGCAAGCCAACTGTAATTCTTCTGAAAAAGGGACCTCCTTTTTCCTTGGCAAAACTGAAGCCACCAACTGAGAAATTCTATTTTGCTAATTTTTATCTATTATGATGCAAATCCTGATTTTAATCCCCCTAACTCATCCATCATGCATGACAGATGAGCCAACCTATTGTCTACATATCTGAAGGATTTCTGTCCAAGTTAGACTTTTCACTATGCATTCTTGGCAGAAGAGTACTTGTTTTAATTTGTTTGGTGCACTGTATAAATCAGCACTTTCTAAAAGTCAAATACAACCTCAGCATATAAAGTTCATATTTGATTAGTTTGTTGGCCTGTTACCGCAGCAAGAAAAATAGTGGTAATGATCTTTCTGCAAACTGTTGTTCTATTTCATCTTCCTTGGTCAGAACTGCAGGTTGTGGTTTCTTAAGGTTGTGTGATGTTATGAGAAATCACTAAGTAGACATTAATTTTGGACAAATTTCTCAGTGAAACATGATGCACTTAATATTGCATAGCAAAGTATATAAATGCAAATTCATCCAATGTATTCTGTTGCTGAGGCTCACAGCACTGTGGGGGTGAGGATCTGAATCATTAATTGTATAAACTGAGGTGCCTAAGACCATTAAACATTGTATGCTTACTCCTAGGAGTAGCTGTGTTTTAACGGCAAGATGGGTTTTCAAAAGCCACAATCCAAGACAGAACAAGAAGTGCTTTGCACTATTCCAACCAATGGGCTTAATCACATCTAATGTTGGGCTGGGTTGTGGTCTCTGAGAACAGAATTTCCAAAACTATAGATTTGTCATGAATGGCTAGGATACTTCAGGACAAATATATTGAAGGCAATGGAATGGGATAAGAAGGAGGTTACGGCCAGGTCATTGGAAGGTTCCTTTTGTAAAGAAGATGATGAAAAAGAAAAAAATGCAAGGGAGAGAGAAGCCATTCTGCTTTGGGGAGTTCATAGCAAAGGATTTGAAAGTAGTGGGCATGAAATGAATTATGTTAGTGTCCTTATTCGGCACCCTAGTTCATATTTCATGCAGGAACGAATGAATTGGCTATATGGTCAGAGCACAATGTCTGGAGGAATTGACATGAATTTTCTCATGGGCACATGGCAAATGATATTTTGAAGAAGATATTAAGGAATGACATATATATATATATATATATATATATATATATATATATACACACACACACACACACACACACCTATGGTGTGTGTTTTGTGTTTGTCATAATTACACTAACCTACAGTTTATTTACATTTGTAACATTTAGCTTATGAAAGCATCCTAATATTATTCTAATATATACTTACTATTGTATATAAGCATAATAGATACATAAATATACACACACCAATAAAATTGCTGTCAGCACAATGCTTCCAAAAGTAAACCTGTACTATTTCATCTCAACTGGGGAAATCCAACAGAGAAAGCAAAACAATATGGCAGAAGAATATTGCTGGCTTAACCATGAAGGATCAACACCCAATTTTTTTTCCTCCAGGGATGCTAAACCTCTTGTAGCTGCTAAATTGGATTTGCAGCTGAATGAAGTATCAGCTGCTGTTGGACAAGCCCATAAAAGCATGATGGCTGGCCTTTTGTAGGCAGGGCTTAGAGGACGATTGATATGTTTTAGCACTTTTAGGATTATTGTGATTAAGAGGAAACCACTCTGAATGATAGGGAAAAGGGTGTAAAAATGCACAGCCCACAGCTGGTAAGCAGCATGTGTTTGCTATGAGGGGAGGTCATGACTAGTTGATCCTGCTGGTTGTAGTGTTGATTGGCAGATAAGAAAACTTGATATTATGAAGCCCGGGATTTCCTTAAAAGAATGTGGCTTTGGAAGGCCAGCAAAACAGATAAATCAGAATATAATATAAATACATTTAGAACTGTCTTGCAGTTAAAATTCTAGCTGCACGGTTTTTAAATTCAGTAAGGCAAAAATAATAATAATGCAGCATTCTAATTATAATTTCCCCATCCTTTAGGCAAGTATGGTCTTTATAGAGAGCAAAGTTTTTAAGGCAGTGTATAGTTGGGAGGAGGGAATATAGATATGTTGAAATTCAATTTTCTGCAATTGTAAAACTGTTAAGCATCTGGCAGGGCAGAAATACTTTTGTCTATCTGCTTGTTGGAAGAGAGAACCCTTCGAAAGCTGCTCCTCCCCACCCCCACATGAAACACCTGCCTCCAAAAGCACGAGAGCGTTTTGTGCGTCTGTCTGCACTCCCTAGCCTGCTTTCTTTCCCTCATTTGGAACTGAAGCTCATTTAGCTGACTGCTTTTTAATTTTTATTTTTTTTAAAAAAAACACACGCACCATTTGAATCCTTGCAAATGTGCATTTAAATGGTTGAATCTCTAGCTCCCTTCTTATTCTTTCCCCCACTTTTTTCCCTTTTTTAAGTGGGGCTGTGCCTCTTTCAAAATTTGAGTTTAGCATACCACACAGGAAAGAACACAAGCTTGCCAAGTCCTGCTGAGCGTTTTTTCAAGCCTGTGAAAAGAATGAATTATTCAGCAGTAAGCATGCTTACAGCTGGCCATTTGGGAGCTTTGATGTGCGAATCAGGCGGTTGCATGAATGCCCTTATTGTCATGTTATGTGTACACAGTGTGTGAATTATTGAAAATAGTGAGGCCTGAGCCTCATCTGGTAGAGATTACAGTGCAGGCATGCTGGGTGAAGGTCTGTAATTGAAAATCCCCAGATGCTGTTTATTTGGCCTATGTCACATGACCTTCTGCAGTAAGCTTGTCTGAACAAAACGCTGCCTGCATAGGAAAGCGTTGCCCAATCTCCCACCCCACCCCTTTCCTGTAAGCCTTCTCAAAACTGACTAAGAGGAACACTCTAAACACTCGCTATGGGGATGACTTAACACCTGCCTATAATATTTTTTAAAGGCTTAAGAAAGATTTTGCTCATGGCTTTAAAATAGCGGGTGTCTTAAAATCTGTTTAATCAGTTGTTGACTTTTATCTACAAGAGAGGTTTCTTGTTAACTAATTTGGATTTAAAATTTCTCTCCCCTGGCCACAAATGCTACACAAGGTGGATTTTCTTTCTTTTTTTCTTTTTTGCTCGCATGCACACACACATGCACACACGCCTTTAACACAGGCGCTTTCATGGGTAGGGACACAGAATTTTATTGTGGTGTAAGATGCTAAAATCCTGGAAGGCCTGAGAGCATTCAGACATTCCTAATGCTGGCTTAAAGTTTCTTTAGGAATGCTGCTAATGAAGAATAATTCTCAGACGTCACCGATCCAAATGGCACAAAAATCTCTATTAAAAGTTAGTGAGACAAAATTTGGTTGGATCTAGGATTTCAAACAAAAACATGCATGTTCTATTCACCTGAGTAAATTTGGTGTTAGAATTTGTGCCGAGTACCTTAAGCTTACCATATTTTTTTTTCAATGAATCCGGGGACCTTTTCAGCTTCAAGTGGATTTTGTATGGGGACTGATTTGTAAATCCGGGGACTGTCCCTGGGAAATGGGGACGTCTGGTAACCTTAGAGTACCTTCCATAGGAAATCTAAGTCTTCCCTCTTTGCTCAAGCATCTATGAACAGAGATAAGGATGTATTTTATTTGATTTTTTTTAATCAGCTCTGTACTTGGGTGGGCAGGAAGAGTGCCTAAGACTGCAATCCAATACCCCTTTACCCGGGAATAAGAACCATGGAATTTAATAGGAGCTATTTCTGTATAGGATTGTTCTGCTTAACGTCTTAGGAATTTTCCCATTTCCCCAGCAAGGGCTTGACATTATTTTTCCAACCCTGATTTAAATAATGTGGGGGTTAAAAAAAAAGTTTTGTTTTTTAACAAAGAATTTTTGACAGGATTGTATATTATTCACCAAGCAAAGTAAGGTTTTGGTTTAACTACTGCCCCATTGGCCTTCTGTTTGTGTGTCCATTTCTTTGCAATGTGATAATGCAGTTGGAGATTAAGATAGAAGAATGAAAATTTGTACACACATCCAAGGCACAATTCAACATTTCTGATTTTCAAAGTTCAGACCTGAGTTTGATTCCCTCATGTTTGAAGAATTCCTAGAGGCTTCTCCAAACATTGTATTTTACAATTATTTTTATATTGTAATATCCCTTGAGCTGTGCTTACTTTTCTTATTAATATTACTTTTCATTTTTATTATTTGTATCTTCCTTCTTAGACAGAGTGGTCAAAATTTCCATTGACAAACCATAATTCTTTTTAAAAATAAAACTATGGAAGGAATGGAACCATGAGGAGACGTATTGGTGAGGTAGGGGGAGAGAAAGACAAGAACAGATTGAAGAACAGATTTTCAAAACACCAAAATTAGATAAATAGGCGAAAACAAACAAAAACAAAAGCACAACCTCTTACACCAAGAGAATATTTTGTTCCTCTGGCTGTGAAGCAGGGGAACAGCAGAAGGATCTCATCAAGACTCTGGTGTGTACAGTGGTACCTCCGGTTATGAATGGGATCTGTTCCGGAAGCCCGGCTGCATCCCGAAAACTTCATAACTGGAGGCGCCCTTCTGCACACGCATGTGGGGCGAAACCCGGAAGTATACACTTCTGGGTTTTCTGCATTCGCAGCCCGAAGTTTATGTATCCAGAGGGATACGTAAGCAGAGGTACGACTGTAGTGATATTTTCGCCTCTCTCATGCCAACCAGTTGGTCTTACATGAGGGATGGGCAGAAGGTATATAAGGATCTAGTTCAGGCATGGCCAAACCTGACCCTCCAGCTGTCTTGGGACTACAATTCCCATCATCCCTGACCACTGGTCCTGTTAGCTAGGGGTGATGGGAGTTGTAGTCCCAAAACAGTTGGAGGGCCAAGTTTGGCCATGCCTGATCTAGTTATAGACTTCTATATAGAATCATAGAATTGGAAGGGACCACAAGGTTTTGAAGTGGATCAGCAAGGATCTCTGACTCCCAGCAACAAAAAGACCATCCAACCTGCCAAAGAAATTACTGTTGAAATCAAGATGGGGAGGGTATACGAAAGTGGACTTTATGTGGAAAGACTTTTAGTTCAGTTTAGCTCTGGGACTCTAATCAAACCCCCAGGTGATTTTTTTTTTAAATTCTGCATACACTTCTTTTGCACTTGGCTCCAATTGCTATATCTTCAGGTTCGAGAGAATGGGATAGTCCTGCTTACCCAAGAACCGGCCTGTGATGGTGATAAAGAATGTGGAACATATAATGAACTTTACTCAGCTGAAACAAAAAAAATTCCTTCCAGTAGCACCTTAATGACCAACTAAGTTAGTTCTTGGTATGAGCTTTCGTGTGCATGCACACTTCTTCAGATACACTTCTTTACTCAGCTGAGCATTTAAATAAAACTAGCATATAGTCTGATGATCTATAGCACCTGACACAACTAGGTCTGTTGAGTTTTTAAAGAAAAAGTCTTGAAATCAAGAGGCTGAAATAATAACGGGATATACTCTAGGAATCTTGGACAGGATGGATTTCTGTAACAGAATAGTCACAAACAAGCATACCTTCATAATCTCCGGCTGTACCACAGAGCTAGATCATATTGAGGATCCAAACTGATTGAAGGCAGTACTGGAAATCTGGAGTTGTTTAAATGTTAAATCACCTCTATGGATTAATAATATCACCCTGTTAGGAAGGAGAAAATGGAGAGATGGAGCCAAAAGCACACAGAAACATATGGTGTTATATATTGAAACAGCACAGTTGTCACCAGTGTTGCCAACAAGTTCACACAAGTTATTTGCTCAGCCACTAGCCTGTCCACCCACACAAAGTCATTTGAAGCCTACTGATGGACTAAGAGACTCTCTTCCAGTTCACAAAAGGTTTCTTGTTTGCTGTGGATGATCCAGCGAGCAGTTTATAAGTCCTGTAGTCACTCTTCCAACACTTGATGACAAGAATTCTGACTCTGGTATTTTGCAAAGATCCAAACACAGAATACATTGGTGGTTTTCAAATAGAAACATTTTGGGCAAACAGTAGCCAGGCCTTTGCTACTGGAAAACGCAGTGATATTTCACATCGTGCCGTAAATTTGCCAAGGAGAAAAGTAAATTGATTGAATGAACTAGGGAGATTCCATATTTATTTGAATGCCCTCATGTCATTAATTTATTTGGATGGACAGCGTTCTCGAAGCAACAAACATGAGTCTGACCAAACTGCGGGAGGCAGTGGAAGACAGGAGTGCCTGGCGTGCTCTGGTCCACGGGGTCACGAAGAGTCGGACACGACTAAACGACTAAACAACAACATGTCATTTAACTCTTCTGTTGTGGAGAGGAGGGGCTTGAGATGACCTCTGTGGTCCTCTGCCAGTCTCCTGGGTACATCCCCACACAAGTGTGATGCTTGCTTTACATTTCTCAAGACATATCTAGTATTATGTGATGTTTTTTACTCAGGGAAGGGATGGAAGAAGAAAGCACAGGTTGTTTCCCCTACTTATTTTGACTTAGCTCATGTTAGCCATTAAAAGAATTGTAGTTTAAAATTCTAAAAGTACTGCAGTTTCTATAATCAGATTGTCATGGCCTCCCAGAATGTTGCTGAATTTTGCAACTGCTTTTGCAGGAGAATTCTCTTGTGGCTCAGTCACTAAGCTACTGTTTAAAATATATTTTTCTCAGTCTCTCATTCCACATGCCGGCTTGCTTGTGCTATTTTGTTTTGGGCACAGGACCTGATCCATTTTTAAAATGCACATAATACTTGTTGCTGATCTGTATTTTTGAATTGTGCAGC
Source organism: Podarcis melisellensis (assembly GCF_964234715.1). Taxonomy (NCBI): domain Eukaryota; kingdom Metazoa; phylum Chordata; class Lepidosauria; order Squamata; family Lacertidae; genus Podarcis; species Podarcis melisellensis. Next base: position 66,263,340 of record NC_138528.1, on the reverse strand, counting down.
TCTTCGCATTTATACCTTCATGCTGAATTTCTGGTTTTGTTCTTCATTGTAAATCTGTATTTGTTTCAGGTAGGAATGAACTGATAGCCAGATACATCAAACTTAGAACGGGAAAGACACGGACCAGGAAACAGGTAAGGAAATCCTGCAAGATAAAAACTGTGCATGTCAATGAATGACAGAATGTAGCGGTCTTGGCTGCAGTGGCTGCCTTTGCTTCAGCTCTGGTTAGTTCCTGCCTTGCTTTTTCAGTGTATTGAGTTTGTGTTCAGAAATAAAATACTGCTGTTTGTGCCATTCATCACTTCAGTGACAACTTCCTTAAGCACACCGTATGCTTGCAGTCATAAGCACCTATCTTTTAAAAAAACCTATTGGATGCATTAATCAATTAATTTCAGAATTACTGAGTTGCTATGATGGGACATAGTTGTGTTTTCTTCAGCTGCTCCTGTCCTCCCAGCCTATTCATTTGGCTTGCAAAGGGCAAGAACCTCATCTGGACTGCCAATATCAAATCCTTCCTTTTGACGCAAACACGTTATTAAATTGCTCTTACAAGAAGAATCCTAATAATATTTGGGGAGCAAAAGTGGTAACAGGGATCTTGTGGTGACTTCGGGAGGCAATGGCTGACAAATTTCAAGGTGCATTATTATCTTTATTTTTATTTAAGTTCTTTATTAAATCTGTATACTGCCCTTCATCCATAGCTCTCCGGGCGGTTCACAACATAAAAATCCAATATAAAAACACGTTGTTTTAAAGTCATCCAAATATATTTAGGGAAATCGTTTAGTAAAAGGAACAGAATGCTTTATAGCAAAGAGCAGAGAAAGGGTAGCAAATTGCATGTTTTCTTAGGTAAAGTCATCCACACAGTTTGTAGGCCATGCAAGATCCAAACTTAAGACGGTTCCCCAAAGTCCTTTGTTCACGCCATTTCAAACAGGGACAGCCTCATGTTGTCTCAGGACAAAGGAGCAAGAAAAAGCAGGAAGTTTACACCATGATTAGCAAGTTACAACTGGAATTTCTCCAGACAAAGAAGAATGTCCCCAGAACCTGCTAAGAGACGCTTAATTGTATCTCATATGTCTCTTCCTTGGTATTGAAAGTGTCTCCAAGCAGGATTGGCAGAAAGGGCTTTTTTTTTTTAACCAATGGGACAGAGAATTGAAAACTAGCTAATAATGAAAGAATAGGCAAAGAGAGGTTTTAGATTTCATGGACGATCTAGAGGAGGATATGTTCTTCTGTCAATGTGACAGAGAATCCACATCTGTCTATTTGCATGAGATGGGATTTGGGATTCTTTTTATTTATTTTATTTTATTAAGCTGATCTACCTCCTTCAGCTACTTACATTGCTGTGCAAGCCATTCAAGCCTGTTGAATTATTAGAGTTATAGCTGCTCTCTCACATTTTTATGACACAGGAAAGTAATACAAAAAACTGTATTTTTTGCTCTATAAGACTCACTTTTTCCCTCCTAAAAAGTAAGGGGAAATGTGTGTGTGTCTTATGGAGTGAATGCAGGCTGCGCAGCTATCCCAGAAGCCAGAACAGCAAGAGGGATGGCTGCTTTCACTGCACATTTTTTTTCTTGTTTTCCTTCTCCAAAAACTAGGTGTGTCTTATAGAGCGAAAAATACGGTACATTTATGTGCTGAGGTGACAAAGCTTGGTGTGTATTACAACTTCCAAGAGAGACACAGAAACTATGAAGGGTTGTCTGTGCTTCACCTAGAGCTAGTAACTTTGTATTCCCTTGTAATATTTTTCATCAGAGATTATGGAACATTCTTCATTTACATATGTAAATCAACATATGCCACTATGCATGTCCTTTGCGAGTTTTGCATCCATTTCATTTTCAAGTAGGGATCACCCTTGCCTTATGATGTTTATTATCTCACTTAGCCTTGTTTTTATCATAACCCCACCTGCAAGATTTCCTAAAACATTCTTAAAAATAAAAACATGGGGTTTGTAAAAGGATTTTGATCACCGAAGACACACAGACATTTCAAGCCTATTTGCGCAACTATGATTAGTTGACCCACTTTTTAAAATAGGAAATTTAATATTTTGCACTTATGGTTCCTGCAATTTGGAGCTGTTGAAAATTTCCTGTGCTCAGAATAATAATAATAATAAAGTTGGTACCTCTTAAGAAGAGGGCTGTGCAAATGTGTTCCCAGAGGTCATTTATTTGGACATTAGTAAGGTTGCTACATAGGTCAGATATATCAGATTTTGGCACTGCAGGATATACATTCTTGTTGGGACTGGTTGGTACAGGAATGTAGGCAAGAGATTTTGGTAGATTACTTCTCTGCAATGACTCTAATACAAATGAATACACACAAGGTTCTCTTCCAGGGGTTGCTGTGTGATTCTGCTGATCCAGGTCGGGGCCAGAGTGATGGGTGGTGGAGAAAACATTTCCAGACCAGACAAGCCTTTTTGAAGGCTCTAAGTCAGTGTTTCTCAATCTTGCGTCCCCAGCTTTGACCACTGGTCCTGCTAACTAGGGTTGGTGGGAGTTGTAGTCCAACAAAAGTTGGGGACCCAAGTTTGAGAAACACTGCTTTAAGTCTTCCTCCAAAGTCAAAGGAGGCCTCTGGTTCTAGGAGTTGGGTGGTGCATTTCCTCATGAACCCAGTGATTCTCCAAAACAATGAGGGAGTAGAGTTTTGATTCTTGCCTTGCTGCATTGCATACCTTCTGCCCTGGAATTCAGGGAGTGTAATTTCATCCCAGGATTGACCTAGGATGCTCACAGCAGGTGCCAGGCCATCTCCTCCTCTCTGTATCAGAGGACTATTGACCTTGTGAAGAGAGGCCTATCTATCTAAAAAGAATCACAAACTTTTATGGAGGCCCAGAATGAGTTATGCGACCCCTTCCAGCTTCCAGAATTGCAGCAGACTGGAATTTGATGTAGCTTCCCACCAAAGCTTTCCTGCCATTTAGCTCTGCTCAACTCTATATTCTTGTTATTTTTAAAAAAGACACCATCCTCCTTTTGCATTCTGAACTCCATCTTACTCATCTAGAATTCTCATGGGCTTAATATTGGTGTGTGTGAAGGGAAGGGTTGAAGTTCCTACATAGGCATGCTGTGCCTGTTTTGAGGTATGGTGAAAGGCAATGCCAACTGAGGGGAAAAGGGAAGGAAATGGCCAAATGCCAGTGGTATACTGTGATGGGACGATGAGCTGCTTGTGCGTAAAATGCAAGTCCCTCAGAGTTTGATCAGGTTTTCAAACCTCTGCCTGTGACGGAGCCCCTCCAGCATGGCTGCGTCAATCACTAGTAGAATCCGAAAGTGGCTGCTTTCGGAAACGTTTCCAACATAAAAGCTCCTTAACGGAAACACGTCGTCTGGCCTCTCGGCGTGACAGTTTCCGTCGAGGTGTGGGTGTCCCTATAGGAGGTCCTGAGACCTCCCCACTGGTTTCGCTTGAAGCGTCTCTGAGCCATCCCTCCGACTCACTTTCCCTTGGAGTTCTTGCTCGCCCTCTACTGGTTCCCTCTTCCGCTGCTACTGCTCTCTCAACCTCAGGGAGCCTTTGCACCTGCGGCGCTTTAGATGTCAGTTCCCTGACATATACGCAGCTACTTATTTATAGTGAAATAATTGTGTTTTTGCTGGTGAAATCTAAGTACAGTGAAGTTTAGGCAAGCAGCAACAAAAATGAGGGGCAAGCAACCATAAAAAATAGACTAGTAACCCAACCTACAATGTTATTTGTGTTTCTTGGATAAGCTCTTACCTGCAGGTAATTTGCAGGCTTAAAAAAAACACACAACTGTCTGCTTTCCTCACAGAACTGGATGTGGAATTTTGTGTATTTTTTTTTAAGCCTTAGGTAGTTTTCACGAGTAACATTTTAATTTCCTATCAGACACGACTTCCGAAATCAGGCAAAAGATGCACATGGTTTTGAAGAATTTGCACCAGAGTTCATAAGAGACTAAAAGGCAGCATTAGCATCACTCAGCCCTTAGTCTTTTCCCTGGATAAGTAACGGATGTGTTCCATTTGTCTTATTTATGGTCAGTTCAGATACCGTGCCAACCATGGTTGAGAAAGTTTAACTATGGCTTAGTTAAATCAACAAGCCATCCACTAGCAGAGGAAGAGGAGTGCGGGGGGAGCACACCCTGGCATCGCGATCCAGGTAGGGTGCCATCACAGCTGCCCCCCACCTGCACTGGGCGCCCCACCCCTGCGGACGGCGCGCCCCGCCTGAAGCTCCGCCACTGAAGCCATCATTTGTGAACCAGCGGGCCCAATGCAAGTGTGGAAATCATGATTTTTGCTAACGATAGTTTGGAGTGGTATCTCCATTTATAAACCATCGTTACTGCAACTAAAGGCTGCGCAGAGAGGAAGGAAAATGAAATTTCACAAATAACTGTGAACTATAGTTTACCTATATATTTGGAAGCTCAGCCTCTGGTTTGTGTGGGTGTAATGTCTGAATTGAGCCAGTCTTTGCACCAGTCGTATGTAAAGTTAGTTTTCCTATTCAGAATACAAGAAGCTGCTTCACAGCAAGTCAGATCATTCGTTCAGCTAGTGCAGTATTGTCTACATTGACTGGTGGTGCCTTTTCCCGGTCCTATTTGAACAGAAATTGACCCTGGAATCTTTTCCATGCAAAAAGCATATGCTCTGCCACTGAGCTGCCTGTTGTTGATAAGCAGTGTCCAGTGCACAGCGGAATGATGAGAAGTATGAGCCAACATGCTCTATACTACTTTATTTACAGTTCAAAGCTGGTAAGTTACAGAAAAACATTTTCCCTCTGCCGGAGCAGAGAAATGCATCATCTCTCCTCTAAGGCACGGAGAGAATCTCAAACTGAAACTGCAAAGAGCAGGGAAAAACAGGAAACCAGTATACGTCACATCCAGTCTCCCGTTCCCGTGGGAAAACCTCCAACAGTACAGACTGTGTGGAATGTAAACACCTGTCTTGTGACAAGCACTTCTGCTACTCAGTGAGGGAAGCAGAAACCAACATCCTCCCCCTTTCTGTGAACATCACTGGGCAGCGTGTTCGTACAATATCAGTACAAACCCAACTTCTGCACATAGGTACAGTGTTGATCCCTTGATACAATCTTGGACAATACATCAGCAGGAATTTCATTACCTGGCATATAGGACACCGTTACGAGTCCCTTCTGAATACGTTCCCTAGCATGTTGCACCTTCAATTGCAAGTGTTTCGTGCTTTGCTTACAACCTTCAGAATTCAGCAAAGCCAAACATGCTTTGTTGTCCTGGTAAACCTGGATTGGACATTTGACAGGAATTTTCATCTCTTTGCACAATTGTAACAACCATTCACAATCTTTAAGTGAATAAGACAGTGCATTCAGTTCAGCTTCACAAGTACTTAAGCTAACTGTTGTTTGCTTCTTGCACGACCAATCAAATAGACCCTGATTGTACATATAGCAAACTCCAGACGTACTTTTCCTGTCTGTAGAGTCACTTCCAAAACTTGCATCTGCAAATATCTCAAGACCACCAGACTTTTGATTGTTAAATCTCAGTCTGTAATGCATAGTGCCTTTCAAATACCGTGCTATGCGTTTCAGAGCTTTCCAATCCTTAACAGTAGGATTGTTGACTTGTCTGCTTAGCAAATTACAGCTAACAGCAATGTCTGGTCTTGAACATCTGGCAATGAAGTTTAGCTTGCCTAGCACACTTCTGTACAGTGTAGTGTCAGAAAATGCTTCTTCAGTGTCATCTACCTGATAACTTGTTATCATCGGTGTGTCCACAGGGTTAGCATCCATCAGGTTTAGTTTGTTTAACACATCAGCAATTTTCCGTGACTGGTGTACTAGAATGTTACCATCTTGATCTCTCTCTATTTCCAGAGATAGGTAGTTGTTTACCTCACCAAGATCTTTCATGTCAAAGTGCTCTTTCAGTTGAGCTAGGGCGTTATTGTACATTGTGACATCTTTCCAAAAGAATAAAAGATCATCAACATAAAACAAACAATACAGTTTCTTTTGCCCCTCCTCTTTGACAAACACACATGGATCAGATTTCCCTTGCTTAAAACCTAGAGAAAACAATACTTCAGTGAGTTTTGTGTGCCAACACCGTGCACTTTGTTTGAGACCATAAAGGGACTTTTTCAGAGCACAAACATATCCCTGTTTTACCTGTACGCCATCAGGTGGAAGCATATAAAGTGATTCATTTAGAGATCCGTACAGAAAAGCTGTATTCACATCATGGTGACTAATGTGTAGATTTTCCTCTGCAGCTAGCTTGAGCATAAGCCTAATGCTCTCATACCTCACTGTGGGTGAGTAGGTCTCGTGATAGTCTTCACCTGGTACCTGTGCAAATCCTCTGGCTACCAATCTGGCTTTGTGTCTGACTATCTTGCCATTTTGATCAGTCTTCGCTTTGAAGACCCATTTGCTTCCAAGCAATTTCATTCCTGGAACTATTGGAACTAGGTCCCATGTTTTGTTCCTTTCCAAGGAATCAAGCTCAGCCTTCATGGCATTTAACCATGGCTCAGCTTCCTTTGAATCCAAATCCTGGATTTCTTGGAAACTTGAAGGTTCAAAAACCTTCTTGGGGCTTTTAACAGCTGTTACTGCTATCTTAGCAAACTCATCAGCAAATCTCTTTGGAGGTCTGCCTTTTGTGGCTCTCTGTGACCTGCGAATTAGCCTTAAGTCTTCAACACTCTCCTCTTCCTTCTTAGGAGAAAAGTGACCTATTGTGAACAATGGTTCCTCCAATTCTTGATCAGAGCTTTCAGAGGGTCGCATAGAGGCTTTCGCACTCTTGAAATCCTCTGAATCATCTGATTCAGTTTCAGACTCAGAATCAGAACCTTCATCAGTGGGTGTGGGTTGTTGCGGTTGCTTTTGACTATCCTCAGTCTCATCACTGTCATCAGGATAACATTGGAAAATTCCCACATTCTCCCCCCACTTGGCATTGTACTCAACACTTCTTGTGAGCTTAATCTCCTTAGAGTCAGTCATCATTATTCTGTAAGACCCTTTCTGATAACCTAGAAAGATACCATGCAATCCACGCTTGTCTAACTTTGAGTGTTGTGGTGAGTGAACCCACATGTCCGAACCAAAAATTTTCATGTGTTTGATGTATGGCTTCTTGCCAAACATCTTCTCATAGGGGGTACAACCAATCGCTGAAGATAACCTGCGATTATAACTGTAAGTGAAACATGAGAGAGCTTCGGCCCAATAACTCTCTGGAAGATTTGCATCATGCAGCAAGGTTTTTAACCCTTGAAGCAATGTTTGATTTGCTCGTTCCGCAAGCCCATTCTGCCATGGCGAGCGAGGACTAGACAAATCGTGTTGAATTCCTTTCTCAGCCAGAAAAGCTTCAAACTGCTGAGAAGTGAACTCTCCCCCCCGGTCGGTGAAAAGAATCTTAATCTTCTTACCATGCACATTTCCCAACCAAGCACAGAATTCCTTGAACCTAGGAAAAGCCTCTGATTTCTGCTTGAGATTGTACACATAAATATACCTGGAAAATGCATCAACGAGAACCATGAAGTACCTATTCCCACCCAAAGAGGGCGCTAGTGGACCAACCAAATCAGCATGAATAATTTGGTATGGCTCTGTAGCTTGCCTACTAGACACCTTACCTTTCGCAGCCATTTTCACCTTGTTTGCTGCGCATGCCTTGCACTTCATGTGGTACCTGCAGGGTTTAATAGTCATACCTTCAACCAAAGCAGGCATTTTAGATACTGCCTCAAAATGCAAATGTCCAAATTTCCTGTGAAAAGCATGAATACAATCTGCATGCAAACTTTTGTTAGAACCTGCAATGCAACAAGTGTCATCCTGCACAACATCATCATAATACAAAACAAACAAACGATCAACAAATTCAGCATACAATTGATAATCATTTTTCTTGGTGATGATGCATCTATTGTTCTTAAAGGAAACGTCTATTTTCCGCTCCATCAGCTGTCCAACGCTAAGCAGATTATGTTTCGCGTCCGGCACATAAAGCACGTCCTGTATCGATAAGTCCAAACTGTGAAGAACAACAGTTCCGTAGCCTTTACTGGGGATTGTGTGGTCATCCGCCTGGTGAATCGCACCTTCCTGCGGTGTAAAAGACACGAACAGTCGCTTATCGTTGCACATGTGATGCGTTGCCGCTGAGTCAACAACGAAGAAAGATCTAGACGTCTTCTGGACCTCTGCAACCTCTGCAATCTTTGCAACCTTTGGAGCGAAGCGTGAGACCATTGCCTTGTGCTGCGTTGTCCTGGACACCGGACCTTTGCCTTTGCTCTGGCCTTTTCCACGCAATGAGCTTCCGCTGCGCTGCTCTGTCTTGGCCCTGGGATATTTGCATTCCCTCTTCATATGGCCTAGACGTCCACACGAGTAGCATTTCACTGCCTTCAAAGCTTTGGCGCCATCTGGTGGTTCCACTGCACTATGGGATGACGTCTGTGAAGACTCCCCCTTTCCCATGCAGCTATCACCCCGCCGATCTGCTACATTCTGAATCATGGCAGTATCACAAGCTACTGTGAGTTGAGCATTTGGCTGATGAGTGGTATCAAATTCCCCACTTGCCCCATCCAGCCTTCTGCAGCTAGCCATCATGACTTTGGCATTTGCCTCTTGCGTCATCTATGCTGCTTTAAATCAAGCTGCTGTATACATGCTACTTCTGTGTACAGCTGCTTCAATCCAAAGGCAATCTCAAAACAGCCTCTGCCTTTGAGCCTGCGCCTTTCTGTATGCTGCGTTGCTTATCTGCAGCTGTTTCAAACTGCATTCCAAAAGCAAGCTCAAAAGTGATAGTCCCCAAGTGCTTTCTCAATGTTGCCCTTTAATTTTTGCTGCGTCACATTTGCAGCTGCTTTGAAACAACAGCACTTTACTTTCGTTTTCCCCCAGCATAGCGTCCCTTTGAGCCATTTGCCTGTGCCGCGGCAAAACCGGCTATAAAAGTTCAAAGTCCAGCCATAAAGCCATTAATTAGAAGCTGGCAGGCTGCCCGGAGCAGTAGCACATACCTTCATCAATCATTTTGACGCGCAGAGCAGATACCTTGCGATCCGTGCCTCTGCCGCTGTTCCGATCCTCTTTGCTCCTTTATTCCTTTGCCAGGAGCCCGACTTCTGAAGACCAATCTCAAAACACTGCATTTTTCTGGGCCCATAACCAAATGTTGTTGATAAGCAGTGTCCAGTGCACAGCGGAATGATGAGAAGTATGAGCCAACATGCTCTATACTACTTTATTTACAGTTCAAAGCTGGTAAGTTACAGAAAAACATTTTCCCTCTGCCGGAGCAGAGAAATGCATCATCTCTCCTCTAAGGCACGGAGAGAATCTCAAACTGAAACTGCAAAGAGCAGGGAAAAACAGGAAACCAGTATACGTCACATCCAGTCTCCCGTTCCCGTGGGAAAACCTCCAACAGTACAGACTGTGTGGAATGTAAACACCTGTCTTGTGACAAGCACTTCTGCTGCTCAGTGAGGGAAGCAGAAACCAACACTGCCACCAATTCCCAAAGGTTACTAAACAGGGCTTTTAACTGAAGTGGAGAGAGAACAGAATTTAGGAATTATAATGGAGACATTTTACATATGAAGACTTCCTTTTTTTTTACATTCTTTGATCGCCACCTTACCTGTTCGTATAGCTAGAAAAGTGCCAAGTCCCTTGCATTTTTTCATTTAGAAAACACATTTAAGTCAATTTGGTGTGGTACAGAACTGAGCCAGAATCCATGGACTCCTCCAGTTTACAGGAATACACATTCTCTCTCTCTCTCTCTCTCTCTCTCTCTCTCTCTCTCTCTCTCTCTCTCTCTCTCTCACACACACAGAGGGTTTTCTCAGCTGATTTTGTCAGATGCCACACATTCCTCCCATTGATTATGTGTGTTAACCCCTCAAACTGAATTCAGCAGGAAAGCCTACTTGTGTGAAAATTCCACAAGTGAACATTAAAGGGCTCCTGAAGTTTTAAAAGTAAAAATATATCAGTAAATAATCCAATAATACAGATTGTCTATAAAGGGTAAGAATTGTGTCCTGGGACTAGATTGTGCTGTGACTGTGGGTCTGTCTGATGCAAACCTACAGCTATGAAATTACTCTGTATAATTACACTGGTAACACAAAATATCCCTCTAATGAATAGATGCGGGATATAATAACTTCCATTAGTATCTTTTATGTGTGATTCTGAGGAAGTATTTAAAAAGGTAGTGACTTTCATGTCATTCCAGCCAATTATCTGACTGCCTTTTGGGTGAAGGTTCTGAAAGTTTCTTTTGGTGATAGACAGTTTGTCCCCTGGGAAGATGTTTTATAGGAGCATTGAGGTGGGGAGAGGGGCAATCATTAGATTTTTAATGTTTCTTAGTTTCATTGCATTCGGAACCATGTGATACTTAACTGCTGAAGTGGATTAAGGATTCTTCTATCTACATAGAATATTCTGTTATGGAGATTGCCAGAGAGCTGTGTGGACATTGCTATTCCTACTGATTGCATTTTTTAAAAAATAAAAGTGATATATGCATTTGTGATTGATAAAATTCTCTGCATTATGGACGCTCATGATTAACAGAAAAACTGATGGCCATTGAAACAGTTTATTAAACTTGTTATGTCAAGAGGAAGGATTTGTGATTGGACTTCACCCATAAATGCTGTGTGGATACCTTATGCTGCTGGTCAATTGTAATTTTCATCATACAGGACACAATACAGAAGTTTAATGCTTCCTGCACATTTTTGTTACAACAGTCTTTTCTATCCTCAGTATAATAATAGAGCTGTCTTACAGATGTGTAGCACGTAGTACCATTAGTGTGTAGGACATGGAGCGAGGAAGCCAGAGTTCGATCTGCACTCAACAACGAAGAACACAGGATGATCTTAACTTTTTGGTTCATTGCCTCAAAAGGTTGTTGTAGTGATATTGAGATGGTACCTGTGCTAACTTGAGCACCTTTGAAAGGGGATAGGATATGAATGTGATACACACAGTAGTCGGCAACATGGTGGTTATACAGGGTGAGTCTTTTAAAAGAGGCCCCGTGGAAGATGTGTACTCTGAATTTGGTTCATTCATTATGGTGGTGTCTAATTATGTAACTGTGGCTGGATCTGGACAGATTAAAGAAGTGTTTCAGTTTAAAGCGTTGTAAATTTAAACAGGGAAAACAGGTAGAGAAAAACGGGGATCCACGTCACCATCTGGTGGTGCAATGTTATATTGCACATACAGAGCATATAAATTACTTTTCCTTTACCAGTCTAGCTGAGTTCTGTTTTTAACATAACATTCCCCTCCTCCTCCGTTGGTTTATTGCAAAATAATGACATGAAACTGACCACGAGATCAATTGCTTACAAAGTTTGTCATGCTTCTATTGTAGCCATAGCCTAGCAAAGATAGTTTTGTGCTCCACAATTATGACTGCAGTATTTGTATATGCAATATTCATTCATGTTCCATTTGAAACTGGGTGTTCCTTAATTAATTGCAACGAAACTTAAGCGCTATTGAATACATCAAAATACAACTTTCTTGGCACTCTGCTTGTCCTTAAATTTTATATAGTCTTATCAGATATTAAGCAAACATTTGTTCTGAAAAAGATCTGCAAATATTTATCCATAAGGCATGCCTTTACTACAAAGACTGTAGCTGAAAAGGTTTTAAGAAAAGAGCATGCAGTCTTTCACGGTAGGCAACGTCCTAGTTTCTCTGTCAGAATAATAAATTGAGTAGTCTAAAATGTTTTCTTCTTAATCATGTCACTGCAGTGATGATCAGTAAACTCTGCTAAAAGCGTGGTGCGTGGCTGGGAATGTCTTCTCTTAACAGCAAAGCTTACTGAAGATGCAAATAACTTCCCCAAATAAACTTTTTTTTTTATTTTTTTTAAAAAAGAAAAACAGATGTTTGATTTTTTGTGTTTCTTTTGTGTTTTCTTTTTTATTCTTTTTCCCCCCTTTTCTTTTATAACTCTGAACAATGTAGGTGTCTAGTCACATACAGGTCTTAGCAAGGAAGAAAGTTCGAGAAATTCAAGCCGCCATTAAGGTACGTTTGGCTTGCCCAGTTGTAGGGGGCTTTTCATCTCCATGGTTACAGGCTTTTCCTTTGTTTCCCTCCCTTCCCCTACCCTGCAGGTGTCTAGTCACATTCAGGTTCTTGCCAGAAGGAAATCTCGTGATTTTCATTCCAAGCTGAAGGTATGCGCTTTTCTGCTTTTGGGCTTGTGGTTGCTATGCCTTTCACTTCCTGTTTTCCCTGGTGATCGGTGAATGCCTGGTGCTGTGATTCTTGTAACCTAGTTTCCTTGCATGTGGTGGCTGTTTACATTTCTTTGTGTTTAATCTCTTCCCTTCGCTGATTTCTGCACTGGCCTCTCTCTCTCTATTTTTTTTTTTAACAACCTTCAAAAATGTTACTTGCTGTGTGCATGCGTACTCCTTTTTAAAGGTTCTTTTTTTAAACAAACAAAAAAAGCATTAACTTAGTGTTTGTACTAAAAGCATTGCAGTTAAATAGGAGTTTTGTGTCTGCACACACATGCAGCTGCAGTTTGATAACTGAGATGGTATATTTCCCACTCCCCCCCCCCCTTGTTAGCTGGATTTTAAAAATACTTGCAGGGATTTTAAAATAAATAGATAAAAGAAAACACGTTTTCTGATCAGCATTAGATTCCTATCCTACCTCAGGCTATTCTACATTTGTCTGTGATTTACGGAGATTCTAATTTGCCACATCCACCTTTAAATCACTTGTCACCCAAAGTAAAATGTTGACTCCAGCTATGATCCCCTCAAAGTGAAGCACTTTCATTGGCTTCAGCGGGAGAGTTCGGCATCTGCTCTCGGCTTGAAATCACTGTGACTTAGAAGTGATTAACTTTGAGTTACGCCCTTTGGGTGAGATCCAGTCTCAGGTCTCCCCATCTGTTTCAAAGAGGAGTGGAAAAGGAAGTGGAAGTCCCATTTGTGTAAATCTGACTGCGATCCTAAACTCACGTATTGGAGAGTAAACTCCACTAAGCACAGTGGGACTTAATTTTGAGTAAACATCTGTAGGATTGGGCTTTTTGATTAGTTTTATCTTTGTAGTTTCCTAAATTGCATAACCAAGGGAAAGATATTAATTGCTTCCCTTAAACTTTAAGAGTGATGACCCCACCCCCCATTTTCTGATTTCTGAGAGGAATGACGAAGTGATAAAAAATGCTTCTGTTGCCAGATTTTGCACAAAAGAATCCCTGAACGTTCAGTTGTTAGGTTTGGGGTGATTTTTTTTTGCTTTGTTTTAATTTTTCAGTAAACTATAGCATCTTCTTGACTATCATCTGAGATCCTACTAATGTTTGTCTGTCTTTTTGCTGAGCTTTTTTTTTTTGGTTTTTGTTTGTTTAAAGTCACTTGAAAGCAAAAAGCATTTCAGAAAGTGATTATGCTGCCCTAAGTGGTAAACACTGTGGATGTTGCTTGCCGCAATCCTGGAACTGCAATATGTAAATAACAGGCCTGGCTTTGTAACTGTCCTACTTGTCAGGAGCTTTGGGTTTTCAATATGCTGTGGGCAGCATGCTGGCAAGCTTGTATGGCTGTTGGTGGCTGGCTTGTGAGCTGGGCTGGCTGAGCAGTCGCGGTTGGTGAAGAACTAAGGGAACTCTGAAAGTACTGCTTCTTAACCCAAGGTGCAACGATACAGAAGGCTGTAGCATTTTCAGACTAAAACTATCCAACTTAATGGCTAAAACTAGGCATCTTAGCACCTGTTTAGAAAACCAAGCAGTGTACTGACACCATGTACTAAATTAATAGTGAGCACCTGCAGATTCTTTTGTGGAACTGAAGTCAGACATTTGTTAGCATGGGATACCTGCTTCGATTTCTACCAAAGAGCCTATTCTTAGGATTAAATGGTTGCAATTCTGCCATGCAGGAAAACCACCCAGGTGTGTTTCTTACCCACACCTAAATATTTAAAAATGTACCGCTTTTAAATTTGAACTTATTTCTTATTGCTGCACTGCCTGTATGATGATGAAGCTTTCTGCAGAGCAAGGCAGCAAAGTAAACACCAATGATACCTTCAAGTCCTTTTTCCTGGTGGGCTCTCTCTCTCTCTCTCTCTTCACTGAATTTAGTTTAGTGATGTTTTCTGTTGAATGCACTGGTTCCATGGAATTTGCTGAAAAAATCTGCTGATACATCTGTCGAGTAATAATTTCTGCCACTCCCACAATGTCAGCATGTACTTAAGCGTAAAGAGACAAGTTGCGGCAGTAAAAGATGCTTTGGGCGATCAGGCACTGATGAAAATTAACCACTGATTATCACAAGTCTTGCTCTCGAGTTTCCTTGTTGCTACAGGGAAAAAATAACTAGGAGATGTTTCTGTGGAAAAGGATTGATGATGAAGATAATAATAATATTATTAATAATAATAACAACAACCATCTATGAAGTGGCAGTGACTCCACCCATGCAAAATATATTATTTTATGTGAAGTAGAAATTATGTATATGGTCCTTTAGAAAGAAATAGACAAGAGTCAGATGGTTCGCCAGAACAGAATCCATGATGATTTTGGGAGTTGGTATGAGGTTTGTACTTTCTCTCCCTGTCATCCTCCTCAGTGCTATCATAATTATAACAATAGAACTGGGCTATCCTGCATTTCCTTGAATATAGGATGTCTTTGACTTGTAGAGTAGAATTTGCTTTATGAGATTCTATTGCAGGGGACCTTCAAGCATAGGCTCTCTTTTATATTATGTCAGCACAGTGTATGCAAAGACAACAGAAGAATGTGGTAGGGGCAGGAGAGGGAAAGTGTGAGACCATCTCCCAAATTCACACAGACAGTTCTGGTGACTGAGTAGGTCTTACTCAGCACAGGTTGTTATATGACTGCTTATTTCTAGCTCCTGTGGGTTGACTGGAAAAAAGTAGTGACTAATGATGTGCCAAAAAATTAACTTGCATTTTTACCAAAGGGGAGACAAATTTTCAGTGAAATTCTATCGGCAGGGTGTGAAATTTTTCTCTTGCTTGCCTTACAATTGCCAAGCACCATTTGTGAGTGCCATTTTTTTTCATTCTACAAATAATCTCACCACTGTTCTGCACTCTGCAACCTTCTTGAGTTCTGCTGGCTTCAATTAAAGTCCAGGGAAGATGTCATGAGGTAACTCTTCCCACGGGGCTTTTTGAGATCAGGAAGTGCAGGCAGCTAGGGAGGCTGCAAAGTACTGGGGACTACATACTGCACCAGTGTGGTGTAGTAGTTAAGAGTGGTAGAATCGTAATCTGGGGAACTTCCCCGCTCCTCCACAGGCAGCTGCTGGGTGACCTAGGGCTAAGGGCTAGTCACATTCTTTGAAGTCTCTCAGCCCACTCACTTCACAGAGTGTTTGTTGTGGGGGAGGAAGGGAAAGCAGGTTGTAAGCACTTTGAAACTTCTTAGGGTAGTGATAAAGCGGGATATCAAATCCAAACTACTTCTTCTTCTTCTTTATTGTAAAGTAGAGACCTCTGCCACCTTGCAGGGAACCAGGCAGAGGGCCTTCTCGGTAGTGGCACCCAACCTGTGGGACACCCTCCCACCAGATGTCAAAGAGAAAAATAACTACCAAACTTTTAGAAGACATCTGAAGGCAGCCCTGTTTAGGGAAGCTTTTAATGTTTAATAGATTATTGTATTTTAGTGTTTTGCTGGAAGCCGCCCAGAGTGGCTGGGGAAACCCAGCCAGATGGGCGGGGTATAAATAGTAAATTATTATTATTATTATTATTATTATTATTATTATTATTATTATTATTGCTGAATGATAACTCAAGATCAGATCCCCGCACATACAGGAATTCAAAAATGCATTGAGAATGGGGAGGGGGGAGAGAATGGAAGCTTCATTCTTAGGGAAAGAAAACTTTTGAGAAATTGAATGACAGTTCCAGCACAGTACTAGAAATGGCACACAGCTAATTGTACCAAGCCTCTTCCCGAGTTGGTGCAGATTAGGTGGGAGACTGAGGTAGCAGCGCCTACTCTCAGTCTGCCTGTAGCACCAGGTGGAGCACTGAGTACATTTACTCTTGCACTACCAGTCCTTCTAAGGAGTAGTGTCCCCTTGCAGTTCTTTTGGGACACATCAGCCAAGATATTATCAAACCTATTGAATTACTTTGTAAAATCAGAGAAGATAGAGACTTTGGCTTTCTGTGAAGATGCAAAGTCTCATACAAGTTTTGACTTCCTCTGTAAGCCTCTGTATGAAGCAGAGGCCACCATGACTAGGGATGAAAATAGACTTTTGCTAAAAGCTTATTCTGCACATGTGCAGAACTTTAGTTTGCATTCTGAGCTGTAGTATGTCTTCAGGGAAATACAATTTGAGTCATACAGCAAAATGTTAAAAACTGGGCAAATCTGTATTCTGAATTTGATAATTCTGAACTTCAGCAGCGTCCCCATTTCTGACAGATGATGACTGTTCAACTAGTTCATTGTTCACTTGGCATCATGCAATCAGACAGAATAATGCATGAGGGCAGTGGGATCAAGTGTCTCTCTCCAATTTATGACATTTTATGTCCCGCAGAAGATCTGAATAGAATGTATTCACAATAATGGCCCATGTTCAGACTTTATTTGTATCTGTGTGGGCTTTTTCAGATCTGCTGAATATCTCAATGTTGCTAGTGATGTGATCCTGCAGCATACTGTTCCCTGTAAGTGCCATGTTATAGGAGCAGGGCAATGTGCAGCTTCAACATCCTTGCTTCAGGGGATCTAGGAAATCTAGAAATGCCACTGAAGCAGATATGGAAAACTAGCCCTTGCCTTAGGTGTGGAGATAAGCAGAATCAAGAAGGGAAACAGCAAGCCCATCCTCTCTAGTTATGATACCCAAGGGAGAAACACCATGTAAACAGAAGTGGCCAATCCAACAGTTGCCATCTCAGTTAACACAAGCCCAGACATACGATGCTTGATAGGCCATAACTTGTCCCATAGCCATCAGGTCCAATCCACATGTGCACGGAAACAAGCTTGTCTTGCAGGGGGTGAGGGAAGATTTCATCTCTTACACCAGCAAGCTGTTAAAAGTGCTTTTCTATGGGCAGCTGCTGGGTTCTGTGGAAGCTGCAACCCAGTATTGAAAGGCAAATGAAGAAATGATGAGAACCATTGGGGGTACTAAGTGGTGCCTCTCATCATCACAAGGATTTCTACTTGCACAATGGGACTTCCCCTTCTTTCCTCCCCTACACAACTCCTAAATTTGTTCCAGGATCCAGGGCGTGTGTGAGGGAAGCAGAGGGAGGCAAGTCCTGTTGCACAAGCAGAAATTCTAGGATATTTTGCCCAAGCATCATAATGTGTTAGGGTCAAGTCCCAGAATATAAAAACCAAAGGCCAAATGATAAATGGCTTAAATACAAACTCAGCTGCCCACAAATGGAACGACTCCATTTGCCCACAAAAGACTGTGGGATAACAGGGTTAAAATCAGAGTGTGGCCTGACTACATATTTTGCCTTAATAATCAAGAAGAATACAGCCAGCCTGAATACATTTTTAATAAATATGCATTCAAACACGCAATTTCTAAAAGCGTTTTAACATGGCAGCAGCTGTACCTTTAGGCACATACTGGAGAGAATAGTTTCTAGGTACATGAACCTGAGTCTTAAGGAACACATGGTTGTCCTTGCCCTATCTTGCTGTGGGAAACGCCTCTGGAATCCCCCATGTATAGTCTGGAGAAGTCTACACATTCTAACCCAAGTTTGAAAATGTTTCCTTCCATAGGTGATGGAAACTTCCTCAGTGTTAGTGATGGCAATTTTGATAGTTCATGAATAGAATACCACTAAAACTAGGAAATGTCACAACTCCTCCTTTTGCGTTGGTGTGCCATAGTGTGTTACTCCTGTAAACATTGGAACAGTTTCATACTTGGGGGGAAAGATATCTCTCCCCAAAAGATCTGAGCAGGTGTATGGATATTAAGAGAGTATTTTGCCCTAGAGATAACAAGATATTTGGCTTTGATTTCCAGTATTCATTAGCATGTAAGCTTAAAATTCATTAAAGGAAGCCAAAAAAAATATTAAAAATGCCTACAGTTTGCATGTATGTGGTGCTTTAAAATCCATTAGTGTACATTCCGCGCTGCCTGCATGTAAAAAGAAAATACTGTTGACAGTTAGGATGCTAAAGATAGCTCTATAGAGCCTTTTCCTTTTTCTTGTTTTTAATAAATGAACAATGATAAAAGCCTTGGAAAATTCCCTTTGATGTGAATGAAGTCTTCTGCATTTTGAGATACAATAAGATGGATTAATTGCTCCTCATTAGGCAGCAAGTTGGAATAGCTTTGAATGTGGGTTCTCTTTTAGCATTAGCTATTGCTTGGCTGAAATAGCCGGCTTTTGTATTTACTACTGTCTTCTCTAATAATAAGCAAATTGGAGATCATGGCTACAATTATTCAACTGTCTTTTGCCCAGTACAATTGTATACTTCCATGGTTTGTTTTTTTTTTAGCTCCAGCAAATAATTTCAGAGGTTATTCTAATCAATACAGTCTAAATGCAGAACTAAGATTTGTAAAATTACTTATTAGAAAACTGTTTTATGCTAGTATTTCATGCTTTACTGTAAAATTCATTTTAAGAGCAAATTGCAGCTTCTTTGCCTGAACATTTTTTAAAGTAATGTTTTGTTAGATGTCTATGTGGGTTTTAATGAAAATATGTAATACCACATAATTTATGCTGTTGATTTTTTAACATGCACATTATCCCTTCTTTTAATTATATGAAGAATATATTTTGAAAAGTTATATTGCATATCTCTTTCATTTCCCTGGGATATGAAATCATTTTGAGTAGGCTGCTTAGGCTCAATGAATTATTTCGAAGTGTACATTAGTTTTAGAACAGATGATGAACATAAGTTGCTGATTTCTTGCCTTTAAAAAATCCATTCCAACCTGTTTTATCACAGGTTTTAAAAAAATGGAATGACCACATTTGGACATCATGCTTGTCTGTAGTTTAGTTTAGTTTAGTTTTTTAAAGCTGTAATTAACATTAAGCAGATTTGTCAGTTTAAATGATACGACAAACTATGGCTAAGCAAAAATGGAAGCAGCAGTTTCCAAACCCTTCTGAACCAGAAAATGAGAAGGGAGGAAGGGTGCTAGTCAGAGGCTTGCAGAAGTTTGTATACAGCAAACTAATCTATGGTGGATGTAACATGGCCAGCATGTTAATCTTTTAGGGCATTTGCTTCAAAACCAATTGGCACTCAAGGAAACACAGGGCTCTGATTCATTAAAAGATATAACAGCATTGTAGAGTTGGGAGGGAACAAATGTAAATGTTGGTTTACATTTACCGCATTTTTCGCCCTATAGGACGCACTTTTTCCCCTCCAAAAATAAAGGGGAAATGTGTGTGCGTCCTATGGGGTGAATGCAGGCTTTCGCTGAAGCCTGGAGAACGAGAGGGGTCGGTGCGCACCGACCCCTCTCGCTCTCCAGGCTTCGCGGACCTGTCCGCAAGCAGCGGGAGCCAGCGCTGGGCTCCCACGACTTGCAGAGAGCTGCCTGTTTGGGGGCTGGGGTCGGGAGAAGCTCGGGCCTCCCCCGCCCCAGCCCCGCGCCTGGGGGGAAAATAATTTTTCCCCCTTTATTTCCCCCCCAAGAAAACTAGGTGTGCCTTATGGGATGGTGCGTCCTATAGGGTGAAAAATACGGTAATTTTAATATATCCCATATCTGCTAATGTTCTCTAATGGCTTGCAACTTGAAAACAAGTAGTAAACAAAGTAGTAAACAATAAAATTATTAATCATGAACGTATTACACTCAGCTTCATAACAGATGCAGCCTCAAGAGTTTTGTCGAATGCATAGGATGACCATCAGCACCTTGTGCTCTGCACAAGCACTTTGATTCCTGTTTTCCTCAGCTCCAATGTTTTTTGTGTTTTACACACATGCCCCCCATCTCCCCTCCCCTTTTATCATGTACAGCTACTTTGTCTGACCCCGCAAGAGCAACCAAAATTCTCAGTGAGGTGGATTGCCTTCCCTTTAGCCTTTGCTCAGGGTGCATTGCATTTTGTAGTTCAGAATAGAAAAAAGATGAAAGGGAGACCCATAAGGAAGTTTTATAAAATTCCATAATGAGGAGAAGAGATGGATCGAGAGGCATCTTACTTATACTCCTTCACAACCTTAAAATTTGGGAATACCCAATGAAAATCATTGTTAGAGTATGTGTGGCAGACAGAGCAATTACTCACAAAGTGCATTTATAAGGGAATGAGATAAATTTGTGGAGTGCAAGTCTTATCTGTGGCTATCCACCATAATCTTTAAATGACACTTTCTGTTACAGAGAAACAGAAAAAATAGAACTCTGAATATAAGATACACAGTGGGGAGAGGGCTGTTGTGTTTAGTCCAGGCATAGGCAAACTCCGGCCCGCCAAATGTTTGGGACTACAACTCCCATCATCCCTGACCACTGGTCCTGCTAGCTAGGGATGATGGGAATTGTAGTCCCAAACGTCTGGAGGGTCGGAGTTTACCTATGCCTGGTTTAGTCACTGCTTATGAACTGTCACACCTGGTACATCTCAATGAGCAGGAAACCCTCTCTCTGAACCAAAGATCACCCCTCTCTTCCAAGAACCTGCTTTATAGCCCCTACTTGCTCAGCATCCTCCTTTCTTTCTGTCCACATGCAACAATTGTCCCTGCTGTTCTGCCTACTCCCATCTGCAGTGCTCATTACCACTCTATTTTTCATGCAGTTGGCCACTCATAACCATTCATTTTCAAATAAATCTTTCTTCACAAGCTCTTTCTTACGTTTGGCTTCACACGTAGAGGAAACACGTGGGAAAGAGAGCAGGATAGTGGCAGAAGACCCCCACCACCTGACCTTTGTGCATCGGGCAAACGGTAGCAATGGGGTTTCTCTGTTTGTAGACCCTTTCCAATCATCAGGAACCCTGCACGATTAGGCTTCCAGAAAAAATTCTGTGTGTACCACTTTGTGCACATAGAAACCACACATCACAGATCTGGAGAGCACAGGGAGTGGAGTGGAGTGAAGTGAAGTGAGCTCTTGGGATCCTCTCTCTCCTCCACACGTTCACAGGTGGAGCCAAACCAGGGGCAACAGCTTGGACAGAAAGGCAATGCCATTGGGTTTACAGTCGTACCTTGGATCTCAAACGCCTTGGCTCCTAACAAATCGGCTCCCAAACAATTGAAACCCAGAAGTGAGTGTTCCAGTTTTCGAACGATTTTCAAAAGCTGAACGTCTTCCGTGGCTTCCGATTGGCTGTAGCCTTGGCTTTTGAATGGTTCTGGGAGTCAAACAGACTCCTGGAATGCGTTCTGTTCAAGAACCAAAGTACGACTGTACCCGCTTTCTTTCTTTTTAACCAACTTATCCCAGCCTAGGCATCCATCCCATCTCTTCTGGCCATTTATGTGAGAACTTCGCCCACAAACCACTTTCTCTATCCACATATTTTATTGGGAGTCCATGCCTCACATGTGATACCCTCCAAATTCTCTCCCAGAAGTAGGAGGGACTTTTTTTAGGGAACAAGTCTGTGTAGATAATTACTTGGGCGGCGATCATTTTTCTTGGGGAACAGTATTGCAATGGTCTCTGTATGTCTAAATATGAAAACTACCTTTCAGTTTAGTCAAGAATTTAGCTATTACTAAATTTATGGATCAAAAATGACAAAATATGGAGGCAAATAAAGTCCCGCCCCTTTTTTTAGAAAAGAACGTATTGCAAGAGACATTCAAGGCCTGTTTCAGGGTCACCTTGGGGGAATGCTTGCCTGTTCCAAGGTTTCAAAGATCAATACTAGATGAGAGTCAGCCAAGGAACACTTTACTGTAAACGACAGGAAAATGATGTTAGCATTACTAGCACCAGAAGCCAATCATGGCACTTGAAGGCAAACTAATCTAAACAAATTCTGCTCCACATTTGCCTAGTGACGGCATAATTTTGCGTGACTACAATTAAGCTATTTCGTATTTACTGCAGCATAACTGACAGTGGAAACACACACCCGTTTTCTTAGGAAGTCAAGGTCTTGATCGCTTGTGTTCATTAAAGATCCCAGTGCACTCAGAGGTGGAGAATACGGGTGTTAAGTCATGTATCTTGGCCAAATTCCAGTTTCAGTAATTACTACTAATCTGCCTGCCTAAATTCCCCATCCAGTTTTAATTGGATGTAGTCTTCTTCACTAGCTGCTCAGACTGTCATGTAGCATTTTAATGTGTGATTAATCAGTTGTTATGAGTTACATCAGAAATAGCTGCATATGAGTGAGGAAGGTAAATCTTCCTTTTCATTATGTAGGGTTGATAATAAAATCAGAGGATTTGAAGAGACCCTGAATTCTACCTAGTCCTATCCATGCCCTGTAATATGCTGGGTTATGCCTTTTTTATACACCATATTTTATTTTACAAATTAGCCATTTAATCCAGATAATAGTGGGTCATAAGTTATTCTGGAACAAACAAACCACACCTTGCCTGGGGTTCCCTCAGACAAGAAATGATTTAAGACTCCAAACAAGTAAGAAATTTTACCACCCCGATTTTTCATTCTACTGAATAGAAAATTTCTTTCCAAAAGGACACACTTTTTTATGTACATTCTGCAGTTATGTTAGCTGTTCTGCCCTACTCACACCCAACATACACAGATACATATAAAATGTATATGCACATATCTATTTGTTAAATTTTGACCAAATGGAATGCAAATACAATGGCATGTAATTAAAAGAAATGATAAAACAGCTGTTATAAATTTCTCGAATAATATAATCCTTCACTTGACCTCAGTTTCATTGATCCACAAATGAATTATATAGCCCCTCGGGGTCTACATGCTTGTGCAGCAAAAGCTCTCTTTGGGAACGAAAAATGAATATGGACATGTGACATTGCTCCTCCAATTGGCAGGCAACCTGAAGCTTCTGGGCTGGTCAGGCGCTTGGCCCTCTCTTGCCCTGCCTGGTTACGGAATGGAAGCTCCAAGCTTCATTCCTGGCATGAGTGCCACTGGCCCAGACATGACACTAACAGATGTACAGTCACCGAGTGCTGCCTGTGATACAAGAAAACAAAGCAGAGTCCCTCTTTTATCATTATAAATCTGGTCGAAAGAGGCAGTTTCGTTTCATTTTTCACTCTGAAGAGTTCCTTGCTAACTATTTGGAATAATAATGCAAGACCCAAAAACCTCAGGAGTCGAAAAATAGGTCAAGCAGTTGGCATAATTGTTTGAATAAGTTGATTTCTCACACTACGGCATCCCCGCTGCTGCTAAAAGCCGGGTTTCTTCAGCAGCCATATTGCTCTCAGCCAGTTCCCCTGTGACTCTGGAAGAGCAGGCTACAGATGGGTCCACAGGTGTTAATGTCGCTTCTCGAAGCATTAACACCTGATCAGGTTTCCGCTTGAATTCTGCTCAGGATTTTTTTGGGGGGCGGGGGGAGATACCTCTGAGAGCAGCTGCTCCCCTTGCTGCCCATACCCCCAGCAAACCAGCATAAAATAGGCAACCTGTAATAGTTTTATTACAGCAGTTTCCATAGCTTTTTAAATGGGGACCTAAGAGCTGCCAAGCTGGTCATTTAATTTTATCAGCGTGGTAGGCATTAATACAATTAGTCCTTTTCTTCTTTTGATGAATCAGTTCCTTGGTGAAAATTAATAATAACTGTTAAACTCTGTGTACGAAATGACTAGGAACACCTTCCAATTTTAATTGTGCTAGAGCATATTTTGCTAAGAAACTACACTTGTACAGAAGCATTTTAACAAACTTTTTGTTGTTGCATCCAGGTAACAAGCATGGTAAGTATTTTTTTTCAGTAAAGCAAGTATTACATACTTCAGCTGTGCTTGGCAGGCTCCCCCCCCCCTTTTCTTTCTTTTTTTTCTTTTAGCTAGCTTTAACTGTACTGTTAGCCTCTGCTGTTTCTAAAGGAGCTATTGAAATGAAGAAGCTGCTCAACTTCTTATTACGGGCTTTGGGGGGAATTATGTGTGCGGATTCGTATACCATATTGGATGGCATGCTTTCCTGGCTAGCATGCTTGCGATTTTGCTTGTAACAATGAATCTGCCTCTTAGCGCTTGTGTTCCTTTATCGTTCAGTCTTATACCCAAAGTTTAGCTTTCGCCCAAAACATTTTTTCCTTCAAAGCAAGAGGAACTTGGGGCGTGGAATGTATAAATAAGGCTGCTACAGAATTCTGCTGAAGCCAGATTTGTTCGTAACAAGGGAATGGTTCCCTAGAAAGACCTGGAAGTCCATGGTACGGTTTCCCATGCCTTGCCAGTATCTTCTTACCCAATGGGACCCCAAATCCAGGGCTTACAAGCCGCTTCACAGAGAGCTGCCCACAGGAGCCACCTCCCTGCACTGTGGTCCCATATGGTGATGGTGGAGGTGAGGGAGCTCGGTGTGTGAATGCTGCGAAATGCCAGGGAAAGTGAGGTCAGGGAAATGCACCTTCCTTGCGCAGTTGACTTCCTTCACTTGGTTCTGTTATTCACAAGCAGCCACCAAGTGACATGTAGGCCCTGTACAGTTGTGCAGCCAAGTATTCAAATCTAAGGCTAGACGTACTATGGCAGGCCTGTATAGGATTTGAGTACCTTCCTACAAGGGCTTCATTGTGTTTGGGTTGTGTCTAGCTTCCTTAGCATGAGCCTTTGGAATAGGGTGAGAGAGAAATATAAAACTGCTGCCTGGTTAACTCCCAAAGGTCATTTACTTCAGGGCTGGGACCTGAGCTTCTATGGATTGTATACTTTCAGGCCTCAGAGCCCTCTTCAGTTTTTTACTCGGCATAAGCGCCTGGAGCTTAGCAAGCTGCCCTTGCTTGCTCATGAGAGCTGTGCCTGCTGTACTTTAGACTCCACTACTCCCCAGCTCCAGCCACCTACTTCAGGGCTCCTGCTCTGCAGATCACATCCTCTCACATCTAAACCATGTTGCACCTGCCCATGGTTCTGGCTTGACCTGGCATGGCTGATAATTGGGATTGGGGATAACCAGGGTTACCTTTAGACCAAGATTTCCCAAACTTGGATCTCAAGCTCTTTTTGGACTACAGTTCCCATAATCCCAGACCACTGGTCCTGCTAGCTAGGGATGATGGGAGTTGTAGTCCAGAAACAGTCAGAGACCTAAGTTGGAAAACTGCATTAGAGCAAGTCCACCGCTGATTTTGAACAGTATCATTTATAGATTGAGCATTGTTATAAAATAAACCTATTTAGCATTTAGTATCATAAATAGTATATGTAGTAACATATATGGAAACCAGTATTTCCCATGTATTTCTGGGGTTCCTACTTCACCGGGTGTCGGTGTGGAGCCTTTAAAGGTACAGTCAGACCTAAGGAAAGCTGGGTTTCAACAGAAGCCTTAAGTACAGGTTTAAATCTCTGCTGCTGAAAGCAATAGGCTTTAAAAGTATTTAACTTTGGCTGGATTGAATCCTCTGGTTCAGTTTTCCACAACTTTAATAGGCACCAGCAGTAGCTTAGCACTACAGCATGTGTGAAATATTGTGCAGTGCATGCCTTGCCTTGCCCTGCCTTCCTATTCTTCTTCCAGCCTCTTAGAGTGAAGTGTGGCCTTTAAAGCAACAGGCTTCCTTCTCCCGAGCTCTTGAAGAGAGGGCTGTTAAAGAGAAGCCAGGTAGATTCCAGAAATACCTAAAAATCCTTATAGATGTTAGTTTCAGGGTCTCAGGTTCCCATCTGGTTGCAATCAGTGACATCATTCGTTTCCTACATTAATAACCCACCTTTCTTCTGTCATGGGGCCCAAGGCTGCCTACATGCAGTTCCCAGGTAGTCTCACCTGCAGGCAGTGACCAGAGCCAAACCTGCTTAGCTTCAGCAAGACAGTAGCCTCAGCTGCCTTCAGATCATTACCCCTATCAGGGCTGTTGTGTATTTAGGCAAATCTCTATTAAGAACTAGTCACCTGATTTTGTTGCTGCTGTTGTGTTCCTGTTTGGGCTCAACAAAGACTTTCAAATGATGGTTCAGACTCTGTTCTGGTTTGTGGGGAGGGAATAAAGTTCAGTCCTGGGTTAAATTCTATCTGACTTCCTACCGATTTGCAGTAGGGAATTGTATTCATACTTAAACCGAGTCATGATAATATGGAACAGAGAACTTTACCCTGAGGAAATCCAAATGTGTTTTTACCCCTTGTGCTACATTCCCACCCCCCCCTGCATGGTATGCTTTTATTTTTCACATTTCCTGTGCCTTAAAAAAAATATTAATTTTAGCATATGTGCTTCCTAGCTGTGCTTGCTTGGTGTGATTTGTTGTGTCCAGTCTATTAATGAATGCCTGTAATTGTCATGTTGAAGGATCAGACTGCAAAGGACAAAGCACTCCAGCACATGGCCGCTATGTCATCAGCTCAAATAGTATCTGCAACAGCGATTCACAATAAGTTGGGCCTGCCAGGAATTCCCCGTCCGACGTTTCCTGGAGCACCTGGAGTAAGTTAATTGGCTGCAATAAAAAAAAGTACATTTCAGAACAATGATTGGTAGGAAATGAAGGATGGATCAATTAATTTCTCTATAAAATGTACTTCCCCCTTCCCTTATAAAATTCTTTAGTGGAAAATATATATAGGAAATGTGCCCCGAAAGACAGCAATTGAAAAAAGTGTGTGTTAAAATAAAAATATTTAATTTTATTTTTTTCACTCCCATGCAGTTTTGGCCAGGGATGATACAAACAGGACAGCCTGGATCTTCACAAGAGTAAGTGATGGAAAACAAGACTGAGAGCCACTGTTCTCACTTGTTTGTATGTATATGTTGCAATACACATTGGTAGGTATGTGTTTATTTGAATGCAGGTGTATATCCAAAAATGATGTGTACCTAGCCAGAGGAATTCAATCCCAGAGGCTATAGCTAAAGAACATAATGAGTGTGGCAGTGGTGGCATGGGAAATAGATGAAGCATTTGTGTGACCAGAATGCTTTCTATACAGTGGTGCCTCGCAAGACGAAATTAATTCGTTCCGCAAGTTTTTTCTTCTTGCGAGTTTTTCGTCTTGCGAAGCACGGTTTCCCATAGGAATGCATTGAAAATCAATCAATGCGTTCCTATGGAGACCATCCCCTCTGTCCCCAGACCTGTTTAAAGCAAGGGGCGGCGGGGAGAAGATTGCTTCTCCCCGTTGCCTGCCCCGCAATCTCCGGGGACAGAGGGGAAGGTGTGTGCGGGCATTGCGGGGCAGGCAACGGGGAGAAGCAATCTTTGTTCCATTTGGCAAGCTGTGACTGAATGTTTTCCTCAATAGAACAATGAATTACCATATTGGCCTGAATATAAGACTCAGCCGCAAATAAGCCGCACTTTTAAAATTGAAGGAGGGAAGAGAGAAAAAAGACAATCCTGGGCTGCTTCCGGGGGGGGGGGGGAGCCGCACTGCTTTGCCACCGGCCTTCCCCGCTTCTTTCTGGCAGCTTGAGGGAGGCTTGGGAGTGGCGAGCGGGCTGCACACCGCTGCTCCGCACTCCCAGGTTACTCCCTGGGGGGGGGGGGGAGCCGTGCCACTTTGCTAACGGCCTCCCCAAGAGCAGCCCAGCAGTGTGGCACAATGGCGCACAGCCCGCCTACTGCTCCCAAGCCTCCCCAGAGCTGTTGGGGGAAAGGGAAAGTCACAAATATAAACCGCACTTTAACTGTTCGCTGTCAGAATTTGGAGAAAAAGTGTGGCTTATATTCAGACCATTGTGGTACTCCCATTGTACATTTACATGCCTCTTCTTGGCCACTTCAAGCGCTTTGGCTGAACAGCGGCTAATAAACTTTAAACAAACAAATGGATGCACACAGTCCTGAGGTCCACTTCCAATCACACTCTTTGTGGAGGTGATGGCACAGAGTCGTGTCCCAAATATCCTGAAGGCCATTCGCTAAAAAGGGCTTCCACACTTCCCCAGCCCAGCTTTGTGTCTTTCTTGATTTGACCAATGAACTAAAATATTAGTGGCAAGCAGCTATGCAGCCAAAAAAGGGGTCGGGGCGGGGAATGGATTTGGTGGCCCTAAGGTGGGCCATTGGCCCATACACATTGAGGTGCCAATCTGAAGTTGCTGAGCAAGGAGAGAGGATTCCTCCATTTTAAATCTGTGTTGCTTCCTCAGGACTGCAACTCTTTAATCACTACGCTACACTCGTCCCAGGATGGACTAGCTTTAGACCAGGCTTCCTCTACCTCGGCCCTCCAGATGTTTTTGAGACTACAATTCCCATCACCCCTGACCACTGGTCCTGCTAGCTAGGGATCATGGGAGTTGTAGGCCAAAAACATCTGGAGGGCCGAGGTTGAGGAAGCCTGCTTTAGACCATTAATTCAGACTAAGAAATACTGCTCTAAAAGGAGGTTTACACTGTTGTCTTTACTAGAAACAAAATGTGCTTTCTTGTTACTGTTATTAAATACTTCAGTTAATATCTGACTTCATTGTCCAATGGTTTATTTCAGCATAAAGCCATTTGTCCAGCAAGCCTACCCTATACAGCCAACTGTCGCAACTCCCATTTCAGGTAAGAATTACAGATTTATCCGTTTGTTTAGATTTTTTTGGACCCACTCTTTATTTAGTGCCTGGCACAGGTTGCAGCCTTTAATTACATCTACACAAGGGAGTTCAGTAGTCTCACTGGTCATCTACCTCGGATGAATGTATTTGTGAGTTTGTGTATGCAACATTTATCTATGCAGAGATGATGGAATATGCATTCGAATCATCTAATTCACATCTACTTTTAGAGCCATAGTGGCATTACCAATTCCAGAATTCCTTACTGTAGGAACATCTGTGAAGAAATGGCACATTTCTTTGTCCTTTCTAAATCTAAAACCATACCCTTTGGCCTCATATGCAATAAACTAAAGGAATATAAAATCATTCGATTGACTTTATCTTAAAATGATTATTGACTTCATTAAGGTCTCCTTGGCTCTTATGTATACAAACATTCCCAGTAATGAATGGCATATCTTTCAGAGTTGCATCAGTCTTGGACTACTTCATTTATACTTATTTTACTGAGGTTTCTGTGATTATTTTAATGTTTTCTTGTAAAGTGTTGTCTAATTACCGTATTTACTTGAGTCTAATGCCCCATCAAATTTAACGCACACCTCAATTTTCAGTTCCTTGAAACAAAACAAACAAAGTATTTGCTGGCGAATGTAAATGTGCCATCAAATCTAATGCCCCACCTTAATTTTTCCAATGTCATTTGGCCAAAAAAGGTGAGCATTAGATTCCAGTAAATACGGTATTATAGAAGGAATTGCACGGTCCTGATACATCAAATACAATATATTGGATAGGCTTTTCTTTTGTTTACAAAGAAGAATGTAATACCGGTACTTGAGGGAGGAAACAGCAATATAATTTTAACAACAAGTAAAACACAAATGTTATGAATGTAAAATAACCATATTTCCAAGCAATTGAGAACGAGCTTAAAAGTAGTTGAATTTGAACAGTTATAATAAAATAGACTGACATCAAGTTTTCTTCATCCACAATAATAAATAATACAATGCAATCGTAATCTAAAACTAGCAAAGACATTGCTGATCATTTATACTTCAGGGTTTGAACCTGCATCAGCTCCAGCCCCCTCAGTTCCTGCTTGGCAAGGTCGATCTATTGGAACAACTAAACTCAGATTGGTGGAATTTTCAGCTTTTCTTGAACAACAAAGAGATCCAGATTCTGTAAGTATTACCCTGAATTACGCAAATATCCTTTATAGCAGTCGTTGTGCCTCTTTACTCTTGCAGTTTTGTATCACATCTTTTCACTAATGCAATGCAAACATCTGCCTGTACCATGGAAACTTCTAAATCACATGTTCTGTTTGTGTGATCAACAGGGATGGTTCATGGTGCCCCTCACAAATCCTAGAATATACTCTAGCTGCTTTCAAGGAATAGAGCATATGAATTTATTATGTTTGTTCTTGTAATCAGCTTTAAGGCATTGAGAAGACTTCAGCTATCTATCTATCATCATTATCCATCTATCTATAATAGCACAGAGATTTGGTAAACTTCGAAGGCTGAGGAGAATAATATTTTCAGTGTCAATTGTCATCTTGGTTTCATTTTGCGGGGGGGGGCATGTTAAACCTGCTGCTTTATGCAGATTTTATTTCTTTATGAAAAGTGAATGCACTTATGAAAAACCTGGAAAACGAAACCTTTCTTTGCTTCAAATACCTTGCAAAATACAATAGTCTGTAGAGTGGAGCCTCATCTTATGCTTTCTATAACTCTTTTCTGGGAACAATTGAATGTATGTATCCTTGCAAGTAGGCATTATCAATAAAGTGTTTTCCTACAATAATGATCAGAGACATACTGTGGCAACCTTACTTCAGAGTATTCTTCATAGCAATAAGGCTGTGAGTGGAAAATAGCACAACAGTACAGAAATTAAGATGCACAATATGGTTGCTTTTTCAATGCTGCTGTTCAACGTGTTGAATGAAGTTTAGCTTTCAATGTAGGCATGACTTTCCCCTTAGAAGACAACATACCGCTATTGAAACAGAGCCTTTTGGAGACAGATGTTTACACTGATTGTCTACGTGCTGAAAAGGCTTTTGATTCAGGTCTTGCATTTCACACCTGAAAGCTCAAGCCTCTCCGGCTGTATAGATGTACTTGATTGGCTGAAATAGGAAGGTGACTTGGTTTTACCTGATCATCACATCCTAATCGGGTCTCAGCATTCTCTTGAACGTGGAATTTACTGAGTTCTTGCCACCCGCAGTTGCAGTGATATGGCCAAAAAGTCACATAAGGAAAACATAGGGTGCGGGTGGTTTGTGAAGCAGAGCAGAAGTTTCTCCGTTGTTCACCAGCTGAAATACAAGGCTAAGGATAGAAAGATTCCCCTTTTCCACAGCAAGCAGTGTTTGTTTCCTTTTTCATGTCATTGAAAAGAGATTTATAAGAGATTTCATGCCAGCTGGAGGGTTTAGAGTAGCTATGTCAAACATCTGGCTCTCCAATTGCTGGACTACAACTCCCATCAGCCCCAGCAAACATTGCCAGGGATGGGGGTGAAGGGAGCTTTACTTCAGTAGCATTTGGAAGGCCAATGGTTTAGAGGTGTAGGTCATCCATGACCAAACCACACACTTACCCTCCTCCTAGTGGTGCAGCAATAAAATTGTCCGCATGTTTGCAAAGCTAAACAGGGTCTGTTATGGTTTCAAATTGGATGGGAGACTGCATGGTGAGATTCCTGCATTGCAGGGGGGTTGGACTAGATGACCCTAGGGGTCCCTTCCAACTCTACCATTCTAAGTATATGTCCAGAGATGATGTCATTGAGCCAAATCTAATGGCGTGCTTACATAATCCATGAAGCTGGAGAAGCTGCCTACCCCTCACACAAGCAGGCATGGGTCATTCACATCCTTGTTCCATATGGGGGAACTGCTGGTCACAGCCACAGCTCAGGGGCAGAGCATCTGCCTTGTATGCTAAAGGTATCAGGTTCAATTCCTAGTATCTCCCACATAGGGCTGGGTATGCCTCATGTCCTATAACTGCTCTGCCAGTCACTGTAGAGAATACTGATAATGTTACGCACAGGGACGGTGAATTTAATATGTTCTCATCAAAGCATCAGGATTATAGCCATTACTTTCTCCACATTAGCCAAAAATTTAGAGAGAGCAAAGCGGGGTTGCCCTTTGCTAATGTTAACCTGCTTTAAGATTAGGGAGCATAAAGTTGGTGTGGATTTTCCATTGTTGCTAAGATGGAATAAAGGCAGCAATCTGATGTGGACACTGATGTGGGAACAAGTCCCTTGGAACTCAGTGCAACCTACTTCTGAGTAAGCATGTACAAGATTGCACCATGAATCAAGTTTGCAGTTTTAGCTCCCTCTGCTGGTTCTGCTTCAGCAGGTCGTTAGAAGACATTGTTTCCATATTTTCATTTTCTAAAGAGGAACATGTTATGTGCAGTCCTAAGAGCCGTAATGATCAGTGAGGGCAGCGGTGCTGACATGGCATCCAGTCCCTGGCATTGCTGTGGCTTACCAGAAGGTCAGGTCACAATATACAGCACATGGTCCTGCTAGTTTGGGCCTTCAACTGTCTCCTAAAACCAAACGGCAGAAGGTGGCAGGAAAACCACCTGATCACCAGACTCTTCTTTTTTGGAAAATGGAGGCAGGGAATAATCTGGACTGGGGCCATGGCCTTATCAGAGTGGTGCTTTTAACTCTCTTCTCTGCAGCTTTTTCTCAGTCTGAATCCCTCTCCCAATTCCACTGGGCTTGTGTGTATGTCTGGAAGTGGATTAACAGCATGGAAAGAAAGGGTTAAAACTCCCTCTGCACCACAGCCTCCATCCCAATTGCTCTCCATGGCTGCATTTGCTCTTTCAGAGGCACACAGAATCTCTGAAGTGCATTTGGACTAGCAATAAAATGCAGCTGAAATACAATTGGAACAGCAAACGTACTGAACCTTACATTTTGTCACAAGGTTTCTTAGCATTATGTTGTGGTGACAGGGTAGTTCTTGTTATTGTTTTTGTTGACTTTCCATGCACAAGAAGGCTCAAACTGAAGCACATCAGGATCCTTCAACATATATATAATGAAACACTCGCACTGTTTGACGTTTTCCACCCTGCTTGTTGAGTTTTGAATGGGATGGCAGTTTTAAATAAAACACATTATTATGATATGCTTAATTGTATGTTAGCAAGTAAAACAAATGCAGGTGTTTTGTCTTTGTTTTGCCACAGCTTTGTATGTTAGCATCCCCTGACACCAGCAATTTGTCTTGGTTCCTTTGAATTCCTAAATGGATTATAATTTCTTTTTCTCCTAGTATTTTTTGACAAGAGCCATTTTTCATGGCCTTACAGGCAGCATTCTTCAAATACGAGAGAGTTCAGTAAGAGGCAGCCATCTCAAAGCTACAGAGGTTACTTTAGATAGTATGGGTGAAACAGTCCGTGAATGTGTGTTCTCAAGTTCTTTCTTAAACTTCTTTCTTAAAAACAAGCACAAGGGGCCATAACATCAAAATGTTAAAGGAATCTCAGTCCTGAACCCTTAAGTACTGGGGTGGGCAATTTTCTCCTTAGAAATGACCTTCTGCAAACCTAGCATATAACAGGCAGAAAGGATAATGATGTAAATGAAAGGTATTTTGTTGTATTTTCTGAGCTTCTACTGAAAACAGAGTTAGAATCATAGAATAGAATCATAGTTGTACGAGGTATTGTTACTGAAGCTTTCAAGTGCAGTCCTGGAAAAGTGAGGAAGAAGGGAGTCATTCCCCACCTGAGTGTACATCAATGCTCCAGGCTGCAGCCCACCACACTGAAGAGTTCCTCCACTAGTCTGGCTGTGGCATTCAGCCATCCATGTGCCAGAAGGTTCTCAGTCGGAAGTAAGAGAAATGACCCTGAGCTCTTCACTGCACCGAGAGGAGGAAGAGAGGCCAGGAAGCGGGGTCTGCAGCAGTCAGAATGGGATGGACAGGGTGGAAAGGGGTAGCCTGGACTGGCTTTTCCTCTCCCCTCAGTTGCCCCTTTATGACACAGCCTTTTGTGAAGGGCTTTGACCCTCACTCGCCATCTGTCACTGATCAGCATGCAAGTTGAGAAGTCTGCTCCCTGCTTATTTCTGCTCCTTTGCCCATTCAGAGCCTCCCTGCTCCTCTTCTCCAGGGTGTGGAGGAGATTAAGACTGCGTTCTTTTAAGTGTGAGTGATCTCATAAGTGGTGTACAGTTGTCTCTAAACCAACATGAGTTGTTGTTTTTTTGAAAAGAAAAATCTATTCATTTAATGCCTACTACATTGTCATTGTCGTTCATTAGAAACATGCCGTGACTGAAGGGATTAGTCATCATTCTGTTTAGTGTAGGAATTACAGTAACATAAGGAGAAAATAATCACACATGCAATGT
This sequence comes from Podarcis melisellensis, assembly GCF_964234715.1. Classification (NCBI taxonomy): domain Eukaryota; kingdom Metazoa; phylum Chordata; class Lepidosauria; order Squamata; family Lacertidae; genus Podarcis; species Podarcis melisellensis. The sequence continues at coordinate 66,229,149 of NC_138528.1, read as the reverse complement.
CAAAATAAACATTTATGTCCTTCGAATATTGTGAGATGATGCCATACCATCTGTCCCTCTGAAACATGTTGGAATTTTTGCTGTTGCTGCAGCAGCATCTGGTACTTTTGGCAAGATCAGCAAACAACTGTAGTAGCTCCACAGCTGCCTTTAACTTTGCTTTGGATTTGAAAAGCACACTGTCTTTTGCAATGTGTCTCTTAAGTTTCTAAGTCAGAAGTTTAACAACACAATCATTTTGTGACTTTCAGTCTCTTTCTCCATTGCCCCACTAAACTCTATATGCAGGACTTGCAGGACTCATGTGTAGGTCTGCACTATGTATAAGGAATTCTGTGCCCACAAAAATGAAACATGAGTTTTTGAGAACTTTTCTCCCACTCCCTGAACTGACCTTCATAGAAAATCTTACTAAATAAAGCAGAAGGGAAGTACATTCCAAGTTGGGGAGGTTGCTAAGAGCATACACTATGAGCCACGATGGACTGGGTTTATATCTCACATGTACGATATGTACCGTATTTTTCGCCCTATAGGATGCACTTTTCCCCTCCAAAAATGAAGGGGAAATGTGTGTGCGTCCTATAGGGCAAATGCAGGCTTTCGCTGAAGCTTGGAGAGCGAGAGGGGTCGGTGCGCACCGACCCCTCTCTTTCTCCAGGCTTCCGGAAGCTATCCGTAAGCCTGGGGAGCCCGCGGGAGTTCCCGCAGGGCTCCCTAGGCTGCGGATAGCAGCCTGGGGAGCCCGAGCGCGGAGTACACTGAATCAGAGCGCCCCACGCTTTGGGAAGCTATCTGCAGCCTAGGGAGCCCTGTGGGAGTTCCCGCGGCTGGGGGGAGGGGATACATTTTTTTTCTTTATTCCCCCCCCCAAAAAAAAAACTAGGTGAGTCCTATGGGCCGGTGTGTCCTATAGGGCGAAAAATACGGTATCTTGTCATTCTCATTATGGCTGAAGATACAGAATGCAGCAATCTTGCTTTGAAGCTAAGCTCATCCTATGCATGCTGTCTTAAGTTTCATGGAAGGAAAGTAAGATATAAATGTAGTAAATAAGACAGACCTACTTCACAGGATTGCAGGAAAGATTCCTGCGATAATGTTGGTTGGTTAGCATCTGTCTGTTTCAGGAGACAATGGAGGAGTGCGCCTTTGGGGGTGAAGTCAAACTGTTGCAGAGGTAGGGGGGATAGCATCCCCCAATATTTCCAATTAAAGGGCCGGGCTCTCCCAAGTTCCCTGGTGGCTGCGCATGCATGCCATAGGATGTGCTTGTGTCGCGCACACGAATGGTGTCAGCTTGCAATCACAATGCGCTGACTTTGCATAGCCCTGGGCCCCCTCAATCTCAGTGGCAGCCCTGAACTGTTGGAAGGTTGCAGCTTCTACTGTGATAATGCGTGTGAAATACTTTGTACACTCTAAAGCATTGCATAAATGTTGTTACCAGCTCCACCTTATCCCTAGAGAATATTCTGCAATGACAAGTCAAAAGGAAAAACTCCTAGAAATCAAGGTGATTTTCAGAAGGAAGCTGTAAGAATTATTTAGGCGATATATCCCTAATTTGTGATTGTTCCAACTTCTGACCGGCTTGAGGTCCTTAGATGGTGCAGCATTCTACCATTTCCCACATTCTTAACTTTAGAGGTCTAAGGTATTGTTGAGAAGAAGTCCAGTAAGCATCCCTACGGCTATTTCAATATAGATGGTTTTAGGAGAGCGATTTGAAGCCTGAAAGTCTAATTTAAATTGTGGTGTTACAGAGGTGCAGTTTGGTGTATACATAAAAACTTTTACATACTTAGTTTTAGACGTGAGTTTTAAAGAGGATAACAAGCTTGTTGCTTTTGTAGTTGGCATCTCGAGCAAGATGGTAAAGCTAGCAATTGTGCAGATGCTGTATGGTAATTACTTATTGTTACAGAATAGGACGATAATTACTGTAATTCTTGTGTAACTGATCGGTATGCAAGTTAAGCCTGCCCTTTCAAAGGCTTTTACTCATAAGCATTCATTCATTTATTCATTCATTCATGTGTTTGCTCATTCATGCATTCACTCCCTCCATTCATTTGTTTATGAACTCTACTCTTTAAAGAAGAAACACCCTTTTTGGCTGATGCTACCCCTCTGGTCTGTAAGCAAAGACTGGATAGGTTTTCCACTTGTATTTGGAGGTAACATAATTCAGGTTATTATGAAAGGGGAGTTTGGACAAAAATATTCCTAATTGATTGAAAAGCTGTGGGACTAGCTCATAATTGAATGAATAGAATTTAGATCTGATATAGTGTTAAATCCTGACTTGGAAGGGAAGCTACTGAAATATGACAATGCTGGCTGCAGGTACAGATTAATATGTTTTCTCTGTTTTACTCTACCTTTTATCATGTGAGGTTATTTTAAGTAGTTAACTGGTAGACAGATTCCTAAGGATGTAACAAGGGCCCTGTTGGATCAGACCAAAGGACCATCTTGTTCAGTATTCTGTTCCTTCAGTGCTCAACCAGTTGCCTATGGGAAGTCCACAAGCAAGACATTGGGTCGCCTATGGGTGTGTTTGCAAACCAAAGAAACTGTTGTAAACAACACACACAAGCCACAGTCAAGCACAACTTATTACTGTGTATTTCATGTATGAAAATAATAATAATAATAATAATAATAATAATAATAATAATAATAATAATAATAATAATATAATTCAGAGCCAATGCAGTTGCCAGTCGGGACTATGATCTCCATTTGGTTTGCTGAAAGAGAAACACCTTCAGCAGGTTTCAAAAAGACAATAGGGAAGGTGCTTGCCTAATATATAATTGGAGGAGGTTTCAGTGGGTAGGTGCCACCACATGAAAGACGCTGTGCAGAATGGATCAGCAGCGAAGCGTGTGCCTATGCTGCCCAGGGCAGGTGCCCATGTGTGCCCACTACTGGGACAGGGTCAGTGATCAGTTGTGTATGTAGGGGATGAGGCTATATTTTAGGTATTCAGATCGCAAGCTGTATAGCTCTTTGTACACCAATACCAGCATATTGAACTTAGTTTGATAGCTAACTAGCAGCCAGGCAAGTTCTTTCAGCAATATGATGGTGGTATTCCATCCCAGTCAGCAGTTGAGCAGCTGCATTCTGCACCTGTTGCATCTTCCAGGGCAGCACCACAACTGTTTTGCTGACCATGGTTCGTAAAAAGCACTCTTGGCCACTGAGGTCCCCATGGCCTCTAGCAACAGATGGATCCAGGAGCACTCTAGACTATGAATCTGACCCTTCCAAAGCAGGCAGTTGACCGATTATCCAGACTTTGTAATCACCCACCCACAGTGCCATGATGGCCAGGATTCAGAATCAGTTTATCAGCTCTCATCCAGCTCACCACCAAGCCCAGGCCACCAGTTCAGGGCTTGCAAGCCCTCTTCGGATTCAGATGTTGCACAGAAATATTCTATTGGTTACAACTTAATTCTGTTTTCAAGCCTAAATTCAGCAACTAGGGAAGGCCTCCGCAGGTGCAACCATTGGTGATCCCTTCATTAGGGACAATAAGACCTAATCAGCTACTTATTATTTATCTCACCAGTGGCCATGCTTTTTGACAAATGGGCAACAAGTCCAAAATACAAGAGCCTCCCCCCCCTTAAATTCTCTGCAAAACAGAGATGCAGCCCAGAACCTCAATGCCACTGTCACGAAAAGGGTTGATCTAATAATTTACAAACTTTCTATCCTGTCAACTATATTTAATATCCATCTATACTCACACAGCTAAAGACAAATAAAGTTTGTCAAGTCAATAGAACAATTCTTTACATAGCGAGGGTTCCATGACCTAGTCTGGGGGCACATGACATAATGAAAACTAAACTGGTCAAACCTCCATGTGTGTTGCCTTGTGCGCCATGGAAGAAAGATAGAATACAGTGGTACCTCGGGTTACATATGCTTCAGGTTACATACGCTTCAGGTTACAGACTCTGCTAACCAAGAAATAGTACCTCAGATTAAGAACTTTGCTTCAGGATGAGAACAGAAATTGTGCTCTGGCAGCACAGCGGCAGCAGGAGGCCCCATTAGCTAAAGTGGTGCTTCAGATTAAGAACAGTTTCAGGTTAAGAACATAACCAGAGGTACCACTGTATCAATAAATGCAGGCTTTTGAAGAGGGACTTCACAAATCAGTGTCCAGGCATTTCAGTTTTATATCCTATTAAAAACTGCAAACTGTTGTCTACCTCCTGTTTTTCTTAGCAGCTGTTGTACAGAAATCAGACTTAACTTCACCACCTTCAAAGCAAGTTTGTGAAGAATCTTCCTGCTGTGCTTCCTTTCAGCTGTGCTGTGACTTTGCCTCCAGCCTACCAAGCTGGTGAGGCAGGCAGAAGTCAGACTCTGCTATCTCAGTCCAGAGGTGGCTCCTAAAGCCTGTGCCACTTCTGCTGGTCACCTGTAGTTCATCCATTCTGTTTTTAATCCTCATTTTTCTGCACAGAAACCCGAGATTTAGAACAGGCATAGGCGGATTCCCTCACACCAAGTTTCATGACTGATTGGTTGCACTGCATTCCAATCACCTATTTTCCTGTTTTTCTTCTGATTTTAGCATGCACATTTATTTATTACATGGAATAATAAATAAATCCTCTAGGTATTGTGCAAACAGAAAGAGCATAAAACCCCGGCAAATGCAAAGATATGTTATTTGCATTAGAAATGCAAAGTTCTTATGACATTAGTAATAACGCTTTTTATTTCTTTACTTCCACAGTATAACAAACACCTCTTTGTGCACATTGGGCATGCCAACCATTCTTACAGCGATCCATTGCTGGAATCGGTAGACATTCGCCAGATTTATGACAAATTCCCTGAAAAGAAGGGCGGCTTGAAGGAGCTGTTTGGAAAAGGACCTCAGAATGCCTTCTTCCTCGTAAAATTTTGGGTGAGATATTCAAAATATTCTGCTGTTGTTTTTCCCCTAAATGTTCTATTATCTTTCTCATGGTATGAAGAAGGCGGATAGAGAAAATTCCCCTTCCTCTCTCATCGCACTAGAACACGTATAGGCAAACTCGGCCCTCCAGATGTTTTGGGACTACAACTCCCATCATCCCTGACCACTGGTCCTGTTAGCTAGGGATGATGGGAGCTGTAGTCCCAAAACATCTGGAGGGTGGAGTTTGCCTGTGCCTTCACTAGAACTTGGGGACATCCTACGAAGCTGAATATTGAAAGATGACAGAGACACAAAAGAAAGCACATAGTTAAACTATGGAATTCAGGAGGCAGTGATAGCCTTGGATGATTTTAAAAGAGAACGCGGGTGGTGCTGTGGGTTAAACCACGGAGCCTAGGACTTGCCAATCAGAAGGTTGGTGGTTCGAATCCCCTTGGCGGGGTGAGCTCCCGTTGCTCGGTCCCTGCTCCTGCCAACCTAGCAGTTCGAAAGCACATCAAAGTGCAAGTAGATAAATAGGTACCACTCCGGCGGGAAGGTAAATGGCGTTTCCGTGTGCTGCTGTGGTTCGCCAGAAGTGGCTTAGTCATGCTGGCCATATGACCCGGAAGCTGTACGCCGGCTCCCTCGGCCAATAAAGCGAGATGAGAGCCGCAACCCCAGAGTCAGTCACGACTGGACCTAATGGTCAGGGGTCCCTTTACCTTTATGCAAATTCATGGAGGGCAGGGCTATCAGTGGCTGCTAACCTTAATGACTATGTTCTACATCTGTTCTTGAAGGCAGCATGCTTCTGAATACCATTTTCTAGAGACCGCAGAAGGGGGGCGGGTGCTGTGGTGCTCAGGTCCTGCTTGCTAGTTTCCTATAGGCATCTGGATGGCCACTGTGAGAACAGGATGCTGGACTAGATGGGCCTGATCCAGCCATGCTCTTCTTATGTTCTAATGTACTTTCTTGGCTGGTGTAGGAAAAGTGGGTGGAGGGACACTTTTCTCTCAAAACGCTAGAACTTTGGGTCATCCAATATAATTGACAGCATTTGATTCAGAACAGACAGAGGGAAAAAGATATTGACACAGCATAAAATTAATGTATTTTTCTCCCCCAATATGTGCTGAAGGGCCCTAACTAAAATGTCTGTAAAAGAAAATTAGACAAATGCATGGAGGTTTAGTCCATCAATGGTTATTAGCCCATGATGGACTGCCTTTGATCTCAGCCAGTCGGGGTTGTCTTAAAGCTATTTCTTACCAAATACAATTTCAATAATGGCAAAGGTCAGCAGTTATCCCACCAGATTTACAAACCTATGCTCCCATTCATTTATATGTTTTGATCAACCTTCATCTCATAGGAACCTCAGGTGGTGAACCCAGTACAGTAGAATAAAAGTAAAGTGAAAACAAAGTTAAAACTTAACATTGCTTCAATAAAACAGTTCAGCAGTGTGTCAAAATAGTATTATACAAATCCAGTGTCTCTGTACTTTAACCAGTCATCACAATCAAAACTATTTGAAGTATTCAGTGCTGCCACAAATTTTGAACAGCTGCTTGATTTAATAAATTTATTTTCAATCCTGACAGTTCTTACAGCAAAACAGATAACTGTTGTCGTAGTAGTGTCATGGTTCTGATCAGCCACTGAGTAATCTAGTTTGTCTTTTTAAGTAATGCCAAAATCTTATTCAAAAACCAAGGCAGAATATTTATTCAGAACTGTAGCGTGACAGGTTTTCAATCTTGCCAGCCCTGCAAAGGCATGAGTAATTTACAGCTAATTTTAGCATGTTAGCACAACATTTTTAAAACTGATCCAGTTAACCAAGAGCAGGCTTCCTTTACTGCTTGTCGACATTATGCTCACTCTGCAACTGGTACTGAAACAATCTGCAAACTGTCACCTGCCATCTAGTGGAACAGGTTAGCAATGCTGACTGCACCATCAAGACATCCCTGCATGTAAGAATCCCTGATGTCACAAAAATGCTGCTGTTAATGACTGTTGTGTAGCCAGCGCTTTTTGTAAAGTCAAACAGAGGGCTGCCTCAAACCCTGCATGTAGGTAGGCTGCATACTGTGTCCCCTACTGCCCTGGAAGATAACATTTCTAAGAGGGGAAAGTGAAACTTTTTTTAAAAAAGCCTCATTAATATACATTTGCCTGATGTGAGATTTTTGAGAGCTCCCACCAAAGAATGCTAGATCCACAAACAGATAATGGATGGTCATAAAAGGACTGTTGACACATGCAGCAAGTTAGGACCTTGAAGGTATGCTGAAACGACACAGTTTAGGTCTGCCCAGACTCTTCTCCCGTGGTGTGCATTTGCTTTAACATCCTAGAGCCATTCCATATGCTATAATTACCATGTGAAAAGGAACCCCATTCTTGCTGTTTAGAACTATGAAGGGCCCCTTCTTATAGCCCCTAAGGTGAAGGGACTTTAAATTCTTCTTCATCTTGTGCCTTTCTCTGTGCTGAGTCATAATTACTGCTGTCTGGGCTTTTTCCAGCGGTTCTCTCCCTCCTAATTTTTCCCAGTGGTTGAGAGTAGAAAGCAGGGAATATTAGCTGCCACCAAGTGCTTCAAGCCTCTCCAATGTTCCTTGCTGGTAGAGAGTGAGCCTTCTGTGATCTGAAGAGGCAACATGTAGTAAAGTTTGTAACCCAGAAAAATATAAGAGAAGACATCGTTTTCCCTTCTTCCCTATATTGGTTCCATGCAGCAGTGCTCCTGTTCTGCTGCAGTTCAACTTCCACCAAAACCTGTTGTCCTTCTCACCGTCTGCTATGGTGGAACTTACATAATTTACGTAAATTACATTGCAGTACTTTGTTCCAGCCCATTCATTTCAATGTAAAGGAAATTCAATGCAAATTGGGGTGGGGACATGTAATCAATTAAATGTAGTTTGTGGTAAGAAGGCAACAGCGAATAGCAGTTGTATTCACTGGGTTGATTTATGGCCTGGAGATGAAATGAATAAATGAACATCAGAAAACTTCCGCTCCCATTTTCTCTGACAGTCCAAAACTGATACGAGCAACCACTTGCCTCTCACTCCAGATTTGAAGGAAAGGATTGGACACATAGACATACATTTGCCCTATTTATATATTACATCACACTCAAGGAAGCAGCTGGAGAAGGTGGCTATAATCCTGTAGCTCTGTGGCGTAACCATGTACACAGTTTGCTGCAAGTGTTGAATAGGCATGTCTCCATCTACCATACCATTTTTTTGGATGAGGTGTCCTTTCATAGTTGTGACCCCGTGGGCAGAAGTCTTGTTTATATCTTGGCCTTTTAAGCTGAGATGCGTACATCTGAACCCTACAACAGAGTATTTCCCAGCTTTGGCCCCATCCATCTTGTGCCAGGCTCAATGTTTATATCAACAAATGTATCGTTAACTATACAATCTCATATTTTGTGTACTATTTATTTGTGCAGTATCTTGGCACAGTTTTCTAACTAAACCTGTTAGCATGAGATATTATGGATGATTTCATATCAGGTGGAAAGAAAGATTGAGATATTTTATAAGTGCAGGCTCTGAGCTGGCTCAGTTCAGTGCATAACCTCCTTTTGAAAGGATTGATTACAGTACTTTTATAAACACATTCACATGTCAACCCGCGAATAAGTCCCAATGAAGACAATGAGCCTTGTTTTCTGAATAAACATGTTTAGAATTGTGCTGTTGCAATATTAGACGATTGCAATATTGCCTTGTAATGAAAACCTATTTGTGTGTCTGAACACCATTGCAAAATGGAGAGCAAAACTCTCATTCTAAGAAGTGTGGGTGATAATAATAAGTGCATTTTAATGAATACCTATCATTTTAGAAATCTGCAATGCAAACAAGCAGTTCTAGAAAATAATGTGTATTGTAATTAGTGCACTTTTTAAAAAAAAAATGCTTTGAAGTCCAAAGCATTTTTGAAATTCAAATGTGGAATGGAAATAAAGGAATCTGCACAATAAAAGGGCATTAAATCATGTCCAAAAATCTCTCTCATTTTATAGATGTAAATATATGCCATAATTAGTGGCAAAGTAACATGAGTTGGATGGTTAGGTTTGTTCCTATTCTTATCATGTAAAATAGCTGTGACCTGAAAAATATAATGCTGTTCCTTTGTCAGGCACTGTTAACAAATAATGAATTCAGTGTGGTTAGTGTTCAGAAAGAGCTCAGCCACATGGTCTCCTCCCACGTCCCTCATGTGTGTCTGCTGCCGTCTTTAGAGGCATGTTGATTCTTTGTCTCCTTCATTCACAAAAAAGCTATTGTAATGTGTGTCGCCCCCCTTCCTTAGATGTGATTTTTATTGCATAACGGAATGAGACTTGGCAAGCGAGTTGCCGTAGAGAGATGAGGTCAGCTGTGTGGACTGACCATCTTTAGCCAGCGTTTCAGAGACATTTGAAACAAAACTGAGACGGAAGAAGCCACTCCTGCTGCTTTCGCCCCCTCTGTTGCCTCAGAGAGGACCGTTGCTGCACGGCGAGCTTTATGGCACTCGTGCAAAGCTCTTCACAAGCCATTGCCCGCCCGCCTGCAACTTGGTGCAAGTGTGCTGGTTCCCCTGAATGAGTCAGAGAGCAGCTGGGAAGTAGAGTAGCTTGGCCTGGTCATCAAAAGCCCAGCCATGTGGCAGACCTGGAAGCGTTTCCAAAGCTGCAGCACACAACTGGCAGCAAAGTGTGCCAAAGATCCAGATGATGCAGTTGTGTGTGTGTGTGTGAATTGCTTCACAATTTGGAATCTCTGCTCTTTGAGCCCTGCTCATTGAGAAGGAGGGGAAGTCTAATACACTCATATGACTGACGCCTCACGGCATTTCCACTGTAATTGAAGCCTCTGTGCTGTTTAACAAGTGACCTCCCCGTGTTCAATTTTAACTACTGAATATTTGTGTTTTAATTATGCTGCTCTCTTGGGAAACCCCCTCTTTTTGTGGAAAAGGGCTTTGTAATCTTTCTGCATTTGCTGCTTTTCTGTTGTTTTGAAGACTCTATTTAGGCAAGACTATTGTGACACATGCAGGCTGCCTCCTCGTTTCCCCGAAGACCGAGAACACTTACCCATGTGGAGTGTTTTTCTTGTCTGCAGCCAGCTCAGTTTTGGGGCATGTTGTGGGGTTCTTTTTGATGCATCGTGTCCAATAGTTGAGGGTCTTGATGTGTAAAACTTGCAGTGCTCCATGCTGACAAGTTATAGTATATTGATAGATGAATGCATTATATACTGTAATCAACAGACAGTAATAATAACAATTTATAACAATTTATTATTTGTACCCCGCCCATCTGACTGGGTTGCCCAAGTCTTTCTTGGCAGCTTCCAACATATATAAAAACATGATAAAACCTTAAACCTTAAAAGGTTCCCTATACAGCCTTCAGATGTCTTCTAAATGTTATATAGTTACTCATCTCCTTGACATCTGATGGGAGGATGTTCCACAAGGAGGGTGCTGCTACTAAGAAGGCCCTCTGCCTGGTTCCACAAGGAGGGCGCTGCTACTAAGAAGGCCCTCTGCCTGGTTCCACAAGGAGGGCGCTGCTACTAAGAAGGCCCTCTGCCTGGTTCCACAAGGAGGGCGCTGCTACTAAGAAGGCCCTCTGCCTGGTTCCACAAGGAGGGCGCTGCTACTAAGAAGGCCCCCTGCCTGGTTCCACAAGGAGGGCGCTACTACTAAGAAGGCCCTCTGCCTGGTTCCACAAGGAGGGCGCTATTACTAAGAAGGCCCTCTGCCTGGTTCCCTGTAGCTTCACGTCTCGCAGTGAGAAAACGGCCAGAAGGCCCTCAGTGCTGGATCTCAGTGACTGGGCTGGATAATGGAGGTGGAGCCACTCCTTCTGCTGCAAATCTTAGGCACAGAGAATAATTTTGGCACCTGCTTTTTAGTCTCAGTATGCAAAGGCACCATTCAGACGTGCATTACAGAAGCATTCATCCTTCACTTGAAGAGCATATTTCCAGCCAAATATGGGGCTGGAGAATATATCTTGCTAATTGTTTCGGGTTGTAGTGGTGGGTTATTTTTATGGACCTCGGTTACTTGACTATGTGGCTGGGGTAGCTATCCAAATCCAATTCCAGTCTGATCTTCAGGGTCTAAGCTGAGAAATCCTTATTCTTTCCATGGAACTGCTGTATCTTTATATTTTAAATTTCTTGGGTTAGTCCATGGGCTGTCAAAAGCTTTTACGATTTGGAAGCACAGAACCCAAGCCTAAGAGAAATAGCGCAGCTGTTGTCCTTGGCAATGAGAATTGTTTCAGGGCACTCCCTTGAAATTTGCCTGGGGCTGCAGGTGTGTTATCTGCATCCCAGTCCCATCTTGCAAAGCTGCTGTGCAAAATCTGCTGGCAACTCTTTTGCAGCTGCAGGAAATATCAATGCAATTTGCTCTTTTGTGCCCTTAAGTCTGCTGTTGATGGGGATTGCTAAAGCAGATCAATTTTTATTTCAAATGACATTCATAATAAATACTTTCTCTTTTTTTTGCAATAATGTCAGTAGCTGAGGAAGCATCTGTTGTTTTTTTTCCTGCAGGCGGACTTAAACTGCAACATCCAAGATGATACAGGAGCATTCTATGGTGTAACTAGTCAGTATGAGAGCTCAGAAAACATGACAATCACCTGTTCCACCAAAGTCTGCTCGTTCGGGAAGCAAGTGGTAGAAAAAGTAGAGGTATGATTTTCAAACTTGCTGTTTGCCTGATTGCTGCCAGGTCACTGTTTTCTCTAGAAGTGTTTTTTTCCTCCAAGCTGTCCTTGGTTTAAATCACTGAGCTTACAGCAGAGTAAGCCAATTTGGGGGACACCCAGATGTTGTCGCACTACGTCTCTCCTCATCCCAGAGCATTGGCCATGCCGCCTGGGGCTGAATGATGGGAGTTGTAAACCAACAAGCTCTGGAGAACTCTGCATAGGCTACCCCTGGTTTGCAGTTAATACTAATGCAGGATCCTGGTGGATCTCTACATAATTTTGTACTATGGGCTGAATAGAATAGACTCCTTACAACCCAGTTTTGATTTGCTTATCCATTTGGAAGAGGGGAAAGAGACTCCTCTAGGAGGGCACATGCAAAGCCATGAATGTCTGTGGTGGCTCTGATATTCTGAAGGGCATCCTGCATACCTTGCAGCAGCACCCTCTATTATACGCTTACATTGTGCATGCATGTACATGCATGTGCACACATGTTTCCCTGTAGTGGGGTTTTAGTGCAGGGGTTACATTTCAGTTGGAAAGATCCACCGTTCTTCTGTTCCTGCTCACAAATGATCCATAATGAATCAGTGCACACATGCACACAAAACTTGAATTAAGCGGTGGCCCTGACCAAACGTTCCTGGAGTTGCAAAGTACCAAAAAGAGTTCCATGTGAGATTTATTCTGTGAGCCTGAGAATGCTCAACACACTGAATAGAGAATATTAATAGTACATTCAAAACATTTCCCATCTCAACAGAGAAAACAGGAAGGCCCCTGTAATATGGATTTTAATTGTTCCTTCAAGCCCTAGTTTATATCAGAGCCACAATATCAAGGCAGCATTTAAGGTTATTTTATAAGCAATATATTATTTCCTCATGTTCCTTTTATGAGAAACCAATATTTTAGCTACATGGTATGTTTAATTTAGTTGAAATAAATTTTGATTTTAATTTCCTAAGATGTCTTTATTTTATACAGTGGCTGACATTTAAAAATAAAAAAGAGCTTTTCATTCATTGATAGTTCCATTCTGTTCTCTTTTGCCTTTTGTCCTTAGACTGAATACGCACGGTTTGAGAATGGCCGGTTTGTGTTTAGAATAAACCGCTCTCCAATGTGTGAATATATGATCAATTTCATCCACAAGCTCAAGCATTTACCAGAAAAATATATGATGAACAGCGTGTTGGAAAACTTTACAATTTTATTGGTAACGTTTCTCTCTTTCACTTTTTCTGGCGGTTTTCTGCAGTTCTTTGGGAGCAGGCAGATTTTTATTTGGTTCCTTTTGAAAGGATTAGAAATTCCATGCCCTTGAGTTAAGTACAATGTTGCTGCCAAATGTAGGTTCTGTGCTTTAATCTTGGCTTGCAGAACCTCCAGTCTTGCTACTAAATCTACACAGCAGTCCAAACACTCTGTACTAGGCAGCTTTATGAGTTACTGATCCGATATAGGAGGCAGCCATGGAGATGTGGCTTTTCTGTGGCAAACCCACCAGAGACAATTTATAAACTGGACCTCTTTGGTGGAGAATTGGATGCATTTATATATCTAGTTGGCCACTCATTAGCCTCTTTGCCTTGACCCTGGACCTAGAGCCCAGCGGGGAAAGGAGGATGTAATCTAGCTGTATTGAATAATATTTCTACTTCTAGAATTCACCCACTGCTCATTTAGCAATAGAGTTTGCAGTAACAGGGGGGCAGTAATCTTTTCCTTGGCCTGGGTGAGTTTTGGGCCTGGTGTCCGCTTTGGTTGTCCCGCCATAGCTGTGATTGGAAACATGGAAGTCCTGGTAAATTCACTTCCTAGTTGGTTCAAAGGGCCAAGAAAATAGTTCTTCTTTGGGACACCTGATAGTTTACTTTGTGAAACAACTCGTTTCAAGCTATGTTCAATGTTAATCACCTATTTTGAATGGATCTATCACAGTAGCTTTTGAATACCCTAAAAACATTTTGGACTCTGGAAAACTGACCTGCATGGGATCCCTCTTTGTTGTTTGCCCCACCTTTATATTTCCTTCTTTTCCTCCTCCCTCCTCTCTCCCAGCTTCTGATTTCCTACCCACTACCCTTCTTCTAAGCCCTTAAAGATTGGGTTACGCAGCTCCGATTACAGAGCTCCTTGTGTTCTTTTTCTTGCTTGGCCTTAAATTCAGGGATAAGTGGAACAGAACATTTTGGCTCACGGTGGCTTTTTGCTTATAGATCGGTTCTGCTCTTACCAATGTACTGCTGTGCCGTTTTGCACATTCTCAAAGAGGAGAAAGGAGATTCCTGCAAACTGTTCCTTTAAAATCTTAGCAGCTTGGTTTTCCCAGGAAGCATTCCAAAAATATGCCTCTGGAAGCTTCCCAAAAAGCAGATCCTGCCTTGCCAGATTCTTTTCCAGAAACTCTGTCAGAAATATGGAACTGCAGAACCTAGGTCAGAATCCAGTTGAGATGGTTTCCATGAGAAGTCCTACTCAATATGTTGTAGACTACATAGTGCTGGAGATACGGGAGAAAGGATTATGCACTCTAGTAAAATATGGTTTAATAATAATAATAATAATAATAATAATAATAATGTCTCCCATACCCGCAGAGTACTCTTTAATATCTATATGCACTGAGTCAAAAGTCAGCATTAGAGAGGCATTAACCAAGAAACCTTGACAGATGAGAGGTGTATGTCTCTTCATATATGAGAGTGAAATTGTGTGTGTGTGTTTGTATCTCCAGTGATTACAATTACATATTTTGCTTTTGTTCCTGTGTTAGCAAATGACCCAGTTTCTAATGTCTTGTCTTTTTTCCCCTTTTCTTTATATGTATAAAAACACAAACAGGTTGTAACGAACAGGGACACGCAAGAAACCCTACTTTGCATGGCTTGTGTATTTGAAGTTTCAAACAGCGAACATGGTGCACAGCATCACATCTACAGGCTTGTGAAGGACTGAACAGTTATTTATAGACATGTTTTGTTTAACTCCTTATCAAAACACAGACTGTCAACCTCAACACTAAGTGGCAGTTCCTCTGGCTGAGCTTTCCCCTACATTTTTCTAAACCTCATTTTAGTGTGTCAATATATATTGTAGCTGTGAAATTCTGGTACAGTTGTACAAATTCTTTCTAAAACAAAGTGTTCTTCAAATTTATATATATAAAAAAACCACCGTTCCTTGGGAAGACTATATTTAAGAATTTCATGGCCTTTGTGGAAGTTTTGATTTTAGTTGTTGTTGTGTTAGAAAAATATAAGACAGAGCGTTTGCCATGGGAAAACTTAACAGCAATTATAAGAGTTTATGAGGTGTTTTGTCTAAATTAATTTTTAAAAAACCCTGTTTTTAAGATGCTAGTGAAATTGAAATGAATTTTAACTATAAGCATAAATTAGCACACAAATTCTTCTTAGAATTATCTTCATAACTGATTACTGTGGACAATACAAACGAATGTAATTCACTAAATTATTTTATAACTGCAACTCAATTTCTGTTTGAAGCCAAATGACAAACATAGCCTTAAAAATGCCTGATGGGAGCAGACAGGTCCTAAAAGTAGGCAAAAAATATTATTTTTCTTCCCTCTGTATTAAAACTAACCTTCTAACCCATTTAACTTTTCAAGCAGGTATTGCAAAGCGAGAAGACTTCCTCCCTTTTACTAATTATATCTAGTGCATTAAAAAGGTATAAAGTATTGTACTAATAAGGACATTTGTTTATTTAAAAGATGACTCGTTTTGCAATAACTAGGTAAATACTGAAAAATTAGACTTATGGTGTACGTAATCTTTTGTGTGTGGTTATATATTATATGAACAATTTGTTTTCGTTTTGTTTTTCCTAATGAGTCTATAAATTGCAACACCAAAATTAGTGATAAGCAAATGTAAAGGGGGGTGGTGGAATTAAAGTGACTGTTGAATTACAATTAAACTGTCAGCTGAAAACCACAAAAAGCACTGTGGTTGAGATGATAATAGATATACAATCAAAAGGTTCATCTGTTTTTAATGTCTTTAAAATGCTAGAAAATCACAGGCTTCGCCAAACAAAAAAGACACAATTATTACTTTATGAGCCCCATTGAAATCTCCTTCTCTTTCAGCTTGCCTGAAAATGCAAAAACAGGAGGGTTGTCAAACACTTGACAGACCACAAAGTGCAGTACTTTGGGGGGTTAGAAGAGAGGTGACAATCCTCATATATTGATAAACATGGCATGGGAGCCTGTACAAAATGGTTCCCATGAGCAACAACAACAACAAGAGGTGACTCCATACCCATGCACTTCCTACCAGTGAGTACTGTCACCCAAAAAAGGCCTGACAATGTATGTGGCTTGTAGATCACAAGTTGTGTAGGCCCATCTTAACAGGATTTGTTCACTCAATAAGGTGAAAACTCTGATAGTTAATGGCCTCAAACCATGAAGCATATGAATTTACACTGGATCTTATTATCAATTCCTACAATCCATTTTCAGACTTCCTAGACATGGTGCATCCCACACCCCCTCCATCACTGTAGAAACATTTGGTGCTCCTAAGAACAAGTGAGGAAGAGCTTTTTTCAAAGAGGTATAAATCTATTATCACTACACAAGATTTGATTTCCCCTTCAGAGGCAGCTTTTGTAAATATATATTCTTGCCCGACGTGATGAAAGGCTGAAAAAGTATCTTGGAACTGGTTTATGTTATTAGTAAATGTTAACCTATAATACAGGGCGGGCAAACATCAGACTTGTTGGGTCTACTTTTTTACCACCACCCCAAAATCCATCAGTCAGAGCCTAGTAAAAAAAATAGAAATAAATCATCGTTAGAATGAAGGAACATGGTCCATCTGAGCACATTCTGAGTTTGGAGATTTGGCTTCAGTTGTAGAACTAAACTGAACATACAGTTCTTTCACACAAAAGTCTACTTTTAGTTAGCTGCCTTCATTTCAGCAGCCGAATTTAGATAGAAGAGAGTTGTGTTAGGTAGTGAAAAACTGCAAATCACCCAGAAATCTATCACTACATGAGGTTTGTAGGGTTTGATGAGCTAGAAACGCAACTTTGCTACAGTTCCCATTCAAGGATTTGCCTCTCTCCGCCTACTGCCTACAGCAGAGGTCAGCAGCCTTTTTCAGCCGTCCATCAGACCATGTGGTGGGCCAGACTATATTTTTTTGGGGGGGATTAACGAATTCCTATGCCCCACAAAAAACCCAGAGATGCATTTTAAATAAAAGGACACATTCTACTCATGTAAAAACATGCTGATTCCAGGACCGTCCACGGGCCGGATTGAGAAGGCAATTGGGCCGCCTCCGGGCCTTAGGTTGCCTACCTCTGGCCTACAGCCACTTATGAGAAGCTGTATAGCCCACAGGATGAAATCATGAACTATGGAGAATGTCTTTCTTTACATTAAGGCACTAGGTCAGCAGCTATTGCACTTTGAAATGCAGCTTCGTGCATCCTTAAGAAACATATTCGGTGTGCTGCTAAGAATAATTGTTACTTCAGAGAGCAAACTTCTTTATGCCTGCATAAAACCTTTCACCCTGTTAGAATCCAAGATGGGGGCAGAAAATGCTCAAGGTATAAATAGCTTGGAGATTTGCCCTATTCAATTGTCAGAGGAGCTACTCAACTTCTGGAACACTGCAAAACTGAAACACGTTGCATGCAGTCTTCCATTCATGACTCCTATTCAGCCCTTCTCCTGGCATGCTGCAGTCAGTCCAGTACTGTACAGCCTCTAGGCTCTGCAAGCTGCACGCCTTTTGTCCTACAGACATTAAAGCAGATGAACCTCTCAGTCATTTTAACTCTGTGAACTGTAAAATCAGATGCTTATATGGCTGTAACTCTTCATCAGTTTTTAACACTAACAGTGAATTAGCACTGCATCTTACTCATCTAAAGTAGCCCTTTATTTTGAAGCACTTGGTGTTACAAGTCGAAAACTACTTTTTTTAAAAAAAAATGTTACCTTTTACGAGGCTTTTGGTTTTGATGGATTTGTTTTTTAAAAGAAGTTGGACATTTTTAGAATAAACGTGCATCTCAAAGCAACCCCTTGAGGTGTGTGGAAGAGCAGTCAGTTTGCAAACCAGGTACACTTCTCTCTTTTGCGTTAATGCAGTCTGGGACACGATGTATGTAATAACTCTGCTGTTTGAAGAGTCACAATGTTTCTTGCATCTCCACTTTTGTAAAACCTTCCCGGGAGCTGTTTGCCTTGCCTTTACCTTTACGTTGGGTGTAAACCCCCTGTGCATGTTTCTTCTGGAAAGCCTTAAGTCTGTCAGATGTTTATGTGGGTTGTGTAGTCCAAAAGGCTGCCTGTAAACTGTGAGCTCTTTTGTAAGCTGGAAGCATCTCCCTTGTTAACTGTTACTTTGTCGTAGGAACTTCTTAATTCCGAGCTGCCAAAGCATTACAATATGCAGTGCCTTAGTGCTATAGTAGAAGTACCTTTTAGCTTATCATGCCAATCTTATGTAGTAAAGTAATTGGTTTACTTAAATAAAGGAAAAAGGAAGAAAATATCTCCCGAAGAGAAGCCGTTTGGCTACTTGGCCCTAAAACACCGTCCTATATAAGTCACCCTGTCACTACATAGTTGGAATATCGATACCAAAATGAAACCTTTTAACCGCGCTAGAATTTTCTGCAAAAAGTGAATTGTATGAATAATAATGCTGCCTTCTTAAATTCTCATGACCAAATACTTAAACCTTTGTGACTCTCTGCACTCTCGCATGCAAGTGCCTTTGGTTTTGAAATTCCAGCTTAGAAAAGTGCTGCCATAATAAATGACAATTTGTAGAGACCAAAAATATTTAGAGATCACCATAATGCCTTTGGTTTATTGGAAACAGTCAAAACTAACAGGCCTCCATTCTCAAAAGAGTACTTTTTATAGTAGCGTGCTTTTTGCAAATCACAAGAGTGCATCATGCTGGAAAAACTATTCTCTATGTTATTCAACCGTTTGTGATTGTTTATGCAGCATTGCTGGCTGGCAAGGATAGGAAAGCGGTCAGTATTTCACCCTTTGCCATGTCCCTCTCCATCCAGTCTTGCATCTGAGTAACAGGAGCCCATATAAATAGCAGAAGTTCAGGCAAAGGACAAATTTGACTTTATCATCATCATCATCATCACCATCATCATTATAGTAGTTCTAAATCTGTGAAGATGGTTTTCTTCTTTAAATTTGCACTTGTTTTGTTTACAAAGTTGAGCAGTTGGATGCCTAAAATTGAAAATGAAAGTGTAGAGGAAAATGAAACAGTCCATTTGACCTGTGCTTTTTAGCACCAAATTGTTAGGAATAAATGTCCTCGGGGAGACCCTTGAACAGCACCATTTCCTATTTCATTGTAGGAAAGAGTGCCGTTTTAATACCACCCATGCATTTGGGCAATACCATGTTTTTCGAGAGACATCAACAGCACTGACATTGGTTCAGAGGGATACAACATAATTAATAATCACTGAGAACTAATAGCAGTAAAACCAAAAGCTTGGCAGAGGAGATTTGTAGCTGTGAATACACTTTTGTTTTTAATAGACAAAAAAAATCTAATAATTTTTATTTAAAATTAGTATGTGGCACACAAAGTGGTAAATATATGTAGTTCTACCCCTCCCTTTTTCTTGAATTTGTATTTGTTCACTTTCTTCTGACATCTTCATCTAGTAAGGATTGCTTGGCTTCAGAAGTACACGGGCCCCAGTCACACTTAACACTAAGCCGAACTTGGTCATGGCATGAATGAGCAAGTGTCCTGGAGCACAATACGAAAATCACAGCCACTTCACTCTCCTTCACGTCTGCTGCTGCAGTGGTACTAGTAACTAAGCCATAGTTTGGCTTGGCACAACATGTGAACCCAAGCTTATGGTTTGTCTCCCTGCAAACAACTCAGGAGTGGCACACCAAGAACAAATCTTGGTTACAGTTTGTGTTTTCCTTGAAGCAAGATAATTCATGAGCCCAGGTTCATAGAAAAACTGTGGCTTAGCTGCTGGTAATGTGGCAGCTGCGTGGCTAGGGAGGAATAAAGCGGCCGTGGTTTTCTTACTGTGCACCCGCATTCATGCCAAGACATATTTTGGCTTTGCATTATGTGTAAATGGTGCCAAAATAGATCTACAGCGATTGAATATATCTGCTGCAACAGATATAGGTAAGCAAGTGGCTGGAGTATATTTTATTGCAAATGAATGAATTTATTTATTGTTTGGTGTACAAAATTGGGGGGGGGAAATAATGGTACAATTTGTGGCAGTTGAAACATAGCTTACTTTACAAATGTAATGTTGTTCTTACTTGAATTCTAGAATGATTTTATTTAGGTACCGTACCACTATACTGAATAATTTGCAACTTTGGTAACTATTTTCCCACTTCCTACCCATGCTAGAGTCCGTTCAGGTTGGCAACTGCATTGAATTCAACTTTCCTGTTTTGTCACCTTCAAGTAACAGAGTGAACTATTACACTGAATGGAAGTTGGCTTGCAGAACTTGAAAAGTTGAAATCTTTATACTTTATTTCCTTGATCTAATTCCTAGGGCATTCTTCCTTCTCTATGGCTCAGTTTGGACATCAAACCAAACCATGATTAAAGATCCTTAACTGTGGTTTAGTGTGGTGTCTACAAGGCATGGCTATGCTAATTCAATCTAGTAGTAAAGCATCATCTAAAACTCTGGTTCAGAGGAGGTTTGTTATTCATATTCTCCACTACCTATGGTTCGGATGTCTGAATTAACAGACCACCATAGGTTGGGCATGGCTCAGCTTCTGGAAGCTGCCGCATTCCGGCAATGGGCCTGAACTTATGAAGCTGAATGCGCAGAGGTGGGAAATGAAAGCAGACAAGTAGCTCAGGACCATGCCTGCCGTACTCTAAATCATAGTAAGCACAAACCATGACTTGGGATGTCTTTGAGAATTTAGTAGAAGTCAGTTACAGAGCAATGCACTAACATTGGCCCACATCATCAACAGAGGTCATGCAACATATGGTTCTTTAGGGACCAATATACATTCACTGTCTGTGGCTGCTGTTGAGAAGCTCTTCTGTTTGCTTGGCAGTCCATGCAACATAGACTAACACTCCCTTGCATCTGCCATGTCTGCCGTTCTAAATGCACACCAGGGCATCACACCCTTGACACTCTCCCCAAGCCCTGTCTACTGTGGGCCTCTACAGTGCATGGTCAAACATTCATTGGGGGCTCTTCAACGGAGGTTGGGTGGCCACCTGCCAGGGAATTTTTTTGCTGTGACTCCTGCATTGTGGGAAGTTAGACTGGGTGACCCTTCAGGCTCTTTCCAACTCTGCAATTTTAGGATTTAAATATCGCTCCCTGGCCCGTTGATCACCAATATGGAGAAGGGTTTGAGTGCAGCCACCATGGGCAGCAAGTAACATGTAAAGTGGTCCTCATTTCAGTCCTTACTCAGGTTGATTTCTCTCTCTCTAAATCTGTTCCTTTTCTTCCTTCTGGCCAGCACCCTGAAAAGAAAGACAGGATAATTTGAAAGATAAAAGAAGTTTGGAAGTCTTGATCTCTAGCTTAGGAAGTTGGTCTGGCAATGAGATACTTTATATATATATATAACAAACTAAATACATTTTGTCAGTTAGCTCTTTAAGTGCACTCAGTTCACAGAGAGGATATGCCCCAGTTACCTCCTTTCACACAAGTTCTATTTTTTGTTCAGCATTTTGTTTCTGTTCTCTTTATTTCAAATGGGCCTCTGCTTCAGGCTCATGACTGCGGATAAAAAAACAACGATATGTGCCTGAAAAAAGACAAAAGAATTTTATAACAGTTTTTAAAGCCTGAATAGCCTTTAATTCTTTAATATCAGTACGTTTTATGTAAAACAGTTTTCTTTTTGATTTTTTTTATTTGCCACATGCATTTGTTCACATTTGTAAATGACTTAATGGAATTCTCACTTTGTTTATTTGTGTAATGTGTATAAACTGGGTTTGTGACTTAAGCATATTCATATATGGTCAGTGGTTACTTTAATATTGTACTGCTGCTGGTTATTTTTTTTGGGTTGGGGGTTGTAGAATCTGCCTTTGGATGACAAAGTACCTCCTGCTTAGACATGGAGGGAAAGCTCTTTTTTAAAAAATAAAAAATATATATGAAACTTTTCAAATCTTGTCTTAACATATTTTGAAGTTTTCAAAATGAGTTTCAATCAAACCTTTTGGCAGTACAGTATTCTTGTATTTGTTGTTGTCTGTGTGTAGGTACTGGTACCTTCTTTGTTTTTTAAAAAAATGTTTTAAGTGTTGGCTTTAAAGTGAATTTATCTTTAGTATGATAGTAATATGAAAATTATAGGGTTTGTGTGCAGAGAATTTTTTTATAAAAGTGCTTTGTAAAAAATATGTATTCTAGCTTTCGCGGTACATATGTGTGATAACTTTAATATCCATGACAGTTAAGTGCAATTATTTCATCACTCTAAAAATGCTATTTTTGTGTCGGTTACTGCAGGTGTTCCATGTCTTTGCAAAGTGACACATTTTGATGCCTTCTTGATAAAGTGGTAGATTTTTTTGTAGCTTTCTAGAAACTTTGTATTCATACAGTATCGATTGAAAATAAAGAAAATAAAGTCATTGTTGCATCTATTTTAATTTGACTAGAAACCGTCAGTTGTGGAAACATTGCCTGGGAACTGAAGGAAAGGACGGTGTCACTTGACAAGACTGAAGTTCTATATTATACCATGTTCCACGACACTGGTGCCACCACATTTCCAGGCAGTACTACAACCGCAGGGGCTTCAGTAGTTGGGGTGGAAAATCAAATTACTCTTGAGATGCTGAAACTCTTAAAAGAGTTGCCCCTCCTTGAAAGAAGATATCCAATGGAGACCAACAATGCTTCCATTAATACTCTACATCTTACAAATTACATTGCCCAGGTGTGCAATTTTTAGCGTATCTCCTTTGAGAGAGAATGCTGGGATGTCATTAGGACAGATTTTCTGAAGGGGTTGCCTGCTTATTGCAGCAAACGAACAAAGAGTCTTGTGGCATTCGGTTATATAATAATAACAATAACAATAATAATAACAATAATAATAACAATAATAATAATAATAATAATAATAATAATAATAATAATAAAAATTTATCCCCCAACCATCTTTCTGGCTGGGTTTCCCCAGCCATTCTGGGCGACTTTCAACAGAATATAAAAATACAATAGTCTATTAAACATTAAAAGCTTCCCTAAACAGGGCTGCCTTCAGACTTCTAAAAGTCTGGTAGTTGTTTTTCTCTTTGGCATCTGGTGGGAGGGCATTCCACAGGGCGGGTGCCACTACCGAGAAAGCCCTCTGCCTCGCTCCCTGTAACCTCACTTCTCGCAGCGAGGGAACCACCAGAAGGCCCTCGGCGCTGGACCTCAGAGTCCGGGCAGAACAATGGGAGTTCTGTTTTGTGTAGTCCACAAAAGTTGATGCCACAATAAATTTGTTAGCTTTTAAGGTGTCACAAGTCCTTTTGTTGTTATAGTTCGACAGTGGAACGGTCTCCCCCGGAAGGTGGTGGGTCCTCCTTCCTTGGGGTTTTTAAAGCAGAGGTTGGATGGCCATCTGTCATGGATGCGTTAGCTGAGATTCCTGCATTGCAGGGAGTTGGACTAGATGTTCCCAACTCTACGATTCTATGATTGAATTGACTCCACTTAAATCGTGCTGAGGTGATGTTTTGGCTCCATCGCTTTGTATCTCTCCCTAGGAGCATAACTCATCAAACATGGTGAAACTTACTTCTGAGAAAGTATGCATAGGATCCTCTCATGCTATAAGTAAGTCTTTTACACTAAACCACAAGTCAGCTACCGAGGGGGGGGGGGACTAAAAAATGAAGTAATGTGAGATTCATTTAGTAAGAGTATTGCATCATTTGAAGTAAGATCATAAGGGGGGGGAATACCTGTTCCCTCATTACATGGCATTATCTCAACTCTCTTTCAAGCCATGGAATCAAGTAGTGATATTTTTTTAAAAAAAACTTCTTTTTATTCATTTTCTATAACCAAACCTCAAAATAAGAAAAACAAAAACAACACACACCAAAGAAAAAAGAAAACATCAACCAAAACAAAACACATGAACAAACCAAAAGACAAACATTAACTAACAACAAATAACGGTTGACTTCCCTCCATCTCGGTTTTGGGTTATGTAAATATTAAATCCATTCTGCAGTTTTTCATTTTATATCGTCTACACATCGCAAGGGTTATATTAAACCTACTGTGATTTTTATATCTCTAGAGTTTGTTTCCATATATGTCATGAATTTGGTCCAATCGTCAATAAACTTTGTACCTTTTTGCTGTCTGATGTTCTGAGTCATTTTTGCCAAATCCAAATTCAAATAATTTAAATTGCCAATCTTTAACGGTCGGGATATTTGGGGTTTTCCAATTTTGTGTTAACAGAATCCTGGCAGCTATGGTTGCGTATTGAAACATTATATGATCTTCTTTCTTAATCTCATCTCCGATCATTCCCAGAAAGAAGGCTTCGGGCTTTTTAACGAAAGTGTATTTAAGTATTTTTTTCAGTTCGTTGTATATGGATTCCCAAATTGTTTTAACTTCTTCAAATTTCCACCACATGTGGTAGAAACTTCCCTCTTTAGATTTACACTTCCAACACCTTTTATCACCTGTCTTATACATTTTTTGCAATTTCACAGGGGTGATGTACCAACGGTACATCATCTTTTCCATATTTTCTCTAAGTGTAGTACAGGCTGTAAATTTCATTCCTTTAGTCCACAACCTCGTCCATTTGTCAAAATCCAAATTATATCTGATGTCTATTGCCCATTTTACCCAGTGGCGTAGCGTGGGTTGTCAGCACCCGGGGCAAGGCAAGTAATTTGCGCCCCCTAACCCATGGATTTGCGCCCCCTAACCCTTGGATTTGCACCCCCTAACCCTAACCCCCAGATGTTGCGGCCGGTGCGGCCGGCCCCCCCTGCACCCCCCATGCTACGGCACTGATTTTACCATAACCTCCTTGACCTCTTCGTCCTTGGCGTCCCAATCTAATAGCTGATTATACATTTTAGATAGCAGTTTAATATTACTTTCTATTATCTCTACCTGGAATTTAGATTTTTTCTCATTCATTCCAATCTTTTTGTCTTCCTTCCATAAGGCGTTAATTTGATGGTACTGCAGCCAACCTGTTAATTTGCTTTTTAACTCTTTGTGTGGTCTAATTTTCCATCCTCTTTCCGATCTTTCCAGGAGATCTTCATAGGTCAATCTCTCACCTTC